>NC_060138.1:1058915732-1059538065 GCF_021461385.2 Schistocerca piceifrons
GGGTGACTGGAATTCGACAGTAGGAAAAGGAAGAGAAGGAAATGTAGTAGGCGAATATGGATTGGGGCTAAGAAATGAAAGAGGAAGCCGCCTGGTAGAATTTTGCGCAGAGCACAACTTAATCATAGCTAACACTTGGTTCAAGAATCATAAAAGGAGGTTGTATACATGGCAGAAGCCTGGAGATACTGACAGGTTTCAGAGAGATTATATAATGGTAAGACAGAGATTTAGGAACCAGGTTTTAAATTGTAAGACATTTCCAGGGGCAGATGTGGATTCTGACCACAATCTATTGGTTATGAACTGCAGATTGAAACTGAAGAAACTGCAAAAAGGTGGGAATTTGAGGAGATTGGACCTGGATAAACTGAAAGAACCAGAGGTTGTACAGAGTTTCAGGGAGAGCGTAAGGGAACAATCGACAGGAATGGGGGAAAGAAATACAGAAGAAGAAGAATGGGTAGCTTTGAGGGATGAAGTGGTGAAGGCAGCAGAGGATCAAGTAGGTAAAAAGACGAGGGCTAGTAGAAATCCTTGGGTGACAGAAGAAATACTGAATTTAACTGATGAAAGGAGAAAATATAGAAATGCAGTAAATGAAGCAGGCAAAAAGGAATACAAACGTCTCAAAAATGAGATCGGCAGGAAGTGCAAAATGGCTAAGCAGGGATGGCTAGAGGACAAATGTAAGGATGTAGAGGCTTACCTCACTAGGGGTAAGACAGATACTGCCTACAGGAAAATTAAAGAGACCTTTGGAGAGAAGAGAACCACTTGTATGAATATCAAGAGGTCAGATGGCAACCCAGTTCTAAGCAAAGAAGGGAAGGCAGAAAGGTGGAAGGAGTATATAGAGGGTTTATACAAGGGCGATGTTCTTGAGGACAATATTATGGAAATGGAAGAGGATGTAGATGAAGATGAAATGGGAGATATGATACTGCGTGAAGAGTTTGATAAAGCACTGAAAGATCTAAGTCGAAACAAGGCCCCGGGAGTAGACAACATTCCGTTAGAACTACTGACAGCCTTGGGAGAGACAGTCCTGACAAAACTCTACCTCCTGGTGAGCAAGATGTATGAGACAGGCGAAATACCCTTAGACTTCAAGAAGAATATAATAATTCCAATCCCAAAGAAAGCGGATGCTGACAGACGTGAAAATTGCCAAACTATCAGTTTAATAAGTCACAGCTGCAAAATACTAACGCGAATTGTTTACAGACGAATGGAAAAACTGGTACAAGACGACCTCGGAGAAGATCAGTTTGGATTCCGTAGAAATATGGGAACACGTGAGGCAACAATAGAGGTCTATAATTGTGTGTGCATCTGTCCCACGGCCCTTCTATTAACGGAATGACCTACGCTACCTAGCGGCTGGAACGCTAGGTACCCTTCGTTGCTCAAGCGACGTTTTTAGGACCTCACCGCATTACAAATACCGTACTGTAATATCGAATCGTTTTTATGCATACTTGCACACGTGTCCTTCACTCTCTTGGTTGGTGATTGGCTGACGTGGCACCACCAAGATGTTTTTGTTCCCTACATTTTGTTCCGTTACCCCATCGTTATTAAACCTACGTGTTCAACAATTTCTCTCCGGGGCAATAGCGATAATCCGAAGGTCGTAGAAGAGCAACCGCTCCAGCAGTGCCGCATCGGTAGCTCTGCTCGAAGACCAGCTGTAGGAAACTGCGCCATGCGGTAACAGAAGAGGCCGAACACCAGCGAGCTGCGCCTGCTAACGCCAGCCGTAATGCTGAACCGTCTGGTGTGCCCGTGCGGTTCTAGGCGCTTCAGTCTGGAACCGCGTGACCGCTACGGTCGCAGGGTCGAATCCTGCCTCGGGCATAGATGTGTGTGATGTCCTTAGGTTAGTTAGGTTTAAGTAGTTCTAAGTTCTAGGGGACTGATGACCACAGATGTTAAGTCCCATAGTGCTCAGAGCCATTTGTACCATTTTGAACTAATGCTGCGCCATATCACCACTCAACAACGGCGCAGCGGAAGGGCTCACAGCAACGCACTGCGCTGCCGCACAGGACCGGTCTTACTGTGACGAACATTGGCTCTGACAAGGTATCGAGATGCGTGATATCAACAGTAACGGAATTTGCCGTTGGGTGATCAGTCGCAGATAGCAAGAAATCCGTTACTACTCCTACTACCTGTACAAACTGTTGCAGAGGATTTTTTTTTCCTTGCGCTCGCCTTGGCACTTTTTATCATCTGCCGTTAAAACCCGCTACCTTTCGTTCGATTTTTGTCCATTTTCTGTTTCCTCGATCCGTCCGTATTTGTGGGTAACCGTACGCAGACGTACGGATAACATCATGGCCGCAAATCCTGTGAACTCCTCGATTTGCAACTAACCACGACGGAGGCGACAACAGATCGGTTGTGATGGTCATCACGTCGGTGTCAGCGTGGAGGCACTGCACCCTTTTTTAAAGTGAAAACAGAAACCTAATATTTATGAAATATTCTTCTTTCTTTCTTGTATAAATCTTGTAGTGCCATCCAGATAAAAGTAGTGTTTCACCCACAGAGTACTTAAGGTTTTGCAACTGTTTTATAATGTCTTAATTCAACATCTGAGAAAAACAATTGTTTCTGTGCATATTTCTCACTGTCATGTACGCTCTTTTCATTTTTTCCGTTCTGAGTTTGTTTCTTTTCCACTTTTTATGTTCGTATTTTCCCTCAGATATTTAAAGTTGTCACTTTTCTTGAAGTTGGTTTTTAAAATTCTTGGTGTGTTACTTTCGTTGATCATGTATTCTGTCTTTTCAAACGATATTTGCGGACCAGCCTTTTCGGCTGTTTCGTTCAGATGTTCTAGTTTTTCTTTGCATTCTGTAAGGTTACACGTATTATTATGAGATCGTCTGCAAAGGCCTAACAATTTACTGCTTCTTTCGGTCTATCCAGCTTTATGAAGTTATTAACGTCTTTTCTTCCTGCATTTTCCATTCTCCTATAACTTTTTCCAGCACACAGTTGAATAATAGTACCGTCAAACCGTCTTCTCATCTAATTCCTGATACAGTTTGAAAGGGACGAGGAGTTGGTTCAAAAATTTAACTTTAGATACTGTATTTAGCAAGTTGTTTATTTGCTTGCAGAGTTTTCCTGTCTACTTCAAAGTCTTTCAGGGTGTGAGGAGGGAGTCTCTGTCTATCGAATCATACGCATTTTTAAGATCAGCAAATATTAGGTCAATCCTTTTACTTGATATTGTGCTATACCTGTTTTTTTGTTCAACGTTTGGAATTTGCTCTAGACAAGATCTGCTACTTATAAATCCAGCTTGATAATTTCTTTATCTGTCTGATGGTTTAGTATGTTCAGAAGAACTTTCGATAAGATTTTGTCTTATAAAGGCAGTTTATTATTACTTTTGATATCCGTTTTGTCCCCTTTCATGTGTAGTGGGTGAAGTGACGCAATCTTCCAGTTTTCTTGAATTAGTGCAATGTCCAATCCCTCGACAAGTTTTTCATTCATAACTGTAACACCTACATTTCCACTAAGTTTTAGAATTTCTGCTGCGAGGCCATCTTCACTTTTTTACATTGTTACATATAACAGCTAACTTTTGAAGAGTAAAGTAGGATGAAAACTAAGAGTTTAAAAGATGTCAAGGAATCCTATAAGCAACGTTTAACATATGATAATTTTCAGCTGATTGCATGAGGTCTCGCTGACGTGAATGAGCTTGAGGCCAGATCGCCTGGAGAGAATATTCTATACAGATAAAGGCTGCCTGAACTACCTGCTGTCAACAATAAGTCGGACACGGTTCTTGAATCTACAGCAAACAACATGAAGTTGAGTAAGGGAAGGCAGTAGGAGAACTACTCCTCACTAAAAAAGAAACTGACTTCTCGAAGATAGGCGGAAACGAATGAAAGGAGCAGCATTCCTCATTATTTATACTTCACATAGCTGTAGCGTGCAGATCATTGTTCACAGTCTTAGCGCTAAAGAAAACACTGATAACTGTGGGTGCACTGTTTGATGGTTCAAATGGCTCTGAGCACCTTGGGACTTAACATCTGAGGTCATCAGTCCCCTAGACTTAGAACTACTTAAACCTAACTAACCTAAAGACATCACACACATCCATGCCCGAGGCAGGAATCGAATCTGCGACCGTAGCAGCGGACTGAAGAGCTTAGAACCGCTCGCCACAGCGGCCGGCGCACAGTTTGATTTTATATTGTGTAAGTGATGACATTGAGAGTTTTTTGTTATTATAGGTCTAAAGTTAACTGCGTGACACAGGTGCTTCTCAAATTTTTATGCTTACACTTTTCAAAGGCTATACTTTTCTGAATTTCAGTTTCTTTGACTTTATGTTAAATGTTAAAGCAACTTACTATTCACTGATGTAAACAGTTTATAATAATAATTATTATTATTAGACTGTAATATTTTGTGTAGTTTATGGTAATTAATAGTTATTATTATATTAACAGTTATTATTATATTATTTGTAATTAATATTAAAAAATCGTACACATTTGTGGGACCTGCGCATTAAAGGTGAGGTTGGCGGCAAGTTTGTTTGGATGGAGAGGGGGACGCAAGCGATAGAGACATTAACAAACCGGACCCCAATCTCCCCTCACTCCTGAACCGAACCCTGCTTGTGCCACTTCTTTTTATCATCTCCCAAACCTGTCACGACCATTCTGTCAGCCTGCTACCGCTCACAGAGTGTGAGTCTACTCGCTCTTCATGCTGGCGCCTGTTATCTTTCCACTCTCCTTATGGACTATTCGTGGTCTTCAATACTGCATCATTCCTGGGTCTCCTCTGACCTTTCTTATCTGTCGTTCGAACCTCACTTCCAAGGGTCTTTGCGCAGGTTGTCTTAGTTTTAATTGTTGCCTATAGTGACCAAGCGAAGTGGCGCATCAGTAAGGCACTGAGTCGTATCCGGGAAGGCAGTGGTTCAAGTCTCGTATCAAGCCATTCAGATAAAGGCTTCTCGTTATTTACCTAATCTGGTGAAGGAGAAAGCTGGGACTGTTCCATCGAAAGAGTACGGCAGATTTCCTTCCCCACCGTTCCTCATTCCGAGCTTGCGCTCTGTCTCCAATGGTCTTGTCATCGACGGCACGTTAAATCCTGAGCCACGTCTCCAGCGGCTCTGGACTACGAATGCCCTCTGCCGCCACAATACAGGACGCCCGGCGCCAGCCAGCCAGCCACTCCCACCTGGAACCTCTTCGCTGCGTCATGCTACGCAGACACCTCTTAGTCGTGGCACAGACACCATGGTTCGTGCTTTCCGTTCAGGGCGCCTATCCTTGTTGACATGGAGAGCTGAACTCTGTTTCTTGCTGCATTATTTGTTATGAGTCTTCATACGTTTGGCGATGTACAAGCCAAATAAATCTCCTGGTTACTGTGTTTACCCGTTCGCTAGCCTTTTCAGCTCCTGTGCAGCCTTCCTAGACGACAACACTCTGTAGCCCACCTCTCCTTACTATTGTGTGTAAAGTCGTACACAACACTAAACAGTCCTCTTCTGGATTATGGGATCCTTGACAAACAGGATTGAAGAAGGACATCTATAAAGCTCAAAGAAGGGCGGCTAGGATTGTACACTACTGGCCATTAAAACTGCTACACCAAGAAGAAATGCAGATGATAAACGGGTATTCATTGGACAAATATATTATACTAGAACTGACATGTGATTACATTTTCACGCAGTTTGGGTGCATACATCGTGAGAAATCAGTACCCAGAACAACCACATCTGGCCGTAATAATGGCCATGATACGCCTGGGCATTGAGTCAAACAGAGCTTGGATGGCGTGTACAGGAACAGCTGCCCATGCAGCTTCAACACGATACCACAGATCATCAAGAGTAGTGACTGGCGTATTGTGACGAGCCAATTGCTCGGCCACCATTGATCAAACATTTTCAATTGGTGAGAGATCTGGAGAATGTGCTGCCCAGGGCAGCAGTCTAACATTTTCTGTATCCAGAAAGGCCTGTACAGGACCTGCAACATGCGGTCGTGCATTATCCTGCTGAAATGTAGGGTTTCGCGGGGATCGAATGAAGGGTAGAGCCACGGGTCGTAACACATCTGAAATGTAACGTCCACTGTTCAAAGTGCCGTTAATGCGAACAAGAGGTGACCGAGACGGCTAACCAACGGCACCCCATACCATCACGCCGGGTGATACGCCAGTATGGCGATGACGAATACACGCTTCCAATGTGCGTTCACCGCGATATCTACAAATACGGATGCGGCCATCATGATGCTGTAAACAGAACCTGGATTCATCCGAAAAAATGACGTTTTGCCATTCGTGCACCCAGGTTCGTCGTTGAGTACACCATCGCAGGCGCTCCTGTCTGTGATGCAGCGTCAAGGGTAACAACAGCCATGGTCTCCGAGCTGATGGTCCATGGTGCTGCAAACGTCGTCGAACTGTTTGTGCAGATGGTTGTTGTCTTGCAAACGTCCCCATCTGTTGACTCAGGGATCGAGACGTGGCTGCACGATCCGTTACAGCCATGCGGATAAGATGCCTGTCGTCTCCACTGCTGGTAATACGAGGCCGTTGGGATCCAGCACGGCGTTCCGTTTTACCCTCCTGAACCCACCGATTCCATATTCTGCTAACAGTCATTGGCTCTCGACCAACGCGAGCAGCAATGCCGCGATACGATAAACTGCAATCGCGATAGGCTACAATCCGACCTTTATCAAAATCGGAAACGTGATGGTACGCATTTCTCCTCCTTACACGAGGCCTCACAACAACGTTTCACCAGGCATCGCCGGTCAGCAGCTGTTTGTGTATGAGAAATCGGTTGGAAACTTTCCTCATGTCAGCACGTTGTACGTGCCGCCACCGGCGCCAACCTTGTGTGAATGCTCTGAAAAGCTAATAGTTTGCATATCACAGCATCTTCTTCCTGTCGGTTAAATTTCGCGTCTGTAGCACGTCATCTTGGTGGTGTGGCAATTTTAATGGCCAGTAGTGTATTATCACGAAATATATCACTAAATAGGGGAGTGAGTCTCACGTATATGAGAAGCTAGTTGGTGTGATAGTAATTAAAACAAATTTGATTTTCGTTGTGGCGAGATCTTTTCACAGCATTTCAATCACCAACTTTCTCCACCGAATGCCAAAATATTTTGTTGCCTATCATCTACATAGTGAGATATGACCATCATAATAAATTAAATCAGAACTCGCACGGAAAAATTTAGATGTCCATTTGGCCCACGTGCTCTTCAAGAGTGGAACCGTCGAGAAATAATATGAAAGTAGTTCTATGAACCTTCTGCAAGGACTTAAATGTGAATTGCAGGATAATCATGTGTATGCAGATGGGGACAGAAGTAACATCCAGAGGCATACATAGTATTACATTGAAAAAAATATTGTACTTGACAGTACAGTTTCGTAACCGGAAATTATATGCAACAACGTAAATTTATAATGGTGGTTTAGTCATGAAAAACTATTGAAAATGGAGCAAACTCGGTACAAGATTTTAAGAACTTTGAATAAATTTCCGTTTGCGAGAAACAATTTTATGACGACATTGCAGCTTTTTATACATTGGAGCGAAAAACACAAACACAACATGATTCCTTTACAATCGGAATCACAACATACACCGAAATTTGAGTGACATCATAGGCGTCTTAGTAATAGAATGGATCAAGAGTTTTTCACCTTGGTCTCGCATCTATGCTCGATTATCAGAATCTTTCGTAGTCGTGAAAACTTTAGTCACAAAAGAAATGTGGAAAATTATATACTGAAAGAATCTAATCCGACGATTTCCGAAACTGTTGGTCCGGTCTACCAGCCACACGACGTCGGAATGTTCTGAGTCGCTTTCGTAAAAAAGACAAAGATAAATTTTAACATATATACTGTTTACAGTTGGAATATTGCTGCGTGTTGTGAAGTTGGCAAAGTGTTCAGTGAGGCCTGTAGGTTACGCGACGGTTCTGAAAGCGTGGAGCCGCCGGAAGCAACCACGACATTGCATCTAAAGCAAAGTTCCTGTGCCCTTTCTTCGGCTGGTGTGGTGGAGGCAGCGGACAAAAAACTTTCAGGAAATTCGTTGCTACCACCCATTACAACGCGGATAAAGGAAATTACTCTCAGCCTGTGTAGAAAAGTCGCCACAGTCATTCCCAACGTCTGACATATGAGGAAGTTATAATAGCTTACATCACTATGAGCAGAATTAACAAACACTAACAGCGTCTTACCGACCTCATGCTGTACTACTATTAATGTAGAACAGTAGAATTTCATGAAAACTGAGCAAATTAACTCTGTATTTGGCGAAAATTTTTGTCTTAGAGGAAGTGTAATTTGAAACAGTTATCTGTTAGAAGTTACTGCCCTCTGTATCTTAAATCAGCGAGAAACATGACACGCACTTCTTATCCAAGAGTCAGTATCGCAGCTGTGTCAACGTTTTATAGTCTACGCCTGTCGATAGGGGGATGAGGGGAAGGGGATCGGCGGGAGACAAAAGAAATGATAAAAACAAACAATAACTGGGAACCAGACGCCATTTTATCATCGGGTATTTTTCAGTCAATGTTAGGTAAAGGCCGCTTGCCTTTCGAGATTCAGGACCATCACACATCCAAGTGGTTGTTTCCTTATGTCGTCAACGTATCTTTCATAAACATTTTTTTATCTACATTTACATCGGGAGACGAAAACGTAATAGTTATGGGTGACTGGAATTCGGTAATAGTAAAAGGAAGAGAAGGAAACGTAGTAGGTGAATATGGATTGGGGTTAAGAAGTGAAAGAGGAAGCCGCCTGGTAGAATTTTGCACAGAGCACAACTTAATCATAGTTAACACTTGGTTCAAGAATCATAAAAGAAGGTTCTATACATGGAAGAAGCCTGGAGATACTGACAGGTATCAGATAGATTATATAATGGTAAGACAGAGATTTAGGAACCAGGTTTTAAATTGTAAGACATATCCAGGGGCAGATGTGGACTCTGACCACAATCTACTGGTTATGTACTGTAAATTAAAATTGAAGAAAAAGGTGGGAAATTAAGGAGATGGGACCTTGATAAACTGACTAAACCAGAGGTTGTAGAGAGTTTGAGGGAGAGCATAAGGGAACAATTGACAGGAATGGGGGAAAAATACAGTAGAAGAGGAATGGGTAGCTTTGAGGGATGAAGGCGGCAGAGGATCAAGTAGGTAAAAAGATGAGGGCTAGTAGAAATCCTTGGGTAACAAAATAAATGTTGAATTTAACTGATGAAAGGAGAAAATATAAAAATGCAGTAAATGAAGCAGGCAAAAAGGAATACAAACGTCTCAAAAATGAGATCGACAGGAAGTGCAAAATGGCTAAGCAGGGATGGCTAGAGGACAAATGTAAGGATGCAGAGACTTATCTCACTAGGGGTTAGATAGATACTGCCTACAGGAAAATGAAAGAGATCTTTGGTGAAAAGAGAACCGCTTCTATGAATATCGAGAGCTCAGATGGAAACCCAGTTCTTAGCAAAGAAGGGAAAGCAGAAAGGTGGAAGGAGTAGATAGAGGGACTATACAAGGGCGATGTTCTTGAGGACAATATTATGGAAATGGAAGATGATGTAGATGAAGATGAAATGGGAGATACGATACTGCGTGAAGAGTTTGATAGAGCACTGAAAGACCTGAGTCGAAACAAGGCCCCGGGAGTAGACAAAATTCCATCAGAACTACTGACTGCCTTGGGAGAGCCAGTCCTGACAAAACTCTACCATCTGGTGAGCAAGATGTATGAGACAGGTGAAATACCCTCAGACTTCAAGAAGAATGACCCTACGACTTATCTTAGAAGAAAGATTAACGAATGGCAAACCTACGTTTCTAGCATTTGTAGACTTAGAGAAAGCTTTTGAAACTGTTGACTGGAATACTCTCTTTCAAATTCTGAAGCTGGCAGGGGTAAAATAGAGGGAGCGAACGGCTGTTTACAATTTGTACAGAAACCAGATGACAGTTATAAGAGTCGAGGGGCATGAAAGGGAAGCAGTGGTTGGGAAGGGGGTGATACAGGGTTGTGACACAACTTGACTAGAAGAAGGGATAAGTTGGTAGGATATGTTCCGAGGCATCAAGGGATCACTAATTTAGTATTGGAGGGCAGCGTGGAGGGTAAAAATCGTAGAGGGAGACCAAGAGATCAATACACTAAGCAGATTCAGAAGGATGTGGGTTGGAGTAGTTACTCAAAGATGAAGAGGCTTGCACAGGATAGGGTAGCATGGAGAGCTGCTTCAAACCAGTCTCAGGACTGCAGACCACAACAACAACAACAACATCATCAATACTTCGCAAGCCACTTGACCGTGTGTGGCGGACAGTATTTCTGGGACCACTAACTGATTCTCCCCCCCCCCCCCCCTCACACTTTCCCTTTTCCATTCGCGAATGGCGCGTACGAAGAATGATTGTCGTTGAGCCTCTGTATAAGCTCTAATTTCTCGCATTTTCTCGTTGTATTCATTTCGCGAGACGTATCCAGGAGGAAGTAATACGTTGTCCGACTCTCTCCATAAAGTACTCTTTCGAAATTTAAGTAGTAAACCTTTCCGTAATGCACAATGCCTCTCTTTTAGCGTCTGACAGTCGATTTTGTTGAGCATCTCCGTAACGCTGTCACACCGGTCAAATGATCCCGTGACGAAAAGCGCCGCTCTTCGTTGGATCTTCTCAATCTCTTCTACGTCCATATTTTCCGGTAGGTACTGTTTACAGAAGTTTCTCATAATATGCTACATTTATTTAAGTTCAGGGTCACTAGCCAGAGTCTGCACCATTCATCAATTCCCTGCAGCTGTTCCTGCAAATCGTTACTTTCTTCCTGGCGTTGCTATCATCGTACAGAAATCTGCATCATCTTTGAACAGTCTTAAAGAGCTTTCAACGCATTCTGATAGATCATTTATATACACTGTAAATAGTGACGGTCCTATCACCTTCTCAGGGACACACCGAAATTATCTTTACATCTGTCGATTGTTTACCGTTAAGAATGACGTATTGGGCTCTATCTGGAAGGAAGAATTGAATCCAGTAGCAAATCTGGCCCAATACTCGGTAAGCTCGTATTTTTTTACTAAGCGGCAGTGCGGGACTGTGTCAGACATCTTTCTGAAGTCGAGGAACACGGTATCATCCTAAATGCCGCGCTGTGGATCTCATGGAGGAACAGGGCGAACTGAGTTTCGCATCTACCTTCTCACAGCAAAAAAGCAAGTAAAGAGTTACCTTAGTCCAGTTTAAGTCAATTCCGTAATCATCACATGAAAAATGGAAGGTATAAGTCAAGAATGGAATCGACATTTTTGTTTCTGTATATCCATCGCAGTCAAACAATTCGCTCGATGCTAAGCTACCTTCCTTTTAAACTCAATGGACAAAATGTTAATCTCCCCCTCAAAGAAGCACACTGGTAGTCAGGAGCCTATGGTTTAGGATTATTTCCAGGCGCTTACGTGGCACTTATGGGTCGATGTGGAAACGTGGCAATGGCAGACACTTTTCACAGGCACTTTTCGCTCAGTGTAGAAATCTTATGCAAATCATTTTTGGTCTTCAGATGACTCAGATGACTTTTCTACACGGTAAACAATCTAGTAGAGATGCTCAGATGGTCTCCTAAGTCGTTTATATAGATTAAGAACAGTAGAGGTCTTATAATGCTTCTTTGGGGGAATCCCAGATATAACTTCCGTTTCACTAGTTGACATCCTTTCAGTTACTACGAACAGTGTCTTTTCTGATAGGAAATCACGAATCCAGTCGCACAGCTGAGGCGGTGTGGTAAATCACAAGAGAAGCGTCAGGACAAAAGAGTGTTACAATATCTGTTACAATGTCTGTCAACAGAATTTAACAGTATCACACCAGCGTCACCAACTGTCAAAGAATGCAAGGACGTTTTACTGGAAGAACTGAAGAAAAGGTATGCGTTAACTGAATTAAATGACCTTGCAGCAATTTGTACTCTGTTATGTCCAACGTTTGAAAATCTGCATTTTCAGGACCCAGTAGTGTGCGGGCGAGCCATCCAATGACTCAAAATTATGGTTTATGAGCAACAAACTAGTCCAAGTGAGTCGGAGGAAGATGCTGTTTCGTCTGCTGTAACACAGGAAAAGTACTTCTGGCAACACCATAAGCAGTTAGAACTCGACCACAAAAAGAAAACGTGCCGATACCTCTTCATTAGTCAAACCCTGCAATATCTTCAAAAAGAGACCTATTTGCAAACCGGGAAGTCTTGATAGTTGTTTTTTACTTTTTGTTTAAATATGCTCAATAATACCTTATCATTGTTGCAGCATCCGTGTTTAGTGAGCGTTTATTTTCAAAAGCTTTTGTAACTATTACTCAAAATAGAAATAAGTTCACAGTAATTGCCATTTTTGGGAAACCTTCCAAAAGGTGACTTTTTTGCTTAAGGATTATCATCAATAAAGAAATAAAAGCATTTAATGCATTTTATTAGATCACATAAAATAAGCAAGTAAGTAAACTATCATACAAGGGAGTTATTCGGAAAGTAAGGTCCGATCGGGCGTGAAATGGAAACTACAGTTAAAATCCGTTGACGCTTTGCACTGAGCACGTAAAGATGCCTAGAAAATAGTGTGTGCCGCCAAATAGGAGGGCATGGTGAGAGATTTCGTCTGATGTCATGCAGGCCACATAACAAAACAGTCATGCGTTTCCTTCTTCATGACAATTTTTGGCCGCTCTCTGTAAAGGCAATGAAAATGCTCCTGCAGCGTTTTCGATGGGAAGTATTTGATAACTCACAAAACATCTCTGCTCACATTAACCGCTGGCTCTGAAAAGATCTTGGCACAGGGAACAAGTTGTGGACCAGTGTAGAGAATTGTACATTAGTTACAAACTAAGGCGTGCACACACTTTGTTCAACATGTAAACGTCACTACAGATATTCGTATTTAGGTTCTGATTTGGTGTGGCCGAGCGGTTCTAGGCGCTTCAGTATGGAACCGCGCGACCGCTACGGTCGCAGGTCCGAATCCTGCCTCGGGCACGGATGTGTGTGATGTCCTTAGATTAGTTAGGTTTAAGTAGTTCTAAGTTCTGTCGGAACATCGATGCTGTCGATGACCTCCTGAATGGCTGTTTTCAGCTCAGCAATGGTTTTGGTGTTATTGCTGTACACCGTGTCTTTAATATAGCTCCACAAACAAACAGTCGCACGTATTCAGATCCGGAGAACATGGCGGCCAATCGAGACCCATGCTAGTGGCCTCTGGTTGCCTCAGAGCCACAGTGCGGTCCCCAGTTGGTCCCCCAGGACATTAAGCAATCTCTTGCATGAAGCACCTCTTGTCGAAATCAGGGTCACTTTGGATAATGAGGATGAAACCAAACCTTCACGTACCGATTATTCCTTGACTGGACATTGCACACCACACAGTCACACGTTGGGGGTGAAGAGACTTCTCGATCGCGAAATGCGGGTTCTTAGTTCCCCAAACACGCCAATTTCGCTTATTGACGAACCCATGCAAATGAAAGTGGGCTTCGTCGCTGAACCAAACCATACCATGCGTATACTAATTCCCATCATGCCCCGCGGCCAACCGTTCAGTTTGAACGTCCTAACGCAAATCGTTCAGATGTTATGACGATTTTATTTCATATAGTCCAATAATTTTCACCCTGTAAGTGTTGCTAATAAAACATTTTTGATTTTCACTGTGGTATCCATTTCGTGACCGTTCGGTCCTTACTTTCTAAATAAACAAAAATGTTCAAATGTGTGTGAAATCTTATGGAACTTAACTGCTAAGGTCATTAGTCCCTAAGCTTACACACTACTTAACCTAAACTATCCTAAGGACAAACACATGCCCGAGGGAGGACTCGAACCTCCGCCGGGACCAGCCGTACAGTCCATGACTGCAGCGCCTGAGACCGCTCGCCTAATCCAGCGCGGCTCTAAATAAACAAACAAACACTGTCCGAATAGGCCCAGAAGGCCCAACGGAAGCGACCGCCCTCCTCAGCTACTAGGCGTCAGCGGGTGCGGACACGGAGTGGCATGTGGTCAGCACACCACTCTTCTAACCGTTGTCAGTGTTTGTGGCAGATGTCGCTACTTTTCAAACAAATAGGTCCTCAATTGGCCTCATAAGAGGTGAGTGCGCCCCGCTCTGGCATACCCGGAGGGTGACCCATTCAAGTGCTAACTCCGGTGGTGTAACGGGAACCTGTGTTACCACTGCGCCAAGGCCTTTCTTTGGCTTGTTTTCTTAATAGTCCTTGTATAACGAGTATTTCTTCATTTACACAAAAAATTTGAAAGTGTCGATGTAAGTACACTACTGGCCATTAAAATTGCTACACCAAGAAGAAATGCAGATGATAAACGGGTATTCATTGGACAAATATATTATGCTAGAACTGACATGTGATTACATTTTCACGCAATTTGGGTGCATAGATCCTGAGAAATCAGTACCCAGAACAACCACCTTTGGCCGTAATAACGGACTTGATACGCCTGGGCATTGAGTCAAACAGAGCTTGGATGGCGTGTACAGGTACAGCTGCCCATGCAGCTTCAACACGATACCACAGTTCATCACGAGTAGTGACTGGCGTAATGTGACGAGCCAGTTGCTCGGCCACCATTGACCAGACGTTTTCAATTGGTGATAGATCTGGAGAATGTGCTGGCCAGGGCAGCAGTCGAACATTTTCTGTATCCAGAAAGGGCCGTACAGGACCTGCAACATGCGGTCGTGCATTATCCTGCTGAAATGTAAGGTTTCGCAGGGATCGAATGAAGGGTAGAGCCACGGGTCGTAATACATCTGAAATGTAACGTCCACTGTTCAAAGTGCCGTCAGTGCGAACAAGAGGTGACCGAGACGTGTAACCAATGGCACCCCATACCATCACGCCGGATGATACGCCAGTATGGCGATGACGAATACACGCTTCCAATGTGCGTTCGCCGGCCGGGGTGGCCGACTGGTTCTAGGCGCTTCAGTCTGGAACCGCGCGACCGCTACGGTCGCAGGTTCGAATCCTGCCTCGGGCATGGCTGTGTGTGATGTCCTTAGGTTTAAGTAGTTCTAAGTTCTAGGGGACTGATGACCTCAGAAGTTAAGTCCCATAGTGCTCAGAGCCATTTTCTTGTGCGTTCACCGTGATGTCGCCAAACACGGATGCGACCATCATGATGCTGTAAACAGAACCTGGTTTCATCCGAAAAAATTACGTTTTTCCATTCGTGCACCCAGGTTCGTCGTTGAGTACACCATCGCAGGCGATCCTGTCTCTGATGCAGCGTCAAGGGTAACCGCAGCCATGGTCTCCGAGCTGATAGTCCATGGTGCTGCAAACGTCGTCGAACTGTTCGTGCAGATGGTTGTTGTCTTGCAAACGTCCCCATCTGTTGGCTCAGGGATCGAGACGTGGCTGCACGATCCGTTGCAGCCATGCGGATAAGATGCCTGTCATCTCGACTGCTAGTGATACGAGGCCATTGGCATCCACACGGCGTTCCGTATTACCCTCCTGAACCCACCGATTCCATATTCAGCTAACAGTCATTGGATCTCCACCAACGCGAACAGCAGTGTCGCGATACGATAAACCGCAATCGCAATAGGCTACAATCCGACCTTTATAAAAGTCGGGAAACGTGATGGTACGCATTTCTCCTCCTTACACGTGGCATCACAATAACGTTTCACCAGGCAACGTCTGTCAACTGCTGTTTGTGTATGAGAAATCGGTCGGAAACTTTTCTCATGTCAGCAAGTTGTAGGTGTCGCCACCGACGCCAACCTTATGTGAAAGCTCTGAAAAGCTAATCATTTGCATATCACAGCATCTTCTTCCTGTCGGTTAAATTTCGCGTCTGTAGAACGTCATCTTCGTGGTGTAGCAATTTTAATGGTCAGTAGTGTACATCTACATCTACATTGATACTCCGCAAGCCACCCAACGGTGTGTGGCGGAGGGCACTTTACGTGCCACTGTCATTACCTCCGTTTCCTGTTCCAGTCGCGTATGGTTCGCGGGAAGAACGACTGTCTGAAAGCCTCCGTGCGCGCTCTAATCTCTCTAATTTTACATTCGTGATCTCCTCGGGAGGTATAAGTAGGGGGAAGCAATATATTCGATACCTCATCCAGAAACGCACCCTCTCGAAACCTGGCGAGCAAGCTACACCGCGATGCAGAGCGCCTCTCTTGCAGAGTCTGCCACTTGAGTTTATTAAACATCTCCGTAACGCTATCACGGTTACCAAATAACCCTGTGACGAAACGCGCCGCTCTTCTTTGGATCTTCTCTATCTCCTCCGTCAGACCGATCTGGTACGGATCCCACACTGATGAGCAATACTCAAGTATAGGTCGAACGAGTGTTTTGTAAGCCACCTCCTTTGTTGATGGACTACATTTTCTAAGCACTCTCCCAATGAATCTCAACCTGGTACCCGCCTTACCAACAATTAATTTTATATGATCATGTGGAGGCGCATGTGGTCAGCACATCGCTCCAGACCTTGGATCCGCTACTTCTCAGTCATGTACGTCCTTATTTGGTATCACGAGGCTGGGTGCACCCAGTTCCAGTCCTCCCGCCAAGGGTATATCGCTGGCAGACCGGGAGTAAAACCCGGTTCCTCCGCGTAGCAGCCAGTTGCGCTGACTACTTAGCTTCGCTGAACATTCGGGCTCCATGTTCGGTTCATATACCCAACTACCATATATCCAAGCTCAGCCGCCCGCTAGCCATTCTCTGCAGCCAAACTCGGCGCCTTATCTGATGCTCTTGTTTCAGCGCGACTCTCTCGCTATGAGTTATTGAAAGCTGGTGACAGCGAGTATTCAATTAATTACGAAATCTGTCCGCCGCACGAGCCTGCTGTAAACAGCCCGCAGTGTTTTTCTTTCATTTTTTCCCGCTCCTCCTGCCCTGCGGGCGTTGTTTCCTCGGCGGCGTTTCTTTCCTTTTGCGAGGATAAGCGGAACTGGTTCCCGGCGGGCGGTCCTCGCGGCATCTGCGATACGCACCGCTGGCCGCCGCCGTATTTACATCTTAAACAGCCGCGCGGCACTCAATTACACGCCGTGGACGCCATAAAGCGTGCGGTCTCCAGCAGCGGAGACTGCCACACTGCCAGCTTGTCAGACAACCTGGTCGGCGCCGTCTCTACGCGAAGAGACCGCCGCCGGACCGCTCGTAACACGTCATCAACGGAGGGTGGCGAACGTCTGCTGAAGAGGACAACGCTAGTTATCTCAGATGTGACGGATAAAAACAAAAACTTTGTTAGACACCCTCTACACTGTCTGACAAAACGAAGCACTCGGAAGACATGGTCTGCAGGAATTGTAACATCGTACACATATACACCATCGGCGGATATGTATATTTTTAGAGCTGCAGTTCTCTGTGGCAGGCAGAACGACCATCACAGTTAGTATTCGTAAATTTAGAAAACATTGTCAGTGGAGCGATCTGGTGCTATACTTGAGTCAAAACAACAGTCGAGATCGCAAAACATTTGTTTATTATGATCGGTTTCGGCTTATGTTAAAGTCATCCTCGCCGGTCGTTGTGGCCGAGCGGTTCTAGGCGCTTCAGTCCGGAACCGCGCTGGTGCTATGGTCGCAGGTTTGAATCCTGCCTCGGGCATGGACGTGTGTGATGACCTTAGGTTAGTTAGGTTTAAGTAGTTCAAGTTCTAGGGAACTGATGACCTTAGATGTTAAGTCCCATATTACTTAGCGCCATTTGAACCATGCTCCGTGCATCGTAACAGTTAACTAAGCCAGTAATATACTACTGAATAAATATGCAAAGCACGATCAAACAAATAGCTGAAACAAATGGCTATGATTACACACTTATCGACAAATTCATACAGAAAAGAAAAAAATTAATAAACCGAATGCTATACAGAAAATAAAAAAGAAACCCACTGCTTGCTTGCATTACCATACACAAGCAAACTCCCCTACAAAGTAGCAAATATTTTCAGACCAGTCAACATTAACACCGCTTTCACAACATGTAACAAACTGCAACACAGACTGAGCCACAACATAAACACCCAGAGAAATAAACACTCACAACCAATTGTTTACAGACAAGTGTGTAGTACATGTAAAGCCTTCTATGTAGGTCAAATCGGGACATTTCCAAAAAAGATAAATGATGTCGCGAATGATTTTCGTGTATTACATGAAGTGGATAAGGGACACCGAATGGACTTGTATGAAGAACCAGAAATATTCAGACATGGGACAGTAAATGGTGACTAGTTGTTGAGTTATAAGTTAGACAGCAACAATGTAAATTTATTGAAAAATTTCTCCAAGTTGAAATGCTCATTTTTTAATATATCTTAGATAATTAGAAAAAAATTGTTTTAACGATACCTAATAAATAAGAAATACTAAATAATTATACTGTTTATTAAGTAGCCGCGCCGGATTAGCCGAGCGGTCTTAGGCGCTACACTCATGGACTGTGCGGCTGGTCCCGGCGGAGGTTCGAGTCCTCCCTCGGGCATGGGTGTGTGTGTTTCTGTCCTTAGGATAATTTAGGTTAAGTAGTGTGTAAGCTTAGAGACTGATGACCTTAGTAGTTAAGTCTCATAAAATTTCACACACATCTGAACATTTGTTTTTTGTTAAGTACTAAGACATAAATCCCAAAGAAAGCAGGTGTTGTCCGATGTGATAATTACCGAACTATCAGTTTAATAAGTCACAGCTGCAAAGTACTAACGCGACTTCTTTACAGACGAATGGAAAAACTGGTAGAAGCCAACATCGGGGAAGATCAGTTTGGATTCCGTAGATATGTTGGAACACATGAGGCAATACTGACCCTACGACTTATTTTAGAAGAAAGATTAAGGAAAGGCAAACATACGTTTCTAGCATTTGTAGACTTAGAGACAGCTTTTGACAATGTTGACTGGAATACTCTCTTTCAAATTCTAAAGGTGGCAGGGGTAAAATACAAGGAGCGAAAGGCTATTTACAATTTGTACAGAAACCAGATGGCAGTTATAAGAGTCGAGGGACATGAAAGGAATCAGTGATTTGGAAGGGAGTAAGACAGTGTTGTAGCCTCTCCCCGATGTTATTCAATTTGTATATTGAGCAAGCAGTAAAGGAAACAAAAGAAAAATTCGGAGTAGGTATTAAAATCCATGGAGAAGAAATAAAAACATTAAGGTTCGCCGATGACATTGTAATTCTGTCAGAGACAGCAAAGGACTTGGAAGAGAAGTTGAACGGAATGAACAGTGTCTTGAAAGGAGGATAGAAAATGAACATGAACAAAAGCAAAACGAGGATAATGGAATGTAGTCGAATAAAGTCGGGTGATGCTGAGGGAATTAGATTAGGAAATGAGACACTTAAAGTAGTAAAGGAGTTTTGCTATTTGGGGAGCAAAATAACTGATGATGGTCGAAGTAGAGAGGATATAAAATGTAGACTGGCAATGGCAAGGAAAGCGTTTCTGAAGAAGAGAAATTTGTTAACATCGAGTATAGATTTAAATGTCGGGAAGTCGTTTCTGAAAGTATTTGTATGGAGTGTAGCCATGTACAGAAGTGAAACATGGACGATAAATAGTTTGGACAAGAAGAGAATAGAAGCTTTCGAAATGTGGTGCTACAGAAGAATGCTGAAGATTAGATGGGTAGATCACATAACTAATGAGGAGGTATTGAATAGAATTGGGGAGAAGAGGGGTTTGTGGCACAACGTGACTAGAAGAAGGGATCGGTTGGTAGGACATGTTCTGAGGCATCAAGGGATCACAAATTTAGCATTGGAGGACAGCGTGGAGGGTAAAAATCGTAGAGGGAGACCAAGAGATGAATACACTAAGCAGATTCAGAAGGATGTAGGTTGCAGTAAGTACTGGGAGATGAGGAAGCTTGCACAGGATAGGATAGCATGCAGAGCTGTATCAAACCAGTCTCAGGACTGAAGACCACAACAACAGACATAAATATGCTTATACGTGGTCCAGTTACATTAATGTGACCACCTCCTATGTTCGACATCAACGTTCAATAACGACTCACAGATGGCAGGTGGCAGCATCAACAGTGGAGAGCATATAAAGCCCGTCGGGATAAGGCGGAATACAGTGCACTCGTTGTCGTAATGCGGAAACGGAGCGATATGTTTGAAGTCCAAAAGTGCGTGATGATTGGCTCTGAGCACTATGCGACTTAACTTCTGAGGTCATCAGTAGCCTAAAACTTAGAACTACTTAAACCTAACTAACCTAAGGACATCACACATATCCATGCCCGAGGCAGGATTCGAACCTGCGACCGTAGCGGTCGCTCGGTTCCAGACTGTAACGCATAGAACCGCACGGCCACTCCGGCCGGCCCGCGTGATGATTGGTTTCAGGCCAAGGGCGGGAGCATTTTCGGAACGGTTAAGTTCGTAAACAATACGCTTGCCGCCGTGGTTAAAGTACACTGTGCATGGCAAAATGGCGCTATCCAAAACCGTCGCCGAGACAACTATGGTCCACCACAGGGCATAGACGACGGGGGTGAACGACGGCTGCATATACACTACTGGCCATTAAAACTTCTACGCCAAGAAGAAATGCAGATCACAAACGGGTATTCATTGAACAAATATATTATACTATAACTGACATGTGATTACATTTTTACGCAATTTGGGTACATAGATGCTGAGAAATCAGTACTGAGAACAACCACCTCTGATCGTGATAACGGCATTGATACGCCTGGGCATTGAGTCAAAGAGCTTGGATGGCGTGTGCAGGTACAGCTGCCCATGCAGCTTCAACACGATACCCAGTTCATCAAGAGTAGTGACTGGCGTATTGTGACGAGCCAGTTTCTCGGCCACCATTGACCAGATGTTTTCAATTGGTGAGAGATCTGGAGAATGTGCTGGCCAGGGCAGCAGTCGAAAATTTTCTGTATCCAGAAAGGCCCCACAGGACTTGCAACATGCGGTCGTGCATTATCCTTCTGAAATGTAGGGTTTCTCAGGGATCGAATGAATGGTAGAGCCACGGGTCGTAACACATCTGAAATGTAACGTCCGCTGTTCAAAGTGCCGTCAATGCGAACAAGAGGTAACCGAGACGTGTAACCAATGGCACCCCATACCATCACGCCGGGTGATACGCCAGTATGGCGATGACGAATACACGCTTCTAATGTGCGTTCACCGCGATGTCGCCAAACACGGATGCGACCATCATGATGCTGTAAACAGAACCTGGATTCATCCGAAAAAATTACGTTTTGCCATTCGTGCACCCAGGTTCGTCGTCGAGTACACCATCGCAGGCGCTCCTGTCTGTGATGCAGCGTCAAGGGTAACAGCAGCCATGGTCTCCGAGCTGGTAGTCCATGTTGCCGCAAACGTCGTCGAACTGTTTGTGCAGATGGTTGTTGTCTTGAAACGTCCTCATCTGTTGACTCAGGGGTCGAGACGTTACAGCCATGCGGATAAGATGCCTGTCATCTCGACTGCTAGGGATACGAGGCCGTTGGGATCCAGCACGGCGTTCCGCATTACCCTCCTGAACCCACCGATTCCATATTCTGCTAACAGTCATTGGCTCTCGACCAACCCAAGCAGCAATGTTGCGAGACGATAAACCGCAATCGCGATAGGCTACACTCCGACCTTTATCAAAGCCGGAAACGTGATGGTATGCATTTCTCCTCCTTACCCGAGGCATCACAACAACATTTCACCAGGCAACGCCGGTCAGCAGCTGTTTGTGTATGAGAAATCGGTTGGAAACTGTCCTGATGTCAGCACGTTGTAGGTGTCGCACCGGCGCCAACCTTGTGTGAATGCTCTGAAAAGCTAATCATTTGCATATCACAGCATCTTCTTCCTATCGGTTAAATTTCGCGTCTGTAGCACGTCATCTTCGTGGTGTAGCAATTTTAATGGCCAAAAGTGTAGATGTGCAACTGTTGAGCAAGTGACCGTCGCGATGAACCAAGGGCCCACCAACAGTGTCTCCTCAACGAGCGTTCAGCGAACGTTAGTGCTTCTGGACCTTCGCAGCAAGTGCCTGGTTAATACACCTACGCTGACTGGTGTTCATCGGCGACGAAGACTGGAATTTCCACGCTAGTACCGGAACAGGACGTCCATTTTCAGATGAACCACGTTTTATGCTACATCAGAGAGATGGCAAACGCTGGAATAATCATCGGTGGGGCCCAGGCCGGAGGAGGGAGCCTTATGGTATGGGGAATGTTTTCATATAACTCCTTGGTGACCTCGCCATTCTGGAAGGCACAAAGATCAACACAAGTACGCGTTTATCCTTGGGAAACACGTCCATTCCATTCCTACACGCAGTTTGTTTTTCCTCGGCACGATGACATGCACCAGTAGAGCAATGCAATAAATCTCGCAGCTCGCAGTGTACGTGCGTGGTTCAAAGAGCACCAGGATGAATTTACCAGTTTCCCTTGGCCACCAAATTCCTCGGATTTAAAGCCGATCGAGAATCTGTGGGACCACCTCGATCGAGCTGTTCTTCCCATGGGTTCTCATCCCAGATACCTAGAGCATCTGGCCACGCCAGGGCTCCACATCTCTGTGGTCACCTTCCTGAACCACACTGACTGTCTTCCTGCACGTCTCGTATCGGTGGGCGCTACAAATGGCGGTTATTCAGGATTTTTGCAGGTGGTCTAATTAATGTGACTGGACTGTGTATAAAACTTGTATATTCATAATGCATTCGCTGACCTCAATAAATTCCGTAAAACATGGATAAAGTTAAGTTTAGTGATACCGGCGACACCGTCAATAAAGCAGAGTTACCAAACACTGTTTTGCGAAATTATTTCACCGAAAAAGATGTAGTAGATGTTCCAGAATTCAAATGAACATCTTCGAACCTGAGTAATTTGGTGTCGCGAAGTAACTTAAGAAAGGCAAGTCTTTCCTGTCGAAACTAAATATCAGTTTTTGTTTCTTTTTGGGTATGCTGATGAAGTACCTCCACTTTTAGTAATCATACGCAACCGCTCGCTCGACGAACGGTCTGTTCCAAAAGAATGGAAAGTTGCACAGGTCACACCAATACTCAAGAAAGGAAAATGGAAGTAATCAGATGAGTTACAGACGCATTTCGTTGGCATCGATTTGTTGTAGGATTTTGGAATATATATTGTGTTCGAACATTATGAAATACTTTGAAGAAAGCGATGTACTGACATGTAACCAGCACGGATTCAGAAAATATCGTCGTTATGAAACAACTTTATTCATACGAAGTAATGATTCCATATTTATAGAGTTGCAGGCGGCTTCTGACACCGTTCCTCACAACAAGCTTCTAATGAGATCGCATGCCTGTGGTGTATCGTCCCGGCTGTGCGACAGGATTCAACACTTCCTACCAGAACGGTCACAGTTCGTAGCAGGTTAACTGACGGCGAGGAAGGACACAGTTCATAGTACTTCAAGGGATGTCATTTAGGGACAATCGAAGTTATTTCTGGGATTTCCCAAGGAAGCGTTGTAGGTGCTCTGCTGTTCTTTATCTATATAAGGATTTAGGACACAATTCGAGGAGACTCAGCAGATTATTTACGAATGATGCTCTCGTTCATCATCTAGTAATCATCAATAGATCAAAACGAATTACAAAATGATGTAAACAAGATATCGACATGGTGTGAAAACTGACAGTTGATACAGAACAATAAAATTTGTTAGATCTCCACATTACTAAAAGAAATCCGTTAAATTTCGGTTACACGATAAATCGAGCAAATTTAAAGTTTATCGATTCAACTAAATATCAAGGGACTGCAGTTCGAACAACTTAAACTGTAATAATGTCCTGGATAATGTTATGGGTTCAAATGGCTCTGAGCACTATGGGATATTAAATCTGAGGTCATCAGTCCCCTAGAACTTAGAACTACTTAAACCTAACTAACCTAAGGACATCACTCACATCCATGCCCGAGGCAGGATTCGAACCTGCGACCGTAGCGGTAGCGCGGCTCCGGAATGAAGCGCCTAGAACCGCTCGGCCACACCGTCCGGCAATGTTATGGAAAAGGTGAACCAAAGACAGTGTTGTCAGAAGATTTAAAAGATGCAACAAACCTATTAAAGAGATTGTCTGCACCATGTTGTTGACAGATGACATCGGGAAAGTTCAAAGAAAGACACCTCGTTTTGTAATATCGCAAAACTGGGGAGAGAATGTCACGGGTATGATGAGCGAGTTGGGATGGCAACAGTTGAAACAAATAAGTTTTTCGTTACTGCTTGATCACGAGATTACAACGGCTAACTGTCTCCTTCAAAAGGCAAAATATTTTGTCGAATCCCACATATACAGTGCGAAATAACCGTCTTGATAAGAGAAGAGAGCGTAAATATTTAGGTTTTCATTTTGCCCATGTGCTACTCCAGAATGGAGCGATAGAGAAATTGTTGAAATTGGCTCTATGGTCCCTTTGCAAAAGTCTTAAGTGTGTATTGCAGACTAATCATGTGCATTATATGTATACGGACTTAACACAACTTATGATTCCCCACAAAAGTTAATTTCTCTTACAAACTTACACCAATTATTAGTTGCTTAAATTATGGTATTTAAAAAACGAATAAGTAACTACAAACATGTTCCTTTTACATACTACCTTAGGTAATATTCTAGATTTCTCTGAGCCGTTCTCGCTCCCAGTTAAGTTCCATCAACTGTTGAATGAGTCCACTTTACCTGCAGCGGGCCTACTCTGATTACTTCTCGAAGGAGGAGGAAGACTTCATTACGTTTTTCTCACCATACTAGCACAACCTACTGCTCTGATTCATGAAATCTTTTGTACTTTCACTCGCTTCTGTGATACCAATCTTTTTTCCTGGTGCTCAATTTTTGGTGGCTAGCGCTTTATTAATGTACATAAAACTTAAAGAGTACGTCGTAATGTAATCATGAAACAGTTGTGAATAACTTCAATTGAACATGTATTACGAACAAATAGTGCCGCTACCGGTTTCGAACGGACAGCTTCATCGTCAGATGGATGTTTACATTTATAATTACATACACCGATTACTGTACCTGCAGTATTGGCAGTTTTTCGTAATGGCGAAAATTCGTCGAGGTGGTTGTGCTCTACAGCTAAAAATGATATAAAAAGCACTACTTTCCGTAATTGGATCTAAAACTGAGCCGGCCGGGGTGGCCGAGCGGTTCTAGGCGCTACAGTCTGGAATCGCGCGACCGCTACGGTCGCAGGTTCGAATCATGCCTCGGGCATGGATGTGTGTGATGTCCTTAGGTTAGTTAGGTTTAAGTAGTTCTCAGTTCTAGGGGACTGACGACCTCGGAAGTTAAGTCCCATAGTGCTTAGAGCCATTTGAACCATTTGAGCCATCTAAAAATGAGCAAAACAAATTTCCAAGTAATACGAAACAGTTATTGCCTTTTAATGTCATTCTACTTGTGTGAAACTGTAAAACATAAACGCTTTTCGTAAGAACGTCCTGTGGGCGGTTACAGTTTATAGTTTCCACAACAACAAAAAGAAGGAATGAAAATGCATACGTACGTTTGTAATTAGTCTGGTGGCCAAGACATAATCACACTCCAACGTAAGTGGTCCTCGTTACGCGAACTTCTCGTTTTACTGCAATTAAAATAGATAATCACTGAGCTTAAGGCTGAAGCTGCGGTTCTTTCGTAACGCTTCCAGGTTATTATCAGTTGTTTCAAAAGAAAAAAAAATTAATATTTAGTATCTCAAGTTACGACTGTAAAAAGACCTTTCCTTACGTAATAACGAACGGAAATCTATTTCACTTTATAACTCTGAATAACCACATAAATATGCGGATAACAAGTAACAAGCTAATAAATAACCAAATTGATATTTTTTACAAAGGAGAAATCTGAAGCCAGAATCTTCGTTGAAATACCGGTATGAGAGAGCCGATTTCTTTCTTTTGTGTGTTTTACAACGATTGCCAGACACCCAAGTTACTTGAACTTTATTTACGCTTCGAGTTCACTTCATTGTAAGCGATAGCATTTTTGGCGTCTAGTGAAACTTCTATTATTTTTATTATTATCACACTGATCATAATTACGTATTGACAAGCTGTTGAAAAAAAAAGGGTGCGATCGTGCTAACCAAAACTACTATCACATTTTAGTGATCACAGTTTCGGAACAGTAACTGTCATCCCTGATGTTAACATAGCACTAAAGAGGTCATACTGAAAGTTGATTTTAAAATGAAGGAACCAATGCATTGTGCACACAGTGTTTCCATTCACTGACATGTTAAGGACTCATTTTCTGGGTAAATTTTTGTAACTCGATCCTGTAATCTGTTAATTTAGCTCTGACATCCTGTAGAGCTCTCTTGAAAAAACATGCTATATTGACAAGTGCCTCACGATATGCATTAGGGAGTTTCGGATAAAGGGTACGCACTTAAGGAAAACTTACAGACATCCATTTAATCTTTTATTGTAATCTATTTATACATCAATCGCTAAAAGATCCTAATATTAATCACTGTAAAAAAAAATTGTCTTGAGACAGACAAAGTAAGAGCGAGAGCGGAGAAGCTTTAGCGGCCTACTCTTACCCGTCCTGATAAGCCAAAACATTATGACCACTGCCCAACGCGACGCTGGTTGTGCCTGGTTGTGGTGCGGGCACGTTACGCAGTAACAAAAGTATCTAAGCGCTGCAGACACGGCCAGGGGCCACCCTAGCGAAGATTAGCCCTAAAAGTGAGGAAACCCTTTGAGATAAGCGACTCTGACAAAGTGCAGCTTATTATCACGCAGAGCTTGTGAACGACTGTCTCGGAAAGGGCGAAGCTAGCCAAATGTTCACGTACTACCGTCGTGAGCATCTACGGAAAGAGGTAAAAGGACAGTGAAAACTACCACCAGGCGCTGAATGATTGGACGTCCACTATTCACAGAACGTGCGGGTCGAAGGCTTGTCTGCTGTGTAAAGAAGGATAGAAGCTGATCGGTGGCATTTCTGCTGAAAGAGCAAAATGCTCGTGCACGCACAAGTGTTTCGGAGCATACCGTTCATCTTACATTGCTGAACATGCAACTCTGCAGCAGACTACCTCTACGTGTTCACATGTTCACCCAAGGACATCATCAGGTTACGATTGCAGTGGGCACGGGACCATCGGGATTCGACCGTCCATTAATGGAAATGTGTCGGCTCTTCGGGTAAATCACATTTTTCCTACACTAGGTCGATGGTCGCCTCCACTAACGCCGTCATCGAGGAGAATGGCGGCTCGGAACGCAGGTTGGCGGTAACAGTATTATGCTGTGGGAGGCATTCTCTTGCGCTTGCACGGGACCCGTAGTGTAAGCGAAGACATACTGACAGTTGCGAACCACCTGCATCCTTTCATGCTTGACGTCTTCCCCAACAGCGATGTTATTTTTCAGCAGTATAATTGTGGCTGTCTAGATTTGTGCACCCATGATCTAGCGGTAGCGTCATCGATTCGTAATCGAAATTTCCTCGGTCCCGGGTTCGAAAGCCGCCACCGCTTAAATTTTGATTAGTAACCAGCATTGTCGGCCGAATACTTCCGTCATCAGAAGTCCCCTCATTCTGCTAGCGGCCTTGTTAAAGAGGGCGGAGGAGCAGGCAGAGAATTAGGTCCTTGGGGTTCTTGTCCTTGCGGTGGGAACTGCCTCTAAAGGCAGAAGAATCAGCAATGATCAACGACATGAGGCCGCAGAAGGCAATGAAAACCACTGCATTAAAGACACATAACGTGTATCCACAGGACATGTGGCCTGTAATTGAAAAAGTGTCATGTTGATTGCTCGATTGGCAAAAGATTCCAAAATAGTCCCCCATTCGGATCTCTGGGAGGGGCCTGCCAAGGAGGAGGCGACCATGAGAAAAATATTGAATAATCGACGAAAGGATAACGTTCTACGAGTTGGGGCGTGTAATATCAGAAGTTTGAATATGGTAGGGAAGCTAGAAAATCTGAAAAGGGAAATTCGAAGACTCAGTCTAGATATAGTAGTGGTCAGTGAGGTGAAATGGAAAGAAGACAAGGATTTCTGGTCAGATGAGTATAGAGTAATATCAACAGCAGCAGAAAATGGTATAACAGGAATAGGATTTGTTATGAATAGAAAGGTAGGGCAAAGAGTGTGTTACAGTGAACAGTTCAGTGATAGGCTTGTCCTTGTCAGAATCGACAGAAAACCACCACCGACAACGATAGTTCAGGTACGAGATGCGATAATAAAGTAATGAGACTGATTTTCTTTGTAAGATGCGGCAACCCTGCAGGGTTGCGTAGGCACAATATCTTTGACCTTGGTCTATAAGCTGCTTCTAGTCCAAGCGGCACATCTATGCAACGGCTCAGTCGTGAGTTGTGCTCTAATAAGTTCACACTTGTTTGTGTCTCTCGTCACGGAAATGGAACCGCATAATATGGCACAACGGTATGCCATTTCTTTTTGCGTTAAATTGGGTGAAAACTGGAAGACAACTTACAGTAAACTTCAGAAGGCTTTTGGAGAGGAGGTTATGTCAAGAGCTCAAGTTTTTCATTGGCATAAAATGTTTAGTGAAGGCAGAACGAATGTTGAAGACCGCAGTGGACGACTATCAACCTGACGGACGGGATGTTAACTTGGTCAGGGTGCGTGAACTCGTTCGATCTGATCGAAGATTATCCGCGAAAATGGTTGCAGAAGAACTGAACATCAATCGAGAAACGGTTCGTCTAATAATAATTGGAAATCTTGGTATGAGAAAGATTTGTGCAAAAATGGTCCCCAAAAATCTTACACCACAACAGCGAAAAACACGGAAAAATGTGGCAGCCGATCTGTTAGAGCAAACAGAAATCAATCCAGAATTGTTGAGCTGTGTTATCACTGGCGGTGAAAGTTGGTTCTTTCAGTACGATCCAGAGACAAAACGCCAAAGTTCGCAATGGTGCTCAAAGGGATCACCCAGACCAAAAAAAGCTCGCATATCGAAGCCAAAAGTGAAATGCATGCTTGTGTGCTTCTTTGATTCCAAGGGAATTGTTCATAAAGACCAATATTACTACAAAGAAATTTTAGAAAGACTACTTAAAAAGAGTTCTTCTGTCTGTGTCAACAGTGCTGATAATTGGATTCTGCACCACGATAATGCGCCATCTCATACTGTTCTGTCAGTACAACAATTTTTAACCTCAGAACAAATTTCAGTACTACCACAGTCACCTTATTCACCGGATATTGCTCCGTGCGACTTTTTTCTATTTCCAAGAGTCAAAACGGCGGTCAAGGGACACCATTTTCAAACAACACAAGATGTCCAAGAAGCTGTGACGAGTGTCTTGGAGGATATTACAGAAGATAAGTTCCACAAATGTTACCATCAATGGCAAAAGCGCTGGAAAAAGTGCGTGCAATCAGAAGTGAACTACTTTAAGGAGACAACACTAAACTTGACTAAAACGGTAAGCAACATTTTTTCACATCAGTCTCATTACTTAATTGTCGCACCTCGTATACATGCCGACGTCACAAGCTGAAGATGAAGAGATAGAAAAAGTATATGAGGGTACTGAAGGGGTAAAATAGTACATAAAGGGAGATGAAAATCTTAAAGCGATGGGGGACTGGAATGCAGTTTTAGGGGAAGGAGTAGAAGAAAAGATTACAGGAAATATGAGCTTGGGACAAGGAATGAGAGAGGAGAAATATTAATTCAGTTCTGTAACAAATTTCAGCTACTCTGTTCAAGAATCAAAAGAGGAGGAGCTATACTTGGAAAAAGACCGCGTGACACGGGAAGATTTCAGTTAGATTACATCTTGGTCAGAAGAGATTACGAAATCAGATACTGGACTGTAAGGTGTACCCAGGAGCAGATATAGACTCAGATCACAATGCAGATATAGACTCAGATCACAATGTAGTAGTGATGAAGAGTAGGCTGAAGTTTAAGACGTCAGGAAGAACAGATACCCAAAAGAGTGGGATACAGAAGTGCTAAGATGGCGAGAGAGGTTTGAAGTTCTCTAAGGCTACAGATAAGGAATAGTTCAGTGGGCAGTTTAGTTGAAGAAGAATGGACGTCTCGAAAACAGGCAATCACAGAAATTTGAAAGAAAAACATAGGTAGAGAGAAGGTAACTGCAAAGAAACCATGAGTAACAGTTGATCGATGAAAGAAGAAAATACAAAAATGTTCACAGAAATTCAGGGTTACAGTAAGACAATCTGCTGGGGAACGAAATAAATAGGAAGTGCAGCGAAGCTAAGACGAAATGGCTGGATGAAAAATGTGAAGAAATCGAAAAAGAAAAGGTTGTCGTAAGGACTGACTCAGCATATAGGACAGTCAAAACAACCTTCAGTAACATTAAAAGCAAGGGTGCTAGCATTAAGAGTGCAACGGAAATTCCACTGTTAAATGCAGAGGAGAGAGCGAATAGGTGGAAAGAATACATGGAAGACGTCTATGAGGGGGAAGATATGTCTGACGTGATAGAAGAAGAAACAGGAGCCGATTTAGAAGAGACAGGGGATCCAGTATTTGAATAAGAATTTAAAAGAGGTTTGGGGACTTAAGATCAAGTAAGGCTGACGGGATAGACAGCATTCCATCAGAATTCCAAAAATCATTGGGGGAAGTGGCAACAAAACGACCATTCTCGTTGGTGTGCAGAATGTATGAGTCTGGCGATATACCACCGGACTTTCGCAAACATATCTTCCACACAATTCCGAAGAGTGGAAGAGTTGACAAGTGCAAGAATTAACGCACAATCAGCTTCACAGCTCATGCATCCAAGTTACTGACAAGAATAATATACAGAAGAATGGAAAAGAAAATTGAGTATGTGCTAGATGACGATCAGTTTGGCTTTAGGAAAGGTAAAGGCACCAGAGAGGCAATTCTGACGTTGCGGTTGATAATGGAAGCAGGAATAAAGAAAAATCAAGACACGTTCATAGGATTTTTCGACGTGGAAAAAGAGTTCGACAATGTAAAACGGTGCAAGATGTTCGAAATTCTGAGAAAAATAAGGGTAAGCTATAGGGAGAGACGGGTAGTATACAATATGTACAAGAGCCAAGAGGGAATAATAAGAGTGGACGACCAAGAACAAAGTGCTCGGATTAAAAAATGGTATAAGAGAGGGATGTAGTCTTACCCCTACTGTTCAATCTGCACTTCGAAGAGGCAGCGCTTATCACACCAGAAAAACTGTCTATTCCATCGACTTGCTCTCTCATACACAGCTATGTAGGCTACCACTGTGTGCCAAGCGCCCTCTTCCTCCGATGCTACTATCTCAGACCAGAAGCAGTATCTTTGGCTCTGAGGTCGTGCACAGTCAGCGATCCGCATTATAAAGCCTATCAGAGACACACATCGTTTATAATATCGTAGTTTCATTTTTAATTAAGGTATTCGGGTGCCCCATTAGACTCCTTTTAGGATATCTAAAAGAACGCGTTTACCAGGCATACGTGAGATCCCCCACCTGATCAGGAACAAGTTTCTCAGATTCCACTGGAACTGCTACGAACAACAGCTGATCACGTCTTTCACCTGATGCAGCATCTCATCGACGTCCCTGTGCTCATATTGAACAATTTTTTGTTTATCTGAGCGCCAAGTTTAGCTTTTTTCCTGGTTATGTCACCACTAAAGTGCAAATATCAATTATTCTGCAAATTATTTACGTGAAGTGCAGATTAACTAGGATGATCCGTTAAAATGCCGAATATTATTTCATTTCTCAATTTACCTAGGTAATCTGCAAATTACCTACATGATCTGTGAAAGTAAGATCTTTATTTGAACAACAGCAACGTTTCTGTACGCGTAAATTAACATAATTTTATTTATTTTTCGATATCTAAAGAATAAAATTAATACAATCAACAAATTAGTTGATATAATCAATCGTCAAAACTTAAGACAAAGAATCAATCAGTTTAAGATATTATTACAATTAAGGAAACGAATTTGGGAAACATATGATAAAATTATTCTAATTTATTAGTGCAATCTAACAATTGCTGACACTTTGAATTACACAGCAATTGGTTTTTGCGACAAGCACACCTGTTTGTGGTACATTTAGATTTGCAGTCATATTTTCTGCAACTCTGCAAGCAGTAAGGGACTGTTTTATTGCTATTTGATGTAAAGCTGTTTCTACAGAACGGACATTACCTCCCGTTAAAAATCTTTCTTTGCAAACACTGATTACAGATTTTGCATACAATTCTTTTAAAATACCCGTTTTAGAACAGAGTTTATAAAATGGATCCTCTGTTTAACTAGGAACCAAAGCGAAAATCGAGCGGGCATCAGTTTTTGCTGTGTCTACTTTGGGTACTATAGTTCTTACAGAGGCAACTTCATCGACATTTGTGTGCTTTGCATTAGGAAATGCTAACATTCTCTTTGCTTGCTTTTCTAAACCTTTCTTTGCTTCATCACGCTGTATTTTCTGATCCATATTCTTGACAGATGCTGCACAATACATTCTTAAAATATCCTTCCTCTTTAGGATCTATTTCACCACAAATTACGTGGACAGACAACTCAGACGATTTGCATTTGTGCGCACGTGATCCTGCTTTTGATCAAACAATGCAGACTATGTCTTTTATAGTCCTTTTCTCAGTCTCTGTACGAAATTGTGATGGCGATTCTGGTGAAGTAGAGTGTAACTCAGATGTTCTTCAACATGCAGAGGTGATTCCTTGGAGGTGCAGGATAACTGAACATTCTTCATAACTGAGTCCTAAAGCAACGGTATAGAAGACAGTTTCAGATTACTGTCGATAAATTCTTGTACTTCTATAGGTTATTCTATAGAAGCAAATAATAAGAGACTATCCTCTGGAGTAAGATTTAATTGGATCCCATAATCACAGTCTCTTGTGAGTCTTCTAATTTTTGAAGGTCTTCTACATTGTTTATCGAAGGTAATACACACTGTGGTATAATAGAAGAAGACAACCCCACTTTTGGGGAACAGCCGAACATGGCTGTATGTGGACTTCTTTTAATTCTAAAATGATAAGTACGATTCTTCATGAGTTGTACAAATAGCATGCGCTCGCTCCACTTGTTACTTTGGTTACCGGCCATCCCAATGGTTCAAATGGCTCTGAGCACTATGGGAGTTAACATCTGAGGTCATCAGTCCCCTAGAACTACTTAAACCTAACTAACCTAGGGACATCACACACACCCATGCCCGAGGCAGCATTCGAACCTGCGACCGTAGCGGTCGCGCGGTTCCAGACTGAAGCGCCTAGAACCGCTCGGCCACACCGGCCGGCTCCGGCCATCCAAGTAGTGAGCATGTTTTCGACGTCTTGATTCGGCCGTCCTACACTTCATTGACTTCGGCTGTGTCTGTGTTTGTCGTTAACCATTTTGGTTTCTGGCCTCTAAGATTTTATTACAAAACTTGCATCGGGTATCAGAACGCCAAACACTTGGAATGCCAAAAAGGAGAAAAATATGGCCGCGCTTGATTAGCCGAGCGGTCTAAGGCGCTGCAGTCATGGACTGTGCGGCTGGTCCCGGCGGAGATTCGAGTCCTCCCTCGGGCATGGGTGTGTGTGTTTGTCCTTAGGATAATTTAGGTTAAGTAGTGTGTAAGCTTAGGGACTGATGACCTTAGCAGTTAAGTCTCATAAGATTTTACAAATATTTGAACATTTTTGAGAAAAATATCAAACTAGTTTTAGGCTGCTTCATCCCCCTGTTTTGATGTGAGCGGCTACAATACAACAAAGACATTAGCTGCCTACGTGCACTGATTTCAATCAATGGAGAAAGTTGAAAATTTGTGTCAGAGCTGGATTCGAACCCGGGTCTTCTGCTTGCGAGGCAGATGCGCTGACCACTGCGGTATCCGGAGGCAGGGGTCATCATAACTGCACGGATTACCCTACACGCCTCCCGTCAGACCCAAATTCTCAATAAATTTCCTACACTTTACGACTATGGCTGCAGTACATTAGGACCTGTTTTTATAAAACAAATCTGAAGATGTCATTATAGGCCGAAACCGGCAGTCTCATGCCCAATAATTTGTGAACATAGACGTAAAGTAAAGGAAATGTATTCTATATTCGGGTCACTGTTCTATTTGCGATCGTGTCGCAGCTTACCAAATTCTCAACATACCACACAATACTGATGTATGCACCTTGCCTATTTAATTCATTGCTCATGGCATGTCACTGGTTCCCGTAAGAGTTCGAGCTTGGTGTGCTTCTGCACTGATGGGATCCTCGGCCATTCTCGCCTGAAATATATATCTGTGTCTGTTCTTTCAGACATTAGAAAAGGACAGACACCACTTACGTATACATAATTACGTCGAGGACGGCCTTCAGTGCGCATGCACACCGAACTCGAAATCTTATGGGAATAGGCGTGATGCTGCGAGTAATTAGGATAACGGGCAACAAGCATGTGATTAAATTGAGAATTTGGGTCTGGTGGGAGGTGTGCGAGGGTTCGAATCCTGGCCCGGGACAAATGTTCAACTTGTCCCACTGATATAAATCAATATCCATAGGCAATTAATGTCTTTAATTAACTTGTGTCTTGACTGTTCAGGAGCCTGTTAGATTAGTGCAGTTGGTGGGACCGCCACAAGCTGGCTGCTTGGCTTGAGTACCGTGCACCGCCGCCATGTCGGCAACCACTGTTCGCCATTCGTCTGCGCCACATCGTCGCCAAGGATGGCGGGCATATCGAACATGTCAGACATAAGTCTGAGTATCTGTAGTGACGTTTGCATGTTGTATAAATCGTGTGCATGCCGTAACTTGTGACTAATTTTTTTTTCTCATACAGTTCAATAATTGTCACCCTGTACACCAAGGTGGACCGGCAAATGCCAGATGTGTTGTGTGTTCTTTCGCGTTAGTTGTTTAGGTACTGTGTTTGTGAGGTGAAAATAGGGAACCATAAACGGGTGTCGAAGGCGCCTGAAAACTACAGTTATTCTCGCTGGTGCCAAAGTCCATATTACACTAGTGACTTCCTTGTACCAATCAACTACCTGTGAGGAGGGAATCTCCTGCAGCGCCTCTGACGTGTTATTCTTGTACTGAGACTCTTTAGTCACACCTGGCCGTTATTTTTTAGAATCCGGAGCCAAAACTGCGTGTGTTCTGAATGCTGTCTGCTGTGTAGAAACTAACAATGACTCTAGCGAAATGTTCTTGACGAAGATCTATGGTAGATTCTCCACACTGCTGAGAAAATTATAGGATAACCGTCATCCAGATACTGTAAAAAAAATCATTAGTTTGGTCCAGAAAATAAATGCCTATAATCCTTAACATCTAAAACTACTTTCCTTCTTGAATAGAGCTGACTTTTCTATTGTTAAAACAAGTTTTATTAAACACTTTTAACTGTTAACGTTCTCACTTACGCGCAGCGTGTGTTTCTGGTTAGTCCAGTTAATTTAAAACCTAAATATTTTTTTGCTTTCAGAAATTTTGTGTCTTTTAGACGAAAGGTAGGATAGCAAATCCTCATTGCTATGAAAACAAACCAAACGATAGAATAAAGATTAACAAGACACAAAATCCATTACCCCAACGTGAATGAACACAGCGAGAAATAATCAGTGCCGGCCGCTGTGGTCGAGCGGTTGTAGGCGCTTCAGTCCGGAATCACGCAGGTGCTACGGTCGCAGGTTCGAATCCTGCCTCGGGCATGGATGTGTGTCATGTCCTTAGGTTCGTTAGGTTTAAGTGGTTCGAAGTCTAGGGGACTGATGACCTCAGATGTGAAGTCCCATAGCGCTTAGTGCCATTTGAAGCCAAATAATCAGCTTCCAGTGTTAGCGGACAACGCCTTAATCCTCTGTATCTGCGCATGCGTAGTGGTCAGCATGCTAGGGATATTAGAACTCTTCACTTAGCACAATGAACTCATTATTGACGCGCACCCACCCTGTGTAGCAGATATCGATCAAAAATTCGCCCTTGTAAAACCGTCCCCTGCGCGGATCTCATGTGACCCTCGCTCACTCCATGCCTCCTGAGCTAGCACTCTAGCATTGCGTTATGGGAGTAGGCCGGAGTGATGTCTTAACGTGCAAAGAGTTACACTATTGTATTGTATTGTATAGAACAGGGGACCTAGAAACGACGGAGAGGCTTCGTCCCCGCCGTAGCCCTCAGTGGTTCACAACCCCACAACAGGCTACAGCAGTCCACTCACCCCACCGCCGCCCCACACCGAACCCAGGGTTATTGTGCTGTTCGGCCCCCAGTGGACACCCCCCTCCCCCTCACTTCCGGGAACGTCTCACACCAGACGAGTGTAACCTCAGTGTTTCCGTGGTAGAGTAATTATGGTGTACGCGTACGTGGAGAAAGTGTTTCAGCAGCAATCGCAGACATAGTGTAACTGAGGTGGAATAAGGGGAACCAGCCTGCATTCGCCGAAGCAGATGGAAAACCGCCTTAGAAACTATCCACAGACTGGGCGGCACACCGGACCTCGGCACTAATCCGCCGGGCGGATTCGTGCCGGAGACCAGCACGCCTTCCCGCCCGGATAGCAGTGCTTAGACCGCATGGATAACCAGGCAGGCCTATCCTGTAGTAAATAACTATTTAACTTAAAGCTAACCGTCACAAACACTGTCCGCCCGATAGCTGAATGGTCACCGTGACGAATTGCCGTTCTACGGGGCCGGGTTCGATTCCCGGCTGGGTCGGGGATTTTCTCCGCTCAGGGACTGGGTCTTGTGTTATCTTCATCATCATTTCATCCTCATCGGGCGCGCAGGTCGCCCAGTGTAGCGTCGAATGTAATAAGAAATAAGACCTGCACCAAGGCAGCCGGAACTGCCCCGTAAGGGGACCCCCGGCCAATGACGCCAAATGCGGATTTCCATTTCTATCACAAACACTAAACATCACCAGGTGTTTCAAGCTGTTTATTTCTATGCATCTTTAGATCCTACGGGTTCATGATGATTATTATTATTTTTGGAGATGTTATTATTATTATTATTATTATTATTATTATTGTTATTATTATTATTATTTTTTTTTTTGAGGTGGTTGATGATTTCCGTCGTTTACCTGGTAGGCTTCCCATATCTGGTCCTGACGTTGGAGTCGCTGAGGTGGCATGGAGAGCCCATGGCGGCTGCTAATGGCGTTCTTCCGCAGCAAAGGCCGCATCGCCGCGACCTTCAATCTGCAGACAACGAAAGAATTCTGCTGTTAGTGTTGGCTCAAGCGTACTTCACAATATCATCTACATCAGCAATGGATCTTTTCATCTCTTCATAACTGATCTTACCACAACTCATACTACTACTACTACTACTACTACTACTACTACTACTACTAATAATAATAATAATAATAATAATAATAACAATAATAATATAATACCCTAACATTCCATTGATATGCAGACAGAATCAGCATCATTGCAAACTTCATGATTCTATGTCAACGTGAAGTACCCTATAGGTTTTCATGAGTGAGTCTGCGGGTCTCAAAATATGTGACATAAATGGCCGTATCTTTTGAGTGCATTAACTTAACTCAAGTTTTTTATACCTCCAAGGGACCATAGACCTTAATACGTGACATAAACTTCAACTTCCTGAGAAACAAGTTTGTTGTTAACAGACGGGTAGGCAGACAGACAATCGGTTACCAAATGACAATTTTTTGTGTTAGAATTGGTTCAAATGGCTCTGAGCACTATGGGACTCAACTGCTGTGGTCATTAGTCCCCTAGAACTTAGAACTAGTTAAACCTAACTAACCTAAGGACATCACAAACATCCATGCCCGAGGCAGGATTCGAACCTGCGACCGTAGCGGGCTTGCGGTTCCAGACTGCAGCGCCTTTAACCGCACGGCCACTTCGGCCGGCTGTGTTAGAATTAAAACTTAACAATTTTGGAAGTTTTTCATGTAGTTGTACTTTGAAACCTTGCTTGCTAAATTTCGTGATTCCAAGCCAACTAGAAGTACCATATAGGTTGTTTACACGTACCAAAATATTTGCCGGTCCCTGTGGCCGAGCGGTTCTAGGTGCTTCAGTCCGGAATCGCGTTGCTGCTACGGCCGCAGGTTCGAATCCTGCCTCGGGCGTGGATGTGTGTGATGTCCTTAAGTTAGTTAGGTTTACGTAGTTCTAAGACTAGGGGACTGATGACCTTAGATGTTAAGTCCCATAGCGCTTAAAGTCTTTTGAACCAAAATATGTGACGTAAGTGGGCAAGGTTCCGCAGACGTCAGTGTGTGCCATACATTTTAACTTGATATCTGTACCTGTTCCTGAGAAAAAGCGTTTTTACCAATCGGACAGACAGACGGACAACAAAGTGGGTACCGTTTTTACTGACTGACATACGGAACCCGAAAGAGGGAGACTACGATTTAACATCCAGTCGACGACAAGGTCATCAGAGGCTGGGCACGAGCTCCTATTGAAGAAACATGAGAACGGAAATTCAACGTGCCCAATGCAAGGAGCCATCCCGGCATTCTCCTTTAGCGATATGAATAGCCGTACAGTGATTTCAACGGCAGTTCTCCCGAACATGAGTCGAATGTATTAATGCTGAGCCGTTTTGCTCGTTTTTTCGCAATGAAACATAATCAGGTTAAAAACTCGTACCTCAGAAACATTATTCATTCAAGAGTGTGTAGTGCCTGAAATATTCATTTCCGACCATTGGTTCCTTGAAACTTCCTGATAGACCAAAACACTATGGCGCATCGGGAATATAAAACCTTTGCCTTTTACGTGCAGTGCTCGTACCGGCTTTATCCGCGCGCGACGCTCAACCTGTTCTCTCAGCTTGAACTCCATCAGTACCTCTCCCCTATGGTCATGTTTTCAGAAATTAACGAGACTCTACGAAAAATGGCCTAGCCAGATCCCAGAAATTGTTTCCAGAATGTGCCTTTCATTCTGCAGCGGAGTGTGCCCTGCTTTGAATCTTCATGACTGATTAAAACTGTGTGCCTAGCCGGGACTTTTGAATCCATAAACATGCTGTGAGGTCAGGTTGTGAGTCGTGCCCAGACTGCGTACTCTTAGGAGCATAGCGCGCGAAAGCAAAGCTACCGCGTTCGAATCCCGGTGTAGCACACGTGTTTTAACTGCCAGGAAATTTCAAAACAGCGCACTCTCTGCTGCAGAGTGAAATATTCGCTCCCAACAGCTGCTCATTTCAAAACACTCAGTTTATAAGGCCACCTGGCAAAAATTAGGCACCACCAGAAGACATCGCATTAACACCATGTAACACTGCCTCTAGCCCGAGTGTTCAGTGCAGTGTTTCACCCTCATTTACAAGCAGTTCCAGTCATTTGCTGTGGCATTACGATCAGGTGATTTACCATCCAGTCAAGGAACGAAGGGAGTCAGAGTGTTCGTCAAATCATTGACATTTGCGAACAGCCTTGTCAACACAGCTGATGTCATCTAAGAAGATCGTAGTGTCCACACAATACTCATCATGAACATGTACATCTACATGACCACTGTGCAGTTCACAGTTAAGTACCTGGCATAGGATTCACAGAACCACTTTGAGAGTATTTCTACACCGTTCCACTCCCGAACAGCGCGCGGAAAAAAACATACGCTTAAATCTTCTAGTGCGAGCTCATATTTCTCTCATTTTATTACGATTGTCATTTCTTTCTGTTTTCCAGAAGAACACAAAGCGTGGAGCAGACAGTCTCTTTAGTAAGGTTATTTGGTAACCGTGATAGTGTTACGGAGATGTTTAATAAACTCAAGTGGCAGACTCTGCAAGAGAGGCGCTCTGCATCGCGGTGTAGCTTGCTCGCCAGGTTTCGAGAGGGTGCGTTTCTGGATGAGGTATCGAATATATTGCTTCCCCCTACTTATACCTCCCGAGGAGATCACGAATGTAAAATTAGAGAGATTAGAGCGCGCACGGAGGCTTTCAGACAGTCGTTCTTCCCGCGAACCATACGCGACTGGAACAGGAAAGGGAGGTAATGACAGTGGCACGTAAAGTGCCCTCCGCCACACACCGTTGGGTGGCTTGCGGAGTATAAATGTAGATGTAGATGTAGATGTAGACTTGTTGCCAATTAAACGCAGTCTTGGTTCGCCTTCCACACAACATGATCGTTTCAATTTAATTCGTTTTGTAAGCAAATAACGCCTTTGTCTTACTGAAGCGTGTTTTATTTGTTCCAGAAGCGTTCCCCCTTTTCTTTAAGGCAACTACAGTGGAATATAGTTTTATTTATGTGCGATACTGGCAGATTATAACACGGTTTACATCTTTCCTTTTACTTAAATAAGTGATTACTTACAGTTACATATATTTTCACTTTATGAGCTTTTTTCTTCATAACCTACATGTTATTTCCGCTAACTGCTGTGTAGAACTATTATTATTCTGTCACTAGCTATACGTGTTTTACCTAAAACTGTTACTAAAGTTGTAACTACTTTGCGTTCACTTTACGACTCTTCCTATTTGATTTCCAACCTAACGAAATAAATGCTGAAAACTTAAAGTCTGTTCATTACTATTCTCCTTGTGTGTGTGTGTGGGGGGGGGGGGGGGGGCAATGGGTGGATTCGTAACATGAGAATGTGCTTATGTTTCATAAGTGAAATTATAGTGCGACCTCCAGCATGTGACCAGATGAGAGGAGACGTAGATGCCAGCCAAGAACTAGCATGAATGTAAGTAGTCACTTACGCACATAAAAAATAAGACTCGAACAGTTTTATAATCTATCGGTATTGCATATCGAAACAAAACTGTGCCACTGTAGATTCCACTGAAGACGCCTTAAGGTGAATGGCAAAACGCGTCTGGGACAAAAAAAATCGCAACAAGAAAAAGGCGTTTTAGGCTTTTTTTGTATTACAAAACGAATATTTCTGTGCTTACTGTGGAGAATGGCCACGCAAACAACCTTGTTGTCCCGATTTAAGTTGTTCGTAGTCGTAATACGTAGGTATTTAGCCCTTAGATTTGGGTGTAATCGAAATTTAACGAATTCCTTTTAGTAATAACGTGGAAAGTTTCACACTTTCCACTGTTTAGAGTCAGTTGCCACTTTTCGCACCATTCAGATATCTTGTCTAAATCATTTTCCAATTCGTTTTGAGCTTCTGATCACTATACTAGTGGGTAAATGGTAACATCATCTGGAAATATTATAAGTGGGCTACTCAGACTGTCTCCTAAATCGTTTATATATGTTAGAAGCAGCAGAGGGCCTGTAACACTTCCATGGGGAACGCCAGATATCACTTCTGTTTTACTCGATGACTTTTTATCAATTATATACTATGAACTGTGGCCCTTCTGATAGGAAATCATCAATCCACTAGACAAAAGGGCCACACTTGGTCACTGAGACTGTTGAAATAAGCATCCTGGTTCATGTTTATGGTAACGTGAATGACTGGGGACAAGTCAAGCTACGAAGAAAACGTCAAAGATCCACCTTTGGCGTGAATTGGACCCTCCTCGCACTGCGGGTTAAATCACCTTATTTCGTCGTCGGTGCACTCATTACCCTGTATCATATGAAAAAAAGCCAAAATCGTGACTCATAAGATCTCATTACAAGCCTCCAGCCAGCTACTGTCCAGTTTATAAGCTCTTTGCCCCACTTAAGCCGTGCAGCTGCATGTGCACTGTTACTTTTTCAAGGTACCCAATTGAAAATGCCCATTGCATACAGATCCATGTGCAATGTTCGCTCAGAAACAAGAGATGGACCAGCATACACTGGCAGCAGCAGTTCCTATCGAGTATAGAAGCAACTTTCGTTGGCAAAGTGTGACACCTTTCTCTGTTGACAAACGGTTAGTATCTCTTTACGACCATTGTTCGTACATGTTACATGGCTGCGTGTCATACACCATCGCTTGTAGACACATTGTATAGGCCAAGCTGAGAGCTCCTCTCTGCCTCATGTCACGTCTTCACATCACCAATCGTACTGCAGTGGCTGCATAAAGCGACTAGCACAGGGGTGGTCAAGCATTCGGTTTGCAGGCCACGCCTCGGCACGAGTGCCGTAGCGCTCAGCCTCACTGCACATTTGCCCCACCATTACGGCTTGCTGTCTGAGCGCAAGGAAGGGGAAGAGGGGAACGCTGCGAACACACTGCATTTAAATAGCAGTGCAGCCACACAACATATGACTTGGTTTTATATTTCACATTTCGCAACAACATAGATCACAAAAGAAACAAAGTTTCAGTATTATTTAGTTATTTTTGGCCCACTGAAGGCATAATATAATTTTTATCTGGTACAATCTATTGGTGTACGGACAGATGCATACGGTTCACAGATTTTCGCATTCAGGTTGTCAAATAAGCGTGACTTACTTACTTTCATAAACGAGAAGGTCTTTCACACAAATATATCATTCGAAATATTGTACGCCACTGGCCATTAAAATTGCTACACCACGAAGATGACGTGCTACACACGCGTAATTTAACCGACAGGAAGATGTTGCTGTGATATGCAAATGATTAACTTTACAGAGCATTTACACAACGTTGACGCCGATGGCGACACCTACAACGTGCTGACATGAGGAAAGTTTCCAACCGATTTCTCATACAAACAGCAGTTGACCGGCGTTGCCTAGTGAAACGTTGTTGTGATGCCTCGTGTAAGGAGGAGAAATGCGTACCGTCACGTTTCCGACTTTGATAAAGGTCGGATTGTAGCCTATCGCGATTGCGGTTTGCGTATCGCGACATTGCTGCTCGCGTTGGTCGAGATCAAGTGACTGCTAGCAGAATATGGAATCGGTGGGTTCCGGAAGGTAATACGGAACGCCGTGCTGGATCCCAACGGCCTCGTATCACTAAGTCGAGATGACAGGCATCTTATCCGCATGGCTGTAACGGATCGTGCAGCCACGTCTCGATCCCTGAGTCAACACATAGGGACGTTTGCAAAACAACAACCATCTGCACGAACAGTTCGACGACGTTTGCAGCAGCATGGACTATCAGGTCGGAGACCATGGCTGCGGTTCCCCTTGACGCTGCATCACAGACAGGAGCGCGTGCGATGGTGTACTCAACGACGAACCTGGGTGCACGAATGGCAAAACGTCATTTTTTCGGATGAATCCAGGTTCTGTTTACAGCATCATGATGGTCGCATCCGTGTTTGGTGACATCGCGGTAAACGCACATTGGAAGCGTGTATTCGTCATCGCGATACTGGCGTATCACCCGGCGTGATGGTATGGGGTGCCATTGGTTACACGTCTCGGTCACCTCTTGTTCGCATTGATGGCACTTTGAACAGTGGACGTTACATTTCAGATGTGTTACGACCCGTGGCTCTACCCCTCATTCGATCCCCGCGAAACCCTACATTTCAGCACGATAATGCACGACCGCATGTTGCAGGTCCTGTACGGGCCTTTCTGGATACAGAAAATGTTCGACTGCTGCCCTGGCGAGCACTTTCTCCAGGTCTCTCACCAACTGAAAAAGTGTGGGCAATGGTGGCTGGGCAACTGGCTCGTCACAATACGCCAGTCACTACTCTTGATGAACTGTGGTATCGTGTTGAAGCTGCATGGGCAGCTGTACCTGTACACGCCATCCAAGCTCTGTTCGACGCAATGCCCAGGCGTATCAAGGCCAGAGGTGGTTGTTCTGGGTACTGATTTCTCAGGATCTATGCACCAAAAGTGCGTGAAAATGTAATCACATGTCCGTTCTAGTATAATATATTTGTCCAATGAATACCCGTTTATCATCTGCATTTCTTCTTGGTGTAGCAATTTTAATGGCCAGTAGTGTAGCATTTTTGCAAGCTCATTATGGAGACACACAGAACAGCAACGCAGATGTACTGGACAATTTTAACGTAAAGGGATTTGTCATTGCAACAGGAATTACCTAGCAGTTCAATCAGTTACATCTGCACTTGTACAGGGTCGCTTTCAGCTGTAATGACAAACGGTCATGAAAAAGCTCGAAAAAAGATGTAAGTTGGCAGTGTCCTCACTACGCTTAAGAAACTATCCTTGTAAGTCTTTCAAGGCCACGGTAAACTCCTTAAACTTCGTGTTTTCTTTAACGAACTGCATTTGTCAGAATGTATCCTTTCTATAGTACGATTATGATATTAAATGCATCTCCATCAAATCAGACAGAACTTGTTCCTCACCTTGTAATGTCTTATTGTGGGCAGTGTCCAATCGAGCCCACTAAAGATGCGAGGTCTGCAATCAATTTCGAGTGTTCTAATTTTCGTTCCTATACTCCTTTTTCGTTCATAAATTCTACAATTGCGAGTTTTAAATCGAAATCGAAATATCGTTCGTACTTAACAAAAGTACTTTGCAAAAATGTATGAAGTTTGTATTCTCTTTGCACCAATTCTGTCGAGACTGTGGCAACTGACAGTGGAATAATGCGAGCGACGTCATAAATTTTACTGTTGGTACCACCAAGTTTGCAGCAAGTGTTTCTCGATGTACAGAATAATGAATTCCGTTTGTCGATCGTTGTGATTTTTTGCTGTGTACTCTAACATAAAATTGGTGAGAGGTGGAAATGGACACTGCAGGGGTGTTGAGTACTGTGACTGTTGAAGGCCATAGGTCGTACATCAAGATCGAAACTTAACGTGGCAAAAACCCGACAAAAATCCGTAGTTCCTTAAGTGACGTTTGTGGCTAGTTTACAGTGGACCGTTGTATAGTTTAACGAGGGTTTAATCGTTTTCGTGGTGGTCGTATGAGCACTGACGCCAATATAAAACCCGGAAGGTAAAAAACGTCAGCAGATGAACAAATGCTCTCGAAGAAGATCGCAGAGCGACTTGTGAGAAACTGTCTGAAGTCACAGAGATTCTCCAAAATCAGCATTCCGTATTCAGACAAATTATATGAAGAAGGGAAAAAGTTTCTGCGAGATAGAACCTTAGACTGCTGAAGAGAAGTAGAAACGCCTGGACATTGCAACCTTGCTGAAATGATTCGACCGTGAAGGTCAAGGAGTCTTGTGTCGAATTGTCACTAGTGATGAAATATGCAGCCTTTGAACCGGAGTTGAAATCACAGTCAAGTGAGTGGAGAGCTTCAGTTTCTCTATGTCTAAAAAAAATTTCGACGCGCTCATTGAAAATCAAGCAAATAATGATTTTTGCTGATGATCACCAAAGAATCATCATGACTGATAGAGTCCCACGCGGAACAAGTGTCACAACAGTGTATTATGGTAAATTCACGCAAGACCTACGCAGAAAAATGCACAAAATCCAACCTCAGTTGGTCGAGGCTGGGCCACTTATTCTCCACGACAGACCGAACATGAGTCCACCGGACTTGTTTCCACAGTCGAAAAAAACCTTTGCGTGGACGTCCTTATATTCTCTGGAAGAAGTTTCTACTACCTTAAGCCGAGCCATTCGACAGGTAAACAAAAGTGGTGTCCTGGATGGAGTAATATAACTTCCGAGACGTTGAAATTCAGTCGTAGAGAAGCAGTGAGACTATACTGAATGACTAGATATTTAAGAAATTAATGAGCAGGTAAAAAAAATTAGTGAGCATTATCTCTTCGTTCAGTTCCGTCGAAAACTGCTGCAACTGATAGTGGATTAATCAGGAATTTTACTATTCCTACCACCAATTTCTGTATGTGCTGCATACTGGCAAATTTAGCACAAAGTGTTTCTCGGTGTACGGAACAATTAACCCAGTCTCTCGATCGTTGTAGTGTTTTGCTACTTCATTGCCAAGTAAATCTTTAAATTCATTGTGCATGGTATCCTAATATCATTTCATAGCAAATACTTCAAGAAGAATATAATAATTCCAATCCCAAAGAAAGCAGGTGTTGACAGATGTGAAAATTACGGAACTATCAGTTTAATAAGTCACGGCTGCAAAATACTAACGCGAATTCTTTACAGACGAATGGAAAAACTAGTAGAAGCCGACCTCGGGGAAGATCAGTTTGGATTCCGTAGAAATATATCAACACCTGAGGCAATACTGACCCTACGACTTATCTTAGAAGCTAGATTAAGGAAAGGCAAACCTACGTTTCTAGCTTTTGAAGACTTAGAGAAAGCTTTTGACAATGTTGACAGCAATACTCTCTTTCATATTCTGAAGGTGGCAGGGGTAAAATATAGGGAGCGAAAAGCTATTTACAATTTGTACAGAAACCAGATGGCAGTTATAAGAGTCGAGGGACATGAAAGGGAAGCAGTGGTTGGGGAGGGAGTGGAACAGGGTTGCAGCCTCTCCCCGATGTTATTCAATCTTTATATTGAGCAAACAGTGAAGGAAACAAAAGAAAAATTCGGAGTAGGTATTAAAATCCATGGAGAACTAACAAAAACTTTGAGGTTCGCCGATGACATTTTTATTCTGTCAGAGACAGCAAAGGACTTGGAAGAGCAGTTGAACGGAATAGACAGTGTCGTGAAAGGAGGATATAAGATGAACATCAACAAAAGCAAAACGAGGATAATAGAATGTAGTCGAATTAAGTCGGGTGATGCTGAGGGAATTAGATTAGGAAATGAGACACTTAAAATAGTAAAGGAGTTTTGCTATTTGGGGAGCAAAATAATTGATAATGATCGAAGTAGAGAGGATATAAAATGTAGACTGGCAATGGCAAGGAAAGCGTTTCTGAAGAAGAGAAATTTGTTAACATTGAGTATAGATTTACGTGTCAGGAAGTCGTTTCTGAAAGTATTTGTATGGAGTGTAGCCATGTATGGAAGTGAAACATGGACGATAAATAGTCTAGACAAGAAGAGAATAGAAGCTTTCGAAATGTGGTGGTATAGAAGAATGCTGAAGATTAGATGGGTAGATCACATAACTTATGAGGAAGTATTGAACAGAATTGGGGAGAAGAGGAGTTTGTGGCACAACTTGACAAGAAGAAGGGATCGGATGGTAGGGCATATTGTGAGGCACTAAGGGAACGCTAAGTTAGCATTGGAGGGCAGCTTGGAGGGTAAAAATCGTAGAGGGAGACCAAGAAATGAACACACTAAACAGATTCAGAAGGATGTAGGTTGCAGTAGGTACGGGGAGATGAAGAAGCTTGCACAGGATAGAGTAGCATGGAGAGCTGCATCAAACCAGTCTCAGGACTGAAGACCACAACAACAACAACAACAAATTTGCGACTGCATAGCATATTTTGAGAATTTTCGTCCCCCTTTTCTGTCATTCCCAACCATTTTTAAAGACTTGTGACGACAAATTGCAAGACTGCTTCTTTTTGTGCAAACTACCACTGGAACTGTGACCACGAACGAGGGGTAAACAACACTGACACTGCGTTTCTGCTAAGCTAAAGAGAGTTGCGCCAAACGGAAAATGCCACACTGCAGTATAAAATGGAATAGTCGCGCTGTACCGGGTGCTTCCGGGAAGGATCGAGTAAAGCCGAAGTAGGCTGAGCTTGGCTCGCACGCACGCGGCACTCACATCCCGCGCGCGTTCAGCTTGGCACGCCGTGGCCGGCCCAGCACCGGCTCGTACAAAATGGCTCTGAGCACTATGCGACTTAACTTCTGTGGTCATCAGTCGCCTAGAACTTAGAACTAATTAAACCTAACTAACCTAAGGACATCACACACATCTATGCCCGAAGCAGGATTCGAACCTGCGACCGTAGCGGTCACGTGGTTCCAGACTGAAGCGCCTTTAACCGCACGGCCACACCGGCCGGCCGGCTCATACACACTACTTCACTGCCAAGACGGAACATTAGCGGTGGAGGGTCACATGACACAAGCTAGAGTGCTCCAGAGCGACCTGGTAACTTATGTTTCGCCAGGTGAGCTTATTTTGACCCTAAATGTTTGGAACGCACGGAAGAGGCGCTTAGTACGCGTCAGAGCTTAGTTTAGTGGCAGAACGCGCAAACTAGACAGAGCTGTAGCGGCTGTTCGGCTCCTGAGAAGTACCCGCTGCTGCCAGGACGGCCTCAGACAGCTGCATTACTGGCCATTCACGTCGAAACTGCGCGCCGACCTTCGCGACCGCCCCCGCGTCGCCGGTCGCGCCTCACGCGGCCAGCCTTTTACGCCCACGCCAGTTCCCAGCCTTCTGATCTACGACGTGTGCCCTCGTGCGGGGCTCGTGCTGCATTAGCGGCCCGTCACGTGACCGCGGCTATAATGGAGCAACGCAGCGCCCTCTGCTGCAACGCTAGGTCGCCCGCTCGCTCGCCGTTAGCAGTTACGTAAATCGGGCCGCAGCGCGCGACGCTGTAGTCCGTTCTCGTGAGGGCGTCTGCAGGGACCGCGACCTTAATGAGGTGACGGAGCGGGGAAAATGGCTCGCTTTCCAGCTTTCAGTGTCTCATCGCATCTGCATATCTCCTAGTTCCACGATGTACACTTTTAGTTTACAATTGGTATAACAAACACATTAAACATTCCAGAACGAATCTTTCGCTTCAGTGAAAAGTGTATGCCGCTTTTAGGGTTCCGTACTATTATAGAAACACTTTGTCGTCCGTCTGTCGCTCGGTCCGCCTGTTACGAAAAAAATCAAATGGCTCTGAGCGCTATGGGATTTAACATCTGTGGTCATCAGTCCCCTAGAACTTAGAACTACCTAAACATAACTAACCTAAGGACAGCAAACACATCCATGCGCGAGGCAGGATTCGAACCTGCGACCGTAGCGGTCGCGCGGTTCCAGATTGAAGCGCCTAGAACCGAACGGCCACAACGGCCGGCCCGCCTGTTAAGAGCCCTTCTTCTCAGCAACGAAATGACGTATCAAGTTGAATTTTATACGATGGTGATATCAAAAATTTAAACTTTCAAGTCAACTGAATCAAAAGATACGGCCGTTTATGTCGCAAATTTTCATACTCGCAAACTTACCCATCAAACCTATAGTTTACTTCCCGTTGACCTACAGTAACGAAATTGGTCAAAAAGCAAGGTTTCACGGTACTAATTATATGATACGAAAATTTTTTGTCGTTTTTTCTTCATCTGTCTCTCTGTTCGACTGTTATGACCCCGTTCCTCGCCTAAGGGGTACGCATATCACGTTCAAATTTACTTTGCGTACTAAGGTCTACGGCCCCTTGGCAGTGTCAAAAATTTAAGCTTCTAAATCAATGAAATAAGAATATAAGACCATTTATGTCACAAATTTTGATACTCGCAAACTGACAATCAGAACCAATAGGGCGCTTTCCGTTGACCTAAAATCAAGAAATTTTGGCAAGAAGCAACTTTCACAGTACAAGTAAAAGAAAAAAAATGAATAATTTATAATTACGTGTCACGAAAAAGACCCCTTTCTCTCAGGAACGGTTAGACGCATCAAGTAGAAATTTATGTCACATACTACACTACAGGCCATTAAAATTGCTACACCAAGAAGAAATGCAGATGATAAACGGGTATTCATTGGACAAATATACTAGAACTGACATGTGATTACATTTTCACGCAATTTGGGTGCGTAGATCCTTAGTAATCAGTACCCAGAACAATCACCTCTGGCCGTAAGAACGGCCTTGATACGCCTGGGCATTGAGTCAAACAGAGCTTGGATGGCGTGTACAGGTACAGCTGCCCATGCAGCCTCAACACGATACCACAGTTCATCAAGAGTAGTGACTGGCGTATTGTGACGAGCCAGTTGCTCGGCCACCATTGACCAGACGTTTTCAGTTGGCGAGAGATCTGGAGAACGTACCTGCCAGAGCAGTAGTCGAACATTTTCTGTATCCAGAAATGCCCGCACAAGACCTGCAACATGCGGTCGTGCATTATCCAGCTGAAATGTAGGGTTTCGAAGGGATCGAATGAAGGGTAGAGCCACGGGTCGTAATACATCTGAAATGTAACGTCCACTGTTCAAGGTGACGTCAATGCGAACAAGAGGTGACCGAGGCGTGTAACGAGTGGCACCCCATACCGTCACGCCGAGTGATACGCCAGTATGGCGATGACGAATACACGCTTCCAATGTGCGTTCACCGCGATGTCGCCAAACACGGATGCGACCATCATGATGCTGTAAACAGAACCTGGATTCATCCGAAAAAATGACGTTTCGCAATTCGTGCACCCAGGTTCGTCGTTGAGTACACCATCGCAGGCGCTCCTGTCTGTGATGCAGCGTCAAGGGTAACCACAGCCATGGTCTCCGAGCTGATAGTCCATGCTGCTGCAAACGTCGCCGAACTGTTCGTGCAGACGGTTGTTGTCTTGCCAACGACAAGGGATCGAGAGGTGGCTGCGCGATCCGTTACAGCCATGCGGATAAGATGCCTGTCATCTCGACTGCTAGTGATACGAGGCCGTTGGGATCCAGCACGGCGTTCCGTGTTACTCTCCTGAACCCAACCATTCCATATTGTGCTAACAGTCATTGGATTTCGACCAACGCGAGCAGCAATGTCGCGATGCGATAAACTGCAATCGCGATAGGCTATAATCCGACCTTTATCAAAGTCGGAAACGTGACGGTACGCATTTCTCCTCCTTACACGAGGCATCACAATAACGCTTCACCAGGCAACGCCGATCAACTGTTTGTGTATGAGAAATCTGTTGGAAACTTTCCTCATGTCAGCACGTTGTAGGTGTCGCCACCGGCGCCAACCTGGTGTGAATGCTCTGTAAAGCTAATCATTTGCATATCACAGCATCTTCTTCCTGTCGGTTAAATTTCACGTCTGTAGCACGTCATCTTCGTGGTGTAGCAATTTTAATGGCCAGTAGTATACAATCCATGGCCCCTTGGTGGTGCAAAAAATTTGAGCTTCTACGTCAAATCAACAGATAAGGCCATTAACGTAACACATTTTGATATCGTACCAGCGTCGGTATCGATAAGAGGCAAGAATCTTCGAAATCCTCGATTCTCGCTATGTATTAACTGTCTATATACATAATTAAGTTTGTACGGAACTCTGGGCGCGCTAATCCTACTCGCAATTATCGGGATATTTTGAAACTTTCTGGCGGAGTAAAACTGTGTACCGTACAAGGACTTCGTCTTTACTGGACAATGGTCTTAACTAAGCTAACTATGCATGACTCACGATACACCTTTACGGCTTCGACACCACCTGTCCTATTTTCGCAAGTCCGGGGAAGCCTTCATTCATGCCTTCCTGTCACAATCCGGGACATGAAGTCCTCTCCATCAGCTTCAAAACATTGCAACAAATCAAGAGAAATGTCTTTTCTGTGCGATTTGTGATCCACCGTTAGACACCAAGTGACCCATCTTGCACACACTTTTGAATATCCAAGAGTGCGGATAATTGCATCCACACTTCCTTTGCTGATTGTCGCTGCAGCTTGTCAGGTGTGAAAGCCGTGGATGGACCGATGCAAATCGTGGAACTCCGCCAAACCGTCTTCTGATAACCTCATCCTCCGTGTCCAGCGACTAACTGTACTTGTGTCGACAGCAGATGCTCCGTAGACTTTGTACAAGCGTTTGTGAATATTCCCCACAGTTTCTTTCTCTGCAGTGAGAAATTCAATTGCGACACGTTGTTTGTAACGTACATCATCTGCAAACGCCATTTTGAAACTGAACTGCAGCTACGTTATCTTTTAGAAGTGACGGAAACTTGGCGCGCTCACTCAGTAGACTTCAAATAGTACGTAGTAACTTTTCGCATGCGTAGCATTCTTTTCGGCTGAGAAAAAAATGCGGTGTATTAATGTCTGGGCAACCCTCGCACATAGAGTACAAGATGTTTACCTAAGTGATCTGAATGTTTTGTGATAGATAATACTATCTGTGGTGTATAGAGTACAAGATGTTTATCAAACTCATCTGAATCAATTGTCATACATTAAGTTTACTTCTACGATGTAGCTCTTAGATTTTCATATACATTGTGTGATCAAAAATATCCGGACACCCCGAAAAACATAAGTTTTTCATTGTAAGACGTATGCGCTGCCGACAATAGGCAAGGCATAGGAGAGTCTCTTACCGGAGAGCAGTATGTAGTTAGTTGTTGCTTGTCGCTAGTCGGCAGTAGTCTTCAGTAGTCTGCAGGAGTCTGTGCTAGTCTGCAGTAGTCGGCAGTAGTGTGCGCGTATCTGCGCGTGTCGGCAGTCTGCTCTGGTCGGGACTCTGGAGGATGAGTATTATTGTGTAAGGTAAAGAAGCAGCCTCGCGCATATCTAGTAATGTATGTGAACTGTCATCCAATTTTCTTGAAAATGCCCTAATAATAATAATTTTCATAATATAAAGTAATTTTTTTATATAAAAAAAGCATTCATTTCAATTTAAAGAATTTATCTAATGCGTGATCATTCCTTCCACGAATCACAAATGTATAGGCCAGCATTGCACGGAGCTGTCCCAAAAAATTATTTTAGGTAAGAGCAGATATATTCGCGGTTTTTATTGAGGTAAGAATTTTTTGCTTTTTTATTCAGAATACACGGCCGTGGCGCAGCGGTGCTGTCGTCGTAAAATTTACCAGGTTACTGAATATTTTTATTTCGGGGTTTAGGAGTTTTTCTGTTTCAAATTTAACATTAAATGAGAAAAGAATTTTGTGAGTACATTAAATGTGAATGCATTTCTGCACGGAGATTATAAATGGGAGCCAAATTTTGTTCAGAAGTAACATTCAATTATTAATATTTCTGTGGGAAGGTTACATGATATTAGGCGTATTGTGCTGCCACCTACAGCCAGGTACCCCATATCAGAGACCTCAGTAGTCATTAGACATCGTGAGAGATGAGAATGGGGTGCTGCACCCCTTGGTCCACTGTTTCCGATGTGATAGTGAAGTGGAAACGTGAAGGAACACGTACAGCACAAAAGCGTACAGGCCGACCTCGTCTGTTGACTGACAGAGACCGCCGACAGTTGAAGAGGGTCGTAATGTGTAATCGGCAGACATCTATCCAGACAGGAATTCAACACAGGAATTCCACACTGCATCGGGATCCACTGCAAGTACTATGACAGTTAGGCAGGAGGTGAGAAAACTTGGATTTAACGGTCGAGCGGCTGCTCATAAGCCACACATCACGCCAGTAAATGCGAAACGACGCCTCGCTTAGTGTAAGGAGCGTAAACATTGGACGATTGAACAGTGGAAAAACGTTGTGTGACAAATCAAGGTACACAATGTGGCGATCAGATGCCAGGGTGTGGGTATGGCAAATGCCCGGTGAACGTCATCTGCCAGCGTTTGTAGTGCCAACAGTAAAATTCGGAGGCAGTAGTGTTACGGCGTGGTCGTGTTTTTCATGGAGGTGGCTTGCACCCCTTGTTGTTCTGCGTGGTACTATCACAGCACAGGCCTGCATTGGTGTTTTAAGCACCTTACTTCCCACTATTGAAGAGCAATTCGGGGATGGCCATTGCATCTTTGAACACGATCGAGCACATGCTCATAATACACGGCCTGTGGCGGAGTGGTTACACGACAATAACATCCCTGTAATGGACTGGCCTGCAAAGAGTCCTGACGTGAATCCTATAGAAGACCTTTGGGATGTTTTGGAACGCCGGCTTCGTTCCAGACCTCACCGACACACATCGATACCTCTCCTCTCGGTGAAGAATAAGCTACCATTCCCCAAGAAACCTTCCAGCACCTGATTGAAAGTGTGCCTACGACAGTGGAAGCTGTCATCAAGGCTAAGGGTGGGCCAACACCATATTGAATTGCAGCATTACCGATGGAGGGCACCACGAATTTGTAAGTCTTTTCAGCCAGGTGCCCGAATGCTTTTGATCACATAGTGTATTTAGAGCTAAGAACATAAATACCATTCTCAGGTCATGAGCTTAATTCACAATGAACCATTAATGCGAAGTGTCTATTGAATATGCGCCTCATCCCGTAATTATTGTCAAACGTTTCAGCAGAGTGAAAACAAAGACTCCCTAGAAATTGAACAACGGATTTCTGTCCGAATGTGCATGCCCGAACGAAGGTCAGTAAATGGAGAAATAGGGTATCAAATTAACCAGATAATTAAGAAAAACTCAATTAATGAATCGAGGAAAAAATTGAAGTATTTCATGCACAACAGCCACTAGAAATGACATGTCAAAACATTCATTTCTTCAAGGTCTAACTATTTTGTGCACAACAGGTTACAGTAGCCTAAAAATTGTGGAACTATTCCTTTCATGTTGAAAAACTAAACAAATATCAAATTAAGCATGATCTGAAACTTTTCTGCTTTCTGAACAAAACATGAAAATAAAAAAGGAAAAAATAAAATTGATAAAAGAAATATTTGACGCGCCTAATTTGCTGTAAATGATTTATAGCTTCATTCAAAGGCGCGTCATGTGTTTCTCTAATCTTTTTTTATTTACTTCTTTTCGGAGAAATCGTTTCATAATACATTTGACCAATTTTGTTACTTTTTTTTCGGAGAGCCATATATTGCCAAGGTTGTTTCGATTATGCCGCACACAGCCTCCATACAGTCCCGATCTCTCCCCAGCGATTTCCATATTTTTGGAGCCCTAAAGAAAGACATTCGTGGCCGTTAATTTGTTCAGAAGAAGTAGTGCACGCCTGGGTTCAATCATGGTTCCATAGACAACCGCAAACATTTTTCCATGAAGGCAAAAAAAAAAAAAAAAAAAAAAAAAAAAAAAAAAAAAAAGTTCCGCTCGGCCACATCGGCCGGCGAAGGCATTGACCGTCTTGTCTCACAGTGGGATAAATGGATTAACAGTTATGGCGATCAATTTTGAAATAACTTAAATGTTTATTTCGCAGTACACTATATAAATTTTTTTTCTTTAAAAAGAAAGGGTTACATTATCGGTTTCAACGAACTACGTCGTCATTTTCAAATGCAAAACATCATTTGGAGAATATATAATGGGAATTATGACCATACAGCCGCCAAAAACCACGAGAAAAGAATGAGGCCAGGCAACAGAAGCAATGGTGGCACAACCAGGTCACTACAATTTATGTCTATGCTTGCCCAAACGTCCATTATACATTAGGACATGGAATGAACGTTTGGGCAAGTACAGACATAAATTATAGTGACCTGGTTGTGCCAACATTGCCTCTGTTGCCTGGTCTTATTTCTTTCTTGTAATTTTTGTCGGATGTGTGGTCATAATTCCCACTATATATTCCCCAACTGATGTTTTACATTTGAAAATGACGACGTAGTTCGTTGAAACCGGTAATGTAACCCTTTCTTTTTTAAAGAAAAATTTTTATATACTGTGATTGTGGCTTCACTATTGTAGTATCGCCGCGTGGGATTGGCCGAGCGGTCTAAGGCGCTGCAGTCATGGACTGTGCGGCTGGTCCCGGCGGAGGTTCGAGTCCTCCCTCGGGCATGGGTGTGTGTGTTTGTCCTTAGGATAATTTAGGTTAAGTAGTGTGTAAGCTTAGGGACTGATGACCTTAGCAGTTAAGTCCCATAAGATTTCAGACACACATTTATTGTAGTGTCAAATAAACATGTAAGTTATATTTTAGTCACGCTCCTTCTTACAATCATGTGAGAACATAGAATTTTGAAATAATAAACAGTTTACATACCTTTCTCAATAAGTCTCTCTTTCACTTTTGACTGCGCCTGTTACGTGACATACAAGAAGATTAAACTTGCACGACAAAAGTGTGATGTGAACTACTGCTTTGTCTCTAATCTTATATTAACCTATCCTTGAATTATTCCCTTTGTGATTACATTTCTTTTATTAACTGGCCATGGTTAATTGGATGTTTAGTTTTTAACATTTTGTCATTTCACTCCACCACACTATTCATTTTCAGTTCTGGTTCTAAACCATAAAAATTATTCCCCAATACGAGTTGTTGCTCTCTGTCCATCTACATTTGTTGAAGATGTTGCCGCAGAGGACTGTGCGGCTGATCCCGGCAGAGGTTCGAGTTCTCCCTCGGGCGTGTGTGTGTGTGTGTGTGTGTGTGTGTGTGTGTGTGTGTGTGTGTGTGTGTTTCGTGTTTGACCTTAGGATAATTTAGGTTAAGTAGTGTGTAAGCTTAGGGACTGATGACCTTAGCAGTTAAGTCCGATAAGATTTCACACACATTTGAACATTTGGTCATAGTAACTGGTTAGTAAGTAACGTAAAGAGAAGGTAGCCCGATGATAATCTGACTTATCTCGTAGAGACAGCTCATATTCAAGTACTCCATTCGATTGGTCTACGAAATATTCGAGAAGGAAGCTACATAAAGTAGGAAGACTTATATGCGTAGTACGACACAATAGCAAACGTCCAAGAATTGCAATTAGAGTCTGATAAACGGCCTATGAAACAAGTACGAAATGACTGCCCGCACGTAAAGCAGTATTTATTTGCCTGGTGTAACAGTTATGCGGTGTCATTAGCGAGAAGTCGACCTCCGCCAATGCGACGCAGCGCCTACCGTAATTCTCGGCTCCTGTACGAGCTGGGCGGTAACAAAGCTACGCACGTCCGCCGAGGGTGCCATGCGGGCATTCGCCCCCGCTCTGCTGTCGGCGCTTGTCTTTATACAGGTACGTGTCAACTGCAAGCATCTCCTGTTGTCACACTTAGGCCTACGAAGGAATCTCGGAAATAGAATGACACCCGTTGTTGTTGTTGTTGTTGTTGTTGTGGTCTTCAGTCCTGAGACTGGTTTGATACAGCTCACCATGCTACTCTATCCTGTGCAAGCTTCTTCATCTCCCAGTATCTATCGCAACCTACATCGTTCTGAATCTGCTTAGTGTATTCATCTCTTCGTCTCCCTCTACGATTTTTACCCTCCACGCTGCCCTCCAATACTAAATTGGTGAACCCTTGATGCCTCAGAACATGTCCTACCAACCGATCCCTTCTTCTAGTCAAGTTGTGCCACAAACTTCTCTTCTCCCCAATTCTGTTCAATACTTCCTCATTAGTTATGTGATCTACCCATCTAATCTTCAGCATTCTTCTGTAGCACCACATTTTGAAAGCTTCTATTCTCTTCTTGTCCAAACTATTTATCGTCGATGTTTCACTTCCGTACATGACTACACGCCATACAAATACTTTCAGAAACGACACTTAAACCTATACTCGATGTTAACAAATTTCTCTTCTTCGGAAATGCTTTCCTTGCCATTGCCAGTCTACATTTTATATCCTCTCTACCTCGACCATCATCAGTTATTTTGCTCCCCAATAGCAAAACTCCATTACTACTTTAAGTGTGTCATTTCCTAATCTAATTCCCTCGGCATCACCCGACTTAATTCGACTACATTCCATTATCCTTGTTTTGCTTTTGTTGATGTTCATCTTATATCCTCCTTTCAAGACACTATCCATTCCGTTCAACTGCTCTTCCAAGTCCTTTGCTGTCTCTGACAGAATTACAATGTCATCGGCGAACCTCAAAGTTTTTATTTCTTCTCCATGGATTTTAATACCTACTCCGAATTTTTCTTTTGTTTCCTTCACTGCTTGCTCAATATACAGATTGAATAACATCGGGGAGAGGCTACAACCCTGTTTCACTCCCTCCCCAACCACTGCTTCCCTTTCATGCCCCTCGACTCTTATAACTGCCATCTGGTTTCTGTACAAATTGTAAATAGCTTTTCGCTCCCTATATTTTACCCCTGCCACTCCAGAATATGAAGGAGAGTATTGCAGTCAACATTGTCAAAAGCTTTCTCTAAGTCTACAAAAGCTAGAAACGTAGGTTTGCCTTTCCTTAATCTAGCTTCTAAGAAAAGTCGTAGGGTCAGTATTGCCTCACGTGTTGATATATTTCTACGGAATCCAAACTGATCTTCCCCGAGGTCGGCTTCTACTAGTTTTTCCATTCGTTTGTAAAGAATTCGCGTTAGTATTTTGCAGCCGTGACTTATTGAACTGATAGTTCGGTAATTTTCACATATGTCAACACCTGCTTTCTTTGGGATTGGAATTATTATATTCTTCTTGAAGTCTGAGGGTATTTCGCCTGTCTCATACATCTTTCTCACCAGATGGTAGAGTTTTGTTAGGACTGGCTCTCCACACCCGTTAGTCGCACTGAAACGTTTCTTTGTCTCGTACTGACACCTTAGTTGCGTAGCGCGAAGTCTCACTCACTTTCGCGGCCGTCAAAATCATTTCACTCTTCGCGATGGAGCCCTTACGACAGATTACAAGACCGATCGCTTTCTTAATGAATTAGGAAGCGTTTGTCGACGGATCGAGATTAATTTGCTGCAGTACAGAATAGCCTTATAAGGATCTGCAACCTCGCTTTGACCTGCCAGACAGGGTTAAACGTATCACTGCTCCAAAAATCAAAGATTAATGCGCTAGTGGTATCGAACTGCATTCAGCAAGATTCCGAGGTCAGATCACTGGACCGAAAACTGTACACCGCTAACACACTAGTACAAGGGTTGGGCAAAAGTAGAAAAACACCGCGTGAAATGAATGCTTGAACACAAATGCAAATCCTAGCCCAGCCTGTAGGTTGTCTGAACAGTGTTAGGTCTACTTATATGGATATGGTGTCTGCTCTTTCGGGCATGACCGAAAGAACAGACACCATTGATGACCTGCAGCTACTTAAGGGTGTTGATATATATCAACGGAGACAGGTAAAAATGTGTTCCCCGACCGGGAATCTCCTGCTTACATGGCAGACCCTCTATCCATCTGAGCCACCGACGCCACAGAGGATAGTGCGACTGCACGATCTCGCGCACGCCTCCCGCGAGACCCTTATTCTCACCTTGTATGTCCACACCCTACATTCGTAGTGTCCCACCCCAACACACTCATTATTCGTCCGAAAGAACAGACACCATATCCATATAAGTAAATAGTTCTGGGAATACCGGCCATGACCTTTTTCTGTGCAGATGCATACATATTGCCCGAACTCTTACGGGACTTGGTAAGAATGTCTTCCACGAGTAATGAGTGTGTTGGGGTGGGACACTACGAATGTAGTGTGTGGATATACAAGGTGGGAATGTGGGTCTCGCGGGAGGCGTGCGCGAGATAGTCCCTGCAGTCGAACTAACCTCTGTGACCTCGGTGGCTCAGATGGATAGAGAGTCTGCCATGTAAGCAGCAGATCCCGGGTTCGAGTCCCGGTCGGGGCACACATTTTCATCTGTCTCCGTTGATATATACCAACGCCCTTCAGCAGGTGAAGGTATTAATATAACTCTAATTTCGTAATAGTTTATGTCTGGTTGCGAGTGCATTATGTCGGAGTTCCGTGAATTCGAGCGTGGGCAAATTGTTGGCGCTCGTTTGGCCGATGCTTCCATAACCGAGGTAGCCGATGTGTTTAGTGCTTCAAGAGGCACTGATCGAAGATTTATACCGTATACGGAAACAGCGGAAAAACGTCATCCGTTAAGTCACAACCAGGACGAAATTGTATGTTGAGCGGTCGTGACGCACCGTCATTGAAGAGGATTGTGATGAAACATAACAGGACGGCACCTGCAAAAGTCACTTGTCGCACTCGCGAACCTTGTCGGTATCAAAACATCACGAAGGAACTCCGAACGCTGGGAACTGCAGGGAAAGTTGGAATTCCACTACCACTCTTCCGTGACGCAAATGCCTGTAGTAGGGAAACGTGGTCCCGAAGCTATAAGGTCTGGATTACGGAGCAACGGAAAAAGTCATTTGGTCGAATGAGTCTCGTTTCACACTTTTTCCAACTTCTGGCTAGTTTACGTCTCAAGACTGAAACATGGAGGGGGTTCGATAAAGGTTTGCATAGCCGTGCCGTGGTGTTCCATGGGCCTCATGGTTACTCTGCAAGGTCGCATTACTGCAAAGATTATGTGACCATTTCGACTAATGAAGTCCATCTCAGGCTACAGTGTTTGTTCCCCAACTGTGATGCTGTCTTCCAAGACTACAGGGCCCCTGCTCACACAGCTCGCATCGTCAAAGACTGGTTTTGTGAATTATCGCATCTCCGGTGGCCACCATAGTCAACAGATTTCAATATTCTTGAGCCTTTGTGATCTACCTCGGAGAGTAGAGAGCATGATCACCGTCTGCCTCCATCACCGTTACCTGAACTTGCCACCATTTTGCAGGAAGAATCGTAGAAGATTCCCTTGAAAACCAAACAGGACCCGTATTTATCCATTCTAAGACGACTGGAAGCTGTTTTGAATACCAACGGTTTTCCTACACAGTATTAGGCACGGTAATGTGTTGTGTTTTTGGTGATTCCATACATTCGTCCATGCTCTGTATTTATTACGAAACCAGTCCCTCTAATCACGTACACGCACTAAGGCGCAATATTTCCCTATAAAATTTTAAAGGATTAACTGCAGTATCACGCCCTTACACGGGAACGAACTAACGAATTCTTTTAAGCGTTCCATACTGCCGGAATAACTTTATCCGTCACTGAAATTAACTCAATACCGACTTGATATACGCGACACTTTTAAAAAATCACCTCCACCCCCATAGGACGCACAGCGTGTCACCTATACTCAGCAGGACTGCTGGATGACTCTATGATTTCACTAGATCTAAACAGCTCCGCGAAATACACTCCTTGCCAAAAAAAGTGAAACACCCAGAAGCCAAAATCGGATGTCAACGTAATTTCCTAAAAGTACGCACCATCGGCGGATATGTAAATTATTAAAACTGTAATTCTGTGTGACAGGTAAACGACCACCACAGTGCATTAGCGTTGTTTGTTTATAGTGTTGGTTCTAGTCCTGGTAGGATATACACTGATCAGCCAGAACATTATAATCACCAACGTACTGTAGACATAAACCCGTCCACGTCATAGTAGCATCGCCTGCCGAAGAATGACTGCTGGTCAGATACACGCACGGTGCATGCATCAGTGAGCGTGCTGTCCATATGTGGAGTGGGGAAGACGTGTGATCTATCTGAGTTTGAGCGAGGTCAGATTTTGATGACCCGGAGGCTCGGTACCAGCATTTCGGAAACTGCAAGACTTGTCGGGTGTTCAAAGAGTGCTGTGGACAGTGTCTTCAACATGTGGCGAAACCAAGGTGAAACCACGTCCAGACGTCGTGGGGTTAGGCCACCAACCCGCATTACAAATGTCGGACGTCGTAGGCTGGGCGGTCTGATAAAACAGGGCAGGCCGCGAACCGTGGCGGAATTAACATAAGACTTTAATGCTGATCAGAGTACAAGTGTGTCTGAACACACAAAGCACTCGACGACGCACGCATGTGCCAATTTTAACACCACGACATCGGCACGTGACCGTCGGCACTGGTCGTTGGCGCAGTGGCAAAGCGTTTCATGGTCTAATGAATCCTGATACCGTCTTCATCATGCCGGCAGGAGGGCGCGAATCTAGGGGAGCAGCTCCTTGACACGTGCACTGCGGCGTGCAGACAAGCTGATGGTGGCTCCATAATGCTCTGGAGAACATGCATGTGGGCATCCATGGGTCCAGTGGAGCTCGTGCAAGGCACCATGACGGCCAAGGAGTATCGTGCACTCGTCGCAGACCACGTACACCCCTTCATGACGATGATGTTTCATGACGACAGTGGCATTTGTCAACAAGATAATGCGCCATGTTACAAGATCAGGAGTGCGGTAAGTAGTTCGAGGAACACAGTGGCGAATTCCTATTGATGTGCTGGCCCCCCCAACTCGCCAAATCTGAAACCAGTCGAACACATTTGAGATGTGACTGAACGTGACGCAGAGCTCATCAGCCCCTCCCCAGAGTTTACGGGAGTTAAGTCAATTGTGGGTGCATATGTGGTGTCAACTCCCTCCAGCGACCTCCCAAGGCCTCACTTGCCTCCATGCCCGCTGTTACCCGTGCTGAAGATGGACATACCCGCTATTAGGTAGGTGGTCATGGTGTTCTGGATGTTAAGTGTACAGAGGGACGCGATTGCGCCAGATGTAGAATGACCACTGTGAGGGACACAAAGATGCTGTGTACTCTGTGAGATAGCACTATCAGAACGAGACGGATTTTTAAAGGGGCCTCATTGTGGGTTTCCATTCGGCCATCTGGTCGAATCGTGGAGCATTCGGATGTGACAACGGATCGATGTTGAACTGCATGATTAGATTAGATTAATTATTCATTCCATAGACCCATAAAAGAGGGAATCCTCCTGGGTGTGGAACATGTCAGATAAACACATTACAAAAATGTAATTAGAAAAACTTGAGTTTCATTAATTTTAATGATCCTCAGTCAATAAACAGTAAAATTATGTACATGAATTAAATTTAAAGTTCTAATATTTACAGGTTTAATACTTGCATCTGCTTTCATTAAATCCATCATTCAGACATTTGCTTGTTCCTTGGCTATTACAACCAATTATTGTCAAAAATTAAAGTAAATTATTCATTTCAGTGATCCTCAGTTGAGAGCAGTCAGATTATGTACAAGATTCAAAATTAAAGTTCCACTATTTACAGACTGAAGACTTACATCTGCTTTCGATACATCCATCATTCACACAGTAGGTAGTTATTTGGCTGTTACAACCAAGTATTGTCAAAAATTAAAGTATAATAAATTTTCATTAGAATGGTCTACTGCACTTGGTGAGAAACTCATGTATGGAATAGAAGGAGTTGGCCACCAAAAATTCTTTTAAATTATGTTTAAATTGTGCCTTGTCTGAAACTAAACTATTAATGGGAAGGTGAGGACGGGCATGGTTCCAGTCGATCACGCCTGACCACCACAAAGGAGGAACACCATATTGTGCACCAAGCACATCATAACGACTTCGCTTCTGAGTTTACCATCCGGCGAATAATGGAGTCTTAGGACGTCCTGTGTCATCCTATACCATTGCTCGGATATTAGCAGCTGCCGAACTAGGGTACTACCGTTCAATGCGTAGCCGGCCGCGGTGGTCTAGCGGTTCTAGGCGCTCAGTCCTGAACCACGCGACTGCTACGGTCACAGGTTCGAATCCTGCCTCGGGCATGGATGTGTGTGATGTCCTTAGGTTAGTTAGGTTTAAGTAGTTCTAAGTTCTAGGGGACTGATGACCACAGCTGTTAAGTCCCATAGTGCTCAGAGCCATTTTTTTCGTTCCGTGCGTAGGCTGCCGTTAAAATCACAACACAAACGGCTCCGTTTGGAGTGGTACCGTGACAGGGAAGCATGGGCTACTAATGACCATCGTTGACGAGTATGGTGGCTTCCAAAGTTCTGGAGAGACATAACGGTTTACTCCTGGCGCCATCGAATATGACTTCAGATCACAGCTGATAGTAGTTGAGGACTCAGACGACAAAACGGTACATCACAGCTATCTTGCGTCTCCATGTATTACCTCCAATGCGACAGTACCTTGGTGCCGTTTTTCAAGAGGACAGTCATTTTCCACACATAAAATTTGTCTGCGTGACGTTGAAGCACTACTGTGACCAGAAAGACCCCCAGATGTGTCCCCGATAGAAGATGTGTGGGACAAGCTCGGATGTCAACTCTGTCACAGTGCAGGATATCAAGGATCATTTACAACAGCTATGAGTCACCTAGCCTCGAGATACCATAAAACGGCTTTATGACCAACTCCCCAACCGAATCATTGCATTCGTCCAGGCCAGAGAACGTCGTACTGGTAAGTCGGCTGATACTCTCAAAGTTCTCTGTATATTTGACTCAGGTACGTAATCACCGAAATAACATCACATGTCCTACCAACCCTGAAGATTCCTATCGTTTCCATTCCCCCTTCTGGGTGGATCACCTTTTTTTATCAGAAAGCGTAGCATGACTGAACGCGGTCAGAACAGATTAACTTTCGAGGCTAACGGACGGCACCGCCGTCAAAACACAAGTCTCCGCTATGGAGTGAAGCCAGTCAGACCGTGCAGCCGCCCTGTTCCGACCCTTTTGTTTAGCGAGACCTCCATCTGGCGAGGCTTCGGGAATATCCGCTGGACTCTTTTTAACAGCCGCGATAATAAGGCGCGGCCGTCTGAGTTGTCAGACACAGAAAGCAAATAAAAGCTCCACCCTAATCGAAATCTCACACAGATAATTACTCCTCTGGAACGTCGTCCCAGCAGACTCTTCAATGATACGTTACAGCGTCCATGTAACGTATGTGGCCATTTCTCTCAGTCAAACAGAGCAGCAATTGCTCATTTCTTCTCCTACTTTCGCTCCTTACTCCATTCGTTTTTCAGTCCATCACATAATTCGTTTTCTCTCCTCTTCATTAGCTGAACCCAACCACATTCCTCTTTCTGCCCTGATCTCATCGATTCTCTCAATCTCCTGCTGGCAAGGCTAGCATTTTAAATTTACCTACTCTTAAATTATCTTCATTACTCTACTTTTCGCAAATACATATAAACTGTTTTTTCTGTTATAGCTGCTAGTGATTTCTGTCACAACTATCTTTAAGCATTGTATTACGTACTAGATACACGCCACCCGCCAAGAAAGCTCCAAGACTTGTTTTATTCCTGGCGTAAAAGCGACTCCAGCGCAGTGATTACGATGGCAGGTTGAACCATAGTTCAATTCTTTTATCTTGGCGGCTCGCGCATGCCCGCCCAGACGCGGGAGATTGCTGCGTTGCCAGTAGCACGCGCCGAGAGACGCAGCACCATAGTATAGCATAGCTCGCAAACTTACGTTTAGGGGGGAGCTCGCAGTTTATGAAGTAAAGCCACCACGGCCGCATTAACCCTTTCGCTGCCTCAGAGACGTGCTCCCCGCATTCCGCGCTGTGCGCGATTTTGTCATCACTGTGCACTGCTCGCCTGTGCAGACACATGGTGTTACGACTGCTTTGACACACTTAGCATTCGATTTCACAAAAACTATTCGGCCCAAAAATTTGATTTTTACACATCTTCTCGACTGCTACCTTCACCCCACAAATGACCTAATTTTGTTTCGATGTTCAACGCAGTTATTGTGCAGCATTAAATGTAGTAAACCATTGCACGAAATTTTGAAGAGTTTGCAGAGGTATAAGTCCACAGCGTATACTTTCCGTATGGTCGATTTTAGTTGCCACTAGAAATTTCAAAAAAATTACAGTCATACGAATAAAACTAATGAAGTAAGACACTTCGATATTATTTTTAAATAAAGAAAACACCGATCAAGATTTGAACACGGAACCTTTTGTTTTTCAGCCAAGTACCTTAACCATTACGCTAACGCAACTCGTCGTTCAATGGATTTCCTGGGTACTTTAAAGAATGGCGCAAAATACCGACAAACACTGTTGGTATGATTATGAATTACTCGCGTTTCGTCGAAGTACAATAGGAAATAAACAATTACCGCTGTTCTCTATTGCGAAAAAGCGATTAGTGAGAATGAATTTCCTTGCTATTGCCTGAATTAGGAGGCTTATTGCTTGTTTGGTTTAATTAATTAATAGAATATGAAGCAGTTGGTGTAAAGAATGCTTTTTCCAAACTTTCTTTTATAGAAAGTCTGCTATCGAGACATTGCTTTTGTTCAATTACTTTATTTATGACTGAACGTTTCTAAAACTGCAGACACTCGTCCGTGCTCTGCACTGCAGTCGAGCTCTGGCAACGTCGTTCTCTGTTCATTGGCTGACTGTGTTTTAGGATGTCAGATGCGCAGAACGAACCTAAACTCGGCCGCCGTCATAAATGACGCGCACTTTAACAACTGTAATTAACAAATGGGCATTCGAACAGCAAGGCGCAGAATTCACATGAAGGATCAACACTTTGACGACATAACTGACGTTCAAGACAATGTGACGCAAGAGTTGAACAACATCCCGAAGGAGGACTTTGTTGACTGTTTCACTTGGTTGTGTGTGAGTTCTGTGTGTCGTAAAAAAGTGGGGAGAGACTATGTAGAACACTTGTAGCACTAAAATCCACCATCTTAACTTTTTTTATTAATCCAGTCTCCAAACTTCTTCGACTGACCCTGTAAGATCTCTAAAAATATAAATCAATGAAGAATAACTAGTTAGAAGTTAAAAAACAGCACTATATCTGTAACTTTGACACTGAAGATAAACAAATAGTTATTAAAAACATTTGAAATCTGTCTTTGCTGCTACTAAAAATTAGTATTTATTTTACCATATGCGTTTCTATTGCTTTTGTGAAACATCGCCAGTGATCTGAAGTGAATTTTTAGACAGACTGTATATGTTACTATATTATGAAGTAAACGACTTTCCTGTATTCTGTAATGTGGTACTTGTTTTTAGTTATTTGATTTTCATTTTACGTAACGGTATGCCGTAACTGTAAAAGTTTGTTGCAGTGAAAAGCAGTTCCGGTTGTACCATGTTTTACTGATACAGCGGATGTCGACTGACTGTACATTCCTCACAGCAACATGTACTTCTTTGGTTAACAGTTATATGCGAGCTTTGTACGTTGATACATCTCTTGGAACATTGTAATTTTTTGACGCAGAAACATTTAGTTCTATTTAAAAAACTGAAACATTAAAAATCTTTACAATAACTTTATTTGTAGCTTTAAAAAAATCCGTGTTGTTTTATCCTACAACTGAACACGTACGTACAGTCAATTTTTCTCGCAAGTATTTTGACGATTGTACCGCATTTGGTTCATGTAGCATACTGCATATAGGATTTTCAACTTGAAAAGCCATCAGAATGCTTAAGAAAGGGAAACAAGCATATGTCCATCCACCAAGAGGTGTTAAAACTGATTAAACCAACTAAGAGATACTTCCTCCTTTGGCCACTGTTTTCTTATTTCTTCGGGAGATTCGCTGTCTTTGACGAACAACCGTGGGGCAAGAGAGAGATGATAGTGGTTTGCTTGCATTGTCTATGCTGACGCGTGTGCCAATGCTGTATTGACTGGTGAAGTGCTCCACAGTACCACGTCTGCAAAGAATGAATAATTGATCAGACCTTGTTAATGCGTTTGTATGAAGTCACCGTTAAACACGTTAGCATAAGCGTGTAGTGAGGTCTGAGCGTTATAACACTCGTTCATTAGCTATGTATCTCGACCTTTAGATCGTTTTAATCGCCGACTCCGAGAGCTGCCTCCACTTTCATTGTTTCCGCTCCATAGGTTTTACAACGGTCAGTTACTGCTCATTGTTTACACAAATCTCGATACACGTTAACGGTGGTAAACCGTTGGCGAAATCACGGTTTTGCGAACCCCACAGGTCTGTCTTTTATGACGCATTATTAGACCCATTCCTTTAACCATCCAGTTCCGAACTGTTAATCCACGCTCCTTGTTAGTCCAGAACCTTACGCTAAGAAGTTGCGCAAAAACCATAAAGAATAGCGCTTGCCCATCCAGCCGAATTTACAACCTTGCAGGGTAATAGTACTTATAAGCCAATGATACCTCAATACATCTTATGGACGCTATTATATAAAATTCGAGGGGCCTTCAATAAGTAATGCAACACATTTTTTTTTCTCAGCCAATTTCGGATGAAAAAATGCGGAATTTCTTGTGGGACATCGTGGACTATTCCAGCTTCGGCCTCCATAGTTTCATGAACTTCCTAAAGGTGGCGGCGCTACACATAGCCTTCAGAATGTCGTCTGTAACGGAAGTGCGTTCCAAGCAGAGAACTCTCTTTTAGAGAGAAAACGAGAGCATCGCAGATATTCATAGGTGCGTGCTAAATGCAAAAGCACGTTGAGTCGTTGGGCGGGGCGTCTGTCATCACCGCAGCAAAGTCGCGCAAACCTATCCCATGTCCCGCGCGCCGGCCGGCCGTACACAACCGCGATTCCTGCCGTGTTGGAACGAAGAAACGACTTCAGTATGTTCGCCGCCATAAAAGTGCAAAAAAGCTTCTCCTTCTCCATGACTACGCAAGGCTTCATACAAATTCTCGCACCCGAGAGGAGCTCACAAAACTTCATTGGACTGTTCTTCCTCATCCACCGTACACCTTGGATCTCGCACCTTCCGACTTCCATCTGTTTGGCCCAATGAAGGACGCACTCCACGGGAAGCAGTACGTGGATGATTGGGAGGTTATCCAGAGTATGCAGACACAATAGCGCCTTTCTTAGCAATCTCATACAACCGCTCACTTGACGAAAGGTCTGTTCCTAAAGACTGGAAAGTTGCACAGGTCGTACCAATATTCAAGAAAGGAAATAGGAGTAACCCATTGAATTACAGACCCATGTCACTGACCTCAATTTGCAGTAGGATTTTGGAGCATATACTGTACTCGAACATTATGAATCACCTTGAAGAAAATGACTTACAGATGCATAACCAACAAGGATTCAGGAAATATCGTTCTTGTGCAACGCAGCTAGCTCTTTATTCCCATGAAGTAATGAGTGCTGTCGACAAGGGATCTCAGATCGATTCCATATTCCTAGATTTCCAGAAGGCTTTTGATACCGTTCGTCACAAGCGACTATTAATCAAATTGCGTGCATATGGAGTATCGTCTCAGTTGTGTGACTGCATTCGTCATTTCTTCTCAGAGACGTCACAGTTCGTAGTGATAGACGGTAAATCATCGAGTGGAACAGAAGTAATATCTGGCGTTCCGCAGGGTAGTGTCATAGGCCCTCCGCTGTTCCTGATTTATATTAATGATCTAGGTGATAATCTGAGCAGCCCCCTTAGATTGTTTACAGATGACGCTGTAATTTACCGTCTAGTAAAATCATCAGACGATCAATACCAATTGTAAAATGATCTAGATAGAATTTCTGTATGGTGCGAAAAGTGGCAATTAGCACTAAACGAAGAAAAGTGCGAGGTCATCCACATGGTTACTAAAAGAAATCCGCTAAATTTTGAGTATACGATAAATCGCACAAATCTAAGGGCTGTCAATTCGACTAAATACCTAGGAATTAAAATTACGATCAACTTAAATTGGAAAGACCACATAGATAATATTGTGGGGAAGGCGAAACAAAGACTGCGCTTTGTTGGCAGGACACTTAGAAGATGCGACAAACCCACTAAAGAGACAGCCTACATTACACTTGTCCGTCCTCTGCTGGATTATTGCTGCGCGGTATGGGATTCTTATCAGGTAGGACTGACGGAGGACATCGAAAACGTGCAAAGGAGGGCAGTTCGTTTCGTGTTATCGCGCAATAACGGTGAGAGTGTTGCGTATGATACGTGGGTTGGGGTGGCAGTCACTGAAACAAAGGCGGTTTTCTTTGCGGCGAGATCTATTTACGAAATTTCAATCACCAACTTTCTCTTCCGAATGCGTAAATATTTTATTGACACCCACCTACGTAGGGAGTAACGATCATCATAATAAAACAAGATAAATCAGAGCTCGAACGGAAAGATTTAGATGTTCCTTTTTCCCACGCGCCATTCGAGAGTGGAATGGTAGAGAAGTAGGCACTGAAGAGTCAATTGCAGAGTAACCATGTAGATGCAGATGTATTGACGCAGCAGGACCTTGGCTCCAACGTCAACCAGTACAGTGGTACCATGAAGGCTTATAGGCCCTCAGAGTAAAAAAATTATTGAGTGACATGTAATATTTTGTCTAATGTAATATCTTGTATAGACACCTTTTATTAACCTGACACGTTCCACATCATTACGAAGTGTCGTATTCATGATCTATGGAACAAGTACTAATCTAATCTATTTTAATCTAATTTGTCGCACTGAATGGAGATTGCATTGAAAAATAGCGTTTTGTAACCGAAGAGTGGAGAATAATGTGGCGTATTGTAATCCCGAATAAAACCAACCTGCTTTCAGAAAAAAAAATGTGTTGCGTTACTTATTGAACGCCCCTCGAAGTTACGTGATGTTTCCAACATTATCAACCTCCCCCCACATGCAGCATTTCTGTAATGGACACAGAGAAAGCATTTATTCCATGAGCTTTCGCTATATCTGATTCCACCTACCACAAATTTGTCGTTTCTACCTTTTCATTATTTCTACTAAATTTCTTTAATTTTGATATTTGTGTCTTTCGTTAGACTCTACTTCAAATAAACTTAGGCACCGCTGTATACTGCAAAGCTTTGCTTCTTCCGTGTATGACGACTTGCCTCTTCCGAACAAGATGTCCCTAATTGTTTGCGTCAAAACCGCGACAGGTGATAGAGGCTGCCAGATCTATTGCTCCGAGATGCGAAAACGATCGGTTGCCTCTTTTTCTGGTGCCGCTTGGTCTGGAACACTAAATTCTCATGCAGCTTTAAAAATAATAAAAGATCTAACAATTTTGCATAAAAATCAAGCATGCGGTTTCGCTGTGCATTGCACATCACGCACAAGTCGTGAATATGAGCACTAGTGCTAGAGCCCTTACACTTAAAAACTGTGCAGACCACAGATATAAACGATGGCAGCCGATCTGAACAAATGCATTACAACGACAGATGAAATTGTACATCTGTGTATCTAGGTTCCTCAACAGGGATGTCATACTCTTAATGACCTGTTGTGTGACCACACGAAAATATCTAGAGGAGAACAATCTGGCGATCTATATGGTTTGCCGTTGAGATCGTACATTTAACTTCCTATCTTCAGTTACTTCCCCCCCCCCCCCCCCGCCTCCCTCCCTACCAACCTACCCTGCACTGTCTTGTTGTGGCATAAGAAGTTGAGAGGATTGTATACACTAAGCATCAGGAAAGCTGAACAAAACGCTTTTTATTACCACCGTAAAACACTCTCAGATACTGAAGCACTAAAACCTTACGTTAAAGAATATAAGTAATTCAGTGATGACACAGATCTAAGCGACTTTGGTTTTCCAGTCAATACTGAGGACAGCTTTCTGCACTTTGGTGTTGAAAGTTGGCAACAGCACTGCCAACTGTCAGGGATCTTGCAACGCCCTGGGATGGTTTAAGGTGACAGAACTATGAAGGGAAATTAATCGTCCGATAAAACTAATTTAATACTATACAACCACAGGAGACCGAGCACACAACTTTAATTAATTTAGTGGCTCGACTGCTAATCTAAGGGTCTAGTTGTACGCTGTTGTATTGTGACCTTACGAAAACATCTAATGACTATCTGGAAGGCCTAAGGGAACAATCAGTGAATGATGTATTAAACACACGAATAATGTAAGTAATTAAATAAAAAAAGGGAATAAAGATTGTGATCCATCAGGGTATTAATGTAAGCTAGCCACACTATTGATTTTCATTGTCATTTTATTCACAGAAGACAAAAATTTACTTACAAGGGAACCGCCCCATCGCACCCCCCTCATATTTAGTTATAAGTTGGCACAGTGGGTAGGCCTTGAAAAACTGAACACAGATCAATCGAGAAAACAAGAAGAAGTCGTGTGGAACTATGAAAAAAATAAACAAAATATACAAACTGAGTAGTCCATGCGCAAGACAGGCAACTTCAAGGATAGTGTGAGCTCAGGAGCGCCGTGGTCCTGTGGTTAGCGTGAGCAGCTATGGAACGAGAGGTACTTGGTTCAAGTCTTCCCTCGAGTGAAAAGTTTACTTTCTTTATTTTCGCAAATTTATGATCTGTCCCTTCGTTCATTGACGTCTCTGTTCACTGTAATAAGTTTAGTGTCTGTGTTTTGCTAACGTACCGCAAAACCGTGCGATTAGTAGACGAAAGGACCTTCTCCAGTGGGAACCGAAAACATTTGATCGCAAGGTCATAGGTCAACCTCAGAAGTTAAGTCCCATAGTGCTCAGAGCCATTTGAACCATTTGATGTATACAAATACAGACTGAAGCGAAGAATGGAAATTTGTACCAAGGCCGGGATTCGAACCCGGGTCTCCTGCTCACAAGGTAGATATAGTAACCACTACACCACCCTGGCACGGTGGCTTTGCACAGCTGCTCAGGTTACCTGTTCGAGTTTATGGAGAATACCAAATGGGGTTGAGGCTTGAATGGGAATCTGTATTGAGGAGGTAGGCATGCAGTTGTGCAAAGCCACTGCACCAGGGGGGCATAGTGCTTAGCGCGTCTGCCTCGTGAGCAGGAGACACGAGTTTGACTCGCGGCCTCAGTAGAAATTTTCATTCGTTGATTCGTAGGTGTTTGAGGTTTGAAAAGATCTCTGGAACCATACCGTTTCATTAGACACACTGCTATATATGATGATCGTAAATAACTGTCCTAGCAGAGCTACGACAAAGCATTGTACTGTGTATCAGATCGTTAACAACAAATTCCTAATATTTAAACAGTTCAGTCAAGTCTCAATAACTGATTCTTTAAATCATAGTTCAGTAACAAATGTATATACTAGCACACGGTGAATACAGACTTCTGAAGTTGCAAACTGTAGCACAAACTGCTGAAGTCCAAACTAGCTGCACACTATGCTCTCATTTAAAACACGTGGCTCGTAGGCTGCACCAGACCTCAGCACCTTGCAGAACCAAGGGGCCCACTACCACCTTTGCTTGTGAGCTTGAATTCTGTGGGGGTCCAGAGGGGAGAGTGGGGCTGGCTGGGCGGTGGAAGCGATTCACACATTCAGCTTACTCGGAAATGAAGTAGACGTGTCCAGCAGCACATGTCGCATAAGCGGAGTTCCACACTGACATCAGCTTCTCACGTCGGAAATCGGGGAACAAACAGCTAAATATTTCACTCGCAGCCTTTTAAGCTGTCCTCTGAGGTTCCTGCCTAACCACACTCTCGGAACCGCGATATATTCGGAAAACAACTGCCAAATCTTTGTGACAAGCAAAAATACAGTTAATGTCACTGCTGGTCGTTTCACTCGCAGCAATTTCATCCTTCGTCTTCTAATCAGAAAGCAGTCGCAAACTCGAACAGATTCGTCCCTAAGAATGTGCACTCTTATAAGAAAAAACATCGAATATCGCAGAACATACTTATATGTTCATAAGAAAGTCCAGGTGTTTTAAAAGCACTAAAATGAAAAACAAAATTATTAGCTTATAGCCAGATGCGAACCCATTTCTTTCTGCTCGGTGAGAAACGTTCTTAACTATTGATCGCCGCCGAAGACATCCATGTTTTAGTTATAGTGTTGTTCATCTTCGTATCTCTTGAAAGCGTTTACCGACGATGCGTCATTATCTGACAATTATAATAAATCGTATCTGGATGACGTATCTGTGATGAATCTTAAATGTGCCCTAGTCTTGAGACGACATACTGCAAATTATAATATAACAATAGCGAAGTACGACTAAACCAGCATAGCGTCTGCGCATCGAGTGACACGGCATTTTGACGTCACTTCTAACAGCTGCTGGTAGGGGTAAGATTGTGTTAGCTGAATATGGTGAGCCGCTCAGGCTTTAACGTTTGCTCATCTCCGCTTGCTTTCTCTTCGTCTTTCTCAAGCGACTACCCCTGATGGAGCGTCACTTACACCACCATTCAATTTTACGTCCGAAATTCTCGACATATTGCATTTTAAACACACACGATATAATATATCTTTGCAATTCAATTGTATTTATTCCATTATTACACAGATTAATTTTATATAAAGCAGAAATTACTTTTCTAGATAATTATTTTACACTAGACATTGAAAATATAGGAACCTAGTCAAATTCACAACTTAATTCCTCATGCCCCTGCAATACCACTCTAGTCAACTTAAATTCTTACATCATTTTTTACCAAAATTTCTCATTAAACACATGTACATAAATTGAGATAGTAAGTTACAGTCTTCATGTTACTGCTAATTTTGGAATGTCGCTATGGCATATTCAGCAAATTGTGTATAATAATTAATTAGTATGTCGTTTACTGCAACAAGTATATTTTTTTTATAGCTGACTTCAAGTACTATCAGATAGTACATCGTACATAATAATAACGGATTTGTAGCTTTTGTTACTGTTGTTATAAATAATTTCACATATAAATTGTAATTACCTTGTTAATATCTATTTACAAACATGGTAACAATTTTGTGGGAACATCTTTTTATACCTGTTTAAGCACTGTGATTAGATTTTCTGTAGCTCTCAGTTTTTTGGTGATTAACATATGCTTTAGTTTTGCACACAGTCAGAATCTCGCCACGCTGCTCTGGTTCCATCGCCAAACAGTGATTCAGTTTAACCCCTTCCCAGAGTGGGAAGGTCCAGGCGACATGTTCTTACTGGCTTGTCAGTTATTTACTCGACATCTGCTTACTGGCTTGTTAGGTATTTACTCACCTCCCTGCTGCCACACGGACTGTGCAACAGCTCTTGCTTCCCTGTTTCGGTGGCCAATCTGCTACAAGTGCCAGCCACATATCGTTCAATGAAACCTGCCGTTTCTTGACCGAAATATAAATAAAACCTAATGTTTGTAACGTTACAATCTTCATTCACCTTATGGAGAGTAGGAGGAATCTGAACCTTAGAGTAGTAGGATAGCTTCTGTTCTGGCACAGTTTATTAGTGCAGGCTGCATACATTCAGGGGCAAGCATATATTGAGGGACAAACCTGCTTGATTTATGACCTTAACCTGTTGTTCAGCTAAGTGGTTTATGAACCTGTGATGGTTGATTTATGACATCCTGGGGATAATCAGTCCTTCTGAGAAACCTGCCACCCATTCCCCCATAATCCCCCACCTCTCTCAAAACCTTAAAACTTCCCCCATCTCCCTCATTGATACATGCACACTTTTGATATCAAATTAATTGACTAAATAATTAAATCGATCAATTAATTAACTCCTCCCCCTACTTGGAGATTCCCCCAGCCTACTCCCCCTTCTGCCCTGTCCCATCTGGGAGTTAGTGGGAAAAGGACTCAATCCATACTGAGACAAAGGATCTCAATGGCAGGAAATACAATTACATAGCAAAGGATATACTGTTCATTAATAAAATTCAAGTTTCAAAGGTTGAATTTCTTTATTTGGCGGGAAAAGATCATATCCAGCAATTAAATGTCCTAATTATGTAATTCCACCACTGTAGATTGGATATGTTGTCTTGTTGGAAAAAATGTTCACATATGAGTTCACCTTGACATGCAGGGATCGACTGAGCTAGTGCACAATGCCATCACCACAGGATGTCTTGACACCTCCACGCCAATTCCCCTCCCTCCCCACCCCTCCCAGAAAAAATTGGTGGGAAAAAGACTCACACTGTGCTGAAGAGAAAGGATCTCACAACACGAAATTCAAATCAGTGTCAGTAATATATGGATGGATATTCTTTATTTAATCAGTTTGCGGGCGACAGGGATCCCACACTTGGGTAAATCTCATGTCTGCTCTCGGCAACCCCGCTTCCCATGACATAATAGCTGTAAGCACCAAACAATGCAATGAAGTGCAATATAGTAGCCACTGTTTGTGGTTTGCCGTGTGTGTGTCTGTCGTAAGGACGCCGCCACGAAGGTTAGAAACCGCTCGAGAGCCTAATTACAGATCACAATACTAAATACCACTGACGATGGACGAGATATCAGCCCCCTTTGATCTCGTGGCCCCCAAACAAAGCATCAAGTGGCAGCATTTTGTTAATCAGGAAATTCCAGTCTTGCTTGCTGTCTCTGTCTCCTTCAAGAGGTCACTTCCTGTTCGTCTGTGTGAACCAACGTCTCCAGACACACAGATGGAGGTCTTCATCTCTCCTCAGAGTACTGTGTTACTATTGGCTAATGCTGGGGACAAAAGTAGAGCTGATGCAATTTTGATATCAAAAATAGAGTTAAATAGTTCATTTCCACTATGCTATCAAAATGATTGTTCAGTAATTTACAGGAGTCAAATAGATCGCTTAAAACGCTCTCCTCCACTTTACAGTGTTTGAGTATCACACGCAAACATTACTCAAATGAAGTAATAAAATTTGCGCCACAAATAAATTGTAGCACTAAATATATTCAAGGTCTTGTATGCACCAACGTTTGACAACACAAACACCTACCTCCACCACAACGTTTCAGTAAATATATCTGGTGAAGAAATCCTACCGATTGCACAAACTCGAGATCGCAAAGCACGCAACATCTGCCGATTGCTGGATGCCCCTGTTTGGTGCAGCTGGGAGAGACATGCACCTACGCCGGCCATGCCGGCAGCTGCACACCCATCCTCCAGTATCCACACGTTGCTGTAGTGAATGCTCAGAAGTCAGAGAGAGATGGTCACCAACCAGTCAACCAATCAATTTACTTGGGTGGAATTATCATCCATCACAAACACCCATTACACTGAATCTTCTCACGCAACACACGTTTGCTTCTATCGCTGCTCACCCAGCACACTGGTCACTTCGTCAGTCCTCATAGACGCAGGCAAGAGCAGACACTTCTGCGCATTCTTTGTATCTAACTGCACACCATGGGCCAATATAATTCGCAACTTAACAGCCTCCAAAGCCTCGTAGCCACTGATGTTGCTGGCTGCAACTAATTAAATAGATCAATTAATTATCCCATCTCCTCTGTGGTAATTACTCCAGTCCTCCCATTTCACCCTCCCCTTCCCCCCCCCCTCCCCCCAGCTCCCACTCCCAGCTAAAAATTGGCAGGGAAAGGACTCGGTCTGTGCTGGAGAGGAAAGCATTTCATGACAGGAAATTCAATGATGTAGCAAAGGAGATATGGTTTATTTACAAAATTCAAGTTTCAGGGACTTAATCTCTTCATTTGGCGGGAAAACCTCACATCCAGCAACTAAATATTCTAATTGCATAATTACACTGCTGTAAATTGGTGATGGTGTCTTGTCGGGCCGGTGGCCGAGCGGTTCTAGGCGCTTCACTCCGGAACCGCGCGACTGCTACGGTCGCAAGTTCGAATCCTGCCTCGGGCATGGATGTGTGTGATGTCCTTAGGTTAGTTGGGTTTAAGTAGTCCTAAGTTCTAGGGGACTGATGACCTCAGATGTTAAGTCCCATAGTGCTCAGAGCCATTTGAACCATTTTTTGTCTTGTTGGAAAAAATTTTCATGTATGTGATCAACTTGACATGCAAGGATCGAATGAGCTAGTGCACAATGCTGCAACCACAGCACATCCCACCCCTGCACCACTTGCTCCCTCCATTCCCTTGCCTCCCAGAAATAATTGGCGGTAAAAAGATCCACTCTCTGTTGGAGAAAGGATCTCACGACACGAAGTTCAAATCAATGTCAATAATATACTGACACGTAAGCTTTGTTAAATCAGTTTGCAGGAGACAGGGCTGCCAAACTTGGTAGATCTCACATCTGTACCCCCCTCCCCCAACCCACTTCTTATGATGTAATGAAGTGCAATATAGTAGCAAATGGTTGGGGGTTTCCTGCGTATGTCTCTATAGTCAGGATGCCGCCGCGAAAGTCAAAAACCGCTCAAGAGCCTAATTACAGATCTCGATACTGAATACTGCAGACGACGGACCAGGTAACGGTCCCCTTTGATCTCATGGGCCCCAAACTAAGGATCAAGTGGCAGCATTCTGTTGATCAGGAAATTAGAGGCCGGCCACTCCCTTCTCATCTGTGTAACCGAAGCCTCCAGATACACAGCTGAAGGCCTTCATCCCTCCTCAGAGTAATGAGTTCCTATTGGTTTATACTGGGGAAGAAGCTAGAGCTCATGCAATTTCGATATCAAAAATAGAGTTAAATAGTCCCTTTGCACTGGCCTATCAAACTGATTGTTCAACAATTTGCAGGAGTCAAATAGATAGCTTAAGAGATTCATTTCCACCTCACAATGATCCTCCTTCGTGATAAATCATGTTTTCAACATCTGAGTATCACACCTAAATGTTATGCAAATCAAGTAATGAAATTTCTGCCACAAATAGATCGTAGCACTATATGCATCTGAGGTCTTGTATGCACCAATGTTTGAGAGCACAAACACTCTCCTCGACCACAACGTTTCTACTAAACAGATCTAGTGAGAAATATCCTACCGATCACTAAAACTCGCAATCGCAAATGCTAGGTAGCCCCGTTGGGTCTGGCCGGGAGAGACCCGCACCTGCGCCGGTCATGCCTGCAGCTGGACACCCACCCCCCGAGCATCCACACGCCTGCTGTACTGAATGCTTAGAGGTCAGAGAGAGACTGTTACCAAACAGTCAACCGATCAATTTACATGGGTGAAATAATCGTCCAGCACAAACACCCATCGTAATGAATCTTCTCATGCAACACACATGTCTGCTTCCATAACATGTTTTTGAGTGGGGTGCGCCTTTAGCAAAACACAATTTTGTTTTTTTATCCCAGTCATGTTTCACTGCAGTTGCAGCATCATCAGTGGGTTTCACAGAAGGGTGGATTATCCCCAGAGGGTGAGAATGCAACCTTCAGGGGGTCATAAACCACTTAGCTGAACAATGAGTGAAGGTCATAAATCAATCAAGTTTCTCCATGAATGTATGCTTGCCCCTGAATGTATGCAAACTGTACTGATGAATGTGCCAGAACACAGGTTATCCCACTATTCCTTAGTTGGCGGTCGATATCAGAGAAGTAGTTTGGTCAGGGACATACGGAAGATTGGGAAACCAGTAAGATAACTATGCAGCTGCACTGTAGTGTTGCAAGATCTAGAAGCTATCTCAATAACTCCTTTTCCTTTTTTAATACGTACATAATGTTTCATATTACATACAAGTTCAATATCAGAGACTATACTACAGGCCATAGATTCACATGTAATGTTTACAATCTTACGTTATATTACCAGGGAATCCATGCGAAACTGACGCACTTTTATAGTTTTAAATAATGACTGTATTTGGAATAAGTGTAGTTGTTGGTATAAGGGTAGCTATGTGAATGAAGAGACAATATCTTTAAAAATGGTCCGAACGACGTGAAATAATATTCATGAAATTGTGATTCATCGTTGTATATTTATTTCCATGTGTCCAAAACCGTGTTTTGCATTCGGAATGTTTGTTGTGGCTTGTACGATGGGCAGAGATCAGGGACTGTCAGTAGAGCCACATAACCTATTAACTTTATGTTATGTTATGTTAACCGGGGACCTCGAAACGATGGAGAGTCTCTGTCCCCGCCGCAGCCGCAGTGGTCCGCAACCCCACGGCGACTGCCGCAGTGCACTTCACCCCTCCACCGCCCCACACCGAACCCAGGGTTATTGGGCGGTTCGGCCCCCGGTGGACCCCCCCACCCCCCCTCCCCCAGCGAACGTCTCACACCATACGAGTGTAACCCCTATGTTTGCGTAGTAGAGTAATGGTGGTGTACGCGTACGTGGAGAACGTGTTTGCGCAGCAATCGCCGACATAGTGTAGCTGAGGCGGAATTAGGGGAACCAGCCCGGCATTTGCGGAGGCAGATGGAAAACCGCCTAAAAACCATCCACAGACTGGCCGGCTCACCGGACCTCTACACAGATCCGTCGGGCGGATTCGTGCCGGGGACCAGGCGCTCCTTAACTCGACACTTTCAATAATAGCCATTAAGTTAGGCCGTAGTAGTAATAGGTTAACAGCACTTCAAGCCCATCATGACAAATATTTTTTATATGTCTGCAGGCTTTCGTGGCCGTTGTCACTAAAGTTAAAATCTTCTGGGTTGTTAGGCCGCATCATATTTCCTTTAATATGATTGACGTTTCGACACCTCTGCTGGGATCTTCTGCAGGACCTTCCGGTGTCCTCTATTGCTAGAGCACTGTCAGAGACCAATGTCGGGTTCTCTTGTAAAGGGGAGTTTTCCCGCGATTGTGCTGAAGAAGTGAGAGTATTTTCATAAAATCTAAGTTACAGTACTGAAACAACGAAATATTTTTAACCACAAATACGACATTTCCCAACATTTTCTTACAACAAATCGTACCAATAACGACGCATCATCGAAAGATCCTCAATGTTCTGATGTTTTGAAACAGTATATATTCACAGGACATACGTCATTAACACAAAACCCACCAAATACAGGCTTCATCTGATTAGAACAAAATCCAATACGGCATCTCCCAAGTTCTGCTTGAGACGTAGACATTATACGGATGTGACGTAGGGCGGCTAGGTTGAAGAGAGTGAGCTTCTGTAGAACCCACATTTACATATTGCTATATAAACCTAACCGACATTTCAGGGCGCGGCCTGAAGACTAGCTACACTCCTGGAAATTGAAATAAGAACACCGTGAATTCATTGTCCCAGGAAGGGGAAACTTTATTGACACATTCCTGGGGTCAGATACATCACATGATCACACTGACAGAACCACAGGCACATAGACACAGGCAACAGAGCATGCACAATGTCGGCACTAGTACTGTGTATATCCACCTTTCGCAGCAATGCAGGCTGCTATTCTCCCATGGAGACGATCGTAGAGATGCTGGATGTAGTCCTGTGGAACGGCTTGCCATGCCATTTCCACCTGGCGCCTCAGTTGGACCAGCGTTCGTGCTGGACGTGCAGACCGCGTGAGACGACGCTTCATCCAGTCCCAAACATGCTCAATGGGGGACAGATCCGGAGATCTTGCTGGCCAGGGTAGTTGACTTACACCTTCTAGAGCACGTTGGGTGGCACGGGATACATGCGGACGTGCATTGTCCTGTTGGAACAGCAAGTTCCCTTGCCGGTCTAGGAATGGTAGAACGATGGGTTCGATGACGGTTTGGATGTACCGTGCACTATTCAGTGTCCCCTCGACGATCACCAGTGGTGTACGGCCAGTGTAGGAGATCGCTCCCCACACCATGATGCCGGGTGTTGGCCCTGTGTGCCTCGGTCGTATGCAGTCCTGATTGTGGCGCTCACCTGCACGGCGCCAAACACGCATACGACCATCATTGGCACCAAGGCAGAAGCGACTCTCATCGCTGGAGACGACACGTCTCCATTCGTCCCTCCATTCACGCCTGTCGCGACACCACTGGAGGCGGGCTGCACGATGTTGGGGCGTGAGCGGAAGACGGCCTAACGGTGTGCGGGACCGTAGCCCAGCTTCATGGAGACGGTTGCGAATGGTCCTCGCCGATACCCCAGGAGCAACAGTGTCCCTAATTTGCTGGGAAGTGGCGGTGCGGTCCCCTACGGTACTGCGTAGGATCCTACGGTCTTGGCGTGCATCCGTGCGTCGCTGCGGTCCGGGCCCAGGTCGACGGGCACGTGCACCTTCCGCCGACCACTGGCGACAACATCGATGTACTGTGGAGACCTCACGCCCCACGTGTTGAGCAATTCGGCGGTACGTCCACCCGGCCTCCCGCATGCCCACTATACGCCCTCGCTCAAAGTCCGTCAACTGCACATACGGTTCACGTCCACGCTGTCGCGGCATGCTACCAGTGTTAAAGACTGCGATGGAGCTCCGTATGCCACGGCAAACTGGCTGACACTGACGGCGGCGGTGCACAAATGCTGCGCAGCTAGCGCCATTCGACGGCCAACACCGCGGTTCCTGGTGTGTCCGCTGTGCCGTGCGTGTGATCATTGCTTGTACAGCCCTCTTGCAGTGTCCGGAGCAAGTATGGTGGGTCTGACACACCGGTGTCAATGTGTTCTTTTTTCCATTTCCAGGAGTGTATTACCTGTTCAGAAAACATCACTTGTTAACAACAGCTATCAAAAACTTTGATTGTCATTATGTAAATTCGCGTGGGAAATATTCGAAATGTATCCTGATAATTTAAATTCTGTAATCCATTATTCTGGGCCACCTTCACCTCAGCCATGTCTGATTCAGGTTGTATGCTCCCAAAATATTAACATAAAGAAAATTGAAGCATAAATTACGAATGGGGCATCAGCGTAGAGTATACACTAACAGTGTGGAGAAATGCAGGCCAGACACTTTGTTCTCGGGAACCATGCATCATTCGAGATCTACTCACAGAAAAACTAAAAGTACTTGACATGACCAACGTCTGGTTGAGATAAATACTTAGTTTTAACGATAACTTATTTGATGCTGATAGTACATATTTTAATGTTTGTTTCTTACATGATAAATGAATATAAGAAATGATTTTTAGTAATTTACCCTTACTTTTTTCCTGCAGACAGGGGGAAAAGAGCACGCATTTTCACCTAGTTAATTTTCGAAAAGATTGTGTCCCACTCTTTTTTCCTTTTGAGAATAAACACACTTTCGACCAGTGTACTACAGATCCATAACCTCTTTCTGTATTAATTTCAGGTGGACTCTGCAGTTAATATCCTGAAAGAATTAAGACGAAACGGAGGAAGCCTTTCTTGGGTGCTGGAACTTCAAGTGCGATCTCATCCCGAGTACACCAACAAGAAAGAATATCGGTCTCGGAACCCACCCATTCACGTGAAAGGTATAACACAGGAGGAGGTGGATCATGCAGCAACACGTAAGCAGCTCCTGACAACTGCTGACAGAAGAACCAACACATTCCTCGATACCAAGGCCCTTGACGTTACTCGACAACGCCCTGAAGGCACAGATGCCCAAACTGAAAGGATAAAGAGTGGTAATGCACCAGGAATTGAGAGAACTCTGGCACAGAATGAGACTGAACATACAGCTACACAAAGTCAGCTGTTGGCTTCTGGTGAAACAAGGACTAGCGCTCCTCTGGAGACCAAACTCCTGGAGGCTGCTCAAGAGCAAAACGCAGGCACAGATCCCCAAGCTGGAAGGAGGCAATTTGGTAATGTACAAGGAAATGAGAAAGCTCTGGCACAAACGGAAACTGAGCTTACAGCAACACAGAAGCAGGTCCTAGTAGCTGATAACAGTAGAAATAACACATTCCTGCGGACCAAAGTCCTTAACATTGACGAAGAACGACCTCAAGGGATAGATTCCCACACTGAAAGGAGACAGGGTGGTAATTTACCAAGAAGTGAGGAAGCTGTAGCACAGAATGAGACTGAGCGTACAGCAACAAAAAAGCAGGTCCCACTTGATGGTGACAGAAGGACCAGCACTTTCCTGGAGACCGAACCGCTTGGGGCTACTCAAGAACGAACTCTTAGCTCAGATATCAAACCCGAAAGTAGACAGAACGGCAACTCACAAGGAAGTGAGGGAGCTCTAGCAAAGACGGATACAGAGTATACAACAACACAAACGCACGTCCTGGCAGCTGGTGGGAAAAGAACCAACACATTCGGAGAGAGCAAACTCCCTGATGTTACTCAAGAACGACCTGAAGGTACAGATGCCCAAACTGAAAGGAGACGGGGTGGTGATGTACCAGTACGTGAGGAAGCCCTAGCACAGAATGAGACTGAGCATATAACAACACAAAAGAAATTCCTAGCAGATGGTGACCGTAGAACCAACAAATTTTTAGATACCAAACTCCTTGTTGCTCAAGAAAGACCTAAGGGCACAGATGCTCAAACCGAAAGGAGACAGGGTGTTGATGTACCAGGAAAGAAGGAAGCTCTCGCGCAGAATGAGACTGAGCTTACAGCAACACAAAAGCAGGTCCCACCAACTGGTAACACAAGGACCAGCGCTTTCCTCGAGGTCAAACCCCTTGCGGCTTCTCAGAAACGAAATGAAGGCACACAGGACCAAATTGAAAAGGGACAGGGTATTCAGGTACAAGAAAATGAAAAAGCTCTGTTGCCATCATTTGGCGGTAATGGTTCAGAGACTACCTTGATAGAAAGTGGGAAAGAAATGCATCAAGTCGAAAAGGATTCTAAAGAGGCAAAGAGCTCGAGAACCAGCTCGCAGCGACAGGCACCAGGCTCGTGGAAAGCCACTGAGACTTCACAAGGAAGTGATCAGTTTACAACAACGGAAAATGAACGCCAGATTGTTCAGGGTAAATCTCAAATGACCAGAGGAGAGAGTGATGCAACTACAGAAGCAAATGAGGTTTCCTTGGCACCTGGAAAGGATCGAACTAATCTGAAAAGGAACAACGTGTTGATGGATGCTGTAGATGGAGCACAAGTGGCTGCCAAAGCTGAAATGAACAGTCTGGAGCCAGAGAAAATGCTGAGGCAGACAACCACAGAGGAGGTCGGGGTAGCCCAAAAAAGCCAACTGGAGCGCTATGGGGCATCTCGGAGTAGCACAGACCGAACTGCAGCCTCAGAAGGGAACGGAGTAAAATTTACGGATGATTTAACGAGCGGCAGCGGGTTCAAAACAAGCACTACAGGAAGTTCTCTTGTGTCACAAGATGGCGGTGAAACTGAAGTGGATTCGAGTTTGGAAAATCCTGCCACACTCAGGATGACAACGGTAGTGGACGAGATGCAGGTACTACTGCAGGCCGACGCTACAACGGCGGGCGGAGGCGACTACGGAGCACAAGTGGCTGCCAAAGCTGAAATGAACAGTCTGGAGCCAGAGGAAGTGCTGAGGCAGACAACCACAGAAGAGGTCGGGGTGCCCCAAACAAGCCAACTGGAGCGCTATGGGGCATCTCGGATTAGCACAGACCGAACTGCATCCTCAGAAGGGAGGATACGGCCTCTCGCTATTGTCTCTGATATAGGGATAGAGGACACGGGCTTAGCCAGAGACAGTGAGCTGTACGACTACTGACGAGAGCGTGAATTCGACTGAAGAGGATCAAATGGGAGACCAGTTCTAAGGTTATAGACTGAGTATTTTGCAAATCTGAATTTTACGTTGAATAGAGGGTACTTAAACTACTCAAATTTCATCGAATAACCGGTTTATTTTACCGCAACTAGTTCTAGGCTTAACCCGATCTTCTAAAGGCAGTGTGCATTTCAGGGATAAATTACATACTACGTAATTGCGCAATATGTATTACGGCTAAGGTAATGATGCTCAGAAGACTTTCTTATTTTGTTTTATTTTATAAAAAGCACGCTTCCTCTGCATAATACACAGTGGTCAGCTCAGAAGAACGCCTGCACGGGGTGAGGCAGTGTGCGGGGGCTTCCTTCCAGCACACAGTTCTCAATGGTCTGTGTTATTGGGCGCCCCAGAAATACTGCCCCACTACTACACGTGTTTGTCAGCATTGTTGTGTTTCGCTGTTCGACCTATTTAGGCTCCTACTTTCTTTTATTTATTTATTTATTTTCACAGCCGCATTGTAAGCAAATACCTTTAGAGAAAACCCTGCAATTGCCGATGCTTTAACTGAATAAAACAAAATGCGTGTCATGACGAAAAACGTGTTGGATACACAGTACCAATATTAATAGCGTAATTTAAACAGACGTAAATGATCAATGCACACACAAAGGAAGATTTTCACCGACATTATTCCGAAGTACAATTGAGGTAAAGGTACGAGACGATTTAATGTACAGGGTGTTTATAAATGATCGGTGCAGTTTTCAAAATTAATAATAAGTCGATTTATTACTTCATATGGGCAAACCTTACAGCATAAGCAGCGGAAGTGGCCAAGTTTTTGATGCGCAACCCGCTGTTCACGTAGTGTCTGTTTCCAAGTTGACGTCGCAACAGAAAGAGGCTTTCTGTGTGCTGCGTTTTGAGGTGTTGAAATCTGTGGTCACAGTGCAATGTGAGTTTCGTGCACGGTTTAGGAAAGATCCACCACACAAGAATAACGTAGGTAGATGGTATCGGCTGCTCGTGGGAACAGTCCTGGTCGACCTCCTGTGTCTCGTGCAAAGATCGAAAGAGTGCGCGAGGCATTTCACCGAAGTTCTGGCAAGTCACTTAGTAAAGCATGCAGGAAATTATTCATGCCGAAGATTACACTGTTGAAGGTGTTGCGTATGCGGCAATGTTTGTAACCGTCCAAAATGGAACTAGCCCTTACATCAGCAGACAAAGTGAAAAGAGTTGACTTTTGTGAAGAGCTACAATTAAAAATGGAGGATGTTGGTTTTGTAGAAAGACTCACCTTCTGTGGTGAAGTCACTTTCTTTATAATTGACAAGGTGAACACACACAATGCCCTTACCTGGGGGAAGTGAGAAATCACTTAAGCTAATAGAGCATGTGATTCTCCAAAAGTGAACGTTTTCTGTGCGGTGTCGCGGGAGAAGTACACGGCCCATTTTTCTTCCAACAAAAAACGGAGAAGGGTAATTTATTTCTAGAAAGGTCGGAAACCTGATTGTTATCCCAGGAAAACACCAGATATGGTGATCACGTTTAGCAACTGGATGGTGCTGTTCCCCATTTTCACAGGAATGTACGAGAGCTTCTTGGTCGTGTTCTTCACCAAAGCTGGATTGGACGAGCTGCAGCAGCAGACAGCAACCTTTTCCCTGGCCACCCCTTCCGCCATATTTCACACACTGCGATTTCTTTCTGTGGCGGTTTGTGAAAGACCGAGTTTTTGTACGGCCAATGCCCTTGTTTCTTGAGGAAGCGTGTGATGAAATAAAGCATACAGTGCAGACCATCACGAAGAACGTGCTACACTGAGTAGGAAGAATTTGATTACAGTGTAGATGTGTGTCGTATGATTAAGGGCGCACATATTGAAGGATTGTTATCAGTATATCAAAAGGTTGGACAGCTGCCACAGCTTAAAGTGTAATGTTTGCCCATATAACGTAATAAATTGATTTATTATTAATTTTTAAAACCGCTCTATTCATTTATAAACAACTTGTATTATACGTTTTTAGAATAACATGTACTCTTCTGCTCTGTAGTAGGCTTGTGTCACTATACACTTCAGACCTGATGCGCCCATTCTTATGAGCAACGAACAGTAAAATACGTCATTTGAACACGAAATGCGTACTGCTATCATGATTTTAATTCCAAGCAACTACGGATATCTCCAGCCATCATGGATAAAACGGTAAACTGATGGGAATTTCTGTGTGGAAGAACCTTTTCAGACAGGTAATAGGAAATTTGAAATAAGATTGACTCGCTGCTGATAAGTCTTCTATTAGGTCCTTCACCACAAAAGCAAAGAACTTTGCTGCATTGTATGAGTTCACATTAAATTTTGAAATGAGTACAAACTTCACTCAACGCTCCACAGGAGTTACTGTGTTATTTAATATTCGGAAAAGTATGTTCTGTGCGCAAAATGCGTTACAAATAAGTGTTGAAAGACAAAAAGAGAATATTTACTATAAACAGTGATTTTTAATGAGCAGCCATGATAGTAATCACACTCTTCGTGTGGTTACATGCATCGCCATGTTAAGTGCTGTTAAGGTTGTTATACAGAATGTAGTATAATTATATTTATTCTACTCGAAATGTGTTTCGCCCCCACTTCGAAATTGTGAGTTCTTTTTCTCATTCTCTTAGTGAGTGTGTTTCAGATCTTTCATTCACATTGGCACAGCACATCATGTACTGTAAACATACGTAAATGCTGAAAAAGGTAATGGAAACGATTGTACCTGACGAAAATGTGTTTTTTAACAAGTATTTGTTAATTTCTTGCTGTATGATAGATCTTAAAAATATCAGACTTAAAAACTAGCAGATTTTGAGTGTCAACTATAACAATTCAAAGTCTTTGTAATCATATACCAGTTAACACAGAAAACGAGCACTGAAGGTATTCCTCCTGTGGTAAAGAAGAAAGATTAATTAGCGAACAGATCTAAAGCCCTCTCTATGAAACCCAACACACACTCTTTTAAAATACTGTCTCTCTGGCAAAAAAGTGAAGCATGCAGAAGAGGAGACGAAAACGAAATGAAACTTCATGGGTTGCGATGGTGTGTGATGTTATTCCAGTGACTAGAAAATTGTGTCAAATTTACAGAGAGAGAACTTGGCAAAGTGGGCCCAAGTATCAATACGACGTTCCGTCCCCTCTGAACAGGATGCATGCACTTATACGGTTGGGAGGGAGGGGTTTCATAAAACCATTGTATCCTCTCATGAAACAAGCTGGTCAACAGCTGTTGTAAGTGGTCTTTGATATCCTAAATACAAGGTGTTTGAAAAAGGACTCCCTAGTTTTAGTGTGTCCTAGAAACTGTACAAAGTGACATACACTATTATAGTTTGTGGTGTTTGATTCATCAACCCTCCAAGTTTGGCTCCCCTGCAGTTGGCAGGTCTGCTTGACGTTGAGACGGCACCAGTGCTGGTTCTCTCCTCTGTTCTCTGTTCAGTCCAGTTATGCTTGCAGTGCAATGTAGAGCAACTCAGCAACAACGTATACTCCACAACATAAAGCGCAGTGTTATTTGGCTTGTGAAAACTGAGTCAGTTATAACAGTGCTACGTAACTGTAGACTTCAGTATGGTGGTGAACCATCTACAGCAAAAACTGTCCGTTATTGGCTAAAGTCTTTCAAGAAAATGGCAATTTTTTTAAGAGCAAATTACCAGGTAGGCCGAGAACTGTCAAATTACCAGGTAGGCCGAGAACTGTGACATGTTGACAGACTACGTCTTTCACCAAATGGACGATATTGAGGCGGAAAAGGGGCTTGTGTTTTTCCAACAATATGGCGCCTCACCTCATTACAGCAACTATGTATGTGCGTGCGGCTCTTGGCACTCGCTTTCCAGGAAGGTGGATAGGCAGGGCTGGCTCAATACCTTGGCCACCACGAAGCCCAGACTTAACCTCACTGGACTTTTTCTTTTGGTGCCACATAAAAAATGTTGCGCACAGTGAAAAGATCAGAGACACCAATCATTTACGAGAAAGAATCGTCGTGGCGTTTGGGACAGTTACACCTGAAATGTAGGTGAATACTTGGCGCGAAGTAGAATATCGTCTCGACGTGTGTAGGGACACACGTTGAAGCCTACTAACATTAAACAAAACTTGAAGGAATTCTCTTTCATGACATGTACTCATTGATGTGATTTTTCAGTAATTTCCTCATTAAATTTATACTTAAAACTAGGGAGTTCTTTTTCAAACACCCTGTACTTGCAGTGGGACGGAGTTGACGTCAACGTTGGCCCCACACACATTCTATCTGGGCAGATCTGGGGATCTTACTGGCAATGGACGAACCTTAACATCACGCAGACGATTCATGGAGACACGTTCCATGTGGGGACAAGAACTGTCATGTTTAAAAATGGCACCACAATACTAACACCTGCCAGATAACACGTGAGGGCGCAGGATGCCCGTGTCATAGAATTGTGCCATCGAAGTTCTCTCAGTCGCTACCAGCCGTGATCTGAAGGAATATCCGATGGATTCCAACACCATTAAGTCAAGAGTATCTTTGCTGTGCATCTCCAAAACATTGGAGGAATGGGATCCCTCCGCAGGTCGCCACCATACTGGGTGACGCTGTTCATCTAGGGTAGAACAGGACTGCGATTCATCGCTGAACGCAGCGCGACGCCATTCACCAGCAGTCCATATTTCCTGGTTCCGTCACCAGTCCAAAAGCAGTCGTTTGTAATGTGATGTTAAATGCAGTGTATAAATGGGTCGGATTTCCCTAGTTTGGTTCCTGGTATTCTCCGACCAATGGTGCGTGATGGTACAGAACGTTGCAGGCAGTCCATTACTTCTTCGCGGATGGCAGGCATAGCTGTGACGGTGTTACGATGTGTTTGGTGCACAATACGACGATCTTCCTTTGTAGTGGCAGACTTGTGCCTGCCCTCAGGTTTCTATGCAGTCCAACATCGGGTCACTGTCAGATCCGAATGACCCATTAATCTGGATACAGCACCAGTCGGTCAATTGCAGATCCACAGTGAAGCCCCCTAGGAACTCTGTGGGGTGCAGATAACGCTGTGCGATAGGAGTGCGCGGCATCTTCGTGTCATTCGCAGTGATCTCCAACATCTGACGCTGTTCACTCCTATTATGCATATACATGCATTCTTACAACAAGGACAACAAATACGGCGCTCAGATGGCTGTTCTAGCTGACTCAGAAAATTTCATATGAGTCGAAGGTATGTACGTGTACGACGTTAGATTGACATCAGACCGTGTCTTCCTGGTGTTTTACTTTTTTGTCACGCAGTTCTTTAGTATTTCTGTAGATGTATGTATGCATGCAGTGGCCAACAAAAAAACAAACCTTTTTTGTGGATTGTTACGTACACCGTGCCAAAGAGAACCTATACACACTATTTATTTGTTAAGCATGTAACCTTTGTTCTACTTCTTCGTATTTTAAGTGGATGAAGATAGAAATCAGTTACCAGCCCGACATTAACTGAACCTGATGTGAAAAATATATTAGAAAACCATACTTAAGCTGGTTGGTTGTAAGAAAACCCAATAGTTATTAATACAATACGGGGATTATGTTTACCTTGGTTCGTAAGCATACGTGTGACGCATTAAGCTGTACGGGGTGCAGTTTGGATGGAAGATTAGGGTTTAACGTTCGGCCGACGGCGAAGGCGTCCCGTCGACTGCGACATTATTAGCGAAAGATGAAAAGCTCGGATTGGACAAGAATGGGGAAGGAAATCGGCCGTATCTCATCAAAGGGACGATATTGGTTCCCATCTTAAGTAATTTAAGAAAAACCACGAAAAACCTAGATCTGGATTTGAACCATGCACAAGTGGGTTGAGAGTGCAGTAGCTTTAACAACTTTAGTGCCTCACTCTGTAAGAGTATGGGATGAAACATATTTCATAACTTGGGTCCGTATTTTAATGAAAAGTCATTTATTTTTCCTGAACTTATGGTAAATTTTACAACCATTCATGCACGAGTCCAGTTATTGTAGTGTGGAAAACTCATTTTAATTGCATATGACAAGTCATAATACTTATCTTTTGGTACCAGGTCATATTGCGGCGAACTTTCGCCTAAGAGGTTATATGTCGACAAATTTTTTTCCCAAAAATGCCTATGTTTGTGCCTTTAAGGCACAAGAATAAAAACAGGTGACCGGCCGGAGTAGCTGAGCGGTTCTAGGCGCTACAGTCTGGAACCGCGCGACCGATACGGTCGCAGGTTCGAATACTGCCTCGGGCATGGATGTGTGTGATGTCCTTTGGTTAGTTAGGTTTCAGTAGTTCTAAGTTCTAGGGGACTGATGACCTCAGATGTTAAGTCCCATAGTGCGCAGAGGCATTTGAACCATTTTAAAAACAGTAAATGTTGCTCACAAGACAGTGTTTCAAGTGATATTGCCAAAAACACAACTATTACTATAAAGCTTTATTTATCAGGACTATAGTAGTCAAGCAGCGTAACACACTAGCCGGTTCGCTAACGTAGGACATTGTTGAGTGGAATCGACAAAACGCTCTTGAAGCCGACAAAGGCGGCTTCCGACGTAATGCCATCGCACACGTGGTCACGCTATTTAGTTTGAATAAAAAGTCAGCGTGGTTCAAAATGCCGAAGTAACGTGCTGCAACAGCATGAAGTGGGATTTGATCCCGGGACCTTATTCACCATAAGCAGGTACGAATAACGTGACCATACGTCACGCTTTGGGCGGGACTGTCCCGTTGCTCCCAGCCAGAGCAAAAATACCGTGCTTTTGCAAACAGACCAAACGATAACTGATTAGACGTACCCCCTACCTGCCTATATTCATTACATTCGAAACGCGGGGGTGACGGAGGCAGCGCGGGCGGCGTGGAGAAGAGAGAGCGAGTAACATGCGAGAGCGAGACAAATGACAATCACATCTCGCGCGTGCGAACTTTGAGTGCGGCAACATTGTTTAGTTCCAGTTTGTATTGCGATGTTCTGACCCACATGCCCATTCAAACAACTCATTCAGCGCATTCGTGTTTACGTGTTTGTAACATTATAAAATGCCTAAACGCAAGTGTACCCTTAATATTACTCTACAAAAAAGTATCCATTTATAAAACAAAGGAGCGGTGCATCAGGTGTTAGTGTGAAAAGTGTCGTACTGATTTTAGTGCCGGCCGGTGTGGCCGTGCGGTTCTAAGCGCGTCAGTTTGGAACCGCGTGACCCGCTACGGTCGCAGGTTCGAATCCTGCCTCGGGCATGGATGTGTGTGATGTCCTTAGGTTAGTTAGGTTTTAAGTAGTTCTAAGTTCTAGGGGACAGATGACCTCAGTAGTTAAGTCCCATACATCTACATCTACATCTATACTCCGCGAGCCACCTTACGGTGTGTGGCGGAGGGTACTTATTGTACCACTATCTGATCCCCCCTTCCCTGTTCCATTCACGAATTGTGCGTGGGAAGAACGACTGCTTGTAAGTCTCCGTATTTGCTCTAATTTCTCGGATCTTTTCGTTGTGATCATTACGCGAGATATATGTGGGCGGTAGTAATATGTTGCCCATCTCTTCCCGGAATGTGCTCTCTCGCAATTTCGATAATAAACCTCTCCGTATTGCGTAACGCCTTTCTTGAAGTGTCCGCCACTGGAGCTTGTTCAGCATCTCCGTAACGCTCTCGCGCTGACTAAATGTCCCCACGACGAATCGCGCTGCTTTTCGCTGGATCATGTCTATCTCTTCTATTAATCCAACCTGGTAAGGGTCCCATACTGATGAGCAATACTCAAGAATCGGACGAACAAGCGTTTTGTAAGCTACTTCTTTCGTCGATGAGTCACATTTTCTTAGAATTCTTCCTATGAATCTCAACCTGGCGCCTGCTTTTCCCACTATTTGTTTTATGTGATCATTCCACTTCAGATCGCTCCGGATAGTAACTCCTAAGTATTTTACGGTCGTTACCGCTTCCAAAGATTTACCACCTATGGCATAATCGTACTGGAATGGATTTCTGCCCCTATGTATGCGCATTATATTACATTTATCTACGTTTAGGGAAAGCTGCCAGCTGTCGCACCATGCATTAATCCTCTGCAGGTCCTCCTGGAGTACGTACGAGTCTTCTGATGTTGCTACTTTCTTGTAGACAACCGTGTCATCTGCAAATAGCCTCACGGAGCTACCGATGTTGTCAACTAAGTCATTTATGTATATTGTAAACAATAAAGGTCCTATCACGCTTCCCTGCGGTACTCCCGAAATTACCTCTACATCTGCAGATTTTGAACCGTTAAGAATGACATGTTGTGTTCTTTCTTCTAGGAAATCCTGAATCCAATCACAAACCTGGTCCGATATTCCGTAAGCTTGTATTTTTTTCACTAAACGTAAGTGCGGAACCGTATCAAATGCCTTCCTGAAGTCCAGGAATACGGCATCAATCTGCTCGCCAGTGTCTACGGCACTGTGAATTTCTTGGGCAAATAGGGCGAGCTGAGTTTCACATGATCTCTGTTTGCGGAATCCATGTTGGTTATGATGAAGGAGATTTGTATTATCTAAGAACGTCATAATACGAGAACACAAAACATGTTCCATTATTCTACAACAGATTGACGTAAGCGAAATAGGCCTATAATTATTCGCATCTGATTTATGACCCTTCTTGAAAATGGGAACGACCTCCGCTTTCTTCCAGTCGCTAGGTACTTCACGTTCTTCCAGCGATCTACGATAAATTGCTGATAGAAAAGGGGCAAGTTCTTTAGCGTAATCACTGTAGAATCTTAAGGGTATCTCGTCTGGTCCGGATGCTTTTCCGCTACTAAGTGATAGCAGTTGTTTTTCAATTCCGATATCGTTTATTTCAATATTTTCCATTTTGGCGTCCGTGCGACGGCTGAAGTCAGGGACCGTGTTACGATTTTCCGCAGTGAAACAGTTTCGGAACACTGAATTCAGTATTTCTGCCTTTCTTCGGTCGTCCTCTGTTTCGGTGCCATCGTGGTCAACGAGTGACTGAATAGGGGATTTAGATCCGCTTACCGATTTTACATATGACCAAAACTTTTTAGGGTTCTTGTTTAGATTGTTTACCAATGTTTTATGTTCGAATTCGTTGAATGCTTCTCTCATTGCTCTCTTTACGCTCTTTTTCGCTTCGTTCAGCTTTTCCTTATCAGCTATGATTCGACTACTCTTAAACCTATGATGAAGCTTTCTTTGTTTCCGTAGTACCTTTCGTACATGATTGTTATACCACGGTGGATCTTTCCCCTCGCTTTGGACCTTAGTCGGTACGAACTTATCTAAGGCGTACTGGACGATGTTTCTGAATTTTTTCCATTTTTGTTCCACATCCTCTTCCTCAGAAATGAACGTTTGATGGTGGTCACTCAGATATTCTGCGATTTGTGCCCTATCACTCTTGTTAAGCAAATATATTTTCCTTCCTTTCTTGGCATTTCTTATTACACTTGTAGTCATTGATGCAACCACTGACTTATGATCACTGATACCCTCTTCTACATTCACGGAGTCGAAAAGTTCCGGTCTATTTGTTGCTATGAGGTCTAAAACGTTAGCTTCACGAGTTGGTTCTCTAACTATCTGCTCGAAGTAATTCTCGGACAAGGCAGTCAGGATAATGTCACAAGAGTCTCTGTCCCTGGCTCCAGTTCTGATTGTGTGACTATCCCATTCTATACCTGGTAGATTGAAATCTCCCCCTATTACAATAGTATGATCACGAAACTTCTTCACGACGTTCTGCAGGTTCTCTCTGAGGCGCTCAACTACTACGGTTGCTGATGCAGGTGGTCTATAGAAGCATCCGACTATCATATCTGACCCACCTTTGATACTTAACTTAACCCAGATTATTTCACATTCGCATTCGCTAATAACTTCACTGGATATTATTGAATTCTTTACTGCTATAAATACTCCTCCACCATTGGCGTTTATCCTATCCTTGCGGTATATATTCCATTCTGTGTCTAGAATTTCGTTACTGTTCACTTCCGGTTTTAACCAACTTTCCGTTCCTAATACTATATGCGCACTATTTCCTTCAATAAGAGATACTAATTCAGGAACCTTGCCCTGGATACTCCTGCAGTTTACCAATATTACGTTGACTTTTCCTGTTTTTGGTCTCTGAGGACGGACGTTCTTTATCAACGATGATAATGTCCTCTCTGGTAAGCCGTCAGGTATTTTATCGTTTCGCCCAAGGGGGGTCCCTCTAACCTAAAAAACCCCCGTGTGCACGCCACACGTACTCTGCTACCCTAGTAGCTGCTTCCGGTGTGTAGTGCACGCCTGACCTGTCTAGGGGGGCCCTACAGTTCTCCACCCAATAACGGAGGTCGATGAATAGTGCTCAGAGCCATTTTTTGATTTTAGTGTTGGTGATGGTGGTGCCAGCGACATTGAGAAACATTTAAAGCTGGAAAAACACACGCTTTCCGATCAAGTTGCTGCTTCTAGCTTATGAATACTTTACTTATTTTTGTCTTCAAAAGAACGGCTTTGCCGACTTCGAAGGATTTGGATGTAGCTGGCTGCGCGGAAGGTGCATGGACGTATCACACGGTCAAGAAAACCACAGATTTCGTTCGAATGACTTTGCCTCTAATTTAATTCATACATGTTTTGAGAAAAAATTTAGATGTGCTCGTACGAAATCCCATGCATGCTATTGTTGTAAATGTGCATGCATGCTATTGTTGTAAATGTGCTGGCGCCTATGGTGATGGATGAATGGAAAGACCATCTTTGTGAAGCCTACTGCTTATCTTTATTAACGGATGCTTCAAATCGTGGTTCAGTAAAATTATTCCCTGTTTCGATTAGATATTTTTTTACCTTAAGAAGGTGTGATAGTCAAGATTTTAGAGTTTCGAGAGCAGCCTGGTGAGACTTCCGATATTGTTGTCGATTATTTGAAGAAGGTATTATCGTGCAACAATTTAAATAGGAAAATTGTGGCAATAATACTAACTGCAATTTTGGAAGAAACAATAGAAAATGGAGCAATATTCAGGCAAGCCGGCCGCGGTGGTCTAGCGGTTCTAGGCGCGCAGTTCGGAACCGCGCGACTGCTATGGTCGCAGGTTCGAATCCTGCCTCGGGCATGGATGTTTGTGATGTCCTTAGGTTGGTTAGGTTTAAGTAGTTCTAAGTTCTAGGGGACTGATGACCACAGATATTAAGTCCCATAGTGCTCAGAGCCATTTGTTCAGGCAAAAATCACTCGAAAGGCAACGCATTAGGATTGGATGTGGAGCCCATGTAGTTCACAATGGGGTCAAAACTGTGGACTTCGAATGTACCACTGTGAAAATTTATATCTTCAGCATCCGAGTGGAAGCTCTCGAATTCTGTTATTCCAATGACAGGAACTGCTGGGATACAGCAAAACCAGGTGGCTTAATGCCGGCGCTTTAAAGAATTTTAAAAGTATTTGAGCCCTTAAAAAGCTATTTTCTGAGCATCGATAAATGTCCAATATTTTAAACTGGGCTAGGCTAGCACTTGGGTGGGTGACCATCCAGGTCTGCCGAGAGCTGTTTGCAAGCGAGGTGCACTCAGCCCTTGTGGGGCAAACTGAGGAGCTACTTGATTGAGAAGTAGCGGCTCCGGCCGGGAGAGCTGTGTGCTGACCACGTGACCCTCCATATCCGCATCCATTGATGTCTGTGGGCTGAGGATGACACGGCGGTCGGTCGGTGCCGTTGGCCCTTCACGGCCTGTTCGGGTGGATTTCAATTCTAGTTGAATTTACAGATTGAGTAATATCAGAGATAGGTTACGACCCTGTCTTACTTCCTTCTCAACTACTGCTTTCCATTCATCTCCTTCGAATCGTAAATGAGGTCTTGTTTCTGTACAAGTTATAGATGATAACTTGTCGTTCCCTGTATTAGATTACCCTTGCTTCCTTCGGAATTAGAATGAGTGTATTCAAGTTAAAATTGTCAAAAACTTTCTCTAAATCTACAAATGCTGTATACATAGGTTTGCCTTTCCTCAATCTATAATAAGTCATAGAGACAGAATTGTCTCACGTGTTTCTACATTACTCTGGATCCCAAATTGATATTCCTCGAGGGTGGCTTCTACCAGTATCTCCTTCTACTCTTGTGTAAAAAAATTCGTGTTACTGTTCTGCAACCATAAATTATTTACTGATTGTTCGGTATTATTCAAAACTGTCATGAACTCAAGGGATATTTCACTTTTCTCGTATATTTTGCATACCACATAGAACAGTTTTGTCAGGAAGGATTCAGGATTCACACTAATAGCAGTGGAAGTTGAAAAACGTAAAAAAATAATTTTTTACATGTGAAATTTCCTCATTTTTTCACTTACTGTCGGCTACATTTGTTGCTATATGTACACTTTTCTTCATAATTAAGAGAAATTCTTCGGTGAATTTTGCACAGCGTACAGACAATAATTACAGGTGTATGAAGCTCTAGAATTTATTTAATTTATGGAAAATGATTGAGCTGTTACATTTTACACTTCATGTTAGGAAAAAATTCAAATTTTATAGTTAACTATCTCGATTTTTACCAGTTTTTAATAGATTTGGAAAATTCTAGAGTTTCGTACACCTGTAAGTATGGTTTGTATGCTGCGCAAAATGCGTCGAAGAATCTCTCTTACTTATGAAGAAACGTGTACCTATAGCAACAAATGCAGCCAATAGTAAGTGAAAAAAAATTATGAAATTTCACACGTAGAAAAATTTATTTTTGTTTTTGAACTTCCACTGCTATGAGTATGAATCCTGAATTCTTCCTGGTCATGATGATAAAGTTTTATTAATTTATTTGTAAAAGCATAGACAGTGGAAATGACACTACTGGCCATTAAAATTACTACACCGAGAAGAGATGCAGATGATAAACGGGTATTCATTGGACAAATATATTATACTAGAACTGACATGTGATTACATTTTCACGCAATTTGGGTGCATAGATCCTGAGAAATCAGTACCCAGAACAACTACCTCTGGCCGTAATAACGGCCTTGATACGCCTCGGCATTGAGTCAAACAGAGCTTGGATGGCGTGTACAGGAACAGCTGCCCATGCAGCTTCAACACGATACCACAGATCATCAAGAGTAGTGACTGGCGTATTGTGACCAGGCAGTTGCTCGGCCAGCATTGACCACACGGTTTCAGTTGGTGAGAGATCTGGAGAATGTGCTGGCCAGGACAGCAGTCGAACATTTTCTGTATCCAGAAAGGCCCGTACAGGACCTGCAAAATGCGGTCGTGTATTATCCTGCTGAAATGTAGGGTTTCGCAGGGATCGAATGAAGGGTAGAGCCACGGGTCGCCACACATCTGAAATGTAACGTCCACTGTTCAGAGTGCCGTCAATGTGAACAAGACGTGACCGAGACGTGTAACCGATGGCACCCCATACCATCGCGCCGGGTGATACGCAAGTATGGCGATGAGGAATACACGCTTCCAATGTGCGTTCACCGTGATGTCGCCAAACACGGATGCGACCATAATGATGCTTTAAACAGAACTTGGATTCATCCGAAAAAATGACGCTTTGCCATTCGTGCACCCAGGTTCGTCTTTGAGTACACCATCGCAGGCGCTCCTGTCTGTGATGCAGCGTCAAGGGTAACCGCAGCCATGGTCTCAGAGCTGATAGTCCATGCTGCTGTAAACGTCGTCGAACTGTTCGTGCAGATGGTTATTGTTTTGCAAACGTCTCTACCTGTTGACTCGGGGATCGAGACGTGGCTGCACGATTCGTTACAGCCATGCGGATAAGATGCCTGTCATCTCGACTGCTAGTGATACGAGGCCGTTGGGATCCAGCACGGCGTTCCGTATTACCCTCCTGAACCCACTGATTCCATATTCTGCTAGCAATCATTGAATCTCGACCAACGCGAGCAGCAATGTCACGATACGATAAACCGCAATCGCAATAGGCTATAATCCGACCTTTATCAAAGTCGGAAACGTGATGGTGCGCATTTCTCCTCCTTACACGAGGCATCGCAACAACATTTCACCAGGCAACGCCGGTCAACTGCTGTTTGTGTATGAGAAATCGGTTGGAAACTTTCCTCGTGTCAGCACGTTGTAGGTGTCGCCACCGGCGCCAACCTTGTGTGAATACTCTGAAAAGCTAATCATTTGCGTATCACAGCATCTTCTTCCTGTCGGTTAAATTTCGCATCTGTAGCACGTCATATTTGTGGTGTAGCAATTTTAATGGCCAGTAGTGTAAATTTTTACATATTTGTGCCTCTCTGCTCCAAGTCGGTCCGTTTGACGTACTACCCCCTTTAAAAACCCAAATCAGTTAAGGTACTCATTAAAATACATGTATCTTTTGGTACATGACGTCACAGGCACACCCACCAATAATGTAATGTACATGTAACTATAATGTAGCTGATGATGGCAAAATGCTTCCGAAACGTGTCGTGCTAATAAATATTAGTAATAAGCGACTGAAGCAGTAGAAATGAGTTTCATAAAAACTTTTTGTACTGTCTCAGACCTCAAACAGTTACATATAAAAAGGATAATTGTGAGTTAATCTTCTCTATTGTTCTCCATCTCTTATTGTTCATTATTGGCTCTTGTATGTTACCCGAATTTTCCTCTAGTTTATATAAATTTTTCGAGAATTTCGAACATCTTGCACCATTTTACGTTGTCTTATACATTTTTTAGGCCGACAAATCATAAAAAGATGTCTTGAATTTTCTTAAGCAACTTTTCCTAAAACCAAACTAACCATCATCCGTATTAGTATGGATGATTGTGACAGTAAGTAGGAGCAAGAGATGTCAAAAGTACGTTAGTGACCTATCCTGCGGAGACGGGCTTACGTGTCACACCGAGGACGTAGGAAATAATCTACTAGTGGTACTTGGTCATCACTTCTGTATTAATTGTATAGCGAGCATTTAGGAGAAAAAAGAAGCATCTTCCGTGGAAGATGAGGTCATCCGAGATGTAGTACAAGAACGCATTGAAAGAAAATTGGGAAGAAAATCTGCTGCGTCCTAGTGAAAAATAGTCCTAATACTCGCCGTAATTGATTAAGAGAAACCCAAATCTGGATTTGAAACCTTTCCTCTTTCTACCGAATCCAGTGTCTTAATCCCTATGCTACCACGCTCGTGAGGAGGTTTTATAGCGGTCAGATATGTAACAGCGCAGCGCCAACTGAACAGCAATGTGTAAAACTTTAAAAAAATGTTCGAACGTTAACTCTGCTGTCTTCGCTTGCTTGTGCCGACGATATTCTTGTTTGCGTATCCTGACGACAATCTAGAATGGCGTGTTTGCGTCGCAGATACTATCTACAAATCCGTGCGCTCCAATGACATATCCTCCGTTCACTGTAAACTAGTTGGCTGTGTGCATTTGCATAGAAAAGCGCCTCTGGGCCTTTGTGTGTCCCGACGGTGAGTAGAAAGCATAGAAGTGTAAGTCCACGGTCGTGTGTGTGTGTGCAGGAGTTACATGGTCTCCCTACTTCGTGTATTTACAATAAATAACCGGGGAAGGGCACGGATAAGAAAACTAAGAAACCCTTATGTGAGCTCTGAGAACAGGATTGACATGTATGTTGCGCCAATGATGGCACTTTCTCGGTGTGCATCCACGGCACGTATTATTTGGGTTGGTAATTAGTTAGTTGCCAACGTTGCTAAAAAGTGGGAAAGAAGGTTGTTAACTGAGGCCCCGTCAACGTCGACGTAGTAAGAGTCGGAGTACTGGGGAGGACGCGGATAGAGTTGGGAGGGAACTCATATATCGAAATGTTCAAGAATCATACTGAAACTCGCACGAACTGGTTTAGGGAAACGATAGAAAACTTACATTGGGATAACCAGTCGGTTCTATTACAATATCGAAAAATAATATCAATAAAGTTGGTGCACCTCGGTAAAGCTTGGGACTTGACCATCACGAGGCCAAAGTGGCCGCGACGGAAACATTGTCATCGTCCAGATGGTTGAACACCGCTATACTCGCTGCCGGTATAAGGATGAGGCCATTCACTACACGGTCAATTTCTGCCAAGGATTTGGAGGTTTGCTTCGGCTGTAAGGCGAATTAAGAACTTATTTCTCTAAAGCCCTGCATATAACCACGCAGTGGGACTTAAAGTATCTCGCCCCTTCCACCGAAATTCTGCGATGCTGAGCGGCTGCCGTATCATCTATCATCTAATACAGAATAGTGTCATTTGGATGCGATATGGAAGAGCGTCACGTCAGCTGTTGGTTCCCATTAGTTATCAAGTTTGCAGGCACTGGAACTGCTATTTCTCATCCAAGTAGCTCCTGTATTGGTCTAATAAAACTGACTGGACCCCTTGTCATAAACAGTCACAGTTTCCTTATTTCAGACCAACATGGACGCATTGATCGCTCGGTTACGCAGATGGACCATTGCGCCCAAAAGATAAATGACAAGTGTCCCAACAGTACAACAGATGCCGACTGATTTACAAGAACAAATCAAAAGGGCCGTCAGGCAGCCCACCTGTCTTGTTCCCAGAGAGGATGTACTGAGGTGACTGAAGGTCTTGGGATTGCGCTACGCACAAATACAGATGCCGGTAGCATCGCGTATACGAGATATGAAAGGGCAGTACATTGGCGGAGCTGTCATTTGTACTCAGGTGATTTATGTGAAAAAGTTTCCGACGTGATTATGGCCGTACTACGGAAATTAACAGACTGTATGCGGAATCGTAGCTGGAGCTACACGCATGGGATATTCCATTTCGGAAATCGATATTCAATGACAAAAGTGTGCCAAGAATACCGTATTACATACGTTACCTCTCATCACGGACAACGCAGCCGTCAACGGTCTTCACTTAACGACCGAGAGCAGCGGCGCAGTGTAGAGTTATCGGTGTCAACAGACAAGCAACACTGCTTGAAATAACCGTAGAAATCAAAGTGGGTCGTACGGTGAACTTATCCTTTAGAACAGTGCGGCGAAGTTTGCGGCTATGGAAGCAGACGACCGACGCGAGTGCCTTTGCTGACAACCCGACATCGCCTGCAGCGCCTCTCCTGGACTCGTGACCATCGGTTAGACCCTAGACAACTGGAAAACTGTGGGCTGCTCAGATGAGTCCCGATTTCACTTGGTAACAGCTGATGGTAGGGTTCGAATGTGGTGCAGACCCCACGAAGTAATGGAACCAAGTAGTCAACAAGGTGGTGTGCAAGCTGGTGGTGGCTCCTTTATGGTGTGGGCTGAATGGACTGGGTCCTCTACATGTTCAGCTACTTACAGGCCATGTGCAGCCGTTCATGGACGTAATGTTCCTAAACAACAACGGTATTTTTATGGATGACAATGTTCCATGTCACTGGGAGACACTTGTTCGTGATTAGTTTGAAGAACATTCTGAACAATTCGAGTGAGTGGTCTGGCCACCCAGATCGCCCAACATGAATCCAATCGAATATTTTGTAAGATGGCAAGAACTATGCCCCTTACATGAAGTCATTAAAGATCACCTAACTCACATTGAGCGAACAGTCGGGCTGAACAAAAAATGACTGACAAGGCACAATGCATCTTGTAGAGGGTATAGTATGGACGTATTGAAATAATTAATGTCAGGTCATGGTTTTAAAGTAATTCACATGACATGAAAACTTTGTGGACACGTGTCGATTTACTGGAGGCTAGTTTATCCCAGAGAAGTACTCAGAATTGACCATGGTCACTGGGGGAGCGGCTAAGGGAAGCGACAATGGGCAGCTTAGGGCAGCTCAAGCTCTGAGAAAGCGGTAATGGGGCACGGCCTCCAGCCGCCTTAAGATGAGTGACAGCATGGGTGGTTGACCCCGACCCCATGCTGGTGTACCGGGAAGCAGACGGAGAGCTTGTACACCTGTTGATAAATGTCCGTCGTCCCGTTCTCAGGGAAACATGCGAGAAAGCCACACAAAGCTATGTTGGAGCGGCCAACAGAGGTCAAAATATGCGTGTTCGTGACTATAGCAACTTCACGCTGAATTCACAGTCCGCAGAGTCTGAAGTAAATCAGGTGAAGAGCGAGAGAATGAAATACGCCGGCCTCCGATGGGAACGTAGGACCGAGGAATTTGAAGTACTCTCCTGGGAGCCAGAATTCCGAAAAAATTGGTGTTTGTGCAGACGCTAACCTTGATGGGTGGCCTGGGAGGAGCTAAATAACAGAAGTTGAAAGGAAGAGAAATTTTGTGGGAATTTGTTCACTTCCCACAGCATGCATTGGTCGGCGCTGGCAAGCGACACATAATTAACGCGACTTGCGCTGCAATTGGCATAAGTGATTTTGCTGGAGGGGAAACCGAGGCGAAGAGCGGACTGTGAGAAGTCTCCGTAGAGGTCTTCCATTCCCAGCTTGCCTAGAGTGTGGACGTGGCGTTCTTGACTCAGCTTGCCAGAGAAAAAGTGAGCATCTCTGCAGTTTAGGACTTAGCAAAGGGAACGATTGAGCTTGGAGATACGAAGTTTTGGTTCAGCTATATACTGAGCAAGATAGCTAGGAGTGAATAGGCGAGCGTAGCCTTGCAACACAACGAGGTCGGCCGACGTCTGCACAACGACGCCGCTCCGCCACGCTGAATTCGGTGATATTGCGCCCGCTCCGGCCACTGATTAATTTGTTGGATCACGTCGGCAAAGTTTCCACGAGGGTTTCATGGGCCGTGTACTGTAGAATTCTTCTCGCACTTCGTATTACGCCTCTGTCAGTCGATAGGAATTACTTTTGATTTATCGCGCTTTACTCCAGGCAAACGCAATTTATTACCACTGCCTGTTAGGAGAGTCATGTAATGTGATGATTGAAGGTCGTGAGTTAAAATAAATCTGTGCTAATCGACTGCATCTGTTTTCAGTCAATAAGTTGAAATCCCAAGTCACTTTCTTAATTAATTTTATGTTCAACATTTGCATCTGGTGTTCAATAGCTGAATATAACATCAATGTCCACGCCTTTTTAATGAAAAGGGATCAATTCTGAATCGATTAATGTCAACACTGCCACCGCAGTTCAATCAGGAGTCACAGGGCCTTATTACTTTCTTTGCGTTATCCGACATTGCGGCAGTTTTGCACTCTCTGTTGATCTGTTAGTCAATTACCTGGGGTGAACACACATCAAAACCAGATAAATGACAGGTGGGGTGTTACAATTTATGTGATGTAATCGAGAGTTCAGTTGGTGCAGAAAATCCCGCACCGGCATCACTTTCGCAGTTATGGATGACTGTAGAGGCTGCTTGGATTAATATTTCTGCAGCGAACTTGCAACGACTTGTTGAGTCGATGCCAGATCGAGTTGTTACACTACGCTGGGCAAAAGATGGTCCGCCGCGGTATTAGATGTTATCCCATGACTTTTGTCGAATACTGACTCCAGCCGAGGAGATCTACGAAATTACAATTACACAGTCCTACACGACATTCACGACATGCGTGTAGCTCCGTATTTATTGGCACCTGTCCTTTTACCCTTCATAACTGGAAGGGCTTCAGCTTTTTCTGTATCTCTTAACACCCTCGAAACAGGACGTGGTACTCTGAGCTGCCCTCTTTCGTTTTGTATTTTGTTCAGTTTCTTGCGGTACTCCACCCCTTGACCAACTCCGATAAACTGCCACTAGAATAGGAACCAGTTTCTGACATTACCTAAAAAGATTCTTCCCTCAATCAAGCGGCTTTAGATGCTCAGCGACTCGCAGTCGTATATAGTTTTGTTTTTAAATACAGCTGCTGCCAATCGCGTTTCTTGTGTATGTAAATTATGTTGGACGTAGAAGCATTTATCACTAGGGCTAAGATAGATACTGCCTAGAAGAAAATTAGAGAGACCTTTGGAGGAAGTAGAACCACCTGTACGAATATCAAGAGTTCAGATGGAAACCCCGCCCTAAGCTAAGAAGGGAAAGCAGAAAGGTGGGAGCATATAGAGGGTCTATACAACGGCGATGTGCCGGCCGCAGTGGCCGTGCGGTTCTAGGCGCTACAGTCTGGAACCGAGCGACCGCTACGGTCGCAGGTTCGAATCCTGCCTCGGTCATGGATGTGTGTGATGTCCTTAGGTTAATTAGGTTTAATTAGTTCTAAGTTCTAGGCGACTGATGACCTCAGAAGTTAAGTCGCATAGTGCTCAGAGCCATTTTGAACCAAGGGCGATGTACTTGAGGACAATATTATGGAAATGGAAGAGGACGTAGATGAAGATGAAATGGGAGATATGTTACTGCGTGAAGAATTTGACACAGCACTGAAAGACCTAAGTCGAAATAAGGGACCGGGAGTAGACAACGTTCTATTAGAACTACTGATAGCCTCGGGAGAGCCACCCATGACAAAACTCCTCCATCTGGTGAGCAAGATCTATGAGACAGGCGAAATACCCTCAGACGTCAAGAAGAATATGATATTTACAATCTCAAAGAAAGCAGGTGTTGACAAGCGTGAAAATTACCGAACTATCAGTTTAATAAGTCATGGTTGCAAAATGCTATGACGAATTCTTCACAGACGAATGGAAAAACTGGTAGAAGCCGACCTCGGGGAAGATCAGTTTGGATTCCGTAGAAATCTTGGAACATGCGAGGCAACAATGACCCTACGACTTAAAAGATAGGTTAAGTAAAGACAAACCTACGTTTCTAGCATTTGTGGTGATGTGAAGGTCGATGGTAGCATGTCATGACCTCACACAAATGCAAGATACTTTTCGATCGGTACTCCTGGAATTTGCAGTGGGATGATAGTGGCTAGCACGAGTGGGTGGTTGTAGGAATCTGGAACATTCTATAATAATTAGTACTGGAATACTTTAGTAAATACCTTTTACTTAACTTTGTCCTGCTACTGCACTCCTGGAACATAACTAGTAACAACTATCTTTCTTGAATACAAATGACTCATTAACAGACATTAACTGGATTATACAACAAGCAAGATAACACAATTTTGGTATTATGTGCGTAATACATACGCGAACTAGAGGCTGCGAACCTAACCAGCTGAAGGCTCGCTCGCGACCTATTGCTGACTCGGCCGATGCGATCTGCAAGTCTCTGTCCGTATTATACGGCGGCGCTGCAAGCGCCAGCGAATCCAGAGAGGTTGTAAGTGCTGGACTGCTATCGATTATCGCAACCTCTAGCGTGGTGTCTAACGTTGACACCACATGTGGACTTAGAGAAAGGTTTGACAATGTTGACTGGAATACTCTCTTTCAAATTCGGAAGGAGGCAGCGGTAAAGCACAGGGAGCGAAAGGCTATTTAAAATTTGTACAGAAACCAGATAGCAATTATAAGCGTCGGTCGCCTATTTCTTTGCACATTCTAAATGGATCCTATAGCCCTCCATTTATTGCACAGATGTTGAAAGTGCTGGCCGTCGGGAGTTTCCTCTCAGGATACTTCGATTGAAACATTTCCTTACATTCCTTGAATCAGACTGTCCTTGGGTAACATCAACAATGTCAATTCGGTGTTCTAGGGTAGACCGTCCCATTTCTGCGACAACTCAACAATACAAGCTTCTCACAACAACTGACGCACGAACACACAGATGCACTCTACTTTTCGATAAAACGCAGTGAAGCCAACTTTCGAGACAGTCCTGCCCCGTATATTCGACCAGAGATGATTAAACGGTACTTGAGGTGTACTGGTTTTATGAGAGACATCCTGTACTTTTCGCTTGATAACTGAGAAGTGTTTCTTGTAGGCGAGGGCTCGGTCCAAACTCGCTCCAAGGTATTTTAGGGTTGCACAGAGTGTTCCAATGGCACTCCGTTTCAAGTGATTTGGGGTGGTCCATCTGCTTCTCTTCGTCATAGTGCGTAATGGCTCGTTGTTGGTGGTTTGACACCGGAAATGGAAGCTCAAACTGTAACGTACGGGTCCCCGTGAAACACAATGTATATGACAGATTGGTAGCACCACATACGGACGAAGAGACTTACGATCCTGCTGTGTTTGCATTCTTCGCGTTGTACTTGCAAACTTTCGCGGTCACCAGAAAGAGACCGGAACCGGGAGCGACTGTTGGCGCTGCTTAAACACTCATTGAGCTGCCGCACGTTACAAATTACGGGGTCATTCCATCAGCCGCAGAGTAATTGATAATGAAGCGGTGTGGCCCGTATTTACGGCGCGCAGTCCTTACACGCCTGACGGCGGTCGCTCGACACGCAGAACCCGCCATTGTTCCCAAATGAAGCACGCCCCTCGCTTTCTTTTGCTCCGCGCCACGCCGCGTACCACAGAGCTCCCTTTGTGCTCGGGCCCGGGCCCCGCGTCTCCCGTTTCGGATCTAGACAGCAGGCATAATCAAGACGTGCGGCGGGGGGCCGAAACGACCATTCGAGGACGCCAGTTGGCCACGTGTCGCCATCGGTGCACACACCAGGGTTTTGCAAATTACACTACTGGCCATTAAAATTGCTACACCACGAAGATGACGTGCTACAGACGCGAAATTTAACCGACAGGAAGAATATGCGGTGATATGCAAATGATTAGCTTTTCAGAGCAGTCACACAAGGTTGGCGCCGGTGGCGACACCTACAACGTGCTGACATGAGGAAAGTTTCCAACCGATTTCTCATACACAAACAGCAGTTGACTGGCGTTGCCTGGTGAAACGTTGTAGTGATGCCTCGTGTAAGTAGGACAAATGCGTACCATCACGTTTCCGACTTTGATAAGGTCGGATTGTAGCCTATCGCGATTGCGGTTTATCGTATCGCGACATTGCTGCTCGCGTTGGTCGAGATCCAATGACTGTTAGCATAACATGGAATCGGTGGGTTCAGGAGGGTAATACGGAACGCCGTGCTGGATCCCAACGGCCTAGTATCACTAGCAGTCGAGATGACAGGCATCTCATCCGCATGGCTGTAACGGATCGTGCAGTCACCTCTCGATCCCTGAGTCAACAGATGGGGACGTTTGCAAGACAACAACCATCTGCACGAACAGTTCGACGACGTTTGCAGCAGCATGGACTATCAGCTCGGAGACCATGGCTGCGCTTACCATTGACGCTGCATCACAGACAGGAGCGCCTGCGATGGGGTACTCAACGACGAACCTGAGTGCACGAATGGCAAAACGTCATTTTTTCGGATGAATCCAGGTTCTGTTTACAGCATCATGATGGTCGCATGCATCCGTGTTTGGCGGCATCGCGGTGAACGCACATTGGAAGCGTGTATTCGTCACCACGACACCGGTGTACCACCCGGCGTGATGGTATGGGGTGCCGTTGGTTACACATCTCGGTCACCTGTTGTTCACATTGACGGCACTTTGAACAGTGGATGTTACATTTCAGATGTGTGGCGACCCGTGGCTCTACCCTTCATTCGATCCCTGCGAAACCCTACATTTCAGCAGGATAATGCACGACCGCATGTTGCAGGTCACGTACGGGCCTTTCTTGATAAAAAAAATGTTCGACTGCTCCCCTGGCCAGCGCATTCTCCAGATCTCTCACCAACTGAAATCGTGTGGTCAATGCTGGCCGAGGAACTGCTTCGTCACAATACGCCAGTCACTACTCTTGATGATCTGTGGTATCGTGTTAAAGCTGCATGGGCAGCTGTTCCTGTGCACGCCATCCAAGCTCTGTGTGACTCAATGCCCAGGCGTATCAAGGCCGTTATTACGGCCAGAGGTGGTTGTTCTGGGTACTGATTTCTCAGGGTCTATGCACCCAAATTGCGTGAAAATGTAATCACATGTCAGTTCTAGTATAATATATTTGTCCAATGAATACCCGTTTATCATCTGCATTTCTTCTTGGTGTAGCAATTTTAATGGCCGGTAGTGTACAATGCGCAATGATTCGTTGACTACATGCTGCCTTAAGCTGTCGGCACACGGGTCGAGTTAACTAACGTTGACGTGGCTGTCTACGGGGTTTGTGACGATACTTCCTGCTATACTATGTTTAGGAGACATTTCGTCATGTGAAACACAAAATAAGTTCTGCGATATTTCGATAACGTGCCACGTGAAGTAGAACCAATAGGAAGCAACAACGCTCCCTACGTTACAACCAGAAAGTAAGAAGTCATAGTGTACTTGTCATATTCAGTACAAACCCGTATTCGATGGGTTTTATGTTATATTTTACACCCTATGACTATATACTTTTTCTAAGCACCAGCAAGCTGAAAGTCTCGAAAACGAATTATTGTTGACAAGATATGTTGTAATAAAATGACGGGAAACCGCGTATTGGTGACTAAGGAATTTTCTTGTTTAAGTTATTTTTCGCGTTATAACTCGCGTGTTGTGAGAGTAAGCTGTTTTTTTAAGGCAACAACTCATTTAAGAATCACGAAAATGTGTCGTTCTTGTTGTGAATTGTTACAATTAAATGTCGGTTAACAACATTTCGGCGATTATAGTCTTTAGAAGACTGTAACATAAAATACGTGCTCACTAGAAAAAACGCAAAAGCGAGTTTGTTCAATCAGATGAATAGCTGATATCCTTGCTGAATAAACCGTATCTTGCATTTTTGTCTTATTAAACATTCAAGGATATTGAAGTTTTTATATATGTATATCACAGACACAGCAACATGACTAGCATATGATAAAGAAAGAAAATGTTTGTTTTGATAGAGCTAACGCACATTAGCGCAAGCTGCTTCGTGCCGTATCCCGACGGCTTTGGATTAATTTTTGCGAAAAGGATTTATACATCCACCGGCTCATTGATTTGCTCTTTCGTACGACTGTAGCATAGCAGAATCCTGTCTATCCGTTCTTCAGTAAATCGGGTCTCCTGTTCACCCGGATCCTTTCGAAGCAAAGAAACGGAGAGGCCATGTTTCATCCCATCAGAACAAATGGACGTAGTATAGGTTAGCTCGAGCATTTCGAAAACTGAACAGCGTAGAGGCTGAAGTAATGACACTTTCTGCAGGACCTGACCATCGTTTTGCAGCACAATGCTCAAGCACGTATAGTGCAAGCTGTTACTGATTTTGCCGGCCAGGGTGGCCGAGTGATTCTAGGCGCTACAGTCTGGAGCCGCGAGACCACTACGGTCGCAGGTTCGAATCCTGCCTCGGGCGTGGATGTGTGTGATGTCCTTAGGTTGGTTAGGTTTAAGTAGTTCTAAGTTCTAGGGGACTGATGACCTCAGATGTCAAGTCCCATAGTGCTCAGAGCCATTTTTTTTTGTTATTGATTTGTTTGACTGATGGAGCTGCTAAGTGCTATACCACCTACTACACTCCCCTGACTTAAACCCTCGTGAGTTCAACTCGATTTCTAAACTGAAGGAAAAGCTTCACCGCATTCGCTTCAGAACTGCTACAAATTCGTCGACAATAGGCCGCGCCGCTCTAACTGTCAACACAACTGTCATTGCTAAGTGTGTCCTACGAATTCCACATCGCTAGCAACGGGTTATACACAATGTTATGTTATCTGGCGGCCTAGAAACGACGGAGAGGCTCCGTCCCCGCCGCAGCCGCAGTGGTCCGCAACCCCACGACGACTACCGCAGTCCTCTTCACCCCTCCGCCGCCCACACAGAACCCAGGGTTATTGTGTGGTCGGCCCCCAGTGGAAGCACCCAGGGAACGTCTCACAGCAGACAAGTGTAACCCCTATGTTTGCGTAGTAGAGTAATGGTGGTGTACGCGTACGTGGAGAACATGTTTGCGCAGCAATCGCCGACATAGTGTAGCTGAGGCGGAATAAGGGGAACCAGCCCGCATTTGCCGAGGCAGATGGAAAACCGCCTAAAAACCATTCACAGACTGGCCGCCTCACCGGACCTCGACACAAATCCGCCGGGCGGGTTCGCGCCGGGGACCAGGCGCTCCTTCCCGCCCGGAAAGCCGTGCGTTAGGCCGCACAGTCAACCGGGCGGGCTGTTATACACAATGCTGGTGATTACTTTGAAGGTCAGTAAAACTTTGAAACACATATATATTTTGTACGAGCTGTAAATCAATAGTTGCCACTGTTAAAGTTCCAACCCTCGTTATAGAACACAGAAGCGTGGCAAGTGCCGAGCCTGTGCACTTGGGACACGCCACCCAGTCTTCTTCATATGATTCCGAACACACAATACACTTTTCAGTCTCTTATATTGACCCATTGTTTCCAGCAAATTCCAGTTTTATAGTTAGCTTTCAATGGCCACTCTTTGCGTGTTTATTTTGGAACATCTGATGTATGTTCAGCTACCTTCAGCCCTCTTTCAGAATTTCCTTTTTTGTGCCTTTAATCCTCTTCCGTGGCGAACTTTTTATTTTCTACTACCTCGCAGCTATTTTTACAGACAACCTTGCTCACAGCCAGTTACATGCGTTCTTCACTCCATTTCCTTCTTACGTTTTTCGCACTTTCTGCCTTTTCAATCTGCCTGATACTGAAGGACAAGAGAGTGGCCGATACTGCAAAACAAATGGTTCAAATGGCTCTGAGAACTATGGGACTTAACATCTGCGGGCATCAGTACCCTAGAACGTAGAACTACTTAAACCTAACTAACCTAAGGACATCACACACATCCATGCCAGAGGCAGAATTCGAACCTGCGACCGTAGCGGATCTCGCGGTTCCAGACTGAAGTGCCTAGAACCGCTCGGCCACTCCGGCCGGCTCATTATCATTGTTGTCGTCATCACCATCCATCATTATCATCATCATCAACAACAACAACTGCATCATCAGCCATTTATCTTTCACTGCTGGATAAAGGCTTCCGCTAGACTGATTCATGCATTACAGTGTTCAATTTTACGAATTCATATTTCTACTTCATGTTATGTGATGTCATCCACCCACTTGGTATGCTCGTATTTCTTGGAATCCAACAAAAGAATTCCTTGCTCCACCTACCATCCATTCGTCTGGCTACACGTTACACATGTCTTAATTTTTGTTTCAGCTGCGCCTTTTTCTCTCCACTTTGCTGTCTCATCAGCTCCTTTATTTTATTTTCTCTCCTAGTAATTCCCTAGATTCCATCTATTGCTCTCTGCGTAATTCTCAATTATTCTTTTTTTTTTGCATTAGAAATCCATGTATACCTTAATAAGCCAATACTGGTTGAAGACTTCCCATATGAGACACATAAGAAACTTAGTTTTGCAAGCCCTTTTTAATTTACCATAAACACTAAAGGCCATGTTTCACCTATAGTTTACTTCTTTTGTTGTCCGTCTTATCGCTGTCATCTAGTGCCAAAAATCCTATGAGTTCATTGTTAATTTGTACACTTTTCACTGTGTTGATGAGACATTATTTTGGAATTGTTATAAATTATTTTCCGATCTATATTTACTTGTGATATTTTAAGGTCTTCCAGCATTATTAATATGCACTAGAGACATAAAGAATGAATATTATCAGCAAAACAAAGATAGCTCAGATAACCAGAATGAAATTTTTCGCTCTGCAGCCTAGTGTGCTGATATGAAACTTCCTGGAAGATTAAAATTGTCCGGACCGGAACTTGAACCTGGGACTTTCGTCCAAGAGCGCCCACACTATAGTTTGTAGGAGGGGCCTAGACCTGGGGGTACGTAGTATTTTTAAAATTTAGGGAGACGAAAGGAAACTTGTAAGTAGTCATAAAAAAGTGCAAATTTCGATTTTTAAATTATACTTTTTCCTTTCTCTAGGAGCTGACGGGGGGGGGGGGGGCGCTCCCCAGGGCTTGGGTGCCTTTGCCTTTGCCTTTGCGGGCAAGTGCTCTACCCACTGAGCTACCTGAACACGAGTCACGATCCGTCCTCACGGCCTTACTTCCATAAATAAATTTAAAAGACTATACGATACATCTGTCGTAATCAATCTTTGCAACGAATGCGAAATACTGACTCACAATACCGCAGATTTGTATGCAAGGCAAAATTCGAATGTCGAAATGGACCAGAAAAAAGATGGTCAATATTATAGCACCAATCCCTCATCAGTTGCAATCGATTTTATCACCAAACCGGATAGCCACTAGAACCCCAGAGGTAGAAGCAAAAAATAGCGTCGCTTGGTTACTAGGACAACTCTTTCATTAGACAAATTGAAAACAAAGCCGCTTCGAATCCTGATGATAGAAAAAATTTTCACCACCATTATTTAGTCGGCAAGGGGAGAAGTGGTGGCGTAAGGTCCCTGATCACCAGACATTCCGCCAATGTCCTGGTTTAAATACCAAACCTCTCCGAGGCAGAATCTGATGAAGTGAGGCCATGTGACACTATTGACGGTGATCCGTCTGTCGGAGTGGACATTGAGCATGGTGGCCTCTACAGTGCTATTAGCCAGGAGTAAGCTACGTGACGGCAGCGGGTTTCACACGCCACCTTCTCTCATCCTTATACCGCACTTATTACACTACACACACACATTATACCTGCATGTATGAGTAGTATTGCAAATATTGTAATGGAACATATTGTAAATAAATAAAAAAAGAAAACCTAAGAGCGGAGGCGCTACAGGAAAGCAAGCGCTGGGTAACACACACAAACCCACTCGGAACCTGCATGGAATGGTAAAGGACTTTATTTCAGCAATTCACCATCTTCTGAGATGGGTGTTTATGGTGGGGAAAATGTGAGGGCCTTTTATTTTTTTAAATCATTTTATAAAATAGATTTTGGGTTTGCAGTGGGTTTTCTGCTTTTTTTCTTTCTTTTTGCTATTTTGTCTAAACCTGACATGGTGAGACCGTGGCTGTGTACAATTTATGTAGGTTAATTCTTACAAAGAAGGAAACAGCAACCAGCCACTATTAATACTACTATTTATTTAGGTAAATGGCGCCGTTACCGGTTTCGAAGTGGCAAGTTCATCATCAGACAGCCGTTCACATAATTTTCAAGATACAATTTACATTATCGTCCATTTTCGATTTTTATTCTTCCACTGTGGCGAAGTATTTTTGGTGTGTTGTTGCCCTCGAAACTTCCGCGCGATTTTGTTCCGAAGTTACAGGATTGTATTTTTCCTGCAACATCGCAACAAAATCGCGCGGAACTTTCGAGGGCAACAACACACCAAAAATACTTCGCCACAATGGAAGAATAAAAATCGAAAATGGACGATAGTGTAAATTGTATCTTGAAAATCATGTGAACAGCTGTCTGATGATGAACTTGCCAGTTCGAAACCGGTAACGGCGCTATTTACCTAAATAAATTGCAATATGAATAGTGGCTGGTTGCTGTCTTCTTCTTTCTTTTTTTCCGAGAAGAATGTCTCTTCATAAATTAGATTAAGGTAACAACCTTGGAATTAAAAATAATTTCAAAAGAATCTCAAGAAGGATTGAACTGTTCGAAAGACGAATTTGTTTCACAAAAGACTTGTCAACCCATTAAATGGCAAGCCAGGCCGGAAGTCAACGATTGGCGAGTGAAACGAGGGCTGCAAGGTGAGACTGGAGATATTTCGGTCGGTAGAATACATGCCCGCGAAAGCCAAAGGTCCCAGGTTCGAATCCCAGTCCGGCACAGAGAGTTATTCTGCCTGCCAGGAAGTCTCGAAACGTGTAAACGTCGACGGAATTTACCGGTAAGTGGCATCGCCTCGGGAATTGAAAGCCCTGCTCGAAACTCCCACGCTGATTTACGAGGTGACGACCCCTACATTATTTTGCACTAGTCGACACCGCAGGAAAAGACTGCAAGCATCGCGAGGTAAGGAGAAAATTACAGACCACCGCGGCAGGCCTCGCCGTGTGCAGTGAGAGCGCGCGGCGCATGCGCACAGCCGTGACCAATCGCAGATGAATCGACTGTGTTCAGTGGCCGCTCAGTCGCAATCTTTTCGCTGCGCACATCCGCCAGGACTACGCGGCTTTTATGTTTCGAAGCAGACCGCGTCCGATTGATGGTGCTGAATGGAAGACTGTTAATTGAAGACGGAAAGAATTCCTAAAACACAAAAAAGTCCAGTGACAATCGAATCAATTATCCACCGCTTTAGAATCAGTCCATGACGCCTCTAGTTTGGAAAATTGTAACCCACATTGTTTAACGTTTTAGATCGGTTAGCCGTTACCACATAAAAGAACAAGTTGAAGGAAAATCTTTCATCCTTACATGAGTGCAGGTCATTCAGTCTACGACATATTTTTATACCCAGTCTCTACACAAAAAGAAACGAGTCTGCTCTGATGACTAGGGAACTGTGTCGTGTATTATTAGGACACAAACTACTTTTTTTTTTTTTTTTTGCCTTACGCTGTGACAAGTTGTGAATTAATTCTACTGAACTCGCCGCTCTTTTCATAGGGCAGAGATCGATTGCGACTCCTGCATCTATTACAAATCGATCGTGTCAGATGAAAACTCTTTTGTAAAATATAGGCTATAATTCCACATGATAAAAATTTGTTCTGATGTAACATAATAGACTATTTCAGCTATTTCGTAAAATTGCTTGAAATTATCCGTCCTTTTCTATACTGGTCTTTTTATTTGCGTTTACTCTATCAGGTTCCTTCATGTGGTTCCAATTTCCGTGTTCGGTTTCTCGTATGTAAATTATCCACAACTTTACTAACGTGTATTGCAAGTCAGAACTACCTGTTATTCACAGTGATGTTCATAGCCTCTGGGGGGAAACTAACCCTTCAGAGCCTGGTACGAGAACACTGCTAATCTTAATTTTGACGTCTTATCTGTTGTGGAACCATCGTGCAACTGTCTCATAAATCAGTCCTGAGAATGTTAATCACCAGTTGTTAAACGTGTCATATATTTATGAAAACACGTTTCGCGACTATGTTATCCCGTTACGAAGTGCTGTAAAATGAAGAAACAATACATCGTAATACTAAGCTTACTGGCAACTATGTAAACTGGAGCAGAGGCTGATAAATGAGATTTGCACAGGGATAACTGGCTGAGGAAAGCGGGAGTTTATGAAATAAAATGTCAGGATTGTGAAATAAAGTACGGATGGTAAACTGGAGAAATTTTAGAGTAAGCTCTAAAGAGCATAAAGAGAATAGCTCATCGACGGTGCGAAGCACCTCAAGAATGGGGAGCGTTAGTTGCGTAGACCACAGACGGCATGACGATACTGCACTTTGAGTGTAAAGGATCTGTCAAATTTAGAGGAGACAGAGATTTTTGCGCATTAAGAGGGGGTTAGTGTGTTAAATGAGCAGACCAAGTATCCAAGGGACATGTCTGGCCGCACTTCGGCCATGTCGTCGTTGAGAAGTAGCAACCAACCTATTCTGATTAGTGGCGATAGATGAAACATTTTCTACTGGTCATTCTGTGCAGATGCACACATTGGAACAGAGGTGTACTACTGTCGTTTAGGACATAACGTTCAAAGATTTTACAATAGACAGTAGCAACGTACAAATATCTTTGGAATGAGCACGAATGCAGCTGCCTTTAATTTATAACTAGCTTTGTGAAAGTATAATGCGCCAACATGAGATGTTCAAGGAAGAGTTTTATGTTCGACAACGCATGTTTGCTGTTGGCTTTTTACTTTTGACGGTGCCTAATGGCATAAAATCTTTAAGGTTCAAATGGCTCTGAGCACTATGGGACTTAACTGCAGTGGTCATCAGTCCCCTAGAACTTAGAACTACTTAAACCTAACTAACCTAAGGACGTCACACACATCCATACCCGAGGCAGGATTCGAACCTGCGACCGTAGCGGCCACGCGGTTCCAGACTGAAGCGTCTAGAACCGCACGGCCACACCGGCCGGCAATCTTTAAGGTACATTGTACTACAGGACGACATAAATATTTACATAGTTCTCAGTATGTACAGTATTACGATATATTGATTTGTTTCCTTGTTCTATAGCACTTCATAATGGGATAATACAGCCCAAAAACAAGTGGTAAATATAACACACGTTTGACAAGTGGTGCGAAACATTCTCAAGACTGATTAAATTTGACATGTTTTAGGAAAGCTTTTGAGGCAACTGAGATATTTCAATTGAAGCACTAAGTCAAAATACCTCGAATCTTTACTTTTTATTTGAAAGTTTTAAGTAAAAGACAATTTTTCAATTAAACGATTAAAAGGTGAGTGGCAGTGGCAGTTGTGATGAGAGTCTTGGCACGGTATCTTGGAGTGAACAAGTAGACGCTTCGGCAGTTACAGCTGTAAACATATTTCGAGATGACACTGTATTGTGTTTGCTTACTGTCAAAGTGGCAACGTTGATGTACGGAATTATTTCAGTGCATTTCGCCTGTGTTATTATTTAAGGTAAAGGGATATCCCTCACCAATCCAAAGACCGGTTTGAACGCGACAGTGCTTTACTAGACACGGTCCTGATGGAGGTGGTATGCCGTTGCCTTCCTCCGACCTTTGAAATGACTTACCCCGTCAGTTATACTGGGACCTACAGTTTTACGTGGATTCCGAATTGCGGTGCAGCCCAGCATTTTTCAGTTTAATAGATACTGCCAGAGGTGAAAGAAGTCGTAAGTGACAGATTAAAATCCTAGGACTAACTGAGAATCGAACCGGATCTTTCATAGCCTGGCATTTTACGACGGAGCCACCAGGCCACCGGCAGAACAAGAATAAACAAACATTATTCAAAGTTTTTTTGTTTGTTACTTGTAAAGCGAAGATATCGCCAAACGAAAAACGCATACGTGGACCTGCAACCTTGGACAACCGGCGACCACTAGATACCTATTTCCAAAGGAGTTGTAGATTTAGGTTTCTTCATCAATAGTGGAAGCTCGCATTAATATCATATGAAATAAACTGTAGGTATATCTCTGAGTGCAATCTCAGTCAATCTGCATACCTAGTAGCTCGGCTGGGATGTCTAAAACGGAGTAAAATGATTTTAAAATACCGAAATGTTTCTATTTTACCACTCATTAAGATCGTTTTTCTATAAATGTCTCCACCTGTGAACAATCAGTGTTAGAAGGTTAACGAATCAAAATATTACAGAAGCATAAGTTGCTGAAGCAGCATTAGCGTGTAATCGTCAATTGTGTCCAGCAAATTCGCAACAGTCGTAAATTAAGTATTATATGGCAAAAAGCTAAACAGCTACCGAAACAATACGAGCAACTGTTAAGACATGCACTAATATATTTCCCAATATATAACTTGTTGCGTTCTCGAATGTTCTTCCCTTATTCGTCATCGACCTGTAAATGATGTGTTGTCATATTTATGAATTATTTCGTCACTTACTGGTGGAACAGTTTCATTCTTAAGGTTGAAAAAGAAACGAACCGCCTTTTTTGTCAGTATGGTTGATTCGAACTGTTTTGGCTTCCTGAGCGATTATGAAAATATAACTGAATTTCACGTCATTTCGCTTACCCCAGTAGCGAACGGTAGAAATGAGGTTACGAATCACTCACTCTTGATACAAAAAGTCATAGTATCTTAATTAAGGAACTAACAACGATAAAGTTTATTAACGGTCAACACAAACTTCCTAACGTATGTTGGAGATCAGTTTTGTGTTGTAAAGTGCTTAGAAATGAAACAACGTTTCAAAATATCGACAGTCATTTGCTACGGAAAATATACACATAAAACATATACGTACATACAAACCCATCAAACAATACTTATAAAAGAATATATGGAGCCAGTTTAGCTTATCCATTATACTTGGTGTTTTTTTTTTTTTTTTTTTTTTTTTGGACGTAACTAACAGCGTCATAAATAACTGTATTTTCTCCTTCATTACAGCTGACTTTCAGTTGAAATGGTATTTCGTGAACATTGCTTCCGTCAACTTATGTTCTTATTTAATTTATATGCAATGTGGGTGGCAGCTCTGTTCTGTTCGTATAAAACCTAAATAATTTTTGGCTTTCAGATATCTGACCTCGCTCGTGTAAGAAAGCTCAATGAAAAAAAAATCTAAGTCAACATGAAACATTTGCAATTTTCCACGAAAACAAAGCAAGATAATTAAAATAATAATAATAATAATAATAATAAAGATTACGAAGACACAAAGCACGAAGTCCACTACTACACCATGAGTGATCGCTGCGAAAATGGGTTAATTTACAATGTCAGAAGACGACGACACCGTCAAAAATTTCTTCCCAGGTAACCTTGACGTTCTGTGACTTGACGTGGCGGTACGTTAAGGAGTGTGTGAATTCCGCCATTTGAAATGCGTCGTGGAATTTTTGACGTAGCATCAACACATGAGAACCTTTGGCCATGACATTAGGCCAGAAACACAAAATCTAGCACTCATAACTTGTGTTATGCGCCAAATCTGTTAATTAACAGTGTTAAACTATAATTTACAAGATGGACAGTACCAACCACATTACATATCGAAAACACTCTATATTAAAATATACATTTTACATGAATGAAATACTTACGGTTCTTAAGAAAAACAAAGTAAGGCATACAACAATTGTGTTGTGTTACAGATTTGTGGATATGAATGTGAACATTGTGATTAAGGTCTAGGAGTGTGTAGCTGGTTGACTGGATAACGCGAAGCGTAAGAGTGGGGGAATCCTAAGATGCAACTCATCATGCTTGACCTGGTCGGCGTGCCAGTGTTTATTTACCTCAAATGTTTCTAATAGACCAATTATTTACCTTTGTTGGCTATACTTCTGTGAGGGTTTTGTTTGTATGACCTCCTTTCAGCAAAAGTTGAACCTGACTTAACATAATCTACAGTTCGTTCATGCTCAGTCAATCTAGCTGCTGTAGCCCTGCCCGTTTAACCAAAATACAGTTCACTACAGTCAAAGCAAGTGATTTTATAAACACGATTATTACATAATAAATGTGATTTATCTTTGCTGTTGAATAAGATATTAGCTGTGGCGTCTTTTGCGTTAACTGAAGTCTTAAAGTTGCAAGATCTGAGGGTTTTGGCTTATTTGTTGGACGACGTTCCCAAACATGGGATGTACACCAGTTGAAACGTCCCCTTGGAAAAATTATTAAATGACTGTGCTTAAGCTGACACACAATATTTTAAGCGCAACGCAATCTGACTTTTAATAATCCCTACAAAAGAATGGCCCTGACTAACATTAAACTATACCTTTCACAAATCACTTACCTCACAAAAATCTTCGTTACTCGAACTACTGCAATACAGCGAGCGCCACTACTGCCAGCCAAATAAAAGATTCAAACTACGGAAGGCACTAACTACTGATAGGCATAGTTAGCAAATGAAAGATTTTGATACAGAACAAACAATGTATTTACCTTAATAGCGTTCAAAAGTCATAATATATATAGCAGTTCATGACATCCATTCTTACAAATGTACTGTTTCTGATGGACACACGTCCAGATCATCCGCTCTCAAAAATCCACCATCTCACTTCCCCACATCCACCCCTGCTGGCGGCTCACCTCCAACTGCGCAACGCTACGCGCTGTTAACAGCCAACTGCCCAACACTACAATAGCCAACAACAATGCAAACCAGCCACAGATTGCACACAGCACAGCCAGTGATTTTCATACAGAGCGCTACGTGGCGTTACCAATATAAAAACCTAAACAGCCTACTTACACAGTTGGTTTTATTTATGGGTTTTACCACAGAGGGTGCATAAATATAGGGCAAGATCTTTCTTGTTTGTTACTTGTGCAGAACGTTGCCAACTAGATAAGACCTATATGAAATTGCTATATTTCCAATTCGATTTGGAAGTCCTGTTTTGACACTGGTGTCGATCTTTGACGATGTACCATGGAATGGAAAGCAGCATATTTGTGTGCTACTGAATGTTGTGAACAAGAAGCTATTAAAATGTCTGTTGTCGTATGTTTTCTGCAAAGTTTGATACAGTGCGTAGATGTACCATGTCTTAATGGATTTTTCATCGGTCTTCACAGTGAACTGTACGTTTTTGTGGTATGAGTTTAGATGTCCAAGGAATATATTGCTGCCAGTCGATAGACAAAGTACATCGTCTACTTACCAGAACGATCGACGAGGATTTCTGCTAGAAGTGGACTAAGTGAAGACCCTTTTGCCGAGCCATCTAACTGTTTATATAGATTTCCCTGGAACTAAAAATAGTAATGTTGCAGGCATATCTTTGTGGTCAGACACCGGCTTTGACATCACACCTAATACTAGACCAAAGATTCTGTGAGTGTTGATAATATCTTTGTTCGTAATATTTGGTTTCCTACTCACTAGTGTCTCTCGTGGACTTTAGTCAGTTGTTTCTGAAGACGCACCAGTAATCCGAAAACCGGTTCGAAATAAACAAATTTGTATAAGAAAAACGCAGTTTGTTTGTTTTCGACCTTAAAAATTATGTGTAGTCTCTTCTGGAGGTCTGTGATTAGGGCTTGTGGAATGTAAAATGGAGAAGAGTTTTTCTTTTTACGAGTGATCATGAAACTAAAGGGAAGACAAATTTAGAGTTTCAGTGAAGAGATTAAAATGTAAGAAAACGGAACAAGTCGGGGCAAAGTTCTGGTTGATCACTGTGGCTTTCGATACTGGCTACTGAAGTGCGGATACGCTGAAAATTATTTACCTTCTTCAAGTGTTTCCCTTGTTAAGTGTAAGTAGTGTTCCATTCCACTGTGTTTCAGTCGATTCATTGAAGCTCCAAATCTGTCTCCTCTTCAGTTCCACCAGTAAAGCCATCTCACTCTACAAGCACCGGTGGCAGACTTCCAGACGATGCCACACGTCTGACGCATCATCCACAGATCAAAGCAAAGCAAAGGCGAACTGCTTCCAGAAATTATTTTATTCCTCTCCTGTCCTGTCCACATTCAAATCATTACAACGAATTTAGATCACGACGCGGTGTAGCAGCAGGTGGGTGTTACCGTTACACCGGTAACTAATAAGGAATCGGTTTATTTCTCCATTTGATACCATTACACAAGATCACACTGAAACGAGGAAGCTTCTACAGAAGTAGGTGATTGAAGTTTGAAGCTATTCTCAGTTCGTTTTCTAGGCAATTTGTCCCAGGTAAAAATAATGTATCCGATTTTGTGTATATGTAGTTGTTAGTGTTGATAAGAGTGTGTACTCTAGGACCTACACCACTTTTACCACAGTTAATTTTTTTTTTAATTTTTCATTCGCTACTCATGACGGCAGAGTGGGCTGTTGTAAAACTTGGTTTTGCAGCAAGCTGGAAGTGGGGCAATGACGTCCGCAATTGAGAGTATTAGGAAATGAATTTATACTTCTGGCATTCGCTTGGTAAGAGAGTTATATACCTCCCGAGAAAATTTTGCCCGAACCACGTATGGACATTGCTTTTATTTCTTTGTGAGTTAACGATGTCGAGTGCCCCAGACGAAAACAAAAAATGTTTGTGTCTCTGTTTGGCCACTATATTTCACTGGGGCTAATAAGAGCTTTCAACCTCTAACAACCTTCAGGACAATGTAAGTTGCCACAGACGTGCGCAGAATCCCAAAGTAACGAAAAAAGATAGAACTGGACGATAGTAAGTTTTATTAACTGTCGTTTCTGTCTTCTTCTCTACTAAGTGCAGAGGAAAGACTGTCAACAGTTACTAATATGTCACTGTTCTGCTGGGAAAAATAATTATTTAAAAACTGATGGTGAAAATTAAAAATTTTTTAGAAGGTAAGTCGGTTTATGTTGATGTCTCATATGATGGGTGGACTGCTTTGGTGATTCAGCCTATATCTAATGCGGGGATTTCATTTTTTGTCATTGAGAAGATGATTTTTCAATGACCATATTGACAAGCATTATATCTCTGTACTTTCGGGACCCATCGAATGCTTTTAAAAGAAAAGTATATCGTTCTCCATTTTGAAAAATACTGAATTGCTTCATGTTTCAATGTGTCGATAAATAAATAATAATCCCGTTACCAGACCCTCCCCTTTTTGAGTGCTGTCTCGTTTCAAATACCGTGTAACTATAAGTGGGGTCCACAAATGCGGTGTACCCTCTGCAAATAACGGACCATGAAACAAAGGAGGTACCGCCTCCGATTACAACGGTGCAAAACTCACCGTAGTAGATCCAGTAACAATGGACGAGCACCATGTGGAGTGACGAATACCGTTGTGTGTAATGCGAATGCTAATTAACGGAGCGCATTGTTCCCAGTGTGAAATTGTAGCCGGGAACATTATGAGACAAGCTTGTTTTTCTTGGTATTCTATTCGTCGACTAGCTTTAGTTTTTCCGGTCATCAAGACTGAAGCATGTTAAGTAATATAAGAAAGCAACTCTTCAATTTACGAGCGTACGTTGCAAAGGAAACTGGACGCAATGGAAATTTGGAGTCGGAAACCTCGCGCCGGCCGGTGTGGCCGTGCGGTTCTAGGCGCTGCAGTCTGGAGCCGAGCGACCGCTACGGTCGCAGGTTCGAATCCTGCCTCGGGCATGGATTGGTGTGCTGTCCTTAGGTTAGTTAGGGTTAATTAGTTCTAAGTTCTAGGCGACTGATGACCTCAGAAGTTAAGTCGCATAGTGCTCAGAGCCATTTGAACCATTTGACACCTCGCAGAATGCCTTTGCTCACCGCGCCACGTAAGGCTGAAAGGTTTCAGTGGGGTAAACAACAAATAAACTGGACAGCAACTGACTGCGAGTGAGTACTGTGCTCCGAAGAGTCGCGATGTTGCCTCTTGTGTGAAACGACCTAAGACTGCCCAGCGAGGGGCTTCTGCTGGATATTACGTGCCTAGATAAACTCGTGAACTTTCTTGCCGGATTGAGGCCATTGTAAGGGCTGCGCTACACGGTATTAGCCTAATGTCCAAATGATATTCGGTGTGACTGTGGAGAAGAACCGACAGTTCAGCACATGCTTAGGTGTCGATTGCGCCCAGTCTCTTGCACAGAATGTGACGTTCAACAAGCAACAGAAAATGTATAGGAAGTGGCCACGTTTTGGTTAAAAGTAATTTAATCATAGCTGTGTAAAATGCATGTACATGTACCTGTATGTTTCTCACACGAGAATAGTAATAAGCTTAATGTCTCCTGGGAGTGGTTAATTTTTTGTCAAGATACTGGGAAACCTGTGGTACTCGGTTGTCGATAAACAGTCGCTGGCGAGTAATAAGAGCAACAGCGCCATTTCTGACCAGGGAAACTCCCCATCGCAGCCCCTTCTGATTTAGTGGTAAGATGGTCCAGTGGATAACGCGTCAAAAATTAAACACAAATCGTATACGAAAACAATAAGAAGGTGTACTGAACTGTCAAAAAAGAAGCAAAATAGAAACGGTGAACGGTCCAGAGTCAAGATGTGCAACATCGAGTAGAATTGGTTATCCACGACGTCGTGGTTATGTGGTCGTGGTGTGGGTTGGGAGGACTGGGGGGGGGGGGGGGGGGGGGAGAATCCGTGTTCAAATCTACCTCATGCCCCATAACAAGGCAGAAAACGGCGCTGCGGTCGGCAACGCCTATAGGCCTCTAAGACAACAAATATGTAGCGCAGTTGTTAAATCGGTTACTTCTGCTACAATGGCAGGTTATCAAGATTTAAGTGAGTCTGAACGTGGTGTTATAATCAGCGCACGAGCGATGGGACACAGCATCTCCGAGGTAGAGATGAAGTGGAGATTTTCGCGTACGGCCATTTCACGATTGTACTGTCAATACCAGAACCCAGTAAAACATCAAATCTCCGACATCGCTGCTGCCAGAAATGATCCTGCAAGAACGGGACCAAGGACGACTGAAGAGAATTGTTCAGCGTGACAGAAGTTCAACCCATCCGAAAATTGCTGCAGATTTCAATGCTGGGCCATCAACAAGTGTCAGCATGCGAACCATTCAACGAAACATCATCGATATGCTCTTTCGTAGCCGAAGGCCCACTCGTGTACCCTTGATGACTGCACGACACAAAGCTTTACGCCTCGCCTGGGTCCGTCAACACTGACATTGAATTGTTGATGACTGGAAACATGTTGCCTGGTCGGACGAGTCTCGTTTCAAATTGTATCGAGCGGATGGACATGTATGTGTACGCAGACAACCATGGATCCTGCATGTCAACAGGGGACTATTCAAGCTGGTGGAGGCTCTGTAATGGTGTGGGGCGTGTGCAGTTGGAGTGATGTGGGACCCCTGGTACGTCTAGATAAGACTCTACGGTGACACGTACGTAAGCATCCTGTCTGATCACTTGCATCCATTCGCGTCCATTGTACATTCTGACGGACTCGGGCAATTACAGCAGGACAATGCGACACCTCACACGTCCAGAATTGCTACAGAGTCGCTCCAGGAACACCCTTCTGAGCTTAAGCACTTCCGCTGGTCGCCAAACTCCCCAGACACGAACATTATTGAGTATATCTGGGATGCCTTGCAACGTGCTGTTCAGAAGAGATCTCCACCCCATCGTACTCTTACAGATTTATGGACAGCCCTGCAGGATGCATGGTGTCAATTCCCTCCAACACTGCTTTAGACATTAACCATGTCTATGCCACGTAGAGTTGTTGCACTTCTGCGTGCTCGCGGGGGCCCTACATGATGTTAGGCAGGTGTACCAGTTTCTTTGGCTACACAAAATTATGAGCTGTCTGTCCGGTCAATGACGTGTCTGTTCACTGTATTTAAAATTGTGTCTGTATCTGTGTGTGATGCCCGTTTGCAACAGCGAGGTATAAGGAAGAGACCTCTGCATCTCCGTACCTCCTATTTGTTCTACACCAGTACTACATGTTAGCCGGCCAGAGTGGCCGAGCGGTTCTAGGCGCTCCAGTCTGGAACCGCGCGACCGGTACCGTCACAGGTTCGAATCCTGCCTCGAGCATGGGTGTGTGTGATATCCTTAGGTTAGTTAGGTTTAAGTAGTTCTAAGTTCTAGGGGACTGATGACCTCCGCTGTAAGTCCCATAGTGCTCAGAGCCATCTGAACCATCAGTACTACATGTTATGACTCGTGTGTTCCGTTTCGGAAGTTTGACTCCTGAATTCCTTTGTCGTAACATAGTTCACACCCGTTTATTTGTTGTTTTAATTTCTGAGGTCTATGAGGCATCTCACCTGCCCTCACCATATCAAATTTACTTGCAACGGTAATATATTTTTTCCACATGACTCATTTTCTATAACCACTATATATTATGACAGCTGCCAAAACTACAAAAGAAGAACAGACATTTCAATGACCGGACGCAAAGTTCATAATTTTGTGAAAAAAAAGAGGTCTGAGGCAGATTTGAACAGGGATCTCCTTCTTTGCAGTCCAAGCCGATGACCACTCAACCACGACCCCACAATTCTTGCAATTCGTTCGCCGTTGCATATCTTGAACTTGGACCGTTCATTGTTTCTATTTTGCTTCTTTTTTCACAGTTCAGTACACCTTCTTGCTGTTTGCATGCTTGATCTGTGTTCAGGGTTTGGCGGGATATACACTGGGCAATCTTACTCCTAAATCTGAGTGGGGAGCGATGGGGAGTTTTTCTAATGAGAAGCTGAGGCGCTTAACCCATAACTTCAACGTGCGATCTCAAAGACAGCTAGCGTTTATTGTTACTCTATTGCCAATGCGTAGTGGTGGGGTAGGGGATTACACCGTTCTGTAGTTGTTATTGTCTGAATCGGCCGTGGTTTCCTTTGTCAGTAGCCGCCGGAATATGACGTGATCTTGTACTATCACTGCTTCTTTCGTTCTAGCGGTTTCTGAGACCGCACCTGGGACTTTGCGTTATGGATTCAGAAGCTAGGTGTACGTCTGCTGTTCATATTACGGACCTTTACATAGTACTGTTTTAAATTGGTTTGAGGACAGTTTAGGAAGCCATGTTGGACCAGATAGTGACAACGAAATTGAAAGAGAACATAATACAGTATAGGAAGAGTGCAAAAGTGAAGACGAATTTCTTTTGCCACATTGAATGAAACAAGTGATCAAAGTGATGAAGACAGAAGTGTGGAGACTGAATTTTTACCTGAAGATTCTACTAGAAATACATTAGGTAGAAACAAATATCGGTGGTCGTCGAAGCCTCTTCCAACGATTGTTCTTTCGCATGTTGGACATATGTGGGGTGAATGCATTTGTCCTTCAAAATTCCTACAAAGATGATACGCAGGTGAACGGCTTTAGTTATTGAAGAAGCTAGTAAACTCGTTGGTGACATCACAGATAAAAAGCAAGACAACAAGTATCACGTACCCCGTGAACTTCGTGCATCCTTCACCGTCTTTTGGGCGTAGCAGAACCAAGAGTACAAGTCGTTGTAGAACGATTCGAAAAACGCAAAACATGTTCCATCTGTGACCTATTGTTGTAAAAAGCCAGTCTGAATTGAAATGTGTACAAAAATTCCAGCTAGCGCAAAGAAAACCTCTTAGAAGGAAACTAAACACGTAAAAAGTACTAGTGCAATTTTTTATTTCTTTCAAAGTTTTGTGGAAGTTTTTAATGTTTTTTTATGTTTTTATTATTACATGGATAATAAAGAGTAAAAACATAGCAAAGACTAAAATTTGGAGCGCAAGATATTTGAGTTTTCATAGCATTAACATTATCATGTAATATTATGTTCATTTCGTCGAGTTTTCTGTTTAAATGCGGGTTTTTTCTATTTACTTCAGTATATTTTTTGTGTAGTACTAATGCAAACTTTTACATAGAATCTGAACTGCTCCACTGAAATTTCTCAAGGCAATTTTTATGGTTATGTAAATATAGCATATAGCAATATTGGACTGTGTGACAAAAAAATGATGTGAAGAAGCTAAGTGTTAAAAGCACCCACATAACACAGAGGTACGGCAAGTGAGTGTGCGACCTATGAGGATGGGGACTGCTTCGCTCACCGTCACGAGGAACCTGAAACTTCATACACAGGAAAATGAACTTCTTAGCGTAGTTCACACAGGGATCCTATCGCTCCCGAACTGGTACTGCTGTTATTCAAGCCAACAACAGATTCCCATGTCCCAGGGGGTATTGCTGGTCTAAACTGATGCAAGATTTGCATCCCATCGCAAAGGCATTCTCTGAAATAATGTTGCGGACTTGTGCAGGAGAAGTTTGGCTTAGTCTGGTACAAACTCGTCGACTGATGTCATTGTATTTTATATTTTCCAATACGTAAACGACTGAAACTACTTTAAATTAACTGAAGATCTTCAAATGAACACTTGCTTGTGGAATAACACACATACTGAATACAGAAAACTGCGACAAACGACGACAGGCACTAAAATGTTTGTCGGAACAGTTTGGCGTTTCAGTTTACAACGAGGGGCTTACAAAGCAAATGACATTCGACAATGAAAATGTAACTCTTTTTCTGTACTCAACCTGGATATTTTCAGCCACAATCCATCACGTAATCAGTCTCTAGATGACAGTGACGAATTCAGCTCTCCATCTCTCAGTTCTGAAAGTAGTTCTTGCCCTGAGTGTAACATACAATTATGTGTTTGCAACTACAAAGGGATATACAATTTGTTTAGTATACATTTGTGTGTCACATTTATGCCATGGTGTTCGTTTACACAATGTTATACTATAAAATTCACACAAAACTTCATTATTATGTTTCATAATTTAGTATTGTTTTACTGCATTATTGTGTGTTTCTTATACACTATGTTCCACTGCAATTTTATGTCTACAGTGTTTAAATAATAAAAGGATAAAGCAACATCAAATCTGTGTTAGAAAAAAATGTGATAATTTTTTCTCCCGCCTTGACGTATGCTTTCAAAACGTCGATGACGGCTTCACACATTTATGGGACGAATAAAGAGATCCTTTGTTTAGAAATCTTGAAACTATACATGAGACTTGTAAAGGAATCTCCACTAGCAAGATATAGGAGGGTGGTTGCAGGCCTCGCGACTCGTGAAATCGAGATTCTATAATTCGTATTTTGTTTACTGATTTTGCATAGAACCATTCGTAGAAGGTGTTAAAAACTACTGGGAGTCATCCTTAAAAAATTGACAAACCGACTGCCATCTTCCAGCTTTAATATATCCAGGAGACAATGGCATTGTTCACAGGTAGCGCTGAATAGCTTCAGAATCAACATATTTTCCGTTTTTCTTCATTTTGATTTTTAATGAGGCGTAAAAGCGAAACAGAGAGACCTACCTAGGCTAGCTTCCGAGACACTTGGAGCTAAACTGCTCCTTTTAGTGTGTACAAGATTCTTTACTGCGGGGTTTTCCCTGAAAAGATGCGAGGAACTGAGTCGGGGCAGCCCCACAACAAAGATCCACAACATTGTTCCGGTGTGGAGTATGTTTTAAGTATGAAAAAGGACTTGACAGCTGATTATTTCACGACGATACTCAAAGGACAGCAATTTGCTACGGACGTCGTTCTTTGATTTAGATAGATTTACCACAAATACTGGCATGGGCACTACGTCGCTTGTCTCTTAATCTCCCTTTTTATACTGGTGCCCTCTCCCCAAGGCAAACCCTTTCTCAGGCACTGCCCGTGTAACGTCCACCGTGTGGAATCCGTACCAGATAGGGTTGATAGAAGAGATAGAGAAGATCCAACGGAGAGCAGCGTGCTTCGTTACAGGATCATTTAGTAATCGCGAAAGCGTTACGGAGTTGATAGATAAACTCCAGTGGAAGACTCTGCAGGAGAGACGCTCAGTAGCTCGGTACGGGCTTTTGTTGAAGTTTCGAGAACATACCTTCACCGAAGAGTCAAGCAGTATATTGCTCCCTCCTACGTATATCTCGCGAAGAGACCATGAGGATAAAATCAGAGAGATTAGAGCCCACACAGAGGCATACCGACAACCCTTCTTTCTACGAACAATACGAGACTGGAATAGAAGGGAGAACCGATAGAGGTACTCAAGGTACCCTCCGCCACACACCGTTAGGTGGCTTGCGGAGTATGGATGTAGATATAGACGTAGAGTACAGCTGTCTAGTGAAACTTGGAACAAAAATGTCAGACAAGTAGTTCGAAGGATGAAAAGTACACTGCTCAGCCGTATAGCGGTAGCACAGGGTGACATTTATTGAATTATGTGAAATAAAATCTTCATAACTTCTGAACGGTCTGAGTTAGGACGTTCAAACTGCACGGTTGGCCGAAGGGCATGACGGGAATCAGTATGCGCATGATGGTTTGGTTTAGAGAAAAATGGCTCAAATGGCTCTTAGCACTATGGGTCTTAACATCTGAGGTCACCAGTCCCCTAGAAGTTAGAACTACTTAAACCTAACTAACCTAAGGACCTAAGGACATCACACACATCCATGCCCGAGGCAGGATTCGAACCTGCGACCGTTGCATCGGTTTAGAGAAGAAGCCCACGTTTCAATAAGCAAAATTGGCGCCTTTGGGGGACTGAGATCCGCATTTCGCGATCGAGACGTCTCTTCACCCTCAACGGGTGACTGGTGTGGTGCGCAATGTCCTTAATGGCACGGTGACTACCGCATGGTACGTGAAGGTTTTGGAAGATGATTTCATTCCCATTATCCAAAGTGACCCTGATTTCGACAAGATGTGATTCATGCAAGACTGAGCTCGACCTCATCGAAGCAGGAGAGTGTTTGATGTCCTGGAGGAGCACTGTGGGGACCGCATTCTGACTCTGGTGTACACAGAGGCCATTGGCATGAATTCGATTGGCTGTCATATTCTCCAGATCTGAACACATGCGACTCCTCCTTGTGGGGCTATAGTAAAGACAAGGTGTACAGCAATAACTCCAAAACCATTGCTGAGCTGAAAACAGCCATTCAGCAGGTCATCAACAGCATCGACGTTCCGACACTTCAGCGGGTCACGCAGAATTTCGCTATTCGTGTGCGCCACATCATTGCCAATGATGGCAGCCATACCGATCATGTCATAACCTAAATCCGAATATCTGTAGTGACGTTCACAAATGGTTCAAATGGCTCTGAGCACTATCGGATTTCACATCTGAGGTCATTAGTCCGCTAGGCTTAGAACTACTTAAACCTAACTAACCTAATGACACCACACACATCCATGCCCGAGGCAGGATTCGAACATGCGACCGTAGCAGCAGCACGGTTCCGGACTGAAGCGCCTAGAACCGCTCGGCCGGCAGTGACGTTTACATGTTGAATAAAGTGTGTGGACGCCGTAGTTTGTAACTAAGTTAGGTTTTTTTCATATAGTTCAGTAATTTTCACCCTGTAGTATCCAAAGTTCTACTGGAACCTCTCAGTACCCCTGATCGCGGCGCTTAGTGGTAATACTGTTGTCACAAGTGAAGAAACTACCAAAAGGACAGTAAATTGGTACGGATGAAGAGTACAGCTATCGGGATACATCTGGTGAAAATGGTTTGATAAGTAGTTCCGAAGGTTGGAAAGATGGGCTGAGTGTGACGGAAATTATTTTGGAAAACTAGGCTAGTATCGTTGCTAATGGGTCAAAGACGTACCGCTCTCGCGTAAGCGGTCTCGTCACGAAGCCGGCTGGATTTATCCTCACTGGTAGACGGCTTTACGGCTTCTCTAGTGCGCTAATGCATTCGGAATGGAGCTGCTCGGTCATAAATTAAGCGTCAGTAAGCGGTAAACGCTGTTTAAAAGACAAGCCTGACCGATTACGCCGCGCCCGCTTGCGCCACAGATCTGCCTTCCCTTGCTGTAGAGAGAGAGAGAGCGCGAGCGATTGGAGAAAAGGACGAAGGGAGAGACAAGGAGAAAAGGCTGCGGTTTTTCGCTGTCGGTGTCTCGAGATTGCGGAGGAGATACGGGGCGACATCCATCGTACCTACATTACAGCATGTACCTGTTTGCTGAGCAGCGATTGTTGTACCTCTCAGCCGGCACTTTGTTCAAATTGGCGACACGAGTGACCCTCGGGGAGCACGACTTACTCTCTGCAAGTCTCTGTTGCACAAGTCGGGACATTACTCAAGTACTAACAGCTATTGCTTCTAAATGAACCACTTAGGAAAGCTTAGCTCTAGGGAAAATCCGAGTTTCATTGTCTTTCAAAAGGTGCATTTTCTGCGGCATATGATTACACGTACTTTCAAATTGTGGGCTGTGTGGCCTGTATTTTTATCGTAAATCGCCGCCTGTAGAATACATTCCAAATACGTTTCGTCACTAGAGCGTTATGTATTTGTAATTAGACTGCTGTAACTGAGAAAAAGTAGCCGGCCGGAGTGGCCGAGCGGTTCTAGGCGCTACAGTCAGGAACCACGCGACCAATACGGTCGCAGGTTTGAATCCTGCCTCGGGCGTGGATGTGTGTGATGTCCTTAGGTTAGTTAGGTTTAAGTAGGTCGAAGTTCTAGGGGACTGATGACCTCAGAAGTCCCATAGTGCTCAGAGCCACTTTTTTGAGAAAAAGTAGATTATATTGCAGCTGTTGAAACTAACACCACGGTAGATTGTCTAAACATTGCCGATGATAAGGCACTGATATACGAAAAAAGAAGAGATGCAAAAATCACAGTGAAAAATACTGCTAAAATTGCAGTGAAAACCGGCCTCAGGATGGCGTAATAGGGTTCTGAATGCAGAGAGCGAGTGGAAGGTTGAAAGTCACGTGGTAGAGTAGGGGAAGAACATAAAAGATAAGCTAGATAAGAGTAAGAGAATATTAGACAGACCCCAAATACTGCAGAAATTACGATATATTCCAAAGATAACCTACAGAAAGACGAACCAATCGAGGGACGCCACACTGAGACACTGACTATCAAAAATCATAAATAAAGCGTTAAATGAAACGGAGACGAGCTCACTGAGCAAGAGAGCTTGTATCAGGATGAAGGATGGGGAACAATAGATCTTGAGTTAAGTTTGAGGTACGAGAATGTTGAAGTCTGAATACACAAATAAAGACAGCAGCTGTATGGGAGTATCTCAAGCATGATATGGGAAAGAAGACAGATTTCCCAGGAATATTATGAAAATGGACGATACCATGTGTTGAGGAAGAAAATATCTAATGTCATATGCAAGGGAAACAACAGGGTCAAAGAAGTCAGGGAGAACAGAAAGCAATTGGAATACATGAAAAATATCCTTACACTTCGGTGGAGGAGAGATCCAGCTACAGAAAAACAACGGACACTAGGATCAAAATTGCAATCATGGAAGAAGAGAGAACCGCAAGAAACGAGAGCTACAAGTAAAAAATAAATACTGAATTCTCGTGATCCTCAATGGGCGAAATGAACCAAATAAATCAATAAATACAAGCTAACTACAGATAGTTGTAATCTGAATATTTCATACAGATATTGCTTCCATCATAGAATACTATTGCCTGCCGGAGTGGCCGTGCGTTTCTAGGCGCTACAGTCTGGAACCGAGCGACAGCTCCGGTCGCAGGTTCGAATCCTGCCCTCGGGCATGGTGTGTGTGGTGTGTGTGTAGGTGTGTGTGTGATGTGTGTGTGTGTGTGTGGATGTGTGTGTGTGTGTTGTTCTTAGAATAAGTTAGTTTAAGTAGTGTGTCAGTCTAGGGACCAATGACCTTAGCAGTTTGGTCCCTTAGGAATTCACACACAGTTTTAACAACAAGTATCAGCAGTACCTCAGCAGTTGTCAAGCAGTGTATAATTATTCACGAATGCTCCTTTCGTCAAGGAGTTGCAGGTTTGGTCAGCTAGCTTTAAAGCCTAGCTGACCAAACCTGCAACTCCTTGACGAAAGGAGCATTCGTGAATAATTATACACTGCTTGACAACTGCTGAGGTACTGCTGATACTTGTTGTTAAAATGTGTGTGAATTCCTAAGGGACCAAACTGCTAAGGTCATTGGTCCCTAGACTGACACACTACTTAAACTAACTTATTCTAAGAACAACACACACACACACACACACACACACACACACACACACACACACACACACACACACACACCCATGCCCGAGGGAGGACTCGAACCTCCGGCGGGAGGGGTCGCGCAATCCGTGACATGGCGCCTCAAACCGCACGGCCACTCAACGCGGCGCCGCTGATGCTTGCTAAGCAGTAACTGCCAACTGCTAAAGAACAACCGATAATTGCTTCAGAAGATCGAACCAAAGATAGTAACAGGAAATATAAAGGGCAGGACGCGTTAACTTCAGCGAAGCCTGTGCACGAACGCTGTGTGTGCGGTCGATAGTTGATGCAGGACGGTGTTTGACAAAGATTACTGTGGAACCGTTTACTGCAGCATTTTCTATGACAACATGTCTCCAAGACATCATTTGAGTTCTTACGATCGTGAGTGAACAGCTGGACAGACGATTAAAGTGCGACAACAGTAACGGTGTATCCAGAACTGCATCTCACCATTAAAAAAGGCGGCCGAAGGTGGAAGTGTTATGTGGTAGGCAGACCACCACACTGCAAGGGGATCGATACGTACCCCTAGTGGCGAAAAGGAAGAGACACTCCTAGGCAGACCGCTGCAGACCTTGCAACTGTTACCGGTACACGTTTCTGCCAGCACCATTTCGCGGCGATTAAATCATGCTGGTTTGTGTGCTGGGAAGCCTGTTAAATGCATCCAATTTCAACTACTACATCGTCGAGAAAGAGTTCGTTGGCGTAGGCAGCATGTTGTTGGGAATCAGCAACAGTGACGCAGCATGATGTGTTCCGAGGAATTACATTTCACTGTGGCAAGTGATTGTGGCCACCAGTAAATGTGGAGAGAGAGGAGGAAACGTCACACACCACAGAATGCTCATGGAAGTTACAGGTATGGCCCAGTCTTATGGTGTGAGCAGGCATTATGCATAATGGCCGAATACCACTGCATACCTTTGCACGAGGTACCATTAAAACGCAGCGGTATTAGATTATGCCTGGGATGATCTAGGCAGGCGTTTTTCTCAACGAACAACCCATCCCCGAACCGTACAGGAACTGACAATCGCTTTGAGAGAAGAATGGGTCAAAATATCCCAAGAACTCCTCAACAGTTTCGTAACCAGATGAAAAAGCTACATTTGTGCCCGAGGAGGAGTCCGATAGAGAATTTTATGTTGGGAGCCTGAGCTTGTTTCAAACATGAAAGTTATTTATTTAGTAACTAACCTAAGGACAGCACACACCTCCATGCCCGAGGCAGGATTCGAACCTGCGACCGTAGCGGCCGCGCGATTCCAGACTGTAGCGCCTGCTGTCTCACATGGTGAAATCGGTACCATTTGTCGTCATAAATTTACCAGTCTACCTCTGTTCCGTGTGTACTGTGTTTCATGTCGTCCATCATTGCCTGTGATTATTCCCGTCCATAAATGTTTCTCTTTTTGAGCAATTTTCTAACAGTGTACCACTATTGCGGCCAGTCAGTGCCTAAGAGCTACACCCGATTGCAAATATCTAGGACTACGTAGAGTAGAGCGCGAAGCGTTTGGGTCGACAGCCATGCAATTTTTGCAATTTTCCCGACCTGCGGGACCAGATCGGTTAAGATCTTGGATGCGGAACAGGGATGGTTGGCCGTTTATGTCTCCGCAGACTTGCACAGAGCCTTGTGGAGTTTAACTTGTCTCTAATGACCATGTTGTCGACGGAGCGTACCACCCTAACTATTCTTCCTTCATACTACTTTTAATCTGGATTGTGGAATGGTATACGCTTTTATGAGAGATTCATTTTTTTTGTGGGGGGGGGGGGGGAGGGGGGTAATGGTGTAGCCTCACCCTGCTGCCTTCCATAGCTCTTGCAATCTCAGGCGGCGAAAATGTAAGGAGCTTACCCCTGTTTGCAGGCTCGGTAAATACGAGGGTGAGTCAAATGAAAACCTTAAATTTGTAATAACAAATCGAAATTTCGCGCCGTTATCCTGTAAGTTGCTACGCGTGCTGCAAACACCGTGCAGAATGGCCTGAAGGTGGCAGCATAATGCAGATGCACACATACCATCGCAGTATCAGTATAAAGATGGCCGCCCCACTTGCGACTTGCATCAGGGAAGAACAGCGTTCTGTTATTTGGTTTTTGCGTAGTGAAGGTGTGAAACCTATTGAAATTCATCGACGAATGATGGTTCAGTACGGTGATGCTTGTTTGTCACAGCAGCAAGTCTACGAATGGAGTAGGAAGTTCGCAAATGGTGTGACTTCAGTGGCAGATGCTGGCACGACGAGTTGTGACTCCACAGAACATTGCAGCAATTGAAGCCATAGTGAAGGAAAAACCGCTGAGTGACTCTGAATGACATTGCAGCATGTTTACAAGTTATTCATGGGTCAGCACATCACATTGTGCATCATGTGCTCCAGTTTCACAAAGTGTCTGCAAGATGGGTGCCACGGCAGCTGACTCCTGAAAAGAGAAAACGACGTGTTGATGCTTGTGAAGAACTTCTCCGGCGCTTTGAACGAGAAGGTGGTGGCTTCCTTGCAAGAATCGTTACTGGGGACGAAACCTGGGTTCACTTCCACTAACCGGAAACGAAGAAAGCGAGAAAGGAATGGCGCCATTCCTCATCACCAAAACCAAAGAAGTTTTGAACAGAACCATCAGCAGGGAAGGTTATGCTGACTCTCTTTTCGGGCGAAAAAGGCGTCATTTTCGAGCATTACATGCCTAGAGGGACCACTGTCACCTGTGCATCATACACAGATCTCCTAAAAATCATCTGCGGCCTGCAATCAAATCAAAGCGACGTGGATTGCTGTCAGCAGGTGTCCTTTTACAACATGACAATGCAAGTCCCCACGCTGCCCGTACAACAGTTGCAACAATCACAGACCTGCATTTTGAGTGTCTTCCTCATCCAGCATACTCACCAGACCTCGCCCCAAGTGATTTCCATATGTTTGGACCACTCAACGACGCAGTGGGAGGAAAGAAGTTCCGTTCTGGTGAAGAGGTACGCCACGCGATGCATGAGTGGTTGCGCGGACTACCAAAAGAATTTTTTTCTAAAGGAATTTATGCACTTTGTAAGCGCTGGAGGACTTGCATTGAGCGTGGGGGAGATTATGTTGAAAAGTGATACAGCTTTGTACCAGTTCTGCACAATAAATAATAATTAAAAAAATATTCAAGGTTTTCATTTGACTCACCCTCGTATTACCAGGCCGCCGGGTTTTTAAATTGATTACCTATCCCGTATTCGACCGTGCTTGGGAAACAATTTATAGGATTTGTAAAGGCCATAGCATCTGTGCAGAAAGCCTCCACTGATGGGGAAAGATTTCAGCTTCTCACTGTGACTGTGAGAATGAGCATCAGATCGTCAGACACATTGTAACAAGATGTAGCAGAAGAGCTTACTCGGGAAATGTATAAGATATATCTGACGTGACAGAGGAAGACCTCGAATGGATTGAAAACTTAGATATCAATTTGTAGATTTAGATGTTAAATCTTTTTATTTTGTAAACTTATGCAATTCTTGTATGTCAGCTGCAGTTTAGTTTGTATTGATATAAGCTAAGTAAATAAATAATTCGATCCTGTAAGGCGCCGGCAATTTTCCCACTATTACAACCCGAGCCGGGATCGCGTTGTTGTCAGAAAGCCAAGCGAAGAGCAGGGGTGAGTGATCCTGCAAGGACGGGGCACTAATGAAACATCGTTCAATTAACAATCATTTATTGTCGCTAGTTTTACAATTACTCCGTCACTTGTTGTAACTGGGATTCACAGTCATAACAAACTTTTTGAAGGATATCACATTTACGCCACTGACTGTTATAAGTTTTTATTGCACACCATTGCAGTTTCGGCCTTAGGCCATTATCAAGTGCTGGTATTACGGCTTTAAGCCATGTCAACGTAATGTAAGCTGACACATTTGCATGTCGTTGTCAATCCTTTTAAATACACTCCTGGAAATGGAAAAAAGAACACATTGACACCGGTGTGTCAGACCCACCATACTTGCTCCGGACACTGTGAGAGGGCTGTACAAGCAATGATCACACGCACGGCACAGCGGACACACCAGGAACCGCGGTGTTGGCCGTCGAATGGCGCTAGCTGCGCAGCATTTGTGCACCGCCGCCGTCAGTGTCAGCCAGTTTGCCGTGGCATACGGAGCTCCATCGCAGTCTTTAACACTGGTAGCATGCCGCGACAGCGTGGACGTGAACCGTATGTGCAGTTGACGGACTTTGAGCGAGGGCGTATAGTGGGCATGCGGGAGGCCGGGTGGACGTACCGCCGAATTGCTCAACACGTGGGGCGTGAGGTCTCCACAGTACATCGATGTTGTCGCCAGTGGTCGGCGGAAGGTGCACGTGCCCGTCGACCTGGGACCGGACCGCAGCGACGCACGGATGCACGCCAAGACCGTAGGATCCTACGCAGTGCCGTGGGGGACCGCACCGCCACTTCCCAGCAAATTAGGGACACTGTTGCTCCTGGGGTATCGGCGAGGACCATTCGCAACCGTCTCCATGAAGCTGGGCTACGGTCCCGCACACCGTTAGGCCGTCTTCCGCTCACGCCCCAACATCGTGCAGCCCGCCTCCAGTGGTGTCGCGACAGGCGTGAATGGAGGGACGAATGGAGACGTGTCGTCTTCAGCGATGAGAGTCGCTTCTGCCTTGGTGCCAATGATGGTCGTATGCGTGTTTGGCGCCGTGCAGGTGAGGGCCACAATCAGGACTGCATACGACCGAGGCACACAGGGCCAACACCCGGCATCATGGTGTGGGGAGCGATCTCCTACACTGGCCGTACACCACTGGTGATCGTCGAGGGGACACTGAATAGTGCACGGTACATCCAAACCGTCATCGAACCCATCGTTCTACTATTCCTAGACCGGCAAGGGAACTTGCTGTTCCAACAGGACAATGCACGTCCGCATGTATCCTGTGCCACCCAACGTGCTCTAGAAGGTGTAAGTCAACTACCCTGGCCAGCAAGATCTCCGGATCTGTCCCCCATTGAGCATGTTTGGGACTGGATGAAGCGTTGTCTCACGCGGTCTGCACGTCCAGCACGAACGCTGGTCCAACTGAGGCGCCAGGTGGAAATGGCATGGCAAGCCGTTCCACAGGACTACATCCAGCATCTCTACGATCGTCTCCATGGGAGAATAGCAGCCTGCATTGCTGCGAAAGGTGGATATACACTGTACTAGTGCCGACATTGTGCATGCTCTGTTGCCTGTGTCTATGTGCCTGTGGTTCTGTCAGTGTGATCATGTGATGTATCTGACCCCAGGAATGTGTCCATAAAGTTTCCCCTTCCTGGGACAATGAATTCACGGTGTTCTTATTTCAATTTCCAGGAGTGTACATTCGTGTCGTTACACAGTGCGAGCACACGTATTCAAACATCGTAATGCATGTGTGATTAGTGATGCGTTAACGAACATGTGCATTTACAGGGGTTATGTTGTTTTACGATGTTTGAATACGTGTGGTCGCACTGTGCAACAACGACACGAATGTATTTAACAGGATTGACAACGTCATACAAATGTGTCAGCTTACATTACGTTGGCATGGCATAAAGCCGTAGTATCAGCAGTTGATAATGACCTAAGGCCGAAATTGCAATAGTGTGCAATAAAAACTTATAACGCTCATTGGCGTAAAGATGATGTCCTTCAATTACTTCGTTGTCTTCCTGGTGCTGCCTAGCAGCGATCGTGCGAGTCCGCGCTGCTTGAAGGCGCAAGGTGGGACGTCAGCGCCCGGAGAGTATAGGTCATACGTTGGCTGTGGTGAGTGCTGCGGCCCCGACACAGGAGATACACTGACCATTTGTGGCTTAGCTGGCGCCACACTCCTGTAGGCTTCTAACTTCAAAAAATAGAACTGTTGCCAACAATGTGCCAAAGCTTCCCTGCTCAAACACAAGAGCTGACCACGTGTTTTTGCCAACAGAAGTTCCCTACAGTCGAAAAGGCGATTCTCACTGTACCCGTACACCTCCGCGAGGGAGAAGAACGAGCGTTCAAAGGTTGAGTGGTTTTTAACAGTTAAAGCCATTTTGAGTTAATTAACTCCTCTCAAAATGAAGGCAGCGGAAATCTGTTTCCAGAATTTGCTTCCTCCGTGTGTTAGGAATCATCATGAAGTTTCTTTTCTCTCGGAAATTTCCTTAATGGCTTATATCGTGATTGTAATTTCAAGAAGATCGAAGTAAAATTGACAGGAAATTGTTGATGCAGTGGTGGGCTGTTCATTCCCAAAAGGTCCTTATTGTTTATTGATTCCTACTCTACTCTTGCTTTGTTTGTGAACTTGTGCGACAATCCAAGCTGTCATTTTTTTTCACGTGGCGGTCCTGGGAAGGTTCATTGCGTTACAGTTTTCCCGAATCCAAAAATAACGCCAGTCTCCCAGTTGGGATGACGGTTTTCTGGAAGTTCCTACAAATTGTAAGGCAAATCCTGGAGCATAATTATTCCCCATTGACATATCTTGTATCTCACAGGGTTCACTGTGGTTCTGTTGAAGAGAACGGAGATCTGCAATACATCGCATCCCAACTAGCTCGTCCTATCTTAATTAGGACAGTGGAAGGGAATGTGTGACTAACTTTTGTGTCTATATCTTAACTTTCTTGTGAACTGATATAAAATCTTTCGCTAGTTTTATAAACTGAGAAATCAAAGTCTCTCCCACCAAGAAACACAAGCATCAAATATTCCTAATGGAAATGACATGAAGTTCGGACTATCACACGCAGCAGGTACCAAAGAGCTTCACCAATATACTAGGAATTTAAGATGGGTAACGTCATCTGTTTTAGCTACCTTAAAACTTGTTATATTAGTCATATCGGTACCTGTAGGACCCGTTTGTGTGGTGATTCTAAATCCTGGTACTTTCCATTAGAGAAATTTGTTATTTGTGATTCCTTGTCGGAATGTCTTTGATTCTATCTGCACACGCGAATTTCAGTCATTGCATCGCTACAAAAGTATACTGATTTACAGTGCCTGACAAAAATGTGAAGCACTCGGAAGACATGGTTGGGCATCAATGTAACTTCGTGTAAGTACGCATCATCGGAGGGAATGTAAATAATTAGAGTTGCTTTTCTCTGCGACAGGTAGAACGACCACCAGAACACATTAGTGTTGTCAGTATTTAGTGTTGTTACCTGGCTCTCTAGTATATTCGTTTATGAGGAATGTGAACAGCATTAGATGCTGAGTGATCACTGTGAAGGGCACGGAGGTGCAACGTATTCGTGTGAGAAAGCGTCATCAGCGCCTGACAGAGTTTGAAAGGGGCCTTATGGTTGGTCTCCACTCGGACGGCTGGTCGCATTGTGTAATATCAAGACTTGTGGGCATTCGGATGTGACAGTCTGACCATCACAAAGGCGAATCGTTATTATTTTGCATCAAGCATATCGTAATCCATTCACATCTACGTCTGCCAAGCGAGAACGAGTAATGGACTGCCTGCAACGTTCTGTGTCCTCCAGCACCATTAGTCGTAGCCGGACTAGGAAATTACCCACCCATACGTAGGCTGCCGCTAGCACCGAAACACACAAGCCTGCGTTTGGAGAGGTGCCGTGACTGGGAAGCATGGACTACTGGTGAATGGCGTCCCACTGTGTTTAGCGATAAACCTTGGTTCTGCACTGTCCTCGATGGCCATCGTCGACGAGTACGGCGGTGGCTTGAGGAGATGTACCTTTCTTCCAGTGTACAATGAAAGGCACAGTGGTGATACTCGTGGCGTCAGCTTGTGGGGAGACATTGAGTATGACTTCAGGTTACAACCCATAGAGACTGAGGGAATTCTGATGGCAGAGGGGTATGTCACGGACACAGTCCATCCTCGTGTGCTAACTTTCATGCGACAGAATTGCGATGCCATTTTTCAACTAGACAATGCTCTTCCACAAATGGCACATATCTCTATGAACTATATGCGTCATGTTAAGGTACTACTGTGGCCAGCAAGGCCCTCAGAACTGTTTACGACAGAAAATACTTGGGACCATCTCAGACGTTAAATCCATCCTAGTTGCTTATTCGACGCATTCTGCCACGCGATGGTACAGTGTGTGATCAAAAGTATCCGGACCCCTGGCTGAAAAAGACTTACACGTTCGTGGCACCCTCCAACGGTAATGCTGGAATTCAGTATGGTGTTGGCCCACCCTCAGCCTTATTGACAGTTTCCACTCTCGCAGGCATATGTTCAATCAGGTGCTGGATGGTTTCTTGGGGAATGGCAGCCCGTTCTTCACGGAGTGCTGCACTGAAGAGAGGTATCGATGTCGGTCGGTGAGGCCTGGCACGAAGTCGGCGTTCCAAAACATCCCAAAAGTGTTCTATAGGATTCAGGTCAGGACTCTGTGCAGGCCAGTCCATTACAGGGATCCTATTGTCGTGTAACCACTCCGCCAAGGGCCGTGCATTATGAACAGGTGCTCCAACGTGTTGAAAGATGCAATCGCAATCTCTGAATTGCCCTTCTACAGTGGGAAGCAAGAAGGTGCTTACAACATCAATGTAGGCCTGTGCTGTGATAGTGCCTAGCAAAACAACGAGGGTGCAAGCCCCCTCCATGAAAAACACGATCACACCATAACACCACCGCCTCCGAATTTTACTGTTGGCACTACACACGCTGGCAGATGACGTTCACCGGGCATTCGCCATACCCACACACTGTCATCGGATCGCCACATTGTGTACCGTGATTCGTCACTCCACACAACGTTTTTCCATTGTGCAATCGTCCAATGTTTACGCCCCTTACACCAAGCGAGGCTTCGGTTGGCATTTACCGGCGTAATGTGCAGCTTATGAGCAGCCGCTCGACCATGAAATCCAAGTTTTCTCACCTCTCGTCTAGCTGTCATATACCTGCAGTGGATCCTGATGCAGTTTGGAATTCCTGTGTGATGATCTGGATAGATGTCTGCCTATTACACATCACGACCCTCTTCAACTATCGGCGGTCTCTGTCAGTCAACAGACGAGGTGAGCCTCTACGCTTTTGTGCTGTACGTGTCCCTTCACGTTTCCACTTAACTATCACATCGGAAATATGGGACCTAGGGATGTTTAGGAGTGTGGAAATCTCGCGAACAGACGTATGACACCAGTGACACCCAATCACCTGACCAAGTTCAAAGTCCGTGAGTTCCGCGGAGCGTCTCATTCTGCTCTTTTACGATGCCTAATGACTACTGAGGTTGCTGATATGGAGTATCTGGCAGTAGGTGGCAGCACAATGCACCTAATATGAAAAAACATGTGTGTTTTTGCGGGTGTCGGGACCTTTTGATCACATAGTGTAGGTCCGCAACTGTTCAGTACTGAGGAAATTGGATAATTTTTTATTTCGTCCGACCTAGCTGCATTGGTATATCCTGCTCTAGTGGTCACTGATTTCAGGTTGACACGCCTATTCTCAGACCATACACCTTGTTATTAACCGTAATTATGCACAAAAATGGTGCCAAAAGGCACTAACAGCCTCGTACAGTAAAGTATATTGTGGGCAAGGAGTACCCTCATTAATCTTATCCTATGTGTATGTAACAACTGTGTTGATTATGTCACTCAGCTGCAACAGATACATAAGCTAAGATCAATGAAGGTACTTGTTGCCCACAGCATACTTTACTATAGCCGCGCGGAGTGACCGCGCGGTTTGAGCCGCCATGCACGGACTGCGCGGCCCCTCCCGCCGGAGGTTCGAGTCCTCCCTCGGACATGGGGTTCTTACCATAAGTTAGTTTAAGCAGTGTGTAAGTCTAGAGGACCGATGACCTCAGCAGTTTGGTCCCTTAGGAATTCATCCACATTTGAACATTTTGAACTTAACTGTACAGAAGCTGTTCGTGCCTTTTGGCACCTTTTTGTATGAATAACTAAGTTTAACAGCAAGGTGTGTGCTTCGATAATGGGCCTGTCAGACAGAACCCGGTAAACCACTGCCGCAATATTTTATACTAACGCAACTGAGACGGACGAAATAAACAATATCCCATTTCCTCCAATCTAGTGCCACTACCCAGGATATCAATGATCAGTAACGACAATTGCGGGCCAGCTTGTCTCAGCAGAGCTTCATTACATCCTTCCCAAAATAATCACTGCATGCTTTCGGGGCAGAGCGGGTACAACGCCATGCTGTTTAGTGGGCTCATACTGTCGAGTTCTTTATAAGTTTGACTCGATATTGTAGTTACTGATATAAGATCACATACACTCTCAACCCGTGAAATTTCGTTTCGTTTCCTCCTCCCCTTCTGGGTGCTTCACATTTTTTGTCAGGAAGCGTATTTTTGCTGAAGTACAGACTCTGACGGTCTATGTTTTAAGAAGAGTGATTGCAAGTGAAGAGACCAAGAAATATTTTGACTTTTATCGTTTCACTTTATACAGTAACAGCATTGTTGCTGTTGTGTTCGACTTTGTACACAATGGTAACGCGGGTTGGGCTACAAAGTGGTGTGGTAACTGTCGTCGTAGGAAAGCTGGACAGAAGCACAAATGATTAATGGACAAATTAACACAACAAACGAACATTTACTTAACTTATACACTGAAGCGCCGAAGAAACTGGTATAGGCATGCGTATTCAAATACAGAGATATGTAAATAGGCAGAATACAACGCTGCGGTCGGCAACGCCTATATAAGACAAATGCCTGGCGCAGTTGTTTGGATCGGTTACTGTTGCTACAACTGCAGGTTATCAAGATTTAAGTGAGTCTGAACGTGGTGTTATAGTCGGCGCACAATCGATGGGAAACAGCGTCTCGGAGGTAGCGACGAAATGGACATTTTCCCCTACGACAGTTCCACGAGTGCACCGTGAATATCAGGTATCCGGTAAAACATCAAACCTCCGACACCGCTGCGGCCACAAAAAGATCCTAGAAGAACGGGGACAAACGACGACTGAAGAGAATCGTTCATCTTGGCAGAAGTGCAACCCTTCCGCAATTTCCTGCACATTTTCATGGCTATCAGCAAACGTCACCATGCGAATCATTCAACGAAACATCATCGATATGAGCTGTCGGAGCGGAAGGCCCACTCTTGTACTGTTGAGGACTGCACAACTATTCTCTTTCAAATTGTATCGAGCGGATGGACGTGTACGGGTATGGAGACAACCTCATGAATCCACGGTCCCTGCATTTCAGCAGGGGACTGTTTAAACGGGTGAAGGCTCTGTAATGCTGTGGAGCGTGGGCAGTAGGAGTGATATCGGACCCCTAGATACGACTCTGACAGGCGACACATACGTAAGCGTCCTGTATGATCACCTGCAACCATTCATGTCCATTGTGCATTTCTACGGACTTGAAAAATTCCAGCAGGACAATGCGATTCCCAAACGTCCAGAATTGCTACAGAGTGACTCCACTCTTTTGAGTTTAAACACTTTCGCTGGCCACCAAATTCCTCAGACTGGAACATTTTTGAGCATCTGGGATGCATTGCAGCGTGCTGTTCAGAAGACATTTCCACCCCCTCGTACTCTTACGGATTTATGGACAGCCCTGCAGGCTTCATGGTGTCGACTCCCTCCAGCACTACTTCAGACATTAGTCGAGTCCACGTCACGTCGTGTTGCGGCAGACAATATTAGGCAGGTGTAACAATTTCTTTGGTTCTTCAGTGTATTTCTCCTAGCGAATGAAGACATTAGAAATAATGCAATAAGAAACTGAAGTCCAGAAACTGAAGTCTCGCTGTACTAAAGCACGAATGATGAAGATGGCGCCGCGAGAAGGCGGCGCCTGCGTAGAGTCGTACCGAAGTGGGCTGAGTCGCTGCCACCGGCCCTCCTACATTCCGGAGGCAGAGGGCGCTCGAGGTTGTAGCGGAACCTATTAAAAGCTTTACTTCACCGAAGTATGCGATACCCTCCAAATTCAACCAGTTTAACGAGTATTTATGATTATAGAAAAGTTATTGTGTATGTTAACAATAATTGCATAACATGTCTCCATATACAGACAACCCATTAAATTATACTGAATAACTGACCCACACAAAAGTTAATATCACTTGATCACTGATACAGCAAATATCATCATGTAAAAACACTTTCATCTTAAATAATTAATATGAAGTACGAAAAATAGTGGCCAACTTATGTATTTTGGTTCTCCTTAAATAAAAACCACCCAGTGAAACCTATTTGTTCACTAAGACCGTTTTCACTCAGTATTCACGTAAACACTCCTATTTTAGACGAAAACCAATGTAGTTCTTAATAATTCATGTTATTTACTTATTTATGCAAATTAGAGAAGTCAATTGACAAACTTCTAAAAAACGGACTTTTTGTAACAAAGAATTATTCTGTCAAGTAAACAAATCTGTCTGTCATTTTAATAACCTGTTAAATTATGTCACTCTATATAAATTAATAACTTTTCTGCACAAATTACGATAACAGATGTACATGTGACTTATAAACTATATCTCTTTTTAGTAGTTCTTTGACAAGGTTATAAATACAAGCAGCAAGAAGGGTCGGGAGCGGAGTCTGAATGTCACTTTGGTAAAGTATATGTGTGTTATTGTTCGAGGTTGATAAACATTGCAAAGAACATGTAAAAGAAGTGCTTCTTTGTGTTGTGTCATTATCTTTGGTGGACAGTGGAATTAAGATGGCCACCAGAGTAATAAATATTTGAAGTTTAAATATTTGCTGGTTTCGCTCATTATTTATCATCAAAAGCACATAAAAAACGCGGGACCTCATCTTTTTACCCCTAGACAACCAGATTTAGAGCCAGCATCAGCATCGAGACACAGCAGCGATCCAGCAAGCAGCAGCGATTACCACAATGCATTTTAATAGCGCCAACCTAACATCAAGGGCTAACAAGCTCCGTAAATGGGAGTGAAATAGTGCGATTATAGCAATATCTACGACTAGGCGACCATTATAAGGTACCGATCCGCTGTAAGTGTGGCTCAGCGAGCATGCCCCATTGGGTCCGCCAGGTCCAGAACGACCGCTCTCGGCGTCTGAAGGAGGTTTGCCGTTCTGATTCTGTGATATCCGCGGGATGGTATCGATACGTGTTACCACAGCTGCAATGTCTTTGCATCGATGAATGTTTGTATATGCTTCCTACCCAGTTAAGATGTCCGTGAGGAAGAAGGCATGTACCTTTGAAACACATCAAATTACTGTTTTTGCATTGTGAGCCTACGGTTTTAGTTTTCAAGAGGTCGCTCGGCCTCGTCGCAGATCACGTGAGTCACGCTGCGTGCTAACCCAGTGAGAGACGCATTCCGCAGCGGTGTGCGCCTGCCCACCAGTGGCGTGCGTGTAATGGCGGCTAGCAGCGCCTTTCCCACGGACGGGACGGGCACTTTACATAATTCGGGGCCCGCGGCCGGCTGTGGGTCCGGGGAAGCGTTAATTACGGCGGCCCTGCGGCCGGGAGGCGCCCCGGCCCTAAGTGGCGCGCTTCCAGCCCTGCAGTCCGCGCAGACGCCACGATAAATGAGTCCCGGTCCGCCGGCTATTACCTCTGCTGAGTCGCAGAGCGCCTCCTAATGAAGTTCCGCGCGCAACAGTAATTAGTCCCGCGTAACGGTCCCGCTGGCGAGTTTCGCCGAATGCTTCTGATTAAAACGTCTCTTTTTTTCTCTCGAGACATTTCGTGCAAGACCGCAGTGAGCTGGCGGTCAAAATCGCTGCCTCGCTATTGGCGTCCTGCCAGGGCTCGTGAAAGCATTCGTAGGCAAGGAGCTGGTCGAGTCTAAAGACGTCGCAGCGTGGAATTTCACGTTCCACTACACTGCAAAGCGTGAAAGAAAGGCTCCGGAAGCTCGAATTTTTGCCTCGTGGGGAGGAACGTGGCTAATGTGATATAACACCGGTTTTACGTCACATGTAGAACTTAGGAGACGCCTTACTGGGTTAAGTAATATGAAGTTAAATACCGCGTTTGGAGGTTTTTACATCTACATCTACGTCCGTACTCCACAAGCCACCTGATGGTGTGTGGCGGAGGGTACTTTGAGTACCTTTATCGGTTCTCCCTTCTATTCCAGTCTCGTATTGTTCGTGGAAAGAAGGATTGTCGGTATACCTCTGTGTGGGCTCTAATCTCTCTGATTTTATCCTCGTGGTCTCTTCGCGAGATATACGTAGGAGGGAGGAATATACTGTTTGACTCCTCGGTGAAGGTATGTTCTCGAAACTTCAACAAAAGCCCGTACCGAGCTACTGAGCGTTTCTCGTGCAGTGTCTTCCACTGGAGTTTATCTATCATCTCCGTAACGCTTTCGCGATTACTAAATGACCCTGTAACGAAGCGCGCTGCTCTCAGTTGGATCTTCTCTATCTCTTCTATCAACCCTATCTGGTACGGATCCCACACTGCTGAGCAGTATTCAAGCAGTGGGCGAACAAGCGTACTGTAACCTACTTCCTTTGTTTTCGGATTGCATTTCCTTAGGATTCTTCCAATGAATCTCAGTCTGGCATCTGCTTTACCGACGATCAACATTATATGATCATTCCATTTTAAATCACTCCTAATGCATACTCCCAGATAATTTATGGAATTAACTGCTTCCAGTTGCTGACCTGCTATATTGTAGCTAAATGATAAGGGATCTTTCTTTCTATGTATTCGCAGCACATTACACTTCTCTACATTGAGATTCAATTGCCATTCCCTGCACCATGCGTCAATTCGGTTTAGATCCTCCTGCATTTCAGTACAATTTTCCATTGTTACAACCTCTAGATATACCACAGCATCATCTGCAAAAAGCCTCAGTGAACTTCCGATGTCATCCACAAGGTCATTTATGTATATTGTGAATAGCAACGGTCCTACGACACTCCCCTGCGGCACACCTGAAATCACTCTTACTTCGGAAGACTTCTCTCCATTGAGAATGACATGCTGCGTTCTGTTATCTAGGAACTCTTCAATCTAATCACACAATTGGTCTGATAGTCCATAAGCTTTTACTTTGTTCGTTAAACGACTGTGGGGAACTGTATCGAACGCCTTGCGGAAGTCAAGAAACACGGCATCTACCTGTGAACCCGTGTCTATGGCCATCTGAGTCTCGTGGACGAATAGCGCGAGCTGGGTTTCACACGACCGTCTTTTTCGAAACCCATGCTGATTCCTGCAGAGTAGATTTCTAGTCTCCAGAAAAGTCATTATACACGAACATAATACGTGTTCGAAAATTCTACAACTGATCGACGTTAGAGATATAGGTCTATAGTTCTGCACATCTGTTCGACGTCCCTTTTTGAAAACGGGGATGACCTGTGCCATTTTCCAATCCTTTGGAACGCTACGCTCTTCTAGAGACCTACGGTACACCGCTGCAAGAAGGGGGGCAAGTTCCTTCGCGTACTCTGTGTAAAATCGAACTGGTATCCCATCATGTCCAGTGGCCTTTCCTCTTTTGAGCGATTTTAATGTACATTATAATGTACCTACTATTCATATAGGCTGTTTCAAGGCACAGGAACATTAATGACCTCTCGAAAACACGTTGTTTTTCGTACGATTTGTTGTAATAAAATTACGGGAAACTACACATCGGTTGTTAAGGTTCCTCGTATTTGATACTTGTATTTGTAACTTGTCTAATGTGAAATAACGCCTTTCCGATGCTACGGTGCATTGATGATTTATCGAAAGACCATCGTTTTTCGTACAATTTGACGACTTGTTACACTCAAATATCAAATAATGACGTATATAATTACAGTCTTTAGACATCTGTATAAATTGTACAACAAGTAACGTAGACACTACCGGCTTCTTAGAACTATAGTGCAGTTGGTTAAGTTGTGAACTGTGAAAAGAGAGGTGCCAGGGTCGCATTTGGATAACTGCATAATTTTTTTTTTCGCCTTATGGTGTCTGAAAGATTCTGACACTTTCTTATTCATTTAATAGCATTATGATCTGCAATATTTGCTGTTGTTTATTTAAGTTAAGATTGCTGTCCGTCCACGAGAGAGTTTGTTCGATTTTGTGTATTGCCAAGCAATATGGACCAATGAATATCAAGACTGCAGCCTACGTCACTGGATGACGCCCTCCTCCTTCGACGAACGCCAGCAGAATTAATGCAGCTACGATATTTTACGCACCTCCATTCTCGTAAGTGAATTGTGTGATTTGCACGCCTCAAGAAGCTGACAACTGCTGCTGGAGAGCCCTACAGTTCCAAATCACGACGTGGAGCACGTTATGTTCCGTGAGATGAAGCAAGTCATTTCAGAGTGTGCAGCAACCATGACGGATACCACGTCTGGCGTTTTAAGCAATTACAAACACGTTCCTTGCGAGGACGGCTTAAAGCACGACTTTGAGTTAACTGGTTTTCCTGGTGGTGCAATAAGTTTTCACTGCCAGTATTTGATCGACAAAGGAAGAGAGGTAGTGGCGTAAGGCACGTGGTGTGCTGGATTAAATTCTAATGTCTCCCCAGTGTCCGATGCTAAGAGGACATGTTCATGGTGATCCGTCTGTCAGATGGGGGACATTAGGCTGAGCGGCCACTTTGGTGCTATTGGAGAATTAGCTACCTGCCCTCATTGGTTTTCACCCATTCCCTTAACCGAGCGAGATGGCGCAGTGGTTAGCACACTGGACTCGCATTCGGGACGACGACGGTTCAATCCCGCGTCCGGCCATCCTGATTTAGGTTTTCCGTGATTTCCCTAAATCGCTCCAGGCAAATGCCGGGATGGTTCCTTTGAAAAGGCACGGCCGACTTCCTTCCCCGTCCTTCCCCAATGCCGGCCGGTGTGGTCGTGTGGTTCTAGGCGCTTCAGTCTGGAACCGCGTGACCACTACGGTCGCAGGTTCGAATCCTGCCTTGGGCATGGACGTGTGTGATGTCCTTAGGTTATTTAGGTTTAAGTAGTTCTAAGTTCTATAGGACTCATGACCACAGATGTTGAGTCCCATAGTGCTCAGAGCCATTTGAACCTTCCCCAATCCGATGAGACTGATGACCTCGCTGTCTGGTCTCCTCCCCCACAACAACCCAACCCAACCCACTCCCTTCTTGCATCATCGCAGAACATGGACGTGACATGACAATACACGCGCACGCACTACAGTCACCTACATTAACAGATACAATTCAGACACAACTCTTACACATGGCGTGGAGAACGATCAAAGTGTGTGGAGGAAGAAAACCGACTCCGATTAGACGGCTGAAGAGCTCCTCGCGGTCTACCAGCCAACTATGACACACGACTCTCTCTTTTATCCCTAAGTTGTTTTTGGTCAAACTATAGCTACAGCAGCTGCTTTATTTTCCTTTCACTTGTTGACTCTTTGCCGTATTCTCTATGGATCTGTAGGTTCCAGAATCAAAGATAAAGGTAAATTAAAAACTCTGGAAAAGGAGCGGGTGGTAACGTACCTGATGATAATAAAGCAAGTCATACATTATTCCGCAACATCAGGTACAGATAAAAACTGATTAACATTAGCTACTGGCTGTCGTCTCGGTATCTTCGGGCGACATATTTTTAAAGATTTTTGTAATGTTAAACAAACATCGACCGAGGACATTGAAACGAAAACCAAAAGGACACGTGTCACTAAGAGTCCACGAATGCTTCGATAATTTTGAATCTTGTTAATTCAAGGCGAGATGGCTGCTCCCAACCACGAATTATCAGTAAGCCCATTGATGTTAAGTACTCGGGAAAGTGTCCTAAAGTGTCCTTTCTGGTGCTTTGTATGATACTATAAGAGATCAGAATCAATAGTCTGCTGTGGACACAACAGTACATAGAATTTTGAAAGTAAATCTCTGTTTCTTTCTTGCACTATCAATTTGGAAGAGACATCTGACATGAAAGGAAGTACAGGCCGAATACAGTTCGCACTGTATGTGATGAATATGGAGGTGTTCAGAAGGAGCATGATCGCACGACACATTGGCCGATGCCGTGCCGTTGATCACTTAATTACCTGGGCTCGAAAGTGTAGCTGGTTGGATTAAAAGAGGGGGAAAGGGACCAAACTACGAGGTCATCAGTCCCTTGTTCCGAATAAAACAGTGCCACTAGTGTGAGAATAAAACAAACGAGACTGACAACTCAAAACGGAATGAAAGGAAAAATCACATGAACGATGAAGGGCAACAAACATGTAAATGAAACTTCCTGGCAGATTAAAACTGTGTGCCGGACCGAGACTCGAACTTGGGATCTTTGCCTTCGCAGGAGAGCTTCTGTGAAAGTAGGAGGCGAGGTACTGGCGGAAGTAAAGCTGTGAGGACGGGGCGTGAGTCGTGCTTGGGTAGCTCAGATGGTAGAGCACTTCTCAGCGCAAGGCAGAGGTCCCGAGTTCGAGTCTCGGTCCGGCACACAGTTTTAATCTGCTAGGAAGTTTCATATCAGCGCACACTCCGCTGCAGAGTGAAAATCTCATTCTGGAAACATGTAATTGGACAAAAGGTGACAAGAAAACCACAGAAACGCAAGAAACGGGATGAAGAGATTAAAACAACAAAGCAGATTACCATGGCTGACTTACCATGAGGAGAAAAAAGGAGAAGTCAGCCACTCTGCAACACACTGAAACCCCCACCCCAGAAGCACTAGGGTGGAGGACACAAGAGGTACAATGGACATGCGCTAAAACTTAGAGCAAATGATAAAACCCACCCTCACGAATAAAACGTAAAGCTAAATCAGCCGATGAGGAGTTGTCAGATAAAATTAGTGGTAACGAGTCCGGTAACCCAATATTTCGACGCTGGGCAGTCAAAGTGGGACAGTGCACCAGAATATGGACCACAGTCAACCGGGCGCCGCACCGACGCTCAGGCGGGGCTTCACGGTGCAGGAGGTAACTGTGGGTCGCCCAAGCATGGCCAATGCGGAACCAGCAGAGGACAACCGATACCCTGCGAGAGGCCCGCATCGAAGACTTCCACACATTCATAGTCTCCTTAATGACACACAGTTTGTTGTGTGTCCTGTTATGACATTTGTCTCCCAAAGCCGAAAAACCCTACGGCGTAAGTCAGAACGCAGGTCAGGTTCAGAAATGCTCATCTCCAGCAGCGGTTTCCGCGTAGCCTGTTTGGCCAGCCTGTCGGCAAGTTTGTTGCCTAGGATTCCGACGTGTCCTGGGGTCCACACAAACACCACTGGACGACGGGACCTGTCCAGGGCATAGATGGACTCCTAGATGGACACTGCCAAAGGATGGGTACGGTAGCACTGGTTGACAGCTTGTAGGCTGCTCAAGGAGACATTACGCAGAAGAAACGACTCCCTAGGGCATGAATGGATGTGTTCGAGAGCACGAGATATAGTGAAAACACTGCAGCCATCGGGCAAGGAATGCTGTTCAAAATGGCCTCTTTGGACGTAAGCGAAGCCAACATGACCATCAGCCATCGAGACGTCGGTGTAAACCTCTTCAGAGCCCCGGAACACGTCAAGAATCGAGAGGAAGTGACAGTGGAGAGTGGCAGGAGTAACTGAGTCCTTAGGGTCATGCGAAAGGTCCAGACGAATCTGCGGCCTAGGTACACACCATGGAGTTGTATGCGGACGGATCTGGATGGGAGGTGGTAAAGGGAAGGACTCCAGTTCAGACAGAAGGGATCGCACGCGAACCGCAATCGTAGCCCTGAACTGGGCCACCGATGCGGGCGATGATCTGCCGCGGGTGGAAAAAGGAGATGGTAATTCGGATGCCCAGGAGAACTACGACTGTGTGCAAGGTAACTGGCGAGCTGTTGTGCACGTCGGATTTGCAATGGAGGGACTCCAGCCTCCACCAAGACACTGGTCACCGGACTCATACTAAAAGCTCCTGTCGCTAGGCGAACACCACAGTGGTGCACTGGGTCGATTACATGCAACGCTGAGGGCGTTGGCGAACCATAAACCAGACTCCCATAGCCAAGGCGGGATTGAACAAGGGCTCTGTAGAGCTGCAGCAGAGTAGAGCGATCTGCACCACAGATGGTGTTGCTCAGGCAGCGGAGGGCATTCAGGTGCTGCCAGCACTTCCACTTAAGCTGACGAAGGTGAGGAAGCCAAGTCAATCAGGTGTCGGAAACCAGTCCTAAGAATCGATATGTCTCCACTACAGTGAGTGGATCGTCATGAAGGTAAAGTTCTGGTTCCGGATGAATGGTTCTACGCCGACATAAGTGCATGACACACGACTTAGCGGCCGAACACTGTAAGCCGTGGGTGAGAGCCCATGACTGAGCCTTGTGAATGGCTCCCTGTAGGCGCCGCTCAGCAACACCAGTATTGGTGGAGCAGTACGAAATGCAGAAGCCGTCTGCATACAGAGAGACGGACGGCCCTACAGCTGCTGCTAGACCATTAATGGCCACTAAAAATAGTGATACACTCAATACAGAGCTCTGCGGGACCCCATTCTCCTGAATATGGGGGAAACTATGGGAGGCACCAACTTGGACACGGAAAGTACGGAGCGACAGGAAATTCTGGACGAAAATCGGGAGGGGGCTTTGAAGACCCCACCCGTATAATGTGGCAAGGATAAGATGTCGCCAGGTGGTGTCATACGCTTAACGTAGATCAAAAAAGATGCAACCAGATGTTGGCGTCTGGGAAAGGCTGTACAGATGGCAGATTCGATGGACACAAGATTATCAGTCGTAGAGCGACCCTGGCTGAAACCACCCTGACATGGAGCCAGTGGACCACGTCACTCCAGGACCCAACCCAACTGGCGACACACCATTTGTTCCAGCAGCTTACAAACAACGTTGGTGCGGCTGGTGGGCCGATAGCTATCCACATCAAGCGGGTTTTTAACGGGTTTCAGCACAGGAACGATGGTGCTCTCCCGCGATTGCGATGGAAAGACGCCATCGCACCACATCCGGTTGAAGACGACGAGGAGATGGCGCTCGAAGTCATATGAGAGATGTATTATCATCTGACTGTGGATCCGATCCACAGTCATCGGGACAATGTGCAAGTGCGCTGAGGAGCTCCCATTCCATAAATGCCGCGCGGGATTAGCCGAGCGGTCTCAGGCGCTGCAGTCATGGACTGTGCGGCTGGTCCCGGCGGAGGTTCGAGTCCTCCCTCGGGCATGTGTGTGTGTGTGTGTGTGTGTGTGTGTGTTTGTCCTTAGGATAATTTAGTTTAAGTAGTGTGTAAGCTTAGGGACTGATACCTTAGCAGTTAAGTCCCATAAGATTTCACACACATTTGAACATTTGAACTCCGTAAATGGGGGGAGGGGGGGGGGGGGGGCGTTATAGGATCACTGTGGCGTGTAGCGAACGAGAGGACTTTACTTTCCATCCGCCGTTTGAGGGTGCGAAAGGCTGGGGGGCAGTTCTCCGATGCACAGGCCCAAGCATAGTGCTCAGCAAAGTGCTCAGCAATCGCGTTTGCGTCAGCACATAGCACGGCATTGATGGTAACGTCAGGGGCACCTGTTGGGGTCTGGTACCCAAAAAAAAAGGTCTGATCTTCGTCCAGACTTGGGAAAGTGACGTATGGCACCCAATGGTCGGCACGTACGTCTCCCAAGACTTCTGTTTCCGTCATTTTATAAGCTAGCATACACGGGCATGGAGTTGTTTGAAGGCTATCAGATGCTCTAGAGAAGGGTGTCGCTATAGAGCTCGCTGACGCTCTGTAATTGCCTCAGCGAGTTCAAGCGACCACTAAGGGACAGTCTTTCGTTGGGGGCACCCTAAAGAGCGAGGGATCGCGTTTTCTGCCGCAGAAACGATTGTGGTAGTCATTATATGATCAAAAGCATTTGCGATTGACCATTAGACGTCACGACAGGCAGACCCGCCAGCGTAATAATACACAGAGGGTATTGTGTTCTCAATGGAGAAGCAGTAAGAGCAGAATGAGTCTGTCAGAAGAACTCACTGACTTCGAATGTGGATGTCACCTGAGTAACAAATCCATCAGGGGCATTTGAGCTCTTCCAAATCTGGCCAAGTCGACTGTTGGTGATGTGGCCGGAAACGGAAACGAGAAGGAAGAGCCATAGCTAAACCAAGACCAGGCAGGCCTCGTGTACTAATGGACAGGGACTGTCGAGAATTGAGAAGGGTGACTGTACTTCGTGGTGTAGTAATTTTAATGGCCAGTAATGTAATATTCTGCATAAACATTTGGACATGAGGAAGCTAACCGCAAGATGGGTTCCGACTGCTGCCCTGGCCAGCACATTCTCCGGATCTCTCACCAACTGAAAACGTCTGGTCAATGGTGGCCGAGCAACTGGCTCATCATAATATGCCTGTACACGCCATCCAAGCTCTGTTTGACTCAATTTCCAGGCGTATCAAGGCCGTTATTCCGGCCAGAGGTTGTCGTTCTGGGTACTGATTTCTCACGATCTATGCACCCAAATTGCGTGAAAACGTAATCACATGTCAGTTCTAGTATAATATACTTGTCCTTTGAATACCCGATTATCATCTGCATTTCTGCTTGGTGTAGCAATTTTAATGACCAGTAGTGTATTTTGCAGACTTGGACTGCTCCTATTACTCGGGCGGGATCAACAAATTAGAACAGCGTTGGACGAAGTGTATAAGTCTATAAGGAGACTATGTCGAAAAATAAAAAAGGTTTAGCCCAAACATGTGAGTAGTTTTTATGTTTGCACGGCTTTTTCAAACGCTCCTCGTATTGCATGCAATCATTGGAAGGGATCGCTCGCTAGTTCCGAAGTGGTACCATCAGTCGAGCTACCACAATCACTGTGCGTGGGGAGTTAAAAACAATGGAGTACAGTGATCGAGCAGGTCTTGGAAATCCAAAAACTTCTGAAGTCAGTGCTAAGCGGAACTTGAGGTGGTGTAGAGAGCGACGCTGCGGGACAGTGGATGACTAGAAAGAATGATTTGGAGTGATGAATCACGCTATATCCTGTGGCAAGTGAAGAGTTTTGTTTGGTGGGTGTCTGTAGAACATTACCTGCCCCCATGTGTAGTGCCAACAGTAAAGTACGGAGGAACTGGTGTTGGGGAATCGGGGCCTTTTTGGTGGTTAGTGTGTGGTCGCCTTATTGCGCTTCACAAAATCGTAAAGGAAGGATATAAACACATTTCACAGCATTGTGTACTTCATAGCATAGAGGAGCATTTCGGAGACGATGACTGTATCAGCTTGATGTACACTCTGTCACGAAGCAGCATCTGTGAGGCAATGGTTTATGGACAGTTACATTTCTTAAATGGAATCTCCTTTCCAGAGTCCCGATCTGAACCTAATGGAATACCTTTGAAATGAGTTAGAACATCAAGTTCTTTCTAGTTTCGCTCTGGTTTCGGTTCTTGAGAAAGGATGGGCTGCCATTTGTAACCGCTCAATGTCATTCAATACAATCACGACGACACCCCTCGATCGACGTTAACACTCGTGGTGTCACTCTCCTTCATACATGGCAGTGGACGTTTGAAAATTCGTGACGCTAACTCAATGGTCGTCAATTGATTTAAATGAATTTCCCGGCTGACTCTTAATTCAATTACTGCCACGGGGGTGAGGAGAAAGGACACATCCTGATGGTACCAGTATTATGCGTATTTAGATGTCGAGTAATCTGAATGGTTTGCAATGTTCCAGCGATTCTATTCGAACTCTATGCCGATGTACCGACAAGGACCTTTTTCGCAGATAAACATGCAAGTACGTAATGGATGTTCAGTTTCACAATAGAGTTCGTCGCACTCACACATTATACATCCGCTGTAAGAACAATTTCATGCATTTATATTTTTTCGTGTCCCACAATATTGGTTGGCTAAATATTATGACGATACGTTGCATACAACTTCCACAGATATTGTTTATCATGTAGTCAAGACTACGTAATGAAGCCGAAATCGTGGATAAAATTGAAATGTAGTTTGTTTATTAACACTTCTCTTTTCACTAATTAAATATGAAATATGAATCGGGATTGGAGGTGACGATCCTATCCTTTTTTAGTAGTTTAGGTCCCCGTTAATTAATATCTGGTAGTTCATAAACGAACTATTTTTTATGCTGGCGCGTTGTTCGTATCAGTTACCCCCACAACCGTCCAAGGATAAGACTCTATTAATGTTCCGCGCACACGCGTTTCACCAATTTATAAAATGCAGAATTACGTTGTGCACAACTTTCGTGGGTTCCACAACCACAACAGTTTCCCAAGAGTATTTCTCCCAGCTAACACACAGTTCGAATTATGTTGTCGGATTCATTTTCACTCCACCCGACAATAAACGTCTATGATCACTTCGTCGCTCGTAATGTATTTTAAACGTGCTTGAAGAGTCTTTAAATAATCTCCTTAGCGAAATTCTTAGTCTCGTACCACTTTTTCATCGACTAGCCCGATCGCGATAACTGAAGGTAGAGAACTCATTAATGTGTTACATGTTCTTTTATATGTACTAAAAAACAAACGCCCCCCTATACTTTCTGTCCCGCTTGGTCTTTGCTTCTTTGCTTTTTATTACTTTTCATTATATTGCTTCTTAGTAATACTGTGCAGTTATTAAAGTTTCGTATTACTTTCCCCTTTTTAATTCTTCCCCGATTTTAATTAATATGATGCTAATTGACACGCCTGCCCGCAAAGTACCGATATACATTGCTCCACAAACACTCAGGCTTCTCACTGAAATTACCCCTTTTAGATTTCTATCCTTCATAAACGCGAACATATTAATGTCCGCTAATAGGTGTGCGGATACTCTTGATAAGGTAGTGCAGTGGGCACCTGAAGAGTGAAGGAGTTAAAAGGATCAAAACGAAAGCTAACTAATCGTACTGCATAATTCACGAGCTAAGAAAAAAAGGAAGGTAAAAACGGAAGGCAGCGGAAATTCCCACAATAGGAGTAGACGCGGTGAGGATTCCACTGGTTGCTTGCCTTCGCTCCGGCCGCGCCTCCTTCCAGCTTTGTCAGGACGCACAATAAGAAGGCTCCGGTGCGGAGAGGAGTGACCAGCAATCCAATTAGTGGTGCTGGCGGCCTTGCAAGGCCCTGCTGGCGTCGGCATGCGGAAACGGCTCCCGCCTGATCGCCACAGTGAACCGTATAGGGCTGCCGTTTCAAAACCTCTTGTGTCAGTAACGTGCGAGCACACTTGCGCAGGCTACGTGAGCTAGTCGTCAGCTTCGTAGCATACTGTTGTCGAAGTGGTAGGTAGCTATCACATTACCTAGCGTTTACAGCCATTCACTGTTTCAGGTAGTGTAATGCTTACGTGCATTCCCTTCACGTGTTTAAGCCAAGTATTACGCACATTTATGCGATCGGGAATGCTCAGTAACAGCCAGGCTACATGTGCAATTGACAATTAAGCGTCAGCAAGGAGCATTAGTGAAAAAATGTTCAAATGTGTGTGAAATCTTATGGGACTTAACTGCTAAGGTCATCAGTCCCTAAGCTTACACACTACTTAAGCTAAATTATCCTAAGGACAAACACGCACACCCATGCCCGAGGGAGGACTCGAACCTCCGCTGGACCAGCCGCACAGTCCATGACTGCAGCGGCTGAGACCACTCGGCTAATCCCGCGCGGCTAGCATTAGTGATGAAATCATAGGAGGCAATGTTGTGCAACCTTAGTAGGGACAAGATCCGACTATTCGGGAGTAGAATCTTACAATCTGAGACAGTGTTACGAGACAAACTTCCGTCACAATGTCCGCAAACGTGACATCAGATCCGCCTAGCAACAGCGATCTGAACGCCCACTAGCTCAATGTTCGGAGATATATATATATAGCTGAAAGTTTGAAGATTATATATATATAACTCACCCTGTCTTCCCGACGGACAAGAGGGACCCCACTTTTCTCCCTCAGCCAATAAGGGCACTTCGCTCCTTTTCTACATGTGTTTTCTACACATGTAGAAAAGGAGCGAAGTGCCCTTATTGGCTGAGGGAGAAAAGTGGGGTCCCTCTTGTCCGTCGGGAAGACAGGGTTTGTAGAAAAGGAGCGAAGTGCCCTTATTGGCTGAGGGAGAAAAGTGGGGTCCCTCTTGTCCGTCGGGAAGACAGGTTGAGTTAGTAACGATGCGCCACTCCAAACGCATGGTCGAGTAAGCGGGGGCGACTCCAAAAGAACGGTCGCGAATAAATATTCCAGCTGTTAAACATGAGATAAAATGAAGGTCAGTTATCAGTGAACGCCACGTGTCGTGGGCTATGTATATCACGATGTGGAAAGTGAGAAATGTGTTAATGTGTTGTAAAGGGTTGAATATAACGGCGTAACCCAGAGCCGTCATATTGAAAATTCTGTTACGCGTGTGTCAAAGTATTTTCTTTATTAAAACGAGACCAGAGAAGTAAGGCAGAGTCGCTTCCTTCTCGCTGCAATGCCACAGAGGGCGTTGTAGTAGGGTACTTGAGTATCCTTGTAAACCTAACTAGATGCTGGCTCAACGACGAGGCAACTTAGTAAAAATGCTTTCTTTGTTCGTTGTTTATTCATATTTTTCGTGGGATTACGTAGATAATATACGCCATTAACTAAACCGATATTTAAATATGGATACTTTGCAAACCATTTACAGATAAAAAAAGTAGATTAGTGTTCAGCTTCCGATCAAAGACATGGTCAATGGAAACGGAACATGAGTTCCGATTGGGAAAAGAAATGGGCCGTGCCTTTTCCAAGAAACCGTGTTGGCATCTGCTTTAAGCGATTTAGGGAGATCACGGAAACTCACAGCCCGGTAGGCCGGGCGGGAACTTAAAGCTTCGTCGTCCCAAATGCGAGTTGTCATTAGCGGAGGATGACACGGTGGTCGGTCGGTTCCCATTAGCCCCTCTGAGGTCAGAACAGCGGCGCTTTGGTTTGCGCGCTTACTTAACGAAAGAGGTGTTTGTAGTTAAATAACAGAAGCCAGTAAGTAATACTTTTGTACTAAATATACTAAAAGTTTCTAAATGCAATAGATGGAAAAAATCTTTAATTTTTACTACTATCTAATATACAGGTACTTAATATCATCGGGTAAATTATTAAATATTTTGATAACAGAATTATTCACTCATTTCTGAGCTGAACTCAGTTTTAAATGTTCAAATGTTCAAATGCGTGTGAAATCTTATGGGACTTAACTGCTAAGGTCATCAGTCCCTAAGCTTACACACTACTTAACCCAAAGTATCCTAAGGACAAACACACACACACCCATGCCCGAGGGAGTACTCGAACCTCCGCCGGGACCAGCCGCACAGGCCATGACTGCAGCGGCTCGGCTAATCCCGTGCGGCAAACTCAGTTTTAATTAAGGAGGCTAAAGGACATCTTTCTTCTTGTATTCTAATTATGGACGCCATTATTCCCTCTGTCCTCTACTGGATGTTTTTACAAGAAATTCTACCGTGATGCTGTAGTTAAACTACCAAATTCCTGAGACAGTGTTCTACGAGGTGGTAATTGGTGAGCACCACACAATTCCTATGACTAGTTTTTCCTCACAGAAAACCGTCTTGAAAATAAATTACTTCAGAATGTAATTCCGTTTGACGCTACAGAATAAAAATAAAACGAAAACACAATATTCTTTTTGTTTCTCTGTGAGGTATGGAATGAGTTTTGCGAAGTAGAAATTTTAGCTGAATTAGTCACAATTTTTGTAGCCAGTAATATCGCACTAAAATTTGTTAAAACACGTCGTGTTAATACTTGGGTTCTATTACATTCTTTGGAGCCGCTAGAGTTTGAGGTTAATCCAAACTTCCTTAGAATGTAACTCAACACTCCAGCACACAAGCATGTTACAGCCCTTTCATCTAAGGTATACATAATCGTATATGGACAAAAAAAAATTGAATGTGCTTACATTACAAGGAACAATTTGTCATGGCATATTAGTGTATGAGTGTTTTTCGACCTTGAACTGTGTCGTTTTGTCGTGACTGGTTTCACGAGCAGTAGTTGAGGTATAACAGCGGAGTTCGTGTGCAGGCTCATAGAGATTAAGAAACGGATTCGTATGCTAGTGGTCGACCACCACTACCTGACTATGCTTGGTAAGTAAAGAAATTTGCAGCATCACTCTTGTTTCGTTTGTGTCAGACGTCATGCACGAACAACCCATCTGGCTGAGAGCAAGAACATGCCTGCAGTAGAACTCGCGTCAGAATGGTAAAAAGTGATACAGGGAGTGTTAGGAAAAAATCGAGTTTGCGATCAACATCAAAAGAGATACTGCTGTGACCAGCGAAGCTCGCAAAAGAACCACAAGTTTCGTCGACTATGCAAGTGAGGGTTTACTTGGTTTAAAAAAAAAAAAAAGTTCAAATGTGTGTGAAATCTTATGGGACTTACGTGCTAAGGTCATCAGTCCCAAAGCTTACACACTGCTTAACCTAAGTTACCCTAAGGACAAACACACACACCCATGCCCGGGGGAGGATTGGAACCTCCACCGGGGCCAGCCGCACGCTTTTTTTTTTAAGTCAGTGCGGCTGGACACATGTGAATGTGTGGACGTTGCGTATTACACTGGGCAACAATGAAAATGTTTCGGGCTTAAAAATAGTAAATTTACATGTATTTCCATCTGCTGAATTCAAAAATCCCCATAAAAATGACAGATTACCTCTTGTTTTGAAGATAAATTGACATTTCATTTTTTAGAGTGAAAATTTTAAATATGGGGGAATTTTCTTTTGGGAGTTGGCACACCAGACAAATAACAAAACAAAAATGCTCTTCAGTTTTTTGTAAGTCATAAACATAGATACCGTTGCTGTGACGGTGAATTACATGTAGTTTCTACTCAAATTAATGCAAAATTTCTGGTTCGCGAGTGATTTTTTAGTGTAAAATTTGTAAAAATGCCACGAAAATGTGTAAATATGGTGAATAACTTTTGTTATATTTGTGGTGACATAACATTTTCCTCACAGAAACGCAATCTGACGCCTCTTGTAAAGACTGCCTATCAGTATTATTTCAGTATGAAAGTAGAGTACCAGGACAAGTCTTGGGCTCCACATATATGTTGCAACGCATGTTCAGTTGCACTGCGAGAATGGTTGAAAAAGAAGAAACGATCTATGGCACATCCTATACCCCTGATTTTGAGGGAAAAGATGATAAACCGCACAGACTGAGTCAAGCGGAATTGAGTGATCTCATTAGAGACATGCAGAAATTCTTGGGTCTCGACTACAGCAACGGAATCTTCTCCAAAGTGATGTGAGAATCTCACAGTACAGAAAACGTCACATGGAACTGCTTCCCTTTTTTGAGAAGAAAAATAATCTTGTTGTTTGCTGCGACATTAATGGCTTGATGAAATCTTTGAATTTTGAACCATGATCCAACTGAATGGAGACTATTCATAGACTCCTCCAAGCTTAGTTTGAAAGCTGTGTTACTTCACAACGGGAACCTTCTTTCATCTATTCTTGTTGGTCATGCTGTTCACATGAAGGAGACATATGCAAATATGACAGCTCTCTTGTTGTTGTTGTGGTCTTCGGTCCTGAGACTGGTTCGATGCAGCTCTCCATGCTACTCTATCCTGTGCAAGCTTCTTCATCTCCCAGTACCTACTGCAACCTACATCCCTCTGAATCTGCTTAGTGTATTCATCTCTTGGTCTCCCTCTACAATTTTTACCCTCCACAGTGCCCTCCAATGCTAAATTTGTGATCCCTTGATGCCTCAAAACATGTCCTACCAACCGATCCCTTCTTCTAGTCAAGTTGTGCCACAAACTTCTCTTCTCCCCAATCCTATTCAATACCTCCTCATTAGTTACGTGATCTACCCACCTTATCTTCAGCATTCTTCTGTAGCACCACATTTCGAAAGCTTCTATTCTCTTCTTGTCCAAACTGGTTATCGTCCATGTTTCACTTCCATACATGGCTACACTCCATACAAATACTTTCACAAACGACTTCCTGACACTTAAATCTATACTCGATGTTAACAAATTTCTCTTCTTCAGAAACGATTTCCTTGCCATTGCCAGTCTACATTTTATATCCTCTCTACTTCGACCATCATCAGTTATTTTACTCCCTAAATAGCAAAACTCCTTTACTACTTTAAGTGTCTCATTTCCTAATCTAATACCCTCAGCATCACCCGATTTAATTTGACTATATTCCATTATCCTCGTTTTGCTTTTGTTGATGTTCATCTTTTATCCTCCTTTCAAGACACTGTCCATTCCGTTCAACTGCTCTTCCAAGTCCTTTGCTGTCTCTGACAGTATTACAATGTCATCGGCGAACCTCAAAGTTTTTACTTCTTCTCCATGAATTTTAATACCTACTCCGAATTTTTCTTTTGTTTCCTTTACTGCTTGCTCAATATACAGATTGAATAATATCGGGGAGAGGCTACAACCCTGTCTCACTCATTTCCCAACCACTGCTTCCCTTTCATGCCCCTCGAGTCTTATAACTGCCATCTGGTTTCTGTACAAATTGTAAATAGCCTTTCGCTCCCTGTATTTTACCTCTGCCACCTTCAGAATTTGAAAGAGAGTATTCCAGTTAACGTTGTCAAAAGCTTTCTCTAAGTCTACAAATGCTAGAAACGTAGGTTTGCCTTTCCTTAATCTAGCTTCTAAGATAAGTTGTAAGGTTAGTATTGCTTCACGTGTTCCAACATTTCTACGGAATCCAAACTGATCTTCCCCGAGGTCCGCTTCTACCAGTTTTTCCATTCGTCTGTAAAGAATTCGCGTTAGTATTTTGCAGCTGTGACTTATTAAACTGATAGTTCGGTAATTTTCACATCTGTCAACACTTGCTTTCTTTGGGATTGGAATTATTATATTCTTCTTGAAGTCTGTGGGTATTTCGCCTGTCTCATACATCTTGCTCACCAGATGGTAGAGTTTTGTCATGACTGGCTCTCCCAAGGCCATCAGTAGTTCTAATGGAATGTTGTCTACTCCCGGGGCCTTGTTTCGACTCAGGTCTTTCAGTGCTCTGTCAAACTCTTCACGCAGTATCTTACCTCTCTTAGACTCAATTAAATGTCATGAACACAAATGGAAAATCTGTGGTGATCTAAAAGTCATTGCCATACTCTTAGGAATGCAACTGGGTTACACAAAGCATTGCTGCATTATATTAAAGAAGACTGGCCTGCAAGAAATCTTCACCCTAGCGAGAAAAATGTCGTTGCTAAGCCTCTTGTGGACCCAAAAGACGTTCTTCTTCCACCCCTGCAAATCAAAGAGAGAAATTTTCGAAATTAAGTGATGCAAAAGTTAAGGAAGCATTTTTGTCGGACCACAAATAAGAGAACTTGTAAAGAATCCTGTATTTGACCACGTTTTGGAGGGGAAAGAAAAGGAAGCTTGGGAAGCCTTCGAGGGTGTTGTTCATGGATTTTTAGGCAACAAAAGAGATGACAACTACAAGCATTTGGTGACAGTGCTCCCGCAAAAATACCGTAACTTTGGATGCAACACGTCCCTTAAGATCCATTTTCCCCACTCACTCCTAGTTGTGGAGCTGTTAGTGATGAACATGGTGAGAGATTCCATCAGGACATTTCTGTTATGGAACAAAGATATCAGGGCCGTTGGAATGAAGTAATGCTTGCGGATTACTGTTGGTCTTTGTATAAGGATTCTGCGGAACTCCATTACAAGAGGCAAGCTAAAAGACGACGAAGTCAATAGGCCACCACATGATTCTCTTCAGACACGACCATCTGCGAAGTATTTTTCCGGCAGTTTGGAGCTCTTAGCATGTAATTACCAGTCAAAAAAATCAACTGCACTTTCATTGTTGTTAGCATGAATTAATTAAAATGTATCCTTTTCTCTCAATCCGTTAATATGTAATACTTCCACCTTGTGTATATCATAGTGCTCATACTGTGGCATCAAGCAGTCAGGCGTGCAAGATGAGTGGTCCGCCAAGCGAGTGGATTCATTCTTATTTATCAAGTAACATGAGCTCTAGTACTCACAATTAATTATTCTCCTGTATGAATATTACGCAACGGAAACGGATAACGCACTTCTGACTATTAGTAATTTAAACAACTCTGACTGTTCACTACGCACTGGCAATACCACATTTTCTTTCTTACCCAACGGCTTTGATCAACACGTGGCCATCGCACTGAATATGAATGGCGCAAACATTACAAATTCTGGATATCATGACAACATACAATTCGAAGGAAAAGGCCACCAATCTTTTTCTTTTCATTATCTTTTTTATTCTGATAAATTCTATAACCTAAACACACCATTACATTTTCTGCAACAATTGCACATGATAAACTCCGCCCAGTGGTCATGGCCTTACATTGGTGATTCTCTATCTCATGGTCTCGTAATTATCTAACACTACAGTGCACTTTCTGGATAGGATGGTGGCTCTTTTGCTATATCTCACACTTCGACTCTCACACCCATCATCACGAAAATTTCCTCCAGACCGAGCGGTACAAAAGGAACATGCATAACCCACTACCTCTGAACCTATCTTGCTACTCTCCCATGCAAACCACACATACTTAAATTACATGAAATACACCACACTGGCAACATGGAATACAACACAAGGAATAGTCACAACGTTATAATCACATCACTTTCAGCTTTCCCACTTCAATTAGAATTCATCCCAATTTCACACGACACTTCCCCACTTCGTAGCTTTTCTTTCCTACTATGAACTCTGGAGGATATAGTCCGCAGCTCGTGGTCGTGCGGTAGCGTTCTCGCTTCCCGCGCCCGGTTTCCCGGGTTCGATTCCCGGCGGGGTCAGGGATTTTCTCTGCCTCGTGATGACTGGGTGTTGTGTGATGTCCTTAGGTTAGTTAGGTTTAAGGGGCTCCGGAAAGGCTCAAAATCATGAAAAGTTCAATTTTTACTTTTTTGCGTTTTCTGAATCTGCAGACTATTACCTTTTAATATATATATAATTTATTCAATTCCGAAGACTACAACTATTTTTAAATTTTTTTTGAAATGTGTTCTACATGGGCGTGACCCACTGTGGCGCTGTTAAACTGCTGTCAAATGGTGTTATTATTAACGTCCGTGTTCATCAGGTACATTTTAGTGATGTGAGATAAAGTATGTGTTGTGGCTAACCTGTGATGGTTCAATATATATCGCTGGTGTGATTGTCGATTGTTTCATTTTTATTTACTCTGTCGTTATCTCGAAAATATTCGTAATTAATTCTGTTTCTTGAGTCTCTGTTTTGTTGAAGTATAATAATGAGTAAAAGTAAAGTTATTAGAAATCCTCTGAAGGCTTTTAAGAAAAGGAGAAATGTTGGAAAGCCAAAGGTATGTGTTATTACTGTAAACAATAAAGACGATAACCAAGTGAGTGAACCTAACCTCTCAAGTAGACCTGCCCATAGCAGTCAAAGTGGGAAAGAAAATACTTCACAGAAGAAGCTTGGTTCAATGAGTGAAAACTATGAATGTTTTATGGGCGAATCGGATGTGAATGAAATATTTGATATGTCGGTTCTCAAAGGAATTTTTTCAAACTGTGTAAGATGTATTCATTGTAGTGAAGTTGGTCTGGAACTCTCCATAATAAAGCACGTAGGACTTGCTAGTGAAATACAACTGAAATGTGATAAGTGTTCATACATGACCACCTTTTGGAACAGTGTTGCAGTAACTGCAACTGAAGAAAATGGTAGCAACATCTATGAACACAACAACGAGCGATGCTTGCTTTAGACAAGGAACGCCTTCGGGCTGCAGACAGGGCTGTAAAGTGTCTAGAAATACAAGCAAGAGTAAACAGGAGGAGGAACAAGAGGAAGCTGGAGGAGGAGTTTGCAGAGGATGAAGATAATCCATCCTATGGACCTGGAATGCACTAAAAAGTTAATCCAATCTTTGTCGCTCGATTCCCAAAACTTTTATTTTCTCATACTAATTACATGTTTTCTAAGGATCTTCCAAACATATTTGTTTCAAACTTTCAGGAAATGTTATACAGTACCTTCTGCATAATTTAACACAGCCTTTTTCCAAAAAACTGTATATTTTTGAATATATAAATAAAAAATTGCAAAAAAATGTTGTGAATTTTCATTACAATTGAAAAAAAATCATCTTTAATAACTGAACTAAAATTTTGTAAAATCCCTGTGTTAAGTTGTAGCCCATATTCCAATAAATAATCTGTAAAAAGTTCAACTTCCTACCTCAAATACTTTGTGAGGAAAGATGTAATTTGTAAGCGTTATTTTAACATTGCAAGTATAGGGCGTTCCGGAGCCCCTTAAGTAGTTCTAAGTTCTAGGGGACTGATGACCATAGACGTTAAGTCCCATAGTGCTCAGAGCCATTTGAACCATTTTTTCTGGAGGATATATGCACGTCTTCCTGTGCAATGCAAGCCAAGTGGCGTTGCTGGATAGACGGCTGACTCACCTTGCTTCACTCTCAGAGTATTGTAGTTTAAATCAAGCGTCACACGGAAACATAATACGCAAAGTAATATTAAGAACATATTCGTCACACACGCGAGTCCTCAACTGATACCATGGACGAGTACTTCTCTTTATCCTTTGTCTCACACACAGATTGAGACTCACACAGTACTTACCACGTGGAAGTACTCGTCTCTAATTTCAAGTCCTGCACACGCCATTTCTTAAATATTTCCAACTTATCGTACACACGCCAGTAATTCAGCTTAACTTAAGCACTCGGAAGTATTTCAACTTATTGCTACATGTGGTTTCATTGTGACCGTTTGCCACTTCCGAAGATTACTATGATCCCCTTAATATTACCTGCCTGACATTTAATTCTCCCCACAAAAGTTCCTGAAATAGAGAAATTATTATTCCAAACTACTCTTAAGTATTCCACATGCATACCATTCTATCCACTGTTTTGTCTTTACGGAGCACACCTAAAGACAGGTCTTACCAACACAAGATTCAGCGGCAGAGTGCTGAAACATGGCCGTTCTTCAGGTCATCTCGCACCTCTGTCGAGGTGGGGGAAGACCATGCTACCCATTGGTCTGCCACATTTCAGGCACTCAAAGCTCAGGTAAATTTCATCTCTTTGGTTCCACCAAAGGTGACCAAAGTACCATCTCAAAGATGATCATATATTGCACATTCACTATATGTGGTTAGCAGACGACCATACATTCATTCATTTCGCAGATCTCACCAAATTGGATGTAGGGATTTATTTTGTGGGAGTGCACATGTGATCAATTAAATAAATAAATTGTCATTCTTTCCTACACTGGTATCCGGCTTCGGTGTATTAAGTGAAATTGAGTTATTATTACAAAAAATATGTTGTTCTGACACGAATAACGAAGAATGTTGTACCTATTTTCAATGTCGGGCGGTACTGTACCATTTCAATAGAAACTGAATCTAATAAAAATTTTTCATTGTCCTATTTGTTTTTCTCAACCCAAAATTAGTAGGAATTGCCTCATGAAGTGCTCGAAACATTCAAAAATTTTTTTTTGTTGCCCAGTGTTATTGAATAATCACTGTGTGTACTTAGTGTGATACTTTAATTGTCACCAATGAAGAGAAAAGTGAGGGCGAGAAACCCGGGGCGTCTCGAGACACGTCTTTGCTGATCATCGGTGCTCAATTCAAAGCGTGACTCATCGCTGAAGGCAGTTCTAATCCACTCAAGGAGATTCCAGGCCGAAGACGTGTCTGGAGACGCCCGCTGGAGACGCCCCGGAAAGCGATTGCATGCCGGTCTGACTGTCGCCCACCATGCGGCCCGACTTCCAGGAGTAATAGTCTGGGGTGCCACTTCATTCCATAGCAGGATCCCTTTAGTTGTCATCTGCCACATTCTTACAGCACAGCGGTACGTCAACGATATTCTACGCCTAGTTTTGTTGCCCTTCATGGTAAGCCATCCTGGTCTTACATTTGGGCAATATAATGATCGCCGCACACGGCGATAGTATCTCCTGCTTGTCTTGGTGCTTGACAAATCCTACCTTGGCCAGCAAGGGCGCCGCATCTCTCCCAAATTGAGAACGTGTGGACCACTATGGTAGGGCTCTCCGACCAATTTGGGATTTTGACGACCTCACGCGCCAGTTGGACAGAATTTTGGACGATTTCCCTCAGGAGGGCATCCAAGAACTCTATCAATCAATGCCATGCCGAATATCTGCTGGCGTATGACCAACGCGTTATTGAATTGCTCAATTTGTGAAGCTCTTTCTCTTGAATAAATAATCTATTTTTTACTGAAAATGTAGTCATGTGTTTGTCTGTACATTTGCATCACATCCGTCCCATTTGGAAAACTACTTCGAGTGTATTTAATAATTGCTCAAATCATTAAAATAATACCTCGGCAAACTTGGATAAAGGATCTGGAATAGTAATTCAAAGTTAACACATATCTATCAACTCACTTGCAACTTCTGTCAAGCCCAGTGTAAGTAGGCTGTTTACGTTTTTATATTGGTAACGCCACGTAGTGCTCTGTATGAAAATCACTGGCTGTGCTGTGTGCAGTCTGTGGCTGGTTGGCATTGTTGCAATATTCGCTATTGTAATGTTGGGGAATTGGATGTGAACAGCGCGTAGAGTTGCGCAACTGGAGGTGAGCCGCCAGCAGTGGTGGATGTGGGGAGAGAGATGGCAGAATTTTAAGAGCGGACGATCTGGGCGTGTGTCCGCCAGAAAGAGTAAATTTGTAATACTGGGTATCATGAACTGATATATACACTCCTGGAAATTGAAGTAAGAACACCGTGAATTCATTGTCCCAGGAAGGGGAAACTTTATTGACACGTTCCTGGGGTCAGATACATCACATGATCACACTGACAGAACCACAGGCACATAGACACAGGCAACAGAGCATGCACAATGTCGGCACTAGTACAGTGTATATCCACCTTTCGCAGCAATGCAGGCTGCTATTCTCCCATGGAGACGATCGTAGAGATGCTGGATGTAGTCCTGTGGAACGGCTTGCCATGCCATTTCCACCTGGCGCCTCAGTTGGACCAGCGTTCGTGCTGGACGTGCAGACCGCGTGAGACGACGCTTCATCCAGTCCCAAACATGCTCAATGGGGGACAGATCCGGAGATCTTGCTGGCCAGGGTAGTTGACTTACACCTTCTAGAGCACGTTGGGTGGCACGGGATACATGCGGACGTGCATTGTCCTGTTGGAACAGCAAGTTCCCTTGCCGGTCTAGGAATGGTAGAACGATGGGTTCGATGACGGTTTGGATGTACCGTGCACTATTCAGTGTCCCCTCGGCGATCACCAGTGGTGTACGGCCAGTGTAGGAGATCGCTCCCCACACCATGATGCCGGGTGTTGGCCCTGTGTGCCTCGGTCGTATGCAGTCCTGATTGTGGCGCTCACCTGCACGGCGCCAAACACGCATACGACCATCATTGGCACCAAGGCAGAAGCGACTCTCATCGCTGAAGACGACACGTCTCCATTCGTCCCTCCATTCACGCCTGTCGCGACACCACTGGAGGCGGGCTGCACGATGTTGGGGCGTGAGCGGAAGACGGCGTAACGGTGTGCGGGACCGTAGCCCAGCTTCATGGAGACGGTTGCGAATGGTCCTCGCCGATACCCCAGGAGCAACAGTGTCCCTAATTTGCTGGGAAGTGGCGGTGCGGTCCCCTACGGCACTGCGTAGGATCCTACGGTCTTGGCGTGCATCCGTGCGTCGCTGCGGTCCGGTCCCAGGTCGACGGGCACGTGCACCTTCCGCCGACCACTGGCGACAACATCGATGTACTGTGGAGACCTCACGCCCCACGTGTTGAGCAATTCGGCGGTACGTCCACCCGGCCTCCCGCATGCGGTTCACGTCCACGCTGTCGCGGCATGCTACCAGTGTTAAAGACTGCGATGGAGCTCCGTATGCCACGGCAAACTGGCTGACACTGACGACGGCGGTGCACAAATGCTGCGCAGCTAGCGCCATTCGACGGCCAACACCGCGGTTCCTGGTGTGTCCGCTGTGCCGTGCGTGTGATCATTGCTTGTACAGCCCTCTCGCAGTGTCCGGAGCAAGTATGGTGGGTCTGACACACCGGTGTCAATGTGTTCTTTTTTCCATTTCCAGGAGTGTATATTAGTAGTGGCGCTCGCTGTATTGCAGTAGTTCGAGTAACGAAGATTTTTGTGAGGTAAGTGATTCACGAAAGGTATAGGTTATTGCTAGTCAGGGCCATTCTTTTGTAGGGATTTTTGAAAGTCAGATTGCGTTACGTTCAAAATATTGTGTGTCAGTTTAGTGTTGATCAGAGTAAGTAAAGAGAGAAATGTCTGAGTACGTTCAGTTCTGCTCAGCTGTTTGAAAATCAAATAACGTAAGAGGTTTATCAGCACAATCATTCATAAATTTTTCTAAGGGGATGTTTCATACCAGTACATAGGACAAACAAGCAGAAGTTTCCGAACGAGGTACACAAAGCACATGAGAGCTCTAAGAAGTGGCAGCACACATTCAACTTTTGCAGAACATCTAATGAACAAAAACCATAACCCCACTAATATCGAACACGATCTACACATTCTGAGGAACAGCAACAGTCTATACCAACAACTAACAATAGAAGAAAATTACCACATACAAAAGGCTATAGTCGAAGGAAAAATGTAATAAATGAAAACACAACACTTTGCAACAACACACTCTTTACCGCTCTGAGAGAACTGAGCAAGGACACAGAACAGAAAGCACACACACGCAAAAGAGCCACTTCCGCATCACACACAGAGTCATAAATAATGAACAGAGGTCGTCGTAATTCGCGCTACAGCTTTTCATAGCCTTTCTCGCCACATGCGATACACCTCTCGCGACACACGCGAGCAGCAAGACGGCGTAATATTCTGAATCAGAAACAAAGTGCGAAAGTTTTGTTTTTCTGTGTATAAAAGCAGCCACATACCATCCAACGAACGTGAGTACACGAACAGCTAAGTACACACCAAACAACTGGTTTCCACAACACTACCACAATCCCAAGTATATATTGCTGATATACGAAGTTCACCTTTTTGCAGATGACATGATGTTCGCTAAGTAAAAAACGGAAACAAAAAAAGAGCACAGAACAGAAAATATGTCACAAACAGCGCCAATAATTGCTTAAAACATGCTGTAACATACAATAAATAAGGTAGTATAAAAGTATACATAGAAAACTGTATTTCCAAAGACGAACAGTACAGATGTAATAATGTTTTACTGTGTTTGTATAACCATGCTATTTTCTGCATGTTTTAGATTTAAAAACCCCACTGATGATGGTGACATTTGTCGCCGAAACTAGTTTGGGATAATAAGGAAATAAACGAATAACAAGGTGTTTTGCACCAAGGCGGACTCAATTTCTGTTATTACTGTTAATATTAACTCAGGCGGAGATCGCACCGTGAATGCCATTGGTTAGAACATCGAGGATGAAAATGCTACAGAAGGATTTGTGGGAGCATTTACTGGTGTAGTTGAAAGCATGTTGAACTTCTAACAGTAACAAGTTTTGAAAATTAAGATAGAATTACTGAGCATCATTATGCAAACACCGCCTTTCCCTACAGATCGCTTCGCTGTTGCGGCTATGCCTCGCTGTGTTTAAGTCTGCCGGTGGCAGTTGCGATGGCTGCAAAACCAGCCATTGGTTTCGGTGCTAATAGCCCTTCTCTGCCAAAGTCTAAGTTCAACATCCGTTGGATGAGAGCCTCTCATCCTGGACGTGTGGCATCGAAGCAAAAGCGTGGTTTAGAAGGGAAGTCTGGGAGAAAAGTGACTGCAGAGTGCTTCCGGCAAGACAAACTTTGAGTCCTGTGGTTTTCGGCGTTGCAACTTCTTCTGAGTGCCGACCAGTGAGGTGTCGTCTTACAAGACGCTGTCCTCCCTTTTCTTACTCAGATTTGAGGTAGTTAACTAGTTAAAAAACTTAGTAGTCCTGAACTGCAAGAGGTTTATGCTTTACCCTCTCTCCCTATCTTCCTTCGTACACTGGCCAGTACGGTTAGATCTCTGTAAGCACAGTCGCGCTCTCTTCTCCCACTCCAGGATTGTTTATATGAACTAACAAGAGTTGTCTTTAAATTTCTTTAATCATTCATTTAGTCTGTCATACCCAGTCGGGTTCCGGAATGTCATGCACTACACAGAAGACCCAACTTTCTGTTCCAGTCCCACTTCCTAAGATGCTACTTCAGCGACCCGTGTTTTTCTGCAAAGTTTGACTTCCTATTGAGTCCTCCTACAAAAGCTGTTCTTCTGTACCTCTCGCCGTTAGGCGGCGCACATCGCATGGACATGGCCTGTTAAAAACAAATTCTGTTGTCCTGCGCATTCCTGAGATGTGCTCTGCTTTGTCTGATGGCAGATGCATAGCGCCAACTGTGTCGGGACGGGGTTTTTCCCCGTCTCTCTTAATTAACAAAAGCTTGCTCCAGCCGTTTTCTGAACTGCGTCACGTTTTCCACGTGGAGGCGAGCTGCCGGTTCTGCAAATGTAATGGAGGTAGACTCCTTAGATGGAGGGGGCGGCTTACCACCTACACAGCATTCCTAGCTGTTACAGGCGTCGGAATTGCTTTCCCGATGGCCTTTCGTTTAGCTATGCATGCGAGTTAGCATATGAAATCAAACTCTAAGGAGCTATGTGTTGTCAATCCTGAGTAGTAATTCATATTTTACTACCCAGTGGTCATTAATTTACTGCACTTAACTTGACCATCTCTTAGGGTTTCACAAACGTTATGGGACAGTCTCATGAAAAAGGTTGTGAAACAGGGGAAGAAGTGGTCTGTCGTCCAGATAGTTGTCGTGCATTTGCGGAGAGCATTTTGAACAATAATACTGGACATCAGTGTTTTTGTTGCAAAGAAAAATTTATAGTGAGGACTGTAATAATGACTCATACTGGTAGCATAAGTTTAAGTCATGGCCTTTATTTTGTTTCATGTCGGAATATTTGTCCTTTACTGGCACTGGAGAGAATACACTATGTGATCAAAAGTATCCGGACACCCCCAAAAACACGCTTTTTTCATGTTAGGTGCCTTGTGCTGCCACCTTCTGCCAGGTACTTCATATCAGCGACCTCTGCAGTCATTAGACATCGTGAGAGAGCAGAATGGGGCTCTCCGCGGAACTCACGTCAGGTGATTGGGTGTCACTTGTGTCATACGTCTGTACGCTAGATTGCCACACTCCTCGCCCGCATCTCGTGGTCGTGCGGTAGCGTTCTCGCTTCCCACGCCCGGGTTCCCGGGTTCGATTCCCGGCGGGGTCAGGGATTTTCTCTGCCTCGTGATGGCTGGGTGTTGTGTGATGTCCTTAGGTTAGTTAGGTTTAAGTAGTTCTAAGTTCTAGGGGACTGATGACCATAGATGTTAAGTCCCATAGTGCTCAGAGCCATTTGAACCATTTTGAGCCACACTCCTCAACATGCCGAGGTCCACTGTTTCCGATGTGATAGTGAAGTGGAAACGTGAACGGACACGTGCAGCCCTTGTTGTTTTGCGTGGCACATCACAGCACAGGCCTACATTGATGTTTAAAGCACCTTCTTGCTTCCTACTGCTGAAGAGCAATTCGGGGATGGCTGTTGCATCTTTCAACACGATCGAGCACCTGTTCATAATGTGGCGGAGTGATTACACGACAAAAACATCCCAGTAATGGACTGGTCTGCACAGAATCCTGACCCGGATCCTTTAGAACACGTTTGGGATGTTTTGGAACGCCGACTTCGTGCCAGGCCTCACCGACCGACATCGATACCTCTCCTCAGTGAAGCACTCCGTAAAGAATGGGCTGTCATTCCCCAAGAAAGCTTCCAGCACCTGATTCAACGTATGCCTGCGAGAGTGGAAGCTGTCATCATGGCTTAGGGTGGGCATTCCCGATGGAGGACGCAACGAACCTGTAAGTCATTTTCAGCCAGGCGTTCGGGTACTTCTGATCATATAGTGCACTTCTGAATTACTGTAGTTCTGCCGAAGTGATAGGAAGCAGCTCATATGCGCAGACAATAAAAAACCAGATTCTCCACCAGTCACAAACGGAGTGCCTCGGGGCTCGTTTCTTGGACCCTTTTTATTTATTGTATCTACACTACTGGCCATTAAAATTGCTACACAAAGAAGAAATGCAGATGATAAACGGGTATTCATTGGACAAATATATTATACTAGAACTGACATGTGATTACATTTTCACGCAATTTGGGTGCATAGATCCTGAAAAATCAGTACCCAGAACAACCACCTCTGGCCATAATAACGGCGTTGATACACCTGGGCATTGAGTCAAACAGACCTTGGATGGCGAGTAAAGGTACAGCTGCCCATGCAGCTTCAACACGATACCACAGTTCATCAAGAGTAGTGACTGGCGTATTGAGACGAGCCAGTTGCTCGGCCACCATTGACCAGACATTTTCAATTGGTGAGAGATCTGGAGAATGTGCTGGTCAGGGCAGCAGTCGAACATTTTCTGTATCCAGAAAGGCCCGTACAGGACCTGCAACATGCGGTCCTGCATTGTCCTGCTGACATGTAGGTTTTCGCAGGGATCGAATGAAGTGTAGAGCCACGGGTCGTAACACATCTGAAATGTAACGTCCATTGTTCAAGGTGTCGTCAATGCGAACAAGAGGTGACCTAGACGTGTAACCAGTGGCACCCCATACCATCACACTAGGCGATACGGCAGTATGGCGATGACGAATACACGCTTCCAATGTGCATTCACTTCGATGTCGCCAAACACGGATGCGACCATCATGATGCTGTAATCAGAACCTGGAGTCATCCGAAAAAATGACGTTTTGCCATTCGTGCACCCAGGTTCGTCGTTGAGTACACTATCGCAGGCGCTCGTGTCTGTGGTGCAGCGTCCAGAGTAACCGCAGCCATGGTCTCCGAGCTGATAGTCCATGCTGCTGCAAACGTCTTCGAACTGTTCGTGCAGATGGTTGTTGTCTTGCAACCGTCCCCATATGTTGACTCAGGGATCGAGACGTGGCTGCACGATCCGCTACAGCCATGCGTATGAGATGCCTGTCATCTCGACTGCTAGTGATATGAGACCGTTGGGATCGAGCACGCCGTTCCGTATTACCCTCCTGAACCCACCGATTCCATATTCTGCTAACAGTCATTGGATCTCGACCAACGCGAGCAGCAATGTCGCGATACGATAAACCGCAATCGCGATAGGCTACTGTCCGACCTTTATCAAAGTCGGAAACGTGATGGTACGCATTTCTCCTCCTTACAAGAGGCATCACAACAACGTTTCACCAGGCAGCGCCGGTCAACTGCTGTCTGTGTATGAGAAATCGGCTGGAAACTTTCCTCATGTCAGCACGTTGTAGGTGTCGCCACCGGCGCCAACCTTGTGTGAATGCTCTGAAAAGCTAATGATTTGCATATCACAGCATCTTCTTCCTGTCGGTTAAATTTCGCGTGTGTAGCATGTCATCTTCGTGGTGTAGCAATTTTAATGCCAGTAGTGTATGCCGTTTAGTAGAATCGTTGCTAGAGTATATTGCAATGATTATCGAGATGCGGGTACAGTTTTAGTGATAGGTTTCGATACGAAACATCGCTTCCAATGTGGTACTGGAAAATCAGAAGCTAAGAGGCATCCCGACGTTACAGCGGGCAGCAGGCGCGCAGGCGGCCGGTAAGTCTCTAAGGCGCTGGCTGCCAATTATGCGTCGTCGCCCACGTGACCGGCGGGCATCAGCTCGCGTGGCGCCCGCCGCCCGCCGCCGCCGCCAGGTCATAAATCTCCGGCGCCGACCACCCGCGGGAACGCCCGACCGTCGCCGACGCCCGCCTGGCCTTCGTTCGCGGCGCTCTGCCTACGCTAATAAGGTCACCAGTCCGGAACGTACGCCCGGTTGCGTACCGGTGATTGTAATGCGACACTAATAGCAGGGGCTCTGTCGCTCTGGCGACGCAGTCTGAGGCTAGAGACTAATCGTAAACTCCGCAAGTGTGGCGTCACGCGTTTCGCGCTACTGGCACATCCTCAGAATTTCTTAGACACCGGAAAACGCATTAGCCAAAAAGGAAAACTTCAGCGGAGCGTAATCGCAATCGTCACTTCTATCCTTGTCCGCCCCCGGTAGCTGAATGATCAGCGTGACGGATTGTCAATCCTCTTGGCCCGGGTTGCCAGTTCTATGCCTTTGTGTTTTGGTTCAAATGGCTCTGAGCACTATGGGACTTAACTTCTGAGGTCATCAGTCCCCTAGAACTTAGAACTACTTAAACCCAACTAACCTAAGGACATCACACACATCCATGCCCGAGGCAGGATTCGAACCTGTTGTACTTCACGGAGAGGTTTGCGGTGGAAATTCCGAGAACGCACTTTTCAACAAGAGGCGGGCAACAAATTACTTCCTCCCACATGCGTCTCGCAGAATGACGAATAAATCATATGGAGTATGATCTAGCGCACTTAAACCGCCTCCCCTTTGACTGTGAATGCAATGTTTCGACTTATGTGAAAAAGAGTAAACAGCTACAACAATTGTCAGCTTAATGCAATGATCGATTGTTAGAATTCTATCACCGCGTGGTCTAGCTGCGCGGTCTTGGCGCCTTGCACGGTTCGCGCGGAGCCCCGTCGGAGGTTCGAGTCCTCCCTCATGGATTTATCTGTTGTCCTTAGCGTAAGTTAGTTTAAATTAGATTCAGTAGTGTGTAAGCCTAGGGACTGATGACCTCAGCATTTCGGTCCCATGGAAACTTATCACAAATTTCCAGTTTCTTCTATCAGCATTTCAGTTTATTTCATGAGTGAAATTGACGTTTCTCTTTGCGGTCTACAAATGACTTTCTCGATAGAAGGAATAATTGTAATTGTGGAAGCATTTGTGAAAACGGGTTCGATTAAGGAAACTCGCGAAATTTTCGGGGCCAAGTATCCGGACATATGACTATCAGCGCCGGCCGCGGTGACCGAGCGGTTCTACGCGCTTCAGTCTGGAACCACGCGACTGCTACGGTCGCAGGTTCGAATCCTGCCTCGAGCATGGACGTGTGTAATGTCCTTAGGATAGTTAGGTTTAGGTACCGTAGTTTTAAGTTCTAGGGGACTGATGACCTCAGATGTTACGTCCCATAGTGCTCAGAGCCATTTGAACCATTTTTTGACTATCAGCAAAGAGAGCAATACAGAGTCTGTATAAAAACTGGCGTACCTTCGGGTCTGTGCAAAATGCAAAACGACAAAGAATTCCTTCAGTTCGCACATCAGGAATTATTGCAGCCATTTGTCAAAGAATTATTCAGAGCCTAAAGAAGTTTTCACGTAAATTGACCCAACGGGCGTATGTAAGTAGGAGTTGCCAGCGGATATTGAAAAGTCTTAATCTGAAGCCATATCGTGAGACTGCTGTGCGGCAATTACGGGAGGATGATAGAAACGTGTGGATTACTGCACGTGGCTTTTGAATAACATCAACGATGGTTTGCTAGACCCTTCCCGTTACATCATGAGTGATGAAGCATGGTTTCATCTTCCTAGTTATATGAATTCACAGAATACGAGGTACTGGGCAACGGAGAACCCTACCACTGTGTGTCACTAACGACTCGATAATGAAACAATCGGCGTTTGGTGCGGTGCGACAGGAACGCACATCATTGCACCGATATTTATTGACACTGCCCGGAACACGGTTGCATACGTGGAAATTTTTGATACATTTTGTGCTTAACTCACTAAATATGAAAGACAATACTGCTTCTTCCAACAAGATGGGTCAACAAGTCCATGATGTCGCTGAGGAACGAACTGTCAGTAAATATTTATGGCCACCACGTTCACCGGATCTAGCAACAAGTGATTTTTTTTTCCTCGGGGACACTTGAAGAGTAAGGTCTCTGACACAAATCCACACACAATAGAGGAACTGAAAGACATCATTCTTAAAGTTGCCGCCATCGATATCCGAACTTTACGCCGAGTGTGTCTGAATATGCTTACAAGGGGAGGCCGCCAATTGTGAAATTCAGATTCGATTCATACTGCGCATAATAAAAGCTCATGGCCAGAGGTGTAATGTGGCAAAGCACCAAGATGCACTTCTCAGTCGTTGTCGAGAAAATCGACAGTTAAAAGAAACCGTTGCGGTGAAATACTCTCTACGATTAACAATATTCTACAGCGTCGTGGCGCAGCGGTAAGCGCTCGGGTTCGTAATCAATCTCGCGCCCTGCAACCCTTTTTTTTGTATTTGTTTTTTGTAATTCAAATATATATATATATATATATATATATATATATATATATATATATATATATATATATATATATATAATTTCCGGCGATCAGTTGCAACAATTATGCATATAATAAGTTGTTGAAAATCCTTTGTCGTGCAAAAACTGGCGTCTTCGAACATCATTATGTTTTCCGCAAACAAAGTTGTATTTCACAAATGTTATTAATTGTCTTCATAATGTTAACCACGTATAGTTAACGGAAGACGTAGAAACGGTATTCCGAAAGGAATACGTGTAGCGTAAGTCAAACGTTCGAATTAGAATAGAGACCCCACGAACACAAATTTGCTGCGGCATGCATGAAATATAAACTCCGTTACTCGCTCGTTACACTTGAAGGACAGATGTTGAATGGGCCGAAACGAGCCGCCGCATAAGATCGTAGTTGCCTGCTAACTTCGAAAGAAGGTAGATGCGGTCGCCATGGCAACTTATAACATCGTCGAAAATCAGTGCGGACGGGAGAGCTTTGGTACACCCTGTTAAAAAAAAAAAAACGGAAAAATGGAGGCGGTACAATTGGAGAGCGATCCGCCTTCACCAACATTCATAAGCAATTCATTAATAGTTTATAATATATATATATATATATATATATATATATATATATATATATATAATTTGAACTACAAAAAACTAATAATTAAAGAAAGTTGCATGGCGCGAGATTCGATCCGGCGACCTTCGGGTTACGAACCCGAGCGCTTACCGCTGCGCCACGACGCTGTAGAAAATTGTTAATCGGTTTCACGGCAACGGTTTCTTTTAACTGTCAATTTTCTCGACAACGGCTGAGAAGTGCATCTTGGTGCTTTGCCACATTACACCTCTGGCCATCAGCTTTTCTTATGCGCAGTATGAATCGAATCTGAATTTCACAACTGGCGGCCTCCCCTTGTTAGACGTGCACAACTGTGTACTGTTGTTGCAGGGGGTCACTTTCAGCACCTTCTATATATGTATTTTTCACTGTATTTTTCATTGTAAATACATGGTAAGTTCTATTCAGATCGTGGCTTCTCTAATTCCACCGCATTTCCTTGATACTTACTCGGGCTACTTTAATCTGCGGCACCCTGTAGAATTGGGTCAGGATTAATTTTCTGAATATGTCTACTTTCTTTCAAACACTGAAGAGAATTTCTTGAATTTAAAGCTGCACTTCTACTTGTTCTGGACTAGAAGTACTAATTTTAACGCACAGCTGAATCCGCAATGTGAAACTTGACGCCGCTAGCACAGCGCAGCTTGCTTCTGGCAGCGGGCAGCCATTGCACCTTTCGTTTACGACGCTGTCTTAACACTGACCGCATAATGCTTTCCGCTGTGATTCTAAAGGGTACGTCTCTTTTCCCGCCCACGAAGGTAACAACGTGTTCGCAACTAGCGAGTAATTTCCAAATTACCGCCCGGCCGTCGTTCCGTTCTACACTTCAGCTGGTTTTGCTGGCCGTGTCTCGCACAATTAAAACAGCATCCAGAAATGACAGAGCAATGCTCCGTGCAAATAGCCGGTACTTTAAGGACACTTCAAAACGCCTCAGAAACAGTCCGAGGGGTACCCGGTAATTTCTAATTTTTGCTTTTGGCGTAACGTAGCTTTTTTTTTTTCTTTTTTGCAAGATATCTGCAAGACACTGGCATGAAGTGTGGTGCAGTGCGCTCAGGCGTTGCCGTTAAACCATTACTAACAGTTTAAGAATGAAAACTACACTCCGTGAATGCTGTACAGCATTTATTTTTGTCCTTAATCGATTTCTGAAGAGTCATTAACAAACAATAACTGACTCTTGTTGTGAAAGACGGAACATGTATGTAAAAAAGACTCATCTTGAGATTGAAGCTCTTACGTCCGTGTTTGCTTGCAAACAGATTTGTTTTTGGGAAGGGTCCGCCTTGAGCAAATCAATTTATATCACTCGACAGGTTTCGCTGAAGTTTCAGCATCGTCAGTGGGCTTTTATTTTCTTTCTATTAAACAACAAGAAAAAATGATCTTTACCGCTTGCACATGTATAAATTTCAATTTTTAACAAATTATTTTTAAATTTGAAAACCAGACAAAATTTTGCAGATGTACCTTGTTATCACATGCTGCTCTGATCCTGGATTTTTATGTTTTGCATTACAGTTGTTTTCTTTTCACAGTTTGTCACGTGCAACCGCATAGAACTTAGCGTAGAAATGTTATTTACCTCGAGAAATTTACACGTGCACAAGTGGTAATGAGCAATTTTACTGTTGTTTAATAGATAGAAAATAAAAGCCCATTGATGATACTGAAACTTTAGCGAAGTCTGAGTAATAGAAGAAAAGAAAAAAAAGTTTTTTGTTCAAGCTGGACCCTTTCCAAGAACATAAAAAGAAAATGAACTTTATAATTTTAGATATTACAATCGAGAGGTGTGTTACAAAACGTGCAGTGGGAAACTAATCTTTGGTAGCTCAGTACTAATGTGTTACTATATTTATAAATGCACATTACAGTGTCTCAAAAAAATGTACAATAGTTCTCTAAATGCTGATATTTTTGATACAAGGAGAGTGGTGATACCAGTGAGTAACTCGTGTTTCAACTTGCTTAAGGCTCTTGTATATGCTAATTTTCTCATCGCGATACCGGTCAAACGAAAACAGTAGGAAATTTAATTACCTTTTCATGTTGGGGAGAGACTCGTGCTTACCCTGCTGAGGGAACTGGGGAAGTTTGCGGTGGTGAAGGTACATACATATGACGGACGATGATTGCAGTCTAATGCAAGTACAATCCGCAAGCCATGAACTTTTGCGAAGTGCGAGTTGTGAATTGGGGAGGGTAGACTTTTTTTTCATTTTTGTCCTTTGATCCGTGAACCATACAACCGAATGGAGATGGAAGCTGCAGATTATAACAAAGCCATCGTGCTGCGCGCTCACTTTTAACGTTTATATGTATGCCTTCGTTTTAATTTCAAAGATGTCTTCGGATGAACTGCAATCGGGAATCAGCAACTGCCCGTTTGGTGTTACGTCCTTTGCAAGGGGATATGCTTTCTCACTTTGTGAAGTACCCTAGGTCCACTAGTCTTCACACGAAGTTCACCGAAATACATACCGATGTGAGGACGATCTGTCGTATGAGTATTATGAACAATGTACAAGCTGTCACGATCGCTAAAATCGTTTATTCATATATATAACCGGTTTCGGTAATTCTCTGTTGCCATCTTCGGATCTACAGGGTGTCCCAGCTATCTTGTCCACCCAAAATATCTCTGGAACAATAACAGCTATTGGAAAACGACTTTCACCGGTATCAATGTAGGGCTGGGGCCCATGAATGTACATATTTGGAAACATTCTAAAACGAAAGCATATGTGTTTTTAACACAAACTTATGTTTTTTTAAATGGACCTCCTATATTTTTTCTTCAGCAATCCATAGCATGACAAAGCACATACACAATGGAGTTGATTGCATCGCAATATTCCCATTACATCCCGAGATATTAAGACGCGAAGTTGACGCTTGAAACACCCGACATGCGCTGCTAGCGCACGTCCTGAGGCTCAGGCGTGAACCCCATGCTGCTCGTAATCGCGATGTGATTGGCATGCGTAATCACACTTCGATACTTATCAAGAGGTCCGAAACGAATAATACGGTCTGCTGCCATCAACTCTCATAAGCACATAATCGTTTCCCTCTTGCACGTTTTACGTATCTACGTACACAATATGAACCAGTACCGATCGGTGTACACCCGTCAGGTTGTCTTATTTATCCTGCACACCCAAAATAAGGTTTATCTAATGCGTTATATGACCCACTGTGCCTGTCGCGCAGGGCCTGGCTCTACCTAGTCAAGTGTCCAACGTAGTTCCCACTACTGCCACAGTTACCACTTCGCCTTGTTTATGATTTGCGACCCATGCAAACTCCTGTACTCCACCACCCTCCGAGCATCCCATTTGTTGTTGCTTTGGCGTGCAGTACACCGCTTGCCAGTGTAGTCATGCATCAGAGTAATCTAGTGACGGCAAGGAGGTACTACACATTGTGAATAAATGTTGTGTTGTGGAACTTATTCTGTACAGTATAAAGTACACACATGAAGATATGGTAGAAATGCTGCTGATCTATGGAGAATGTACGTTGACGGGAAATACGTTATGAGGTTGCTTGTTTGTTGATGGTACTGTTAGCGAACATTATGATTATTAAGTTAATATGTCTGTTTTCTACCCTACTCTACGTACCTGTACTGTACGCTGTTGTAGGTGGACGAAATGCTGTTCAGGCAGAACGACTGTACAGAAGACGATTCCCTGACAAGCCATCGCCTTCGCGCCGGATGTTTGGTCGTCTCACATCTCGTCTACGTGAAACGGGAAGCTTAAATCCAAGACCTCGACATTGTCCTAGAACACGCACAGATGAACGTGTTGAAGTTGCTGTGCTCGCTACCATAGCTGTGAATCCTCAAATCAGCACACGTCAAATTGAACGTGAAGTTGGTGTGTCGAAATCAAGTGCACAGCGTATTCTTAAACGTCATAAATTTCATCCTTACCATGTTCATTTACACCAGGATCTTCATGGAAATGACTTCCGCAATAGGGTAACATTTTGTCGGTGTGCTCAGCAAAAACTTCTGACTAATCCAAATTTTTTTGCAGATGTCCTCTTTACCGACGAGGCATCATTCTCCAACAAAGGAATTGTCAATATGAGGAATATGCATTATTGGTCCGCAGACAATCCAAAATGGCTCCGTCAGGTAGAGCATCAACGTCCGTGGTAAGTTAATATTTGGTGTGGGATTATTGGAGATACCATTATCGGATCTTTCTTTATAAATGGCATCCAAAATGGCAAACAATACTCCAGACTTATACGACACAATCTTCCTGTCCTCTTGGACACCGTGCCTCTGAACCGGAGAATGGTCATGTGGTATCAGCGTGACGGATGCCCTGCACATAACGCCACCCGGGAAGCATCACAGTGGAAGCAATCACCTTAGCCAAGCGGTCTAAGGCGCTGCACTCATGGACTGTGCGGCTGGTCCCGGCGGAGGTTCGAGTCCTCCCTCGGGCATGGGTGTGTGTGTTTGATTTAGGTTAAGTAGTGTGTAAGCTTAGGGACTGATGACCTTAGCAGTTGAATCCCATAGGATTTCACACACATTTGAACATTTTTTGAAGCAATCACCGCCCCAGACTGCAACCCATTTCCACGACCCAAGCGACTGGCGACTCTCTGGATCCTCGCCATGACGGCACACGCGATCGTAGCGCGGAGGCAGACCGACCAGCTGGCCTTCCTGATGGACCTCTGGGAGGAGAACAAGATGGCCCAGCAGCACAGGCGCTACCGCGAGAACTTCAGAAACTTCCTGAAGATACCACTGCAGACAGCAATCGCCAGAGTCCTTCCCAGCCTGTGACCCTCAGCACCGCCACCAGCCACCTAACCACACTCACAAGAAGAAGAACGTGTGCAGTGATAGTGAATAAGTGCAACAGAAAAGATGAAGTGCTTTCTCCTCTCGCCTCAAATAGTGAAGTATAGCAGTATAAAGTGTTTCTTCTTAGTCAAATCAGTGATATAAAGTGCTTCTCACCAAACATCTGTCATGCTCGCAGCCAAATCAGTGTCAAAAGTATGCCCAGTAGTACTGACAGTGTTTTTTTTTTCTTTATTTGTACTATATCGTCTAGGATACAAGCATTGCTTAGTGGAAAGTGCCAACTACTCATAATTTTTTGTTAATGATTTCCTTTACTATGTGCCCTGTAAAATTTATATTGTTTACTCACACTTTCCTCTCTGCTTCTCTTATATAATATGACATAATTTTTCTATCTTCTTCAATTTATGTATAATCTGTAGTATATGTAAGAAAGTTTTCTTCCACTTCTGCTCCCTCTAACAGGCTGATGTTTCCCTCATACAGTCCCACCTAACAGTGCAAACTAGAGGATGAGATCAAACCAGAACGCACAATGTGCCTGTGGCATCACAAGTGCATGACAAACAGAAATTTGAACTCAAAATCAATGTGTCGATGCTACATATCAATTATTATGCCTGTCCTGCAATGTTTTACCCAAAAAAAGACGACAAATGGCCGTGTAAAAGGGTTCAAGGAACAACAATAAGAGAAAAACGAAAAAGAAAAGAATATACAAACTAAAACCTCTAAAATGACAGTAATATTAACCAACACTAGGAATATAATAGGTTAATAGAATAAAATGTCTTTTTTTAATGTATCGTTGTTAATATATTTAAATAAATATATATGGTTAAAAAAAAGGTTCGATTCCCGGCCAGGGAGAACAGTTTTGAATGAGTAATACAATGGCGGACTGTCGTCTCGAAGGAAAAAAAAGTACACTGACAGCCGACAAATCTATATAAATTATTCTCAGTATTCGTTAGTAGCTTCAAGAAATCTGTTGCATAAATGACACAGACAGGATTGGAACTAATTAAATACATGTCCTAAACTGACTACCGTTATTACTGCTAGACAGTGGTGCTTGCGAAACGTTAGGAAACTTCGAAAAATATATAGCTCTTCAGTCATAAGAAGGAAATGTGAGGCTGTTGGCACTATATAATGCTTAGAAATTTCAGCTAACAAATTGCAACAGGACATAAATTTTATTTAAATTGTTAGTTAAGTTAGTTAATTAATAAGTTACATATTGTACAATATATCGTAATCACAATATGAGTAACTTTAAAGAATATTAATTAAACAGATATTTTAATATGGCTGCATACTGACCATTAACAGATTAGTTCACAAAACAGAAACCAATATTTAATTTTCGTTTAAATAACAAAACACTGCACCAATTATAGTTTTTTTTCAGACAAAGGAAGATGCATTTTAGAAATGTATTTCCACATTACTACTGTACGTGATGTCTATATGTGCATTGATCTACTTCTCTTGCCTTGCAGTCTTCTTATGCTTTACTACAATCTTAAAATGTAAATATAGGAATTTTTAGTTGCCATGTTACAAAATAGTACACTGTGCATCTGTCTTTCTCCATATGCAATAAACTACAACACATTAAACAATAAACAGATAAATTATTAGTTTCAGGAATACACAAAAACACATGTAAAACTTGTAATAAAAATAAAAAAAAAGGCTCGATTCACGGCGGGGTCAGGGATTTTCTCCTCCTCGTGATGACTGGGTGTTGTGTGTCCATCATCATTGACTCGCAAGTCGCCGAAAAGGCGTCAACTTTTGGCCTTGCAATACGGCGGCCGAACTCCCCCGCATGGGGCCTCCCGGCCAAGAATGCCATACGATCATTTCAATTTTTTTTTTTTTGTCACTTTCGGTACATGCTTTCCGGAAGTCAAGGAACACGTATTGCAGCGCTATATTTTTCGGAAGACCTGCACGTCGTTTCGTTGCAGGCAAGAAACAGACTTGATTGGCGGCACCCACAGCAGGGAGTTGTGAGCCGGCGCCGGCCCAGGCTACAAAGGCGCCGCCGTGCAGCGTCGCTGCTGGGCCGACGCCAGCAGCGACTGAGTCACAGCGCCGAGGCGCGCCCCCCGTACTCTGGTCAGGGACGTGTGGCGACCGCTACGTTGGCGCGCACCTATCTGCCGCCCGCACTGCCTCTGATACGTCTGAACGCGGTTTGTCGTTACCTGCAGGATACTGGAAACTGATTGCTTTCCTTTCACTTCCGTAGCCACCTTTCGTAACGCACTACACAGGCGTGGGAGAGCCACGAGTTGGTTTCCGAGGGCCGGTGAGTGGCCCGAAGGACCGAGTGCTCGACGGCGAAAGCAGGACACAAATCCGAAAGCAACATACCGTGAGTAAACCGAAGCGTGAGAGCTAAGAATCGTCAACAAAGCGACAATAGCAAACCGAGAGGAAAACCAAGAGCACGCGAGTAACTGTCGTGAAAGTAACGTCGCGTCGGTGATCGGAAAGCTTGTGGAGCGTCAACACCACTGGACGAGAAAAGCGCACACCGTTTCCTCCCAGCTTACGCTGCCAGAGCGTCTGGCCAACCGACGAGAAGTTTACGTTACTCGCGGTGGGGGCGCGGAACCAAACAACTCTGGACGGCCAAAGCCGGTCCGTCCATTTCGATCTCGATGTCCGAGTCCGGCGGGGATACTAAATCACCCATGACAACACGAACACTCTGCACGATCATCGGCAATACACGTGAATGCAAGTTGTGCACTAGGCGCTTCAGTTCGGAACCACGGGGCTGCTACGGTCGCAGGTTCGAATACTGCCTCGGGCATGGATGTGTGTGATGTCTTTATGTTATTAGGTTTAGCTAGTTATAAGTCTAAAAAATGGTTCAAATGGCTCTGAGCACTATAACATCAGAGGCCATCAGTCCCCTAGAGCTTAGTACTACTTAAACCTAACTAACCTAAGGACATCACACACATCCATGCCCTAGGCAGGATTCGAACCTGCGACCGTAGCGGTCGCGCGGTTCCAGACTGAAGCGCCTAGAACCGCTCGGCCACACCGGCCGGTCGTTATAAGTGTAGGCGACTGATGACCTCAGATGTTAAGTCCCATAGTGCTTAGAGCCATTTGAACCATTTGCACTTCACGAAATGTAATACGAGGGTGAGTCAAATCAAAACATCTAATACTTTTTAAAATATTATTTATTATGCAGAAGTGGAACAAAGCTTTATCACTTTTCAACGTAATCTCCCCCACGCTCAATGCAAGTCCTTCAGTGCTTACAAAGTGCATACATTCCTTTAGAAAAAAATTCTTTTGGTAGTCTGCGCAACCACTCATGCACCGCGTGGCGTACCTCTTCATCAGAACGGAACTTCTTTCCTCCCATTCCGTCTTTGAGTGGTCCAAACATATGGAAATCACTTGGGGGCAAGGTCTGGTGAGTATGGTGGACGAGGAAGACACTCAAAATGCAGGTACGTGATTGTTGCAACTGTTGTACGGGAAGTGTGGGACCTTGCATTGTCATGTTGCAAAACGACAGCAATCCACGTCGCTTTAATTTGATTGCAGGCCGCGGAGGGTTTTTACTCGATCTGTGTATGATGCACTGGTGACAATGGTCCCTCTAGGCATGTAATGCTCCAAAATGACGCCTTTTACGTCCCAAAAGAGAGTCAGCATAACCTTCCCTGCTGATGGTTCTATTCGAAACTTCTTTAGTTTTGGTGATGAGGAATGGCGCCATTCCTTGTTCGCTCTCTTTGTTTCCGGTTGGTGGAAGTGAACACAGGTTTCGTCCCCAGTAACGATTCTTGCAAGGAAGCCATAACCTTCTCGTACAAAGTGCCGAGGAAGTTCTACACAAGCATCAACACGTCGTTCTCTCATTTCAGGAATTAGTTGCCATGGCACCCATCTTCCACATACTTTGTGAAATTGGAGCACATAATGCTTTTTCATATATTTTCTTTCCAAGATGATTAATTAAGATATTGACTAGTAATGTCGTGTGGTGACCCATGACTAATCTGTAAACATGCTGTGGTGTCATTCAGTGTCATTCGAAGGTTTTCCTTCACTATGGCTTCAATGTTCTGTGGAGTCACAACTCGTGGTGTCTGACCTGGGCGAGGAGCATCTTCCACTTAAGTCACACCATTTGCGTACTTCCTCCTCCATTTGTAGACTTGCTGCTGTGACAAACATGCATCACCATACTGAACCTAAATTCTTCGATGAATTTCAATAGGTTTCACACCTTCACTTCCCAAAAACCGAACAACAGAACGCTGTTCTTCCATGGTGCAAGTCTCAACTGGGGCGCCCATCTTTATACTGATACTGCGACAGTATGTGTGCATCTGTACTATGCTGCCACCTACAGGCCATTCTGCACGCTGTTTGTAGCACGCTTACCAACTTATAGGATAACGACGCGAAATTTCTATTTGTTATTACAAATTTAAGGTTTTCATTTGACTCACCCTCGTAATATGGTATCATTTGACTAAATGATTAATGAATCATGGCAGACAAATAACGAGGCCGAACAAGAAATTAGTAGCCTACGAAGCCTTGCTAATGGCCTCAGCGAGGAAGAGAGACTACAAATGTATTTATGTGTGCAATATTTAGTCGAAGCCACTCGTTGGTAATTAGGTTCCGTAGAGTTACCGATCTGCGCGGGTGTTGCTTGCTACGATTCGCCCACAGTTAAAAAAAAAAAAAAAATGGTTCAAATGGCTCTGAGCACTATGGGACTTAATTTCTGAGGTCATCAGTCCCCTAGAACTCAGAACTACTTAAACCTAACTAACCTAAGGACATCACACGCATCCATGCCCGAGGCAGGATTCGAACCTGCGACCGTAGCGGTCACGCGGTCCCAGAATGACGCGCCTAGAACCGCACGGCCACACCGGCCGGCTCGCCCACAGTTCCAGACAGTCCAACATACCGTGTGGGATTAAGATTGGGCAGTCTAGCAAGCCAGTCGAGGTGCGATAATCGTGCCTGAGTGTTTGTCAAACCAGGAACGTATGCGTGCATGCCTGTGAACATGATCGTCGCCATCTTGGAAGGCGGCATTCTCATCATGAAGATGGAGAAGAAAGGGAAACGCTAGCTCACCGAGAATGTTGAAATAGACATCCCGGCTACACGCTCCATACGGCAGGAGTTAAATGCCTTACTGGACTGACGGGGTGCTCGAAACGTTGCACCATATGAAAAGTGACGAAACCACTACTGAATGGACCACACTACTCCCTTCTCGTCAGCTATGTCCAGTGTGTGTTTTTTGGCTTATTGAGTATGCACAGCTTCATGTGTTGCCATAAGCAAAGGCCTCTTTCAAGATATACAACTTCAATTGTCCGTGGCACACAGCTCCTTTCGCAGTTTTCGCTCGTCGAGATGGACCTGCATTCCCTAACAGCAGTAATTCTTGTTACATTTGAAACAATTTGCCATTGACGAGGCGTGATATTCGTCACTGACCCCTTTTCACGACGACTGTTTTACATGGCTGCGAGTGGTACACCATTCCATGTAGACTCGTCGGACAGCCCGCTTTGATACACAAGCAAATGGGGCGGCATCACCCATGGTGTGAACATGCACACGTCGAAACACGAGCGCTTCTTCCTGTCATTCTGTCAGTGTCTCCATGCCGACCTATCTTCTGATTCGGTGCAACTGAATGCCACATGCATGTCACTTATATAAATGATATGCCTTCTAGTATTACAGGTATTTCAAAAATATTTATGTTTGCTGATGACACCAGCTTGATAGTGAAGGATCTTGTGTGTAATGTTGAAACAGTATCAAATAATGTAGTTCGTGGCTTGTGGAAAACAATTTGATGCTAAATCACAGTAAGACTCAGGTTTTACAGTTCCTAACTCACAATTCAACAAGAACCGATATTTTGATCAGACAGAATGGGCATATTATAAGCGAGACGGAATAGTTCAAGTTCCTAGGCGTTCGGATAGATAGTAAGCTGTCGTGGAAAGCCCATGTCCATGATCTTGTTCAGAAACTAAATGCTGCTTTATTTACCATTACAACAGTATCTGAAATAAGTGACACTTCAACACGAAAAGTAGTCTACTTCGCATATTTTCATACTCTTATGTCGTATGGTATTATTTTTTGGGGTAATTCTTCTGATTCAGAAAGGGTATTTTTGGCTCAAAAACGGACTGTTCGAGCTATATGTGGTGTAAGTTCGAGAACCTCTTGTCGACCCCTATTCAATAGTCTGGGAATTCTGACATTGCCCTCACAGTATATATTTTCTTTAATGTCACTTGTTGTTAGCAATATTAGCTTATTCCCAAGAGTTAGCAGCTTTCAGTCAGTTAATACTAGACAGAAATCCAATCTGTATGTGGAATGCACGCCCTTGACTCTTGTGCAGAAAGGAGTGCAGTATTCTGCTGCATCCATTTTCAATAAGCTACCACAAGAACTCAAAAATCTTAGCAGTAGCCCAAACTCTTTTAAGTCTAAACTGAAGAGTTTCCTCATGGCTCACTCCTTCTACTCTGTCGAGGAGCTCCTGGATGAGCTAAAAAATTAAGCAAATTCCAGTGTTACATTGTTGATTTTCTTTATTTAAACTTACGACTTGTCACCTGAATATGTTTTTTTATATTTCATTTTATCTGCTTCTAATATCGTGTTATAATTTCATGTATTGACTCGCTCCATGACCACGGAGATTTCTCCTTAATTTGGTCCCACGGAACAATAAATAAATAAATAAATAAAATAAACTTCACTGCTGTGGAGGTGCAGGGTTGCATGACTGCCTAGCACCAGTTCCACACCACCTACGACCCTCCAAAGCGACCATGATCTCTTCCATGTAACTTATCATAATCCTGGTGAGGGTATGTTACTCGTACATCTACATCTATACTCCCCTAACCACCAAGCGGTGTGTGGTGGAGGGCACAATTCGCGCCAAAGTCATATTTCCCCCCGTGTGTTCCACCCGCGGATCGCGCGAGGGAAAGACTGTCTGAACGCCTCAGTACACAAGCTCTAATTTCCCTTATCTCTGAATGGTGATCATTGCGCGATCTGAAAGTTGGTGGTGATAATATATGCTCTACATCCTCGGCGAAGATTAGATTTCGGAATTTAGTGAGCAACCCCTTCCTCTTAGCGCGTCGTCTATCTGCAAGTATGTCCCACTTCAAACTTTCTATGAGATCTGTAACGCCCTCGCGATGGCTAAATGTACCAGTCACGAATCTTGCCGCTCTTCTTTGGACCTTCTCAATCTCTTGAATCAGACCCAACTGGTAAGGGTCGCATACAGACGAACAGTACTCTAAGACTGGACGAACTAACGTATTGTTGAAGGACTGCATCGCTTCAGGATTCTACCAATAAACCGCAATCTAGAGTTCGCCTTGCCCGTTACTTGTGTAATCTGATCATTCCATTTCAGATCATTTCGAATAGTCACATCCAGATACCTGACGGATGTTACCGCTTTCAAAGACTGGGCATTTATTTTGTACTCGTATATTAATGGGGATTTTCGCCTTGTTATACGCAGTAGGTTACACTTACTAATGTTGAGAGATAACTGCCAGTCATTACACCAAGCATTTATTTTCTGCAAATCCTTATTGATTTGTTCACAACTTTCGTGTGATACTACTGGACTACAGCATCATCGGCAGACAGTCTAAGGCCGCTGTCAGTACCATAAACCAGATCGTTTATGTAAATCGTAGAAAGCAGCGGACCTATTACACTGCTCTGGGGCACACCTGAAGTTACGCTTGTTTCTGTTGAAGTCACTCGTATCAGCGAAAACGAGTGCATGCCAACTTATATGCTACTACTAAAAAAAAAGTGTGAGGCGCACCACGACGGAGCTATCCGAATGGGACGGAAATCGGTAGACGTGTTGGTGTACATGATGTACATACAAACAAACGACTACAATTTCAGAAAAATTGGGTGATTTATTCAATAGAAGAAGTTTCACAAACTGAGCTCCTCAATAACGCGTTGGTCCACCTCTAGCCCTAATGCAAGCATTTATTCGGTTACCCTTGGTTTATTGCGTTCTTGGACGCCCTCCTGAGAAATATTCTATGCAACTGGCGCGTCATATCGTCAAAATCCCGAGCTGACCCCAGGGCACTGCCCATCATACTCCAGACTTTCTCTGTTGGGGAGATATCCGGCGACCTTGTTGGCCAAAGTAGGGTATGGTAAGCACGAAAACAAGCAGTAGGAACTCTCGCCGTTTGCGAACATTGACTTGGTAAAATGTAGGCCCAGGATGACTTGCCATGAAGGGCAACAAAACGGGGCGTAGTATACCGTCGACGTTACCCCTGCGCTGTAAGAATGCCCCGGATGACAACCAAAGGAATCCTGCTATGAAAAGAAGTGGCACCCCAAGCCATCACTCCCGACACGTCGTCGGCCTGGAACCTCATTGACTGGAATAGAATTGTCTTCAGTGATGAGTCTCACTTCGAACTGAGCCCGATGGCCAGCGATGACGTGTTTGGAGACGCCCCGGACAGCGGTGAGATACAAGTCCGACTGTCGCCCTCCATACGGCCCTAGTACCAGGAATGATGGTCTGGCGTGCCATTGGCACTATAACTCTCAGGAGGACTCCAACAATTCTGTCAATAGCAAGTCGAATGAGTGATTGTCCATTTTTTTCATAAATTGTAATCATTTATTTGTCTGTACATCCACCGATTTCTGTCCCATTCGGATAATTCCTTCGTGGTGCGACATCTCTTTTGTCTTAGAATGTATTTTCGTAAGAAACAAAGGTCATGCAGAATATGACTTTCATTCAACGTCGAGGTAATGGAGACGCTGAGAAATAACCCCCTAGGAGAATTTATATTTGGTGTATAAATAACAGCTTGCTCTAAGTGTAGAAAGATGTAAATTAATGGCCGGCCGCTGTAGCCGAGCGGTTCTAGGCGCTTCAGTCCGAAACCACGCTGCTGCTCCGGTCGCAGGTTCGAATCCTGCCTCGGGCATGGCTCTGTGTGATGTCCTTAGGTTAGTTAGATTTAAGTAGTTCTTAGTCTAGGGGACTGATGATCTCAGATGTTAAGTCCCATAGTGCTTAGAGTCATTTGAACCATTTTTTTTTTTTTTGTAAATTAATACAAATAAGGAGGAAAACAAATCCTACAATATTTACGAACTTCCAGCATGCTGGAGTAACTTGGGTCACCAACTTCTGTTAATCAATAGAACGAATCACCAGTCTAAGTTGCAAATATTTTATTTTTCATACGAAGACTAGTTTCTGGCAGAGGCCCATTTTCAAATCAACATAACGAGGTCGAAAATGGCATTTCCGAAGATGTCACCAAAATGGTTAATGTACAGTCCAAGTGCATACAGAGTTATCTGTATGCACATCGTCATCTTCAGAAATGCCATTTTCGACATTGTTATGTTGATTTGAAAATGTATCTGGGCCCGAAACTAGTCATCGAATGAAAAATACAATATTTTCAACTTGAACTGGTTTTTCGTTTTATTGAAATTCTACAATGTTCGAATACAGTATTAATGTTTTGCTGCTTGACACAGTCACAGCGGTTAAATTGTAAGTAGGCTGATACGAAACTTCCTGGCAGATTAAAACTGTGTGCCGGACCGAGACTGGAACTCGGGACCTTTGCCTTTTGCGGGCAAGTGCTGTGCCAACTGAGCTACCCAAGCACGACTCACGCCCGTCCTCACAGTTTTACTTCAGCCAGTACCTCGCCTCTAACCTTTCAAACTTTACAGAAGCTCTGCTGCAGAGTCAAAATCTCATTCTGTAAGTAGGCTGTTTAGGTTTTTATGTTGGTAACGCCACGTAGCGCTCTGTATGAAAATCACTGACTGTGCTGTGTACAGTCTATGGCTGGTTGGCATTGTTGGAGTATTCGCTATTGTAGTGTTGGGCAGGTGGATGTGAACAGTGCGTAGCGTTGCGCAGTTGCCTGCAGTGGTGGATATAGAGAGAGAGATGCCAGAGTTTTGAGAGGTTGCTATAAGCGGACGATCTGGACGTGTGTCCGCCAGAAAAAGGAAATTTGTAAAGACGGATGTCATGAATTGATATATATATGTGATGACTTTTGAACACTATTAAGGTAAATAAATTGTTTGCTGTCCATCCAAATCTTTCATTTGCTAACTATGGCTATCAGTAGTTAGTGCCTTAAATAGTTAAAATCTTTTATTTAGCTGGCAGTATTGGCGCTCGCTGTATTGCACTAGTTTGAGTAACGAAGGTTATTGTGAGTTAAGTGATTCATGAAAGGTACAGGTTATTTTTAGTCAGGGCCATCCTTTTGTAGGGATTATTGAAAGTCAGATTGCGTTGCGCTAAAAATATATATATATTGTGTGGCAGTTTACTGTTGATCAGAATAAGTAAAGAGAGAAATGTCTGAGTACGTTCAGTTTTGCTCAGCTGTTACATAATTAAATAACGTAATACGTTTGCCAGCACTGTCATTCTTAATTTTTCTAAGTGGATGTTTCAAAATATCTAGTCATAACGTTGCAAAGCGACTTCAAATGAAACGATCACGTAAGGCTGATTGAAGGAAAGGCGAATGGTCGACTTCGGTTACTTGGAAGAATTCTAGGAAAGTGTAGCTCATCTACGTTGGTGTCCAAATTAAAGCAACAAACGGAAATTTTGCAAGGTTGCGTTTATTTTGCGACAAAGCAGTGTAAACAGGTGATAATAAAGTAGAAACATTGTAAAGAATACAGAACGTAAAGAACTTCAACTTGCATAACGGTAGACAAAAATGTTCTTCGTTTTTTCCAACTTATCAGGTTTGGACACACATTCCAGCCGATAAATTTGTTCAGTACGGGGTGTGACCAACTCTGGCAGAGCGCAAGCCTGACAACGACGGACATGCAATGAATGATGTCATCAATGTCTTGTTGAGGCAAAAACGTCGATTCTTCCTGGAGAGCCACTCCCAAAAGTCTTGGGGAGTGGTTGGTGGATGCTTACGTAATGCAAATCGTCTCCGCAGTGCATCCCAGAAATGCTCTGTGGGATTCATGTCTGAAGAGCCAGCAGGCCACGCCATGCATACAGTATCTTCAGTCTCCAAGAAAACATGGACTGCCCGTGCTCTATGAGGTCGAGTATTGTTGTCCGTCAGTACAAAGACTGGGCCCACAGCATCTCGCAACCACCGCATATGAGATCACAAGATCTCGTCACGATACCTGATGATGATGTGGTCTTCAGTCCTGAGACTGGTTTGATGCAGCTCTCCATGCTACTCTATGCTGTGCAAGCTTCTTCATCTCCCAGTGCCTACTGCAACCTACATCCTTCTGAATCTGCTTGGTGTGTTCATCTCTTGGTCTCCCTATACGATTTTTACCCTCCAAGCTGACCTCCAATACTAAATTGGTGATCCCTTGATGCCTCAGAACAGGCCCTACCAACCGATCCCTTCTTCTAGTCAAGTTGTGCCACAAACTCCTCTTCTCCCCAATCCTATTCAGTACCTCCTCATTAGTTATGTGATCTACCCATCTAATGTTCATCATTCTTCTGCTGCACCACATTTCGAAAGCTCCTATTCTCTTCTTGTCTAAATTATTAATCGTCCATGTTTCACTTCCATACATGGCTACACTCCATAAAAATACTTTCAGAAACGACTTCCTGACTCATCTATACTCGATGTTAACAAATTTCTCTTCTTCAGAAACGCTATCCTTGCCATTGCCAGTCTACATTTGATATCCTCTCTACTTCGACCATCATCAGTTATTTTGCTCCCCAAATAAAAACTCCTTTACTACTTTAAGTGTCTCATTTCCTAATCTAATTCCCGCAGCATCACCCGACTTAATTCGACTACATTCCATTATCCTCGTTTTGCTTTTGTTGATGTTCATCTTATATCCTCCTTTCAAGACACTGTCCATTCCGTTCAACTGCTCTTCCAAGTCCTTTGCTGTCTCTGATAGAATTACAATGTCATCGGCGAACCTCAAAGTTTTTATTTCTTCTCCATGGATTTTAATACCCACTCCGAATTTTTCTTTTGTTTCCTTCATTGCTTGCTCAATGTACAGATTGAATAACATCGGGGATAGGCTACAACACTGTCTCACTCCCTTCCCAATCACTGGGTCCCCTTCATGCCCCTCAACTCTTATAACTGCTATTTGGTTTCTATACAAATTGTAAATAGCCTATCGCTCCCTGCATTTTACCCATGCCACCTTTAGAATTTGAAAGAGAGTATTCCAGTCAACTTTGTCAAAAGCTTTCTCTAAGTCTACAAATGCTAGAAACGTAGGTTTGCCTTTCCTTAATCCTGACAGCAGTTAAATTTTACCGATTCACCCATTCAATTTCATGAACAGCTGTTCGAGTGATCAACATAGTTCCTGCCGACACCAGTAGGGATCCTCCACAATATCGGTCTCATTCCACAATGTTTGTGCCGAAATCGTGTTCCACGTTCGCTCCAGAGGCGAATCCGTCGAGAGTCACTCTCCAGACCAAATCTGAACTCATCTGTGAGAAGAAAATTGACCCACTGTTCGACCGTACAGGTGGCATGTTGACGGCTCCACTCTACACGTTCCCTTCTGAGAAGACGCGTCAGAGGTACACTTACAGCAAATCGCCGATAATAAAGGGCACTCCGCCGAAGACTTCTCTACACTGTTTGTCTCGATACAACACGTCCAGTGGATGCTGCGAGGTCCGAGGCCAGTTGCCGTGCAGTACTAAGGCGGTACCGTCGTGCCCTTCCAGCCAAATGGCGGTCCCCTCTTTCTGATGTCACACGCGGTCGGCCCTGCCCTGGTCTTTGGGATACAGTTTCAGTCTCTAAAAACTGTCACCATATCCGAGAAATAACTGAACGATTCACATTAAGCCATCGGGGCACATCAGTTTGCGACTGTCCTGCTTCCATTCTTCCTATGGCTCTCCACTGCAGAGAGTCTGGTGGGCGTCTTCTCTGTGCCATACTGTACCGTCTGTGACTGTGTGCAGATAGCAGTTATGGCTATGGGACTACCCGACAAATGATACCCCATTTCATGGGTGCCTTGACGTCACTGATGGTGTGGTTGTCCGTTGACCGGAAAGCCATCTTCCGTGCGGAACACGGTCGTATGGACTTCTGTTGACAGTCTGTATGGTTATATTGCGCCTTAGACACAGGACGGGGTAACAGCTGTTTATGTAAGTCTGTAGGCTTTCGTGGCCGTTGTCACTGAAGTTAAAATCTTCTGGGTTATTAGGCCGCGTCACTTTTCTTCTAAAATGATCAACGTTTCGACCCCTCTGCTGGGATCTTCCTCAGGAAGACTGTTCTAGCAGTAGTGGACACCAGAAGATCCTGTTCTAGCAGTAGTGGACACGAGAAGATCCTGAGGAAGAGCCCAGCAGAGGGGTCGAAACGTCAATCATTTTAGAAGAAACATGACGCGGCCTAATAACCCAGAAGATTTTAACTTCAGAAACAGCTGTTTATTGCTCTAATTTTGGACACAAGTGTGGTTCAAATGGCTCTGAGCACTATGGGACTTAACTGCTGAGGTCATCAGTCCCCTAGAACTTAGAACTACTTAAACCTAACTAACCTAAGGACATCACACACATCCATACCCGAGGCAGGATTCGAACCTGCGACCGCAGCGGTCGCGCGGTTCCAGACTGTAGCTCCTAGAACCGCTCGGCCACCCCGGCCGGCTGACACCAGTGTATATAGGAGACCGCGTACAGGGAACTTGTGCCTCGAGTATTGTTTGAGTATTTCAGATTCCCACTAGTCGGGTAAAAGAAAGACATCGAAGAAATAAGAGGGACACTGTTGTTATCGGTAGGTGCAGTCAACACGCGAATACTACGAAAATGGTCATGGGAATCCCTCTAGGGAAGAAGACGTTTTCGTGAAACGCTTTTGAGAAAGTTCTGGGAAATGGCATTTGCGACAGACTGCGGAACTACCTCACTGCCGCCAATATACATCTCGCAAAGAACCGTGGAGGCAAGATCAAACCACGGCTCCGATAGAAGGATACAGATAGTCGTTTTTCCCTCGCCCCACTCCCGAGTGGAATAGAAAATGGAATAACTAGCAGTAGTACAACTTACGTCCCTATGAACGCTATGGTGGCTTGCAGGGTGCGTGTGTACATGTAGATGTAGAGGGACGAAGACTGGGAAGGAAATGATCATAATCTTGTTGAAGAAACCACTCAGACCCGAACTGTTTTTGGGCACGCACGGGAAACCTAAATCGGTATGTCCGTACGGGAATTTTTCAAATGCGCCCTTTCCGAGTAGGAGTCCACTGTAAAGATTCAGATATCTGCCTTTAGTTTATTATTTAGATATTATATGATGAAAAGTATCTAGATACCAATTAAGTATCTACCCTTAGCCTTTATGACGGCTTGAACTCTGTTGGGGACACTTTCAATAAAGTGTCTGACTGGCTGTGGCCGAGCGGTTCTAGGCGCTTCAGTCCGGAACCGCGTTGCTGCTACGGTCGCAGGTTCGAATCCTGCCTCGGGCATGGATGTGTGTGATGTCCTTAGGTTAGTTAGGTTTAAGTAGCTGTAAGTCTAGGGGACTTATGACCTCAGATGTTAAGTCCCATAGTGCTTAGAGCCATTTGAACCATCTGAGCTGTGGAGGATTGGCAGTCCATTCATCCGCAAGCGCCGAAACCAGAGAAGGTAGCCATGTTGGACGCTGGGGTCTGGAGAGAAGCCGACGGTCTAGCCCAACCGAAAGATATTTCATTGGGTTCAGATCGCGACTCTGGACAGGCCATTCCGTTATTTGTTATTGTATCTCACTAGGGGTAAGGTAGATACTGCCTACAGGAAAGAGAATCACTTGTATGATTATCAAGAGCTCAGATGGAAACCCAGTTCTAAGCAAAGAAGGGAAATCAGAAAGGTGGAAGGAGTATATAGAAAGTCTATACAAGGGCAATGTACTTGAGGACAATATTATGGAAATGGAAGAGGATGTAGATGAAGATGAAATGGGAGATACGATACTGCGTGAAGAGTTTGACAGAGCACTGAAAGACCAGATGGAAACCCAGTTCTAAGCAAAGAAGGGAAATCAGAAAGGTGGAAGGAGTATATAGAAAGTCTATACAAGGGCAATGTACTTGAGGACAATATTATGGAAATGGAAGAGGATGTAGATGAAGATGAAATGGGAGATACGATACTGCGTGAAGAGTTTGACAGAGCACTGAAAGACCTAAGTCGAAACAAGGCCCCAGGAGTAGACAACATTCCATTAGAACTACTGACTGCCTTGGGAGAGCCAGTCCTGACAAAACTCTACCATCTGGTGAGCAAGATGTATGAGACAGGTGAAATACCCTCAGACTTCAAGAAGAATATAATAATTCCAATCCCAAAGAAAGCAGGTGCTGACAGATGTAAAAATTACCGAACTGTCAGTTTAATAAGTCACGGATGCAAAATACTAACGCGAATTCTTTACAGACGAATGGAAAAACTAGTAGAAGCCGACCTCAGGGAAGATCAGTTTGGGCTCCGTAGATATACTGGAACACGTGAGGCAATACTGACCCTACGACTTACCTTAGAAGAAAGATTAAGGAAAGGCAAACCTACGTTTCTAGCATTTGTAGACTTAGAGAAAGCTTTTGACACTGTTGACTAGAATACTCTCTTTCAAATTCTGAAGGTGGCAGGGGTAATATACAGGGAGCGAAAGGCTAATTACAATTTGTACAGAAACCAGATGGCAGTTATAAGAGTCGAGGGACATGAAAGGAAAGCAGTGATTGGGAAGGGAGTGAGACAGGGTTGTAGCCTATCCCCGATGTCATTCAATCTATATATTGAGCAAGCAGTGAAAGAAACAAAAGAAAAATTCGGAGTAGGTATTAAAATCAATGGAGAAGAAATAAAAACTTTGAGGTTCGCCAATGACATTGTAATTATGTCAGAGACAGCAAAGGACTTGGAAGAGCAGTTGAACGGAATGGACAGTGTCTTGAAAGGAGGGCATAAGATGAACATCAACAAAAGCAAAACGAGGATAATGGAATGTAGTCGAATTAAGTCGGGTGATGCTGAGGGAATTAGATTAGGGAATGAGACACTTAAAGTAGTAAAGGAGTTTTGCTACTTGGGGAGCAAAATAACTGATGATGGTCAAAGTAGAGAGGATATCAAATGTAGACTGGCAATGGCAAGGAAAGCGTTTCTGAAGAAGAGAAATTTGTTAACATCGAGTATAGATTTAAGTGTCAGGAAGTCGTTTCTTAAAGTATTTGTATGGAGTGTAGCTATGTATGGAAGTGAAACATGGACGATAACTAGTTTGGACAAGAAGAGAATGGAAGCTTTCGAAATGTGGTGCTACAGAAGAACGCTGAAGATTAGATGGGTAGATCATATAACTAATGAGGGGGTATTGAATAGGATTGGGGAGAAGAGAAGTTTTTGGCACAACATGACTAGAAGAAGGGATCGGTTGGTAGGACATGTTCTGAGGCATCAAGGGATCACCAGTTTAGTATTGGAGGGCAGCGTGGAGGGTAAAAATCGCGGAGGGAGACCAAGAGATGAATACACTAAACAGATTCAGAAGGGGTACTGGGAGATGAAGAAGCTTGCACAGGATAGAGTAGCATGGAGAGCTGCATCAAACCAGTCTCTGGACTGAAGACCACAACAACAACAACATCGTCCACAAACCACTGCCACATAGATGCTACTTTATGACAGGGTGCACTGTCATGTTGATGCAAACAATCATCGGTGCTGAAGCGATCCTCTACTGTACATAGAAATCAGTGCTGTACAATGTGTCCTTATCCTTCAGCACCTAGCGGTTTTTAAGCGTAATGAGGGGATCACACCCCAGTAACAAAAAACACACCCTTACCCTAACACCGACTCCTCCGTACTTTACTGTTGGCACTACACACGACGGCAGGTATCATTCTCCAGGCATTTGCCAAACCCAAACCCTTCTGTGGATTGCCACAAGGATAGGGTGATTCATCACTCCAAATCACTGGCTCCCAGGCATCCACTGTCCAGTCGTGTTGCGCTTTACACGATCTCAAGCGTAGCCTAGCACTGAGCACAAAAATGTGCGGCTTATGAGGAGCTCCTCCATCAGTCTACCCTTTTTCCAGCGCACATTCATTGAGCTACACTGAACCGCCAAAGAAAACTGGCGTAGGTAGGCGTATTCAAAGACAGAGATATGTAAACAGGCAGAATACGGAGCTGCGGTCGGCAACGCCTATATAAGACAACAAGTGTCTGGCGCAGTTGTCAAATCGATTACTGACTCTATAGGTTATCAAGATTTAAGTGAGTTTGAACGTGGTATAGTCGGCGCACGTGCGATAGGACACAGCATCTCCGAGCTAGCGGTGAAGTAGGGATTTTCCCGTACGACCATTTCATGAGTATACCGCGAATATCAGGAATCCGGTAAAACATCCGGCAAGAACGGGACCAATGACAACTAAAGAGAATCGTTCAACGTGGCAGAAGTGCAACGCTTCCGCAAACTGCTACAGATTTCAATGTTGCGCCATCAACAAGTGTCAGCGTGCTGACCATTCAACATCATCGATATATCGAAGGCCCACCCGTGTACCCATGATGACCGCACGACACAAAGCTTTACGTCTGGTCTGGGCGCGTCAACACCAACATTGGACTGTTGACGAGTGGAAACATGTTGCCTGGTCAGACGACTCTCGTTTCAAATTCTATCGAGCGGATGGACGTGGACGGGTATGGAGGCAACTTCATGAATCCATAGACCCAGCATGTCAACAGGGGTCTGTTCAAGCTGGTGGGGGCTTTGTAGTGGCGTGGGGCGTGTGCAGTTGGAGTGATACGGAACCCCTGATACGTCTAGATACGACTATGACGGTGACAGGTACATAAGCATCCTCTCTGATCACGTGCATCCATTCATGTCCATTGTGCATTCCGACGGACTTGGGCAATGCAAGCAGGACAATGCGACACCTCACACGTCCAGAATTGCTATAGAGTGACTCCAGGAATACTCTTCTGAGTTCAAACACTTCCGCTGTTTGCGGATTTATGGACAGCACTGCAGGATTCATGGTGTCAGTACCCTCCAGCACTACTTCAGACAATAGTCGAGAGCATGCCCCGTGTGTTGCGGCATTTCTGCATGCTCGGAGGGGGGGGGGGGGGGGGACGCTTCAGGATACTAGATAGGTGTACCAGTTTCTTTGGCTCTTCAGTGTAGCTGGGCTGCTGCCAGCATTTTGGAGCTCACCAGTGATTCCTTACGATGATTTCATGCAATTTTTTACAGACATTCTCCTCAATGCTTAACAATCCCTGTCCGTCAGGACATGGGGTCTGCCTGGTCATGTTTCAGCCATGGTTGTTCCATTGCGTTTTCCAGTAACAGTTGACTTGAGCAGCTTTCGGCGGGTTCAAATGTCAGGTGACATCCAATGACTAGTCCACGCTCCAAGTCACTGTGGTCTCCCAACTGACCCATTCTGCTGGTGCCTTTACTGCTTCTCTGTTGACTACACAACACTCCCCGCTTTCATTTATACTGGTAAGACTGCCTCTCGTGACATCTAGTGGTCAATTCCGCGTTACATGAGTGTGTTACTTTTGATCAAGGAGCGTACTTCATATTGTTTCCCCTACGACAGTTCGACTCGTTATATTTATTATTGTATGTAGATAAAATGAAAATGGGGCGGTAAGGACTGCGAATTTAAGCTACACAACGGTATGTGGTAAAGAAAAGATAGGTTGATCGTAGGGCATTCTGGTTGTATGACTGTGCAGTTCTTAGCTAGTGGAGCTGTAAAATAATTAATGTCCTGCATATTTGGAGTCCAGTTTGAAACCGATGTCAGATAATATACGCCACGTAACTTTCTGTGCCGAGTTTACCAGTAATATAAGACAAGCTGTGTAGTATTACTGTTTGTTTTATCTCGCTGTATCAATTACCCGCTGTCACGGAGGCTGCATAAGCATTACACTCGTCATCGTAAACTTTTTCCTTGCAGTTTGTTTACGTGATCTGTTACCGTGCATAATCGCACTGTTTATCCTTCGTGCAACCTCTTACGGCATACGTTCAGCTAAGCAGAAGGAATGTTTTCCTAATAAGTTTGTGTAATCGCGCAAATGACGCAAAGATTCATGTCTTCACCTAAACGGGAAATGCGTGTTTTTCGAGATGATCAATTGCAATTAACGAATGAAACTCTACCGTTTGTGTCGGCAAAAGGAATGGTTGCAACTTGTAGGACGGAGAATTTAAATGGAAATTAACGAGTAAAACTATTCATTTTGTTTCTGTAAAAGGAGTGAAAATAGCTTGTAGGACGGAGACTATAAATGGAAATAGTAAGAAAGCAAAAAACTTACTGTTAAGTAATATTGCTAAACAGTTATCTGATAACTACTACGACGAGCCAAGGAATATATCCCTAACCGTATTCTCCTTAATAGTGAACGTGTATCTTGACGATTAATCGTAACTGCTTGCAATTTCTGTGAGGCGTATGTTGAAATATCTCCACATGCAGCTACTTATCACACTGACGATTGTTTATTATTGAGAGACGGTCGTGATATCAGAAGGATGACATGAGAGGCAGCGAGAAATACGTGGAAAACTGAAATATACTTTGTTCTTACAATTCGGTATTCGTTCAGCAGTGAGGTGCACAAATGTTAGGAGCAAAAAGCATCGTTTCTTGTGATTCTACACACTTGTATTTTCGGTGATTCGAACTCATTGTCGACTGCGGTACCCTGAACGCCAAGAACATGCAAGCTCAAGAACGTTTCACACCTATTCAGGTATGGATCGAGTCAACGGTAAATGCATATTTTGTGACAGACACGTACAAAATTTGCGGAACGAAGGAAGACTAAAATTTAGCCCCCCCCCCCCCCCCCCCCCCCCCATCGGTTTCGAGGTTGTTAGAGACGGAACAAAATCTCGCATTGGGCAAGGATGGCGCAGGAGCTCGGCAGTGTACAATCCATAGAAACCCCTAGACATTTGATCTCATCGATTCGGAGAAGCTACGAAATACCTGAGCCTCAATGACAGGACTGGGTTGTAACAGACTTTGTTATATCCAAGACCAACGTAAGTTCCAAAATTCGCGTGAAGTGAGCCAAAGAAAAGTACGTTGCCCACAGAACAAAAAAATGGTTCAAATGGCTCTGAGCACTATGGGACTTTACATCTGAGGTCATCAGTCCCCTAGAACTTAGAACTACTTAAACCTAACTAACCTAAGGACATCACACACATCCATGCCCGAGGCAGGATTCGAACCTGCGACCGTAGCAGTCGCGCGGTTCTGGACTGAAGCGCTTAGAACCGCTCGTCCACCGCGGCCGGCGCCCACAGAACAGTAACTGGGTTCTAAGTGTACAAGATCGACGTAAAATTTATAAGCTATGAATACAGATCATTGCGTTATGGTAATAGGTTTCTCATTGTTATGTGGACAGAGGGGGAAGAGATTTTGGTAATTCTGCTCACCCGATAACTTGTAATTGCAACGACATCGTGCACAGGGCATCCAAGTTACAATCCTTTGAGAGCAATGGTTTGCTGGCTATTCATTTACGTCCGTGACATTGAGATGTAATACAAGAAAAGGAGGTAAATTTGTGTGTTGATGATAAGTACGAACATAATGTTGAATCTGCATAAGATTTTACAAGAAATACGTAAAAGAGAATAAAAAAAGAAGGAAAGAATTTTATCACATTGTTGATTAAGAGACATTAGAGGGGTATATTCAGCATATATGTGTGCTCTGTCCCTAACAACCTCGACAAGGACGGGGCTGAACTTTAATCTTCCTTCCTTCCTTCCGCAACTTTTGTACATGTTTGTCAAAAAATATACATTTCACCGTTAACTCGTCCAAAGTTGAAGAGGTGTAAAATGGTGTTACGATTGCACTTCCTTTCTGTTTAGGGTACCGCTGTCAACAATGAGTTCGAATCGACAAAAAATACAAGTCCGCGAAATCACAACAAACAATGTCTTTATATATTGTTTCCCCATTACTCTCATGCGTAATGGTTTCCTCCTCGCTATGCATGGGATTTGTGTCGTAAGTGTGTCTTTTCAATGTACGTAACAGTTATGAGTGGGTATGGTGTGTGGTGTCAAGAAAGAAGGATGAAAGAAGGTGCTGGCGCGCGCAGCTCGTGATCTAGTGGCTGGCGATGCTGCCACTGGATCACGGGGTCCCAGGTTCGATTCCCGGCCGGGTCGGATGTAACTAAGTGCAGTGTTCCAAAAAGTGTATAATGTGTATAAAAGTGCGCAGTGCGTTTACAGTGTTCTCTCATGCGAAACAGTTCGAAAGAACAATAATACCGTTACAGCACCAGAAAAATAGTGTAGTGTTCATATATATATATATATGAGATTTTCTGGGTGTACATGCTTTTATATCTGCATATCAAAGAACGTGCCAACATAATGTGAGAAGCATCATTAGACACAATGAAGGTGATTAAGTAAATAGTGCGACAAACCGAAATACCACTGCAACTCATATCAATACTCATGATATTTTTATTTTACTATTGTTTTTTTCGCCCTATGCAAATATTGCGACACGCAAACATTTCTTTTGTGTTAAATGTTCTGCGCTCGCTCTCTCACTTTCTCTCTCTTTCATGCCACTTTATGGCACAGGTCAAAATCATTCTTCCTTCAATGTCAGTATCTTTCAAAGCAGTATCAAAAAAATCATACAATTTTATACCTCAATGTAAAAACTCAAACAAAACCACAAAAAATTAAATGTTCCTTTGCTATAGTCACCTAAGGGACTAGAACTGAAACAGAAACACATTACCATTACAAATCAATTCGCAAGCCAACAAAATGTAACAAAGAAGATAATTGAAAGACCAATTGTTGTATAACAAAAGCCGGCCGCGGTGGCCGAACGGTTCTAGGCGCTTCAGTCCGGAACCGCGCGACTGCTACGGTCGCAGGTTCGAATCCTACCTCGGGCATGGATGTGTGTGATGTGCTTAGGTTAGTTAGGTTTAAGTAGTTCTAAGTTCTAGGGGACTGATGACCTCAGAAGTTAAACCCCATAGTGCTCAGAGACATTTGAACCATTTGTATAAGAAAACAAAACTACAGCCAAAAGAAAAATAGACTTTTATTAACAATACGGAAATTCTACTCATGAAACTTAAAGGTATCTTCATCTGTAGCAGTGTGTTTTGTTAAGTTGTAAATAAAAGTATAGCGTTAATAAAAAGGGACTGTGTGTTTATATTGTCCTCATCATTCGGGAAAATGGAGAGACTGAACAGATTAAAGACTGGGAATTTGCACGGGCGCTGATAACCGCGTCCTTGAGCGCCCCATAAACCAAACATCATCATCTCAAGCGTATCCTCTCGAATAGCAACAGGACAGCAGCCGAAATTGTCACCCTCAACAGCGCCTCATGCCCTCTCTCCATGAGTTCCTCCGGAGGTTTGGAATTTAATCCGAGACACTGACTTAAAATCTGGCGTTTAGGAACTTTACGAAAACCCTCCGCTTTGCGGCTATGTAATGACGACTGCCTGACTGTCAGATTAATACGGACGTTAGCAGTTACAGTATGGCAGGTAGCTGTAGCGAGGCGAAAACATTTATTGAAGAATAAACCCAAGTCAAGTTACTCTCTATGATTGAGAAAGGTAAGGGTATTCAGAATCGTGGGCATGAAGGGATTCGTCACTGGACTCGCATTCGAGAAGAGCAGAGTGTAAATCCACGGCCAGGCATACCGATTTAAGTTTGCTGTTGTTTTCCTGAATCTATCACGGCGAATGCCGGGAAGTTTCCTTTGAGAAAAATAGAGCTTGTTTCGTTGCCTACCCTTATTCTAGCGGAGCTTGTAATCAGTCTCTGGTGGGCTCTTCGTCAACAGTGTGATAATACACTGTTGTTGCAGAATTCATTCGACGACGACTCACCGAATAGTTGGTGCTTGAGAAACAATTAGTGCAAGCATCGATCAGAAACTATTGCTCCATTACGTATCAAATAAACTGACTAATAACCTTGAAATGCGCTGGCGTTTATGCCACACTGCGCGTCATAATTGTATTTCAAAACAGAGTTACAATTATTTACAGCTGTACGTGTCAGAAAGCATAGGCAGATTTCTCAGTCCTTTGTATATTAGGGAACAAACAGGGGCAATAGAAAGAGCTTCAACCACAAGATGTATATCTACAATGATAGAAGATGAAAATACGTGGACCCGGCGCGTAGTGAGGAGACTATGTCCTTGAGCTGAGGCATACGATAAAAACTATCGTTTAAAATTGGCGGCAATCTGCATAAATTAAAATGTTAATTATCAATAAATAACTTATTAAAAAGCTCACCACACTGGAATCCTTACTCATACTGACATTTCATATTTGCATTTATTAAAAGGAAGTTTCAGGAGACAAACAAATTAACAGAATTAACATGATGCACATTGGCGGAAGTGGGAAACGGTAGTAAGCGGTCTAGGTCGGCGCTCACTTTATGTTAATACGTAACCTGTTATCGGATGAACAATTTTTATTTAAAAGTTCTTAAAAATATTAAGAGTGCCTGCGGCAACGTTTGATGCGATACCAAGTGACTTTAGCTAACAAAAGCGATATCAGATATAACGGGTGCGGTGATCGATACTGTGATTAGACTACGCGATCGTAATACAAACTTACGAATTTTACTGTCTCTCTCGCGATATTCACTGTGCTATATCACCAGATAAAAGTGTTTTCCTTATTTTACAAAATGTCCAAATGTTCGAATGTGTGTGAATTCCCAAGGGACGAAACTGCTCATGTTATCGGTCCCTAGACTTACACACTACTTAAGCAAACTTATGCTAGGAACAACGCACACACTCAAGCCCGAGGGAGGACTCGAACCTTCCGCGGGAGGGGCCCCGCAATCCGTAACATAGTGTCTCAAACCGTGTGGCCTCTCCGCGCGGCCTTTATTTAACGTAAATAAATAAATAAACACGGAAGCATCCATTTTCTTAGAAATCAAAAGGCTGAGAATTTCCTTTTAGTGACAGTAACGATTCCCATATTCACATTCATTTTCCTTGTTGCAAATAAGTATTCTAGAAACTGCGATTTACCGAGAGGAATTCCAAGGGGACAACAAGACATCTCTAGAAGACATGAGGTAACAATCAGGTAACACCGATTGCAGACTCTTAGGATTTACGCTTGCAATTTATTCATCATAGCTTTCCATATGCAGCTTCACGTTAGGAGTTGCATATTTTGATGCAGTAAAGCGTCATGTCAGGAATTTTGCATTTGTAAACACCAGGAATTGCTACAGGGTTACGAATGCCGCAGTCAATATTTCGGTCGATAAACAGATGTTGTGCAAAAATGTGGAAGCTTCGAGAAATGCATATGTTGTTGTTGTGGTCTTCAGTCCTGAGACTGGTTTGGTGCAGCTCTCCATGCTACTCTATCCTGTGCAAGCTTCTTCATCTCCCAGTACTTACTGCAACCTACATCCTTCTGAATCTGTTTAGTGTATTCATCTCTTGGTCTCCCTTCTACGATTTTTAACATCCACGCTGCCCTCCAATGCTAAATTTGTGATGCCTTGATGCCTCGAAACATGTCCTACCAACCGATCCCTTCTTCTAGTCAAGTTGTGCCACAAACTTCTCTTCTCCCCAATCCTATTCAATACCTCCTCATTAGTTACGTGATCTACCCACCTTATCTTCAGATTCTTCTGTAGCACCACATTTCGAAAGCTTTTATTCTCTTCTTGTCCAAACTGGTTATCGTCCATGTTTCACTTCCATACATGGCTACACTCCATACAAATACTTTCAGAAACGACTTCCTGACACTTAAATCTATACTCGATGTTAACAAATTTCTCTTCTTCAGAAACGCTTTCCTTGCCATTGCCAGTCTACATTTTATATCCTCTCTACTTTGACCATCATCAGTTATTTTGCTCCCCAAATAGCAAAACTCCTTTACTACTTTAAGTGTCTCATTTCCTAATCTAATCCCCTCAGCATCACCTGATTTAATTTGACTACATTCCATTATCCTCGTTTTGCTTTTGTTGATGTTCATCTTATATCCTCCTTTCAAGACACTGTCCATTCCGTTCAACTGCTCTTCCAAGTCCTTTGCTGTCTCTGACATAATTACAATGTCATCGGCGAACCTCAAAGTTTTTACTTCTTCTCCATGAATTTTAATATCTACTCCGAATTTTTCTTTTGTTTCCTTTACTGCTTGCTCAATATACAGATTGAATAACATCGGGCAGAGGCTACAACCCTGTCTCACTCCTTTCCCAACCACTGCTTCCTTTTCATGCCCCTCGACTCTTATAACTGCCATCTGGTTTCTGTACAAATTGTAAATAGCCTTTCGCTCCCTGTATTTTACCCCTGCCACCTTCAGAATTTGAAAGAGAGTATTCCAGTTAACGTTGTCAAAAGCTTTCTCTAAGTCTACAAATGCTAGAAACGTAGTTTTGCTTTTCCTTAATCTTTCTTCTAAGATAAGTCGTAAGGTTAGTATTGCCTCACGTGTTCCAACATTTCTACGGAATCCAAACTGATCTTCCCTGAGGTCCGCTTCTACCAGTTTTTCCATTCGTCTGTAAAGAATTCGCGAGAAATGCATACTTGTACATAAATTCAAATGCTAGCCAAGCCTGCAGGATGCACTGTTGTGTTTGAAAACGAACGCCGCCCGTGCAATGTCCACAATACGCTGCAAATGTCAGTCGTGGCCAGAACAGTCTTCTGTGTAGTTGTGAGTTGTTGTTGTTGTTGTTTGTGGGAAGAGACCAAACTGCGAGGTCATCGGTCTCGTCGGATCAGGGAAGGACGGGGAAGGAAGTCGGCCGTGCCCTTTCAGAGGAACCATCCCGGCATTTGCCTGGAGCGATTTAGGGAAATCACGGAAAACCTAAATCAGAATGGCCGGACGCGGGATTGAACCGTCGTCCTCCCGAATGCGTGCCCATTGTGCTAACCACTGCGCCACCTCGCTCGGTGTAGTTGTGAGTGCATTTTGTCGGAGCTAAGTGACTTCGAAAGGAGAGAGATTGTTGGCGGTCGAACAGTAAGTGCTTTCGTAATCAAGGTAGCGGAAGTGTTTGGTGTTTCAAGAGACACCATATAGAATACTTATACCTCATCCAGGAAAAGAGGAGAAGCCTCATCCACAAAGTCAGAATGTTGACGAAAGTGTGTGTTGAGGGATCGTGAGAGACGGTCACTGAAGAGGACTGAGACAGAAATAAGGAGATGAGAGCTGCAAAAGTCATTGCAGAAGTGAACGTCGCACTCGCGAACCCTGTCAGCACCAAAACAACACGAAGGGAACTCCAGACGCTGAGAATTGCAGGACAGGTTGGAATTCTTCACCCACTCTTCAGTGATGCAAATGCCTGTAACAAGGAAAGCGGTGCCGAAGCCATAAAACCTGTACTAAGGAGCAATGGAAGAATGTCACTTGGTTGGATGAGTCTTGTTTCACACTGTTTGCAACTTATGTCTGGGTTTACGTCCCAAGAGTGAAACATGGTGTGGGCTCGGTGACGATTTGGGCACCCATATCGTGGTATTCAGTGGCCCTCATGGGTACTTTGCAACATTTAATTAAATGGCTCTGAGCACTATGAGACTTAACATCTGAGGTCATCAGTCCCCTAGAACTTAGAACTACTTGAACCTAACTAACCTAAGGACGTCACACACATCCATGCCTGAGGTAGGATTCGAACCTGCGACCGTAGCAGCCGCGTGGTTCCGGACTGAAGCACCTAAAACTGCTCCACCATACCGGACGGCGTTTTCGTGGTGTTTCCATATTTTTATCCACCCTTCAAAGTCTATGTTATCATTTCCGATGTCGCGAATAACAGTAGGGAGGCGAACTCAGTAGTAGGTCTGTCATAATGAAGACGTAAGAGGGCTGAGGGAGACCTTCAGCAACGCTCTCAGAGTGCTCGTGTTGCCCATGTAGGCAGACGGACGCGTGTAATTTACTGCCGAAGGCGTGACTGCCCTCCGGAGTCCACGTCCGGAGTCGCTCCTCAACGCAATTTTCGGGGCCTGTAGGCTGCAATTCCGCAGCGAGTGGCGACGGTGTACACGACTCACAGCCAGACAATGCGCGAGCGTTCAGTCACGTTTGCACGCCGCTGTCCAGCCTCTCGTGTCTCCTTACCGCCAAAGGAGCTGCTTCCTCACGACTGCTGTTATCCTTCCACGAGCACTCAGCCCTGCCCACAGGATGCCTTTCTGTCACACTACATGTGCAAGACAGGAAACCTTCTAAGTTAGTTTCCAAAGATCTGAAATAAAATTGGGAGCTCACTTTTCCTTTTTACAAAAATAATTAAAAAAACAAGCGATTCTCGAAATTTTCGCGGCGTAATGAGTACTGCATGCAGTTCCGGGATTGCAACCGACTGACGTCGAAATCTTGCCACGATACCATAAATTGGTCCCAAGACGCATGCCATAGATAACGACTGCATGAGTTTAGCCCCTCTTCGAACATTGTCTGAGACGAACAGGTGTGTGTTCCATGGTCATATTGCATGCTAGCCCTCTCTCGGAATGTGGGCCTGCGTAGTTAAAATTCAGGTCTCAATACAATAAAATTAACTGACGTTAGATGTGTCATTATCTGTAAAAGATATCCAATTGAAATCCGCCATCACGATTAATAAGATCTTCCGCCAAACACATTCCCACAGATCCCTTAAAATACACGTATGAATCCCAGAAGGATCTCTTCGTGCTCAAGATTTCCGAGGCAGAATAATCAAAAATTGTTCAAATGGCTCTAAGCACTATGGGACTTAACATCTGAGGTCATCAGTGCCCTAGACTTAGAACTACTTAAACGTAACTAACCCAAGGACATCAAACACATCCGTGCCCGAGGCAGGATTCAAACCTGCGACCTTAGCAGCAGCGCGGTTGCGTACTGAAGCGCCTAGAACCGCTCGGCCACAGCGGCCGACGCAGAAAAATCCATCAACTTTCCTGTGAAGACAAAGGCGAGTTTACAGATCATGGCCGGTCTCTGAGACCGAGCGGTTCTAAGCGCTTCAGTCTGGAACCGAGCTGCTGCTACGGTCGCAGGTTCGAATCCTGCCTCGGGAATGGCTATGATGTCCTTAGGTTAGTTAGGTTTAAGTAGTTCTAAGTCTAGGGGACTGATGACCTCAGATGTTAAGTCCCATAGTGCTTAGAGCCATTTGAACCATTTACAGATCATGATCAAAGCAGGTTTCACGTACTGTGCACGTGGTCTGACCAATGCATGCTCTGTCACAGTGGTATTGTATTCTATAGACTCCCCGTCGCAAACCCTGATCATCCAGAACCGAACTGAGAAGAATACAGGTATTTGTAGGTGGCCATAAGATTACTTTTATATAATACACTCTAAGAAATAAAAAGGATACACCACGAAGGAATTATCCGAATGCGACGTAATTCGGTAGATGTGATGTACATGTACAGGGAAACAAATGATTACAATTTCAGAAAAATTGTACGGTTCATTCGAGAGAAATAGCTTCACAAATTGAGCAACCCATTGGACCATTTATGGCCGATATGCAAACACTTATTCAGCTTGGCAGTGGTTGACAGAGGTGTTGGATGTTCTCATGAGGGATATCGTGTCAAATTCTGTCCCATTCGCGTGTTAGACTGTTAAAATCCCGAGCTGTCGGGAGGACCCTGACAATAATGCTCCAAACATTCTCAATTGGGGAGAGACCTGGTGACCTTGTTGATCAACGCAGAGTCTGACAAGCACGAAGACAAGCTGTAGAAACTCTCGCTCTGTGCGGGCAGGCATTATATTCCTGGAATGTGAGCCCAGGATGGTTTGGCATGAAGCGCAACAGAATGGGGCCTATAATATTTTCGGCTTACCATCCATCACTTCTGGTTGTTGGGTTGTATAGTAGGCGACAGACAGGTTGGTATCCCACCACTGTCCACAGCGTCTCCAGGAATGTCTTCACTTCTCATTGGGGCTCAATTCGAAGCGGGTCTCAAAAATGTGATTCCAGGCCGAAGACAAGTCCGGCAGATAATGTCCTCCCCCCCCCCCCCCTCCCGCATACAGCGAGAGTTTCTATTGGTTGCTCTCATCCCTGCCTTGGCCAGCAAGATCGCCGGGTCTCTCCCCAGCTGAACGTTGGAGCATTATGGTCAGGGCCCTCCGACCAGGTCGGTATTTTGAAGATCTAACGTGCCAGTTGGACAGATTTTGGCACAACGTGTCTCAGTAGGGCATCCAACAACTTTGCCACTGAATAGCAAGCCGAATAACTGCTTGCATAACGACCAGAGGTGGACCAACACATTATTGACTTGCTCAGTTTGTGAAGCTTTCTCTTGAGTAAATCATCCAATCTTTTCTTCGAAATTGTAATCATTTGTTTGTATGTTCATCACATCTACCGATTTCCGTCCCATTTGGGTAATTCCCTCGTGGCGCATCTCTTTTTTTGTCTTACAGTGTATTTCTTTTGTATTCAGCCTAATTTCCACGCAATACTGCCGACGTATGGGAGAAATACCCTGAACGTGAACAGCTTCTTTTCCTCTTGATCATGGGCCAAATTACACAGAAACGTGGAAAACAGCTCACTGTGTGGTGCCTCTTTCCAAATGAAGCAAGGTGCTGAGTGCATCGATGGCTCAATGAGCCGTTTAACCCGCAGGGTTAGAGCATATAGTTCAGGCCGGATGCGGTTCTGTGACATTTTTAGGGTGCTTCTCGTATCACGACCTGGGTCGATTCATTCAGGCAATGATGTCTCTCTGACCAAGTATCCCCCGTCCTTCTACATCTTCATGATGAACGTGCATCGGGCATTCCTGTCTTCCAAGATGACAACAGCCCCTTTTTACAGGACTGCATTGATACGTTCCTGATTTGCCTATTACCCCTATCGCAGCTCGAGCGACTCGCTAAATCACTCAACTGAAGTTAACAGAAAATGTCCAAGACTATTTGGATTACGGTATTTGCGTGATGTATATTAGAATGATAAATTTTTTTTGTCAGGCACGCTGATGTGAGTGTTGAGTGACGACAGTTTCAACTACTGAATTTTTTTTTTTTTTTTTGGAAAAAATTGTGGTAAGATCTTATGGGACCAAACTGCTGTGGTCATCGGCCCCTAAGATTACCCACTACTTAATCTAACTTGAACTAACTTACGCTAAGGTCAACACACACCCACACACCCACGCCCGTGGGAGGATTCGAACCTCCGACGGTGGGAACCGCGCAGACCGTGACAAGACGCCCCAGACCGCGCGGCTGCATTTTGTATGTCTAGTTCCAGCATATTCAGTCTTGTAGCCAATAATTACAAAATCATAGCTTTATTGAGGGAATCTTTCATTCCGCAGCAGTGTACTTTGTCTCTGAATATATGTATCACGAAGATATAGCATATGATGTTTTCCTGGCGTGTTTCTAACGTGTAGCATTCTCGGGTGACCGGCCAAGTCACGTCGTAATCCACGATATTTCAGCAAACAGACTCGTTGCCATCTGCGGGTTGTCCCTGATGACCACTTGAAGATCGCAACGAGTCTGTCTGCCGAAACATTGTGGAGTAATTACGACGTGACTCGGACGGACACCCGAGAATTCTACAAGATATCTAGTAGCAAGTTTCGTAACAAAATACACTCTTGCTCAAGTATGGAAGATATACTCTGAAAACAACTCTAAGGCATTGTTCGTCACATTCCTTACCCTAGACGAGTTGGTTAGTCAAATTACGCAGGAGAGCCTACGTGCAAATGCAAATTCGGAGGAAGATACTGGCAAATTTATGCTTTGAGGCGAGTCGTGAGGCTCAGAAGGTGGAAAGCATTGTCCGCGAAAAGCAAGGGTCGAAATTCGAGTCGCAGTTCAATAACACAATCCATCAGAAAGTTTTATTAGTTGTGTTTCGACACCATTCAGGAGCAGCCTGTAATTGTTAGCAAGGTATATCTAGGACTCCGTAAAAAAAAGTGAACATAAAATGTCGGGAGATAGTTCACCGTTTATTTAAAAAATACACAAAAGTTTGTCTGAATTTAGATGGTCACTTACACATGAATGTGATGTCTGCCTGTATTTGTCTTCAGTATTAACTGCATGAATATCACTTTTTGCAGCAGAGTTGTAAAAACAAGATCGTGTTAGATCTCCAAATAGGCTCAACTAGTTTTCTTCAGTGTGCTGAAGACGCCTTTCTACGTAAACTAGCGGTTCTAGGCGCTCAGTCCGGAACCGCGCGGGCTACGGTCGCAGGTTCGAATCCTGCCTCGGGCATGGATGTGTGTGATGTCCTTAGGTTAGTTAGGTTTAAGTAGTTTAAGTTCTAGGGGACTGATGACCACAGATGTTAAGTCCCATAGTGCTCAGAGCCATTTGAACCATTTTTTTTCTACGTAAACTGTACGAATATGACAACGAAAAATTGTTATTTGCTGTATATATGTAATTTGCACGAATTGAGTTGTTACACAACATACAAATGTAACGATCCATGTACATATGTTGAACGATAAAATGAAAAAGACTGCTACTCGAAAAGACAAAGATCTCATTAAAGAACACAAACGAAAATAGAAAAGTTCGTGAACAAGTTTAAGATAAAGATTGCGAAACTTCATAATATCACCAACCAGGAACACATCATCTGTACCCACCCATACGCTGCAGGTGACATTTTGGAACACAGTGTATACGACGTTAACGAATGTTTGCTGTCAATTAGTCTGTCACAGGCAAGAAACACATTAAAGTGTGACGCAATAATTCAAATGTCCCGAGGAAAAGTAAACGTGTAACTACAAGCTATGCCGTACAAATAACCTCAGGGTCTCGTCAGTTTCAAAAGTCTCTTAATGTTCTTGTTGACATATTTACTGAGTCACTCTACGATGGTACAAATACTATTTGCATAAAAAGTGAAATTAGAAACGGGAAGCTCAAGGACAGTGCAAACTGTTTTGCATATGTATGGACTGAGGGCTGATTCTAAATACGGTAACGGTACTTGTGTTATGTTGGGCAGCGGTGCCACATGTTGCCCTAAGGTTATTTTTAACGTTTCAAGACCGTGCTGTTCTAGGCGCTACAGTCTGGAACCGCGTGACAGCTACGGTCGCAGGTTCGAATCCTGCCTCGGGCATGGCTGTGTGTGATGTCCTTAGGTTAGTTAGGTTTAAGTAGTTCTAAGTTCTAGGGGACTGATGACCACAGCAGTTAAGTCCCATAGTGCTCAGAGCCATTTGAACGTTTCAAGAATGAGGCACATATACAATTTAATACTCAAATAATGGAGATTAGGGTTTCACGTCTGATACACGACGACCTCGGACTGTACGTGTATGGGGAATAAAATCGGCCATGTCTTTTTTAAAGGAACCATCCTGGTATTTGACTTAACCGATTTATGCAGACCATGTAAAATGTAAGTCAGGAGTGGCCGGGCCAAATACCAATGCCATGTGCCCAAAGTATTAGTTAGAGGCAAAGAGACAAGAGCATGTACTTTTAGAAACTCTAGACCTACCTTTTTTGGATTTGATAACAAAAAAGACATTTTACATTTCTCTAGACACTATTTCTGTGTTATTACGCACCGGAACAAATTTTTTTTCTGCGGTGTAAGTTTACGGAGTCTGTTTAGATACATATAACGACGAGGTACTTAGCCTATAAATTATTTTGTTTGAATAGGCTCTGGTTCTCATGATAAACCGTTCTATAAAAATACAGGCTTTTTACTAATCTACTCCCATCAACGTGTCTTTTCGAAATAAGGTAATTTTATTCAATATGGCCTGTGACTCAAAATGGCTAGTGTCTTTGCATTGGTAACTATGACAGGAATCCGACAGATGGCCACTCCTGCGCATTTGGCAAGCTACGTTAACTATTTCTGCTTCTCACAGAGAGCGCCGCGACTGTCAGCCATCACACAGGTGAGCTTTTGTTGTTTGCCATTCAGTCGTTATCATTTTGTGCAGATAAGCTTCTTGCGTTTCTCACTCGTTACTTTTTTTTTACAGACGTGATACTATGTCAATTACTTCATGCAACTGTCCTGTTTGGGCGTTTTTGTTACAGAAAGTATGAATTCTTCACGGAAGTCTTGTATCCCTGACCATTTCCGCTATATATATATATATATATATATATATATATATATATATATATATATATATATATATATATACTCCTGGAAATTGAAATAAGAACACCGTGAATTCATTGTCCCAGGAAGGGGAAACTTTATTGACACATTCCTGGGGTCAGATACATCACATGATCACACTGACAGAACCACAGGCACATAGACACAGGCAACAGAGCATGCACAATGTCGGCACTAGTACAGTGTATATCCACCTTTCGCAGCAATGCAGGCTGCTATTCTCCCATGGAGACGATCGTAGAGATGCTGGATGTAGTCCTGTGGAACGGCTTGCCATGCCATTTCCAACGGGCGCCTCAGTTGGACCAGCGTTCGTGCTGGACGTGCAGAACGCGTGAGACGACGCTTCATCCAGTCCCAAACATGCTCAATGGGGGACAGATCCGGAGATCTTGCTGGCCAGGGTAGCTGACTTACACCTTCTAGAGCACGTTGGGTAGCACGGGATACATGCGGACGTGCATTGTCCTGTTGGAACAGCAAGTTCCCTTGCCGGTCTAGGAATGGTAGAACGATGGGTTCGATGACGGTTTGGATGTACCGTGCACTATTCAGCATCCCCTCGACGATCACCAGTGGTGTACGGCCAGTGTAGGAGATCGCTCCCCACACCATGATGCCGGGTGTTGGCCCTGTGTGCCTCGGTCGTATGCAGTCCTGATTGTGGCGCTCACCTGCACGGCGCCAAACACGCATACGACCATCATTGGCACCAAGGCAGAAGCGACTCTCATCGCTGAAGACGACACGTCTCCATTCGTCCCTCCATTCACGCCTGTCGCGACACCACTGGAGGCGGGCTGCACGATGTTGGGGCGTGAGCGGAAGACGGCCTAACGGTGTGCGGGACCGTAGCCCAGCTTCATGGAGACGGTTGTGAATGGTCCTCGCCGATACCCCAGGAGCAACAGTGTCCCTAATTTGCTGGGAAGTGGCGGTGCGGTCCCCTACGGCACTGCGTAGGATCCTACGGTCTTGGCGTGCATCCGTGCGTCGCTGCGGTCCGGTCCCAGGTCGACGGGCACGTGCACCTTCCGCCGACCACTGGCGACATCATCGATGTACTGTGGAGACCTCACGCCCCACGTGTTGAGCAATTCGGCGGTACGTCCACCCGGCCTCCCGCATGCCCACTATACGCCCTCGCTCAAAGTCCGTCAACTGCACATACGGTTCACGTCCACGCTGTCGCGGCATGCTACCAGTGTTAAAGACTGCGATGGAGCTCCGTATGCCACGGCAAACTGGCTGACACTGACGGCGGCGGTGCACAAATGCTGCGCAGCTAGCGCCATTCGACGGCCAACACCGCGGTTCCTGGTGTGTCCGCTGTGCCGTGCGTGTGATCATTGCTTGTACAGCCCTCTCGCAGTGTCCGGAGCAAGTATGGTGGGTCTGACACACCGGTGTCAATGTGTTCTTTTTTCCATTTCCAGGAGTGTATATATATATACATGGTAAGTATTGTCAACAAAAGCAACAACGGAATATAAATGATTTTGTAAAACAAAGCTATCAGACATATTTTGAAAAGCAACTTGGACAACAAGATAAATGTTGGGCCCCACACAACGTCACTTCAATATTGGAGTCATGGGGGACGAAAAGGGCTTAACTGTTTGGAATACCGATAACATGGAGACAACCAAGAAAACACCTCGATGATTGCTACTTCTGTGCTGTGAATGTAACAGGTACGAATCGATACAAAAAGAGCTCTTAAGTTTACGCAAATGTACAGTCCGTTGAGCCACCAATCTTGCAAAGTGAATATTTGCCAATACCGGTATTTACAGCGAAGACAAGGGGAACGGTTCCACCAGGACATCAAGATTATGGAGGTAAGGTATCAAGGCCATTGGGACCGCCATATGTTGACAGGCTACTGCTGGAACTTGCGGAGAGACTGTCCGCACCAAAAACACTGAAGAAAATCTCATACAAAACGTTTTTCTTAATTCTTGTTGATATGTTTGTGTTGTTATGATTAATTTTATTATTCTTTGTATTATTTACAGCACTTCGTTTGTGTGAAATCATCTGATAACTTTAAAATAAACGTTTTCGTTTTTTATAATTTAACTTCCAGTGTAAATGGATTACTGTTACATCAAAAAGTAGAGTCAGTTCAACAAAAATATTATTATTTTTGTATCGAGCAGTCCAAAATTGCCTGAAATTGATTAATGAATTCCGTGCCGCAGAATCAGTGTCACCCTGTGTTATTTATCATGTCAGATGCAATTTAAGACACAAATTAAAATACTCACTCTGGGATGTCAAGCGAACAAAATTCATACAGAATTATGCTGAACTTCTTTCTTCGACAAAAATTTGGCCTCTTCAAGTGCTACGTCAGTGTGTGTGTGTGTGTGTGTGTGTGTGTGTGTGTGTGTTTTGTGTACGTACGTACACATACGTCAGGACATGAACTACCAGGAGATGTAGCTCGCCCGATTACCCGACCGGAGCGGAGCGGGAGGGAGCGCCTGAAAAAAAAGCCCCCGGCACGAATCCGCCCGGCAGACTTGTGTCGAGGTCCGGTGAGCCGGCCAGTCTGTGGATGGTTTTTAGGCGGTTTTCCATCTGCCTCGGCGAATGCGGGCTGGATCCCCTTATTCCGCCGGAGCTACACTATGTCGGCGATTACTGCGCAAACAAGTTCTCTACGTATGCGTACACCACCACGCAAACATAGGGGTTACACTCGTCTGGTGTGAGACGTTCCCTGCGGGCTTCCACTGGGGGCCGAACCGCACAATAACCCTGGGTTCGGTGTGAGGCGGCGGAGGGGTGAAGTGGACTGCGGTAGCCGTCGTGGGGTTGTGGACCACTGCAGCCGCGGCGGGGACGGAGCCTCTCCGTCGTTTCTAGGTCCCCGGTTAACATACAACATACATACACTATACCATGAGATGTAGGTGGACTGTGATATGCTCCTCTCCATGATGTAGCGTGGACTCGGCACTAGTGACCCAATCGGGATAACCTTCCCCGCAGGATGTATTATTGTACGTGGAATTAAAAACATTTCGATATCTCCTGGAGAAGGGACTAGCCCACTCCGTTTGACTGATTTTCTTATTTCAGAACTGAATCTAAGGATCTCTACATTAAGATTACATAACACATACATACAGATTAACAATTCACCGCATTAATAAATAAAATAATTACCCCAGCTGTCCGAAAAGTTTGAAGACTGGATAAATAAAAGTAGAGAAAAGTTAAGATGGTAATTTTAATTCTTCAGGTATTCTAAATAATCTCCGTCCACGTGGTTACTGTTCATACAATCACGTAAACCTGTCAGAAAAGTTTTTCTTTGGGATGTTGTTCATCACGCATATCAAAAAAAATGGTTCAAATGACTCTGAGCACTATGGGACTTAACATCCGTGGTCATCAGTCCCCTAGAACTTAGAACTACTTAAACCTAACTAACCTAAGGACATCACACACGTCCATGCCCGAGGCAGGATTCGAACCCGCGACCGTAGCAGTCGCGTGGTTCCGGACTGAGCGCCTAGAACCGCTAGACCACCGCGGCCGGCCGCGCACATCAGACTGGATTGAACATCGGTTGTGTCATCAAAGTATTGACCTATCAAGTAGATTTACTACACTTCATCGTTTTGTGGTAGTTTCCTACTGATAAATCAAAGTCTCGTGACCCCTGATGAACGCATATCTGTTGCTTACAGTCGTTTGTTCAACCTGTCAGCGTACTTACTGCGCTGACGTCGCATACGTGACGAAATCAAAATCTGTCTGGGAATTTTTTGGACGGACGATATACATCATTGTAGTACAAGGTGTAACTCTCAGGCATCCCATGATGGTATGCATAATATTTCCAATGTGGCTGTGTGTTGTCAGACATTGCAGACAAGGAATTGTCTCTGTGATGCCAAGAAAGGATCAGGCAGCACTTAAATCTTCGACTGTAGTAAGACATTTCGATGACCTATTGTCCGCTGACGATCGGGTCATGTTTTTTCAGTAACTTTTATTTTGCATCTTCATACACTGCCAGAAAAAAATCAACACCTTCAAGGGCTGTGTTCAGTGATACCAGTGTATAAAATCTGCATACTCAGGGGATGTAGTGTGAGTTATTCATTTGTCACGGTCATCGGCGATCAGATGGCGTTCAGTAGGCGTGTCTGTGCACCCTCTGTTTGGACTCTGCAGGCAGTAAATGTTCTGAGTCTGCGATATTCATTCTAGGCTACAACCATGTCCCACGGCTGAATAGGTGCTACCGTTGAACTTGTTCAGCCGTTTGGATGGGGTCACATTGTCGGTTGCGGGAAGCTGGATGGGCTTGTCAGCGGACTGCTGCAAACGCTGAGCACAATGCATCGATCGAATGTCGCTGCTATCTGCTTGGTCTGCAGAACATTCGTACACCTGGACACCAGGTTCTGGACGTCTGCGTAGTAGAGACACTTGTCAAGATTGACGCACTGCGTGATTAGTGGTGGACATCCAGGGATGTCATCCGGGCACATGTTGCACCTGCTGTGTTATCAGAGACCATTGGGAATCTCTGCTTGCAGCAGCATTAAGATCGCACGTGCCCTGACCAGGCTACCAATCACACTTCGACTGACAAGTGTAGCTACTCTGACGTCGTGAAAGAGTAGACTGGAGAGTGGAATCACACTCTATTGTCTTCTGTGGTGAGAGTAGGTTCTGCCTGTATAAGAGTGATGGACGTTCACTTATATGAAGGGGATCTAGTGAGATGCCTACTCCAAAGCTCATTTGTCGACAATACACTCGTCCCGCCCTAGGCTTCAGGCTGTGGGGGATCGTCAGTTACAACTCGCGATCACGTTTGGTGTATCCGCAGGGTAAAGTAACCAGTGTCCACTACATTCTACAGACTGTTATCCATGTGCAACTGCTGCAACATGCTTATTCGGCTGGACAATGCACGTCCTGTTGCGATACAACGTGCTCTTTCTGGTGGATAATTACTGCCCTGGCCAGCGAGACCATCAGATGTCTCGCTAGTTAAACATGTGTGGGACCTCATAAAGTAGGTCTGTAAAACTATTGCCGAATTGCAGCAAAAATGCAAAAATGCTTCAGACAATCTATCGCAGGATGCCATGCGGAGCCTTTATGATAGTTTGCATGCGAGAGTACATTTATGCGTTGACCCCACGGGAGGGGGGAGGGGGGGGTCGTTGGAGGTGGAGGGGGGGAGGGGCGCAGTGTGTATTGATGCTACAGTTTGGACACCATCTACTGTAGCGTGTGTTTCATATGGTATGAAAATGTTATCATATATTCCTACCATGACGAATTACCTGTCTCCTCCCTTATCAATAAAATAGCTTTGCCCTTCTGGGTGTTCAATTTTTTCTGGCAGTATATACACTGATCGGTCAGAACATTATGACCACCGATCTACTATCAATGTAAAACTGTCCAGGGGATAGCAGTATCACATGATGAGGGATGACTGCTAGTCGCACACATGCATGGTGCATGTATATCAGTGAGCGTGCTGTCTGTCAGTTTGACCGAGGGCACATTGTGATGACGTGGAGGTTCAGCACGAGCGTTTCAGAAACTACAGGGCTTGTTGGGTGTTTGAGAACTGCTGTGATGATTGTCTTCAACACATGGCGAAACCAAGATGATACCACACCCAGATGTCATGGGGTTGGGCAGCCACCCCTAGTTACAGACATCGGACGTTGTAGGCTGGGCAGGCAGCTAATGTGGTGGATCCAACATCAGACCATAATGCTGGGCAGAATACAAGTGCGCCCGAAGACAGTACACCAAACACTCCTAACGATGGGCCTCCAAAGCCGATAACCCCACGCATGTGACAGTGTTGACACGACAACATCAGCAACTACGACTGAAGTGGGCACATGACCATAGACACAGGACGTTGGCGCAGTGGCAGAGCGTTGCATGGTCTTAGGAATCCCGATGCCGTCTTCGTCATGTCGACTGGGGGGGGGGGGGGGGGGCGCGAATCCACCGTCTTCCAGGAGAACAGCTCTTCGGCACCTGTACTGCGGGGCAGAGACAAGCTGGTGGTAGCTCAGTTATGCTTTGCATAACATTCACGTGAGCATCCATGGTTCCAGTAGTGCTCGCGCAAGCCACCATGATGGCCAAGGAGTATTGTACACTGGTTACGGATCATGCACACCCATTCATGACGATCATGATTCCCGACGGCAATGGCATTTTTCAATATGACAATGTGCCATGTCACAAGCCCAAGAGTGTGACGCAATGGTTCGTGGAACACAGTGGCGAGTTGCAGTTGATGTGGTGGTCCCTCAACTCGTCAGATCCAAATCTGATCCAACACATCTGGGGTGTGATTGAACGTAGAGTCAGAGCTCATCCCCCCTCCTCGGAATTTACGGGAATTAGGCGACTTGTGAGTGCAGATGCGGTGCCAACTCCCTCCAGCAACCTTATTGCTTCCATTCCATGATTCGTCGCCGCTGTTATCCGCGTCAAAGGTGGACATACTGGCTATTAGGTAGGTAGCCATCATGTTCTGGGTGATCCGTGTATACCTCTCAAGCCACTGTACCAATATTATGGATTGTTTCCTGTTTCACATACATCCTGAGTGAAGGGAAAAAACACTGACTGTGTGCCTACCTCGCCTTATTCTCATGATCCTTACACAAGACATACGATAGTGACAGAATAATTGTCACACAGTCTCCTTCGGATACATGGTCTCTAATCCATTCGATGTCTGTTGTCATGCCTACTTGATAAGAACTTCAATGACTGGAACAACACTCTATATTATTCGCACTAACGTCTGGTATGCTGTTTCCTTCTCTGGTGCTTTGCATTTCTCAGAACCAGCCAGACAAATCTAAATCTTCAATTCGTCTTCCCTAATACTGATTTCATGTTTCATTTCTTATACCTTCTAGAATCCAGAAGATAAATGAAATGAATGAAGGAACTTGCAGATGCAATATCGTTTTCTTCACAGACACAGAGAATCTGCTGCGCTATGTAGGTATCTGACGAATTGAATGACAACTTTAAAAAGCGACAGAGATTTCGTCAGCAAAACCCTCTCCTCATATCGGATATTGACCTGGAAATGAGGAGGAAATTTTCAAACATTTACGTCTGAAGCACGATATTAAGTGAAACGTGGGCAATGTAAAAGCCAAAGAACACTAAGATTATATTGTGCTATTACTGGGGGATATTAATTTAGTGCAGATACAAAGGACGAATGGTATATGGACCAAGGAAGCTCTGTGTGGGACTCGTAAAAAAATAAAATAAAAAAGGCAGAGACATCTTAATGCAGGATGGCAGTTGACATAAGAAAACGCATGGAGTGACGGTTAGGATCTAGCGACCAGCTAGTTGTACGCCTGCTAAGACATTCAACCAGAAAGAGGGAAATTAGAACTCTAGAAGTAGGAAAGGGAAAACATTAGACAGAAGGAATGTCAAATTTGTCGTAGCCACAGAGGTCATTTTCGTCTGACCGCTAGCGCGGGTTTGCCACAGGCAAGGGACGGAATCGACTAAGGCGTTTATGAGATGACTTACGGCAACCATTGTATACCTATCTAAGGATACCCGCACGGTGATTAAACTCCAGCTTTCCCGAATATCTTAATTTGTGCTCCAAGTAGCTCCATGGAAGAAATTGAAGAGCAAAGATTAGAAGACAAATGGTTCAAATGCCTCTAAGCACTATGGGACTTAACTTCTGAGATCAAATGGCTCTGAGCACTATGGGACTCAACTGCTGAGGTCATTAGTCCCCTAGAACTTAGAACTAGTTAAACCTAACTAACCTAAGGACATCACACACATCCATGCCCGAGGCAGGATTCGAACCTGCGACTGTAGCGGTCGCGCGGTTCCAGACGGTAGTGTCTAGAACCACTCGGCCACTTCGGCCGGCAGATTAGACTTCAAACAAGTCGGAAGACTGATAATTTATACGAAGGTGAAAAGAGGCATTCAGTTCCAAATTTTGATAACTACGTTATTGATGCGTCAGGCAAACACTAAGGAAAACGTGCGATTCCAGACAAATCTTTATGTACCGCGATACAACGTTTTACTAAGAAGAGAATATATCTTGTCTGATGCACAGGTGTGTTGAACTGTTTTGTGAGGCATTATTTTGATTACTTCCCCGTGCCTCATGGTCTTTCCAATCAGTTTCTCATTTGGGGTCACAAAGATTTTCTGGTGTGGTAGAATTGCCTTAACTGCTATTCTGGGCCGAAAATAAATAAATACGGAATCTGAGTCGTACTTTTGACGTTTTCACAATAATAAGCAGGCCATGTTTTCGAATCGTAATGCATTTTTGTGCTAATATGCTGATATCCGAGTTTTCTTAAAAATTTACATTAAAATTTTCTAGGTACATCACAATTTTACGGTTTGAGACTCGAAGTCGCGTAAATCGAGTCCGTGAGACTTGCAAGAGTGTCCTTAGCACAGTAAATCTGACATCAAGCGATTGCTGCCAGCGCTACGGAATATACCTATACGCCGACGCCGATGATGCAAATAGCTGCCGAGTCGACATGAAAGGGGAACCCCATAATTCAGCGGTGGACAGGCGGCGCCGCGGACGGCTCTGGGCAGATTAATGGCCGGCTAGAGCGGCGCAGGCGCAGACAGCGCGTTATTAATTCGCGCGTCGCCCGCGGGCTGCGCTGCGTGATTTGCTTCCTGTCGCCGGACGTGACGTGGCGCCGCTACTGCTAACGGGAGAGACGCCTGCCGTGCCGATTACGTAAAGCTGGCGGGCCCTCTTCGCGGGCGCAATGCGCAATCCGACACCGAAGGTCACGGGCGCGCGCTCCGCCACGCTTTCGCCGCGCTTCTGTTCTCGTCCGACCCACAAGACTGGTCAGCTGATGTTCAACGAAAGTTCCGACACTGGTTTCGACGCAGTCTCTCTCTCTCTCTCTCTCTCTCTCTCTCTCTCTCTCTCTCTCACCACCTTAATCAACACATGCAAGACAAACAAATTCATCGCACAAAGGATGCCAAACTAAACGAACAAAGTACCCTTTCCAAATTAGGACGGCTGGATCACGCGTTGGGGCTCTTCATCGGTATCAATTCATAGGCGACCTTCTCAAAGTAAAATAAATAAATAAACCGTTTTGCTCAATCTTTAATTTTCTGGATCAAACTACTTCCGATTGTGTTACGATTCCCCTTTACACTAAGGCGACAAAAGTAGTGTGATACCTCCTAATATCGTGCTGGACCTCCTTCTGACGGCGCAGTGCAGCAACACAAATGGCTTTGAGCACTTATGAGACCTGATGTCATAAGTCCCCTAGAACTTAGAACTACTTAAACCTAACTAACCAAAGGACATCACACACATCCATGCCCGAGGCAGGATTCGAACCTGCGACCGTAGAGGTCGCGCGGTTCCAGACTGTAGCGCCTAGAACCGCTCGGCCACCCCTGCCGGCTGCAGCAACTCAACGTGGCATAGGTTCCACAAGTCGTTGGAAGTCCCCTGAGGGAATACTGAGCCATTCTGTCTCTACAGCCGTCCAAAATTCCGAAGGTGTTGGCGGTACAGGATTTTGTGCACGAACTGACCTCTCGATTACGTCTCATAAATGTTCGTTCGTGTCGTGGACAAATCAGAATGTTCAAAAAAATGGTTCAAATGGCTCTGAGCACTATGGGACTTTAACTGCTGTGGTCATCAGTCCCCTAGAACTTAGAACTACTTAAACCTAACTAACCCAAGGACATCACACACATCCATGCCCGAGGCAGGATTCGAACCTGCGACCGTAGCGGTCACGCGGTTCCAGACTGAGGCGCCTAGAACCGCACGGCCACACCGGCCGGGCTAAATCAGAATGTTCTTCAAACTAAACACAAACAGGTGTGCGCCGGTGACATGGCGCATTCTCATCCATAAAAATCCTACCTTTGTTTGAGAATATGAAGTCCATGGTTGCAAATGGCCCCAAGTAGCCGAACATAACCATTTTCAGCCAACGATCGCTTTAGTTGGATCAGAGGATCCAGTCTATTCAATCTCAACACAGACCACACCATTATGGAGCCACCACCAGCTTGTAGATTGCCTTATTGACAACTTGGCTCCATGGTTTCGTGGGACCTGTGCCACATTCGAACCCTAGCATCGGCACTTACGAACTGAAACCGCGACTCATCCGACCAGGCCACGGTTTTCCAGTCTTCTAGGGTCTAGACCGATATAGTCACAGGCCCTGGAGAGGCGCTCCAGGCGACGTCGTGCTGCCAGCAAAGGCACTCGCGTCGGTCGTCTGTTGCCATAGTGCATTAACGCCAAATTTCGCCGCGCTGTCCTAACGGATACGTTCGTCGCACGTCCCACATTGACTTCAGTGGTTATTTCACACAGTGTTGCTTGTCTGTCAGCACTGTAGAATCTCCGTAAACGTCGCTACTCTTGGTCGTTATGTGTAGTTCGCCGGCCACTGCGTTGTCCGTGGTGAGAGGTAATGCCTGAAATTTGCTATTCTCGGCACACTCTTGACACCGTTGGTCACAGAGTATTTAATTTCCTAACGATTTCCGAAATGGAATGTCCCATGTGTCTAGCTCCAACAACCATTCCGCATTCAAAATCTGTTAATTGCGTCTCTTCACATGAATCACCTGGACACAAATACGAGCTACGCCAATGCGCTACCCTTTTATTCCTCATCCACGGTACACTACCGCCATCTGTATGTGTGAAAATCGCTATCCCATGATCTTTGTCACCTCAGTGTATTTGTTGAGTTTTTAATGGTTTATTTACTAAGTGAGAAACCTGGCTCTTCCCACGCATTTATTAATTCCAGTTTTGTAGTACTCCATCTTCTACCCCTGATCATCTCCTTTATCCCCCTATCTCCGTCGATCTCCTTCTTTCCCCTCTCTCTATCCATCTCCACCTCCACCCTTTCTCCACCCATTCCTTCTCTCTTTAATCCCTACCCTCCCTCTCTCTGTCTAGCCATTCCCCTTGTCCTTATCCATCACCTCCTCCCCCCCTCTCTCTTTCCATGTCCACCACCCCCTCTCTCTGTCGACTTCTTCCAACCCCCACTCTCTGTCCACATCCTCCTGCACCTCTCTCTCCATCAACTCCTCCACTTGTCTTTGTCAGTCTGCTCCTCCTCCCTCCATCCATCTGCTCCTTCTCCATCTATCCATCTTCTTCTTCTCCCTCTAATTTCATTTACTCCTCCTCCTCTCTCTGTCCATCTCCTCCTTCCCCCTCCCTCAGTTCATCTTCTCCTCGTTCCTCTCTCTGTCCATCTCCTCCTAACCCTCTTCTTGCTCATCTCCTTCCCCCTCCTTCCTGTGTCCAGACTGTAGCGCCTAGAACCGCTCGGCCACTCCGGCCGGCGAAGGCAAGGAGATGGACAGAGGAGGGGTGCTCCTCTCTCTGTCCATCTCCTTGCCTTCGCCGGCCGGAGTGGCCGAGCGGTTCTAGGCGCTACAGTCTGGAACCGCGCGACCGCTACGGTCACAGGTTCGAATCCTGCCTCGGGCATGGATGTGTGTGATGTCCTTCGGTTAGTTAGGTTTAAGTAGTTCTAAGTTCTAGGGGCCTGATGACCTCAGTAGTTAAGTCCGATAGTGCTCAGAGCCATTTTTTTCCTTGCCTTCCCTTTCTCTGTCCATTTCCTCCTACCCTTCTATCTGTTCATCTCCTCCTCCCCCATGTCCCTGCTTGTCTCTTCCTCCCCATCTCTCTGTCTATTTCCTCCTCTTTCCTTCCTCTGTCCTCCTCTATCCTCTCTCTGTCCATTTTCGCCCCCCCCCCCCTATCTCTACCTCAATCTCCTCTTCCTCCTACTGTACATGTGTCTGTCTCCTCCTTTCCCTTCACTATCTGTCTCCTCTTCCTCCCTTCTCCCTTCACCTTATCACAAAAAGAAAGGCTGGTGGTTCTTATCACTACAATTTTTTCTTACGAGATTGTAATAAGAGCACCAAATTAGAATGAAATCGTTAAAGAGATTTAGGATGAGCTTTTACCCATGGCTTTGCCTGCATAACCACTTCTCAGATATATTTCACACATGTTTAACATATTTCACGCGTATTTGTACGCATATTTCACCTCTATGGCTAGCGAATTTCGCCCTGCAGTTTCATTTTCACGCAGCTTAATGATTATGGTGTCGTATCTCCTGAACTATGTGCTGTTCAGTGATGAAATTTTGCAAGTGCATCCACGTACGCACGCACGCACTCCGCTGCTCGGCTCGCTGCGGCTCCCTTCGTTACCGTCGCTCGCGCACGCCAACGCCACTAGCCCAGCGCCATGGCTGGACGGGAAGGGAAGCAGATAGCAGCCGCACTGGAAATTCTCATCAATGCGATGGGGAACAACAGCGACCGCCGACGGCAGCCGAAGCGCAAGCGTACTCACAAGGGAACCTCCCCATCGCACCCCCCTCAGATTTAGTTATAAGTTGGCACAGTGGATAGGCCTTGATAAACTGAACACAGATCAATTGAGAAAACAAGAAGAAGTTGTGTGGAACTGTGAAAAAATAAGCAAAATATACAAACTGAGTAGTCCATGGGCGACATACGCAACATCATGGACAATGTGAGCTCAGGAGCGCCGTGGTCCCGTGGTAGCGTGAGCAGCTGCCGAACGGGAGGTCCTTGGTTGAAGTCTTCCCTCGAGTGAAAATTTTACTTTCTTTATTTTTGCATAGTTATTATCTGTCCGTTCGTTCATTGATGTCTCTGTTCACTGTAATAAGTTTAGTGTGTGTGTTTTGCGACCGCATCGCAAAACGGTGCGATTACTAGACGAAAGGACGTGCCTCTCCAATGGGAACCGAAAACATTTGATCGCAAGGTCATAGGGCAACCGATTCCTCCACAGGAAAATACATCTGATATATTCTATACGACACTGGTGGCGGCATGTGCGTCACATGACAGGAATATGTTGTCGACCCACCTAACTTGTACACTTGGTGAATGGGTAAAAAGATTCTTCTACCTTGCCCGATTTAGGTTTTCTTGTGGATGTGATAATCACTCCCAAAAAAGTGATGAAAGCATAAAAGTTTGTCACATAAACTGAAAATAAAAAATTAAACTTTTCACTCGATGGAAGATTTGAACCAAGGACCTTTCGTTCCGCAGCTACTCACGTTACCACGAGACCACGACGCTCGTGCGGTCCCAGTTTCCTTGATGTTGCCTATCTTCCCATGGACTACTCAGTTTGTATATTTTGCTTATTTTTTCACAGTTCCACACAACTTCTTCCTGTTTTCTCAATTGATCTGTGTTTAGTTTTTGAAGGCCTATCCACTGTGCCAACTTATAACTAAATCTGAGGGGGGTGCGATGGGGAGGTTCCCTTGTCAGCAGAACAGCAAGATTGTGCAGTGCTACAAGTGCCAGCAACTGGGGCGCACAGCGCGCGATTACAAGAACGCCGTCGCGTGCTTGAAGTGCGCGGCGGCACACGACAGCCACAGTTGCACGAAGCCTCGCGGGGTGGCCAGCAGCTGCGCGAACTGCGGCGGCCCACACGCCGCCAACTCGCGCAGCTGCGGCTACCTCAGGGAGTCACGTCGTCAGCCCGCCGTACCACGCGCTGCGGCGGTGTCAAGCGCCACGACGGCCGCCCTGCCCCCCCCCCCCCCCGCCCCCCCCCCCCCCCCCCCCCCCCCCCCCGCTCTGGCGAGGGGTGCGAGCCGCGCCGTCACCAAGCCGAAGCCGCCACTGACGCCGCCATGGCCGGCCTACAAGCCGCCTTTGCGGCAGAACGGGCCGCGCTCAAAGAAGAACTTGTCGAAGTTCATCGGCAGCTCCAGCAGCTGCGCGAGGAGATGCGGGTTCTGAACAAGAAGAAGGAGCCCGCCCCCGCCCCCCGCACCCGCTTCCCCTGCGGTGCGCCCGGTGGGGGTGGACGCCGTCACGCTGACGGACCTACCGTCGCAGAAAGACGTGGCCACGCAAACGGACGTCGCCCCGGAACTTGTACCAATACAGGAGACCGGGGAGACGCCCGTGGACGTGGCACCGTCCTCGCCTTCCCCAACTCCAGGCGGCAAGGCAACACAGAAGGGGAAGCAAGAAGAGGATGGCAAACTACACACGGACATCATACCCTTCCCGGACAGCACGAACATGCCAGACGTGCTAAAGAAGATTGCCACCATGTTACGGGATGGGCGGTACAACGCCCAAAAGAACCCCCACCTCTTCGCCCAGGTGGAAGGGGAACGGAAGCCGTCGCTCCCACACAGGCCGTGCGAGCTTCGTGGCGGGCATCGGGCAATTCTGCTCGAGTTCGTCACCAAGAAAGACCTCAACACCATCGACGCGAACCCGGTCTTCACGCCGTGCGACTGGGAATACACCCTAGAGGGCGCAGTCGTGCGGCTGAGGAAGGAGGTTCGCGACGGCGCGAGGAAGCTGTCCGCAGACCTACAGACAGCACTACAGAACGTCTCGCGCGAGACAAAGAAGAGCCAAAACACGAAAGTCCACCACTAGCATGCCTGCATGCTAGTAGCCAGGACCAACACCGGACAACGAGAGGACACGCCTTACAGTGAGGCCGCATCATCAGGAACAGGAGGAAAGACTGTAATAAGTCAAAACTCCTACACCTCGGACCAAGGCCCGTTTGTAGAGCGTCAGCAAGTGCATCCAGTGGTACATGTACCTACTGTCTGCTGAATGTGTTATGAATAGAATTAGTAGTAAAGAAGCAAATAAATGAAAAAGTCATGCACGATGCGGCAGTTTGTCAAGCATCTCAGTATTTATTGCATTATACTCGTATTTCCCCCCCCCCCCCCCCCCCATGAACCATGGACCTTGCCGTTGGTGGGGAGGCTTGCGTGCCTCAGCGATACAGATAGCCGTTCCGTAGGTGCAACCACAACGGAGGGGTTTCTGTTGAGAGGCCAGACAAACGTGTGGTTCCTGAAGAGGGGCAGCAGCCTTTTCAGTAGTTGCAAGGGCAACAGTCTGGATGATTGACTGATCTGGCCTTGTACCAATAACCAAAACGGCCTTGCTGTGCTGGTACTGCGAACGGCTGAAAGCAAGGGGAAACTACAGCCGTAATTTTTCCCGAGGGCATGCAGCTTTACTGTATGATTGCATGATGATGGCGTCCTCTTGGGTAAAATATTCCGGAGGTAAAATAGTCCCCCATTCGGATCTCCGGGCGGGGACTACTCAAGAGGATGTCGTTATCAGGAGAAAGAAAACTGGCGTTCTACGGATCGGAGTGTGGAATGTCAGATCCCTTAATCGGGCAGGTAGGTTAGAAAATTTAAAAAGGGAAATGGATAGGTTGAAGTTAGATATAGTGGGAATTAGTGAAGTTCGGTGGCAGGAGGAACAAGACTTCTGGTCAGGTGACTACAGGGTTATAAACACAAAATCAAATAGGGGTAATGCAGTAGTAGGTTTAATAATGAATAGGAAAATAGGAATGCGCATAAGCTACTACAAACAGCATAGTGAACGCATTATTGTGGCCAAGATAGATACGAAGCCCACGCCTACTACAGTACTACAAGTTTATATGCCAACTAGCTCTGCAGATGACGAAGAAATTGAAGAAATGTATGATGAAATAAAAGAAATTATTCAGATTGTGAAGGGAGACGAAAATTTAATAGTCATGGGTGACTGGAATTCGAGTGTAGGAAAAGGGAGAGACGGAAACATTGTAGGTGAATATGGATTGGGGGACAGAAATGAAAGAGGAAGCCGCCTGGTCGAATTTTGCACAGAGCACAACATAATCATAACTAACACTTGGTTTAAGAATCATGAAAGAAGGTTGTATACATGGAAGAACCCTGGAGGTACTAAAAGGTATCAGATAGATTATATAATGGTAAGACAGAGATTTAGGAACCAGGTTTTAAATTGTAAGACATTTCCAGGGGCAGATGTGGACTCTGACCACAATCTATTGGTTATGACCTGTAGATTAAAACTGAAGAAACTGCAAAAAGGTGGGAATTTAAGGAGATGGGACCTGGATAAACTAAAAGAACCAGAGGTTGTACAGAGATTCAGGGAGAGCATAAGGGAGCAATTGACAGGAATGGGGGAAATAGATACAGTAGAAGAAGAATGGGTAGCTTTGAGGGATGAAGTAGTGAAGGCAGCAGAGGATCAAGTAGGTAAAAAGACGAGGGCTTGTAGAAATCCTTGGGTAACAGAAGAAATATTGAATTTAATTGATGAAAGGAGAAAATATAAAAATGCAGTAAGTGAAACAGGCGAAAAGGAATACAAACGTCTCAAAAATGAGATCGACAGGAAGCGCAAAATGGCTAAGCAGGGATGGCTAGAGGACAAATGTAAGGATGTAGAGGCCTATCTCACTAGGGGTAAGATAGATACCGCCTACAGGAAAATTAAAGAGACCTTTGGAGATAAGAGAACCACTTGTATGAATATCAAGAGCTCAGATGGAAACCCAGTTCTAAGCAAAGAAGGGAAAGCAGAAAGGTGGAAGGAGTATATAGAGGGTCTATACAAGGGCGATGTACTTGAGGACAATATTATGGAAATGGAAGAGGATGTAGATGAAGATGAAATGGGAGATATGATACTGCGTGAAGAGTTTGACAGAGCACTGAAAGACCTGAGTCGAAACAAGGCCCCCGGAGTAGACAATATTCCATTGGAACTACTGACGGCCGTGGGAGAGCCAGTGCTGACAAAACTCTACCATCTGGTGAGCAAGATGTATGAAAGAGGCGAAATACCCTCAGACTTCAAGAAGAATATAATAATTCCAATCCCAAAGAAAGCAGGTGTTGACAGATGTGAAAATTACCGAACTATCAGCTTAATAAGTCACAGCTGCAAAATACTAACACGAATTCTTTACAGACGAATGGAAAAACTAGTAGAAGCCAACCTCGGGGAAGATCAGTTTGGATTCCGTAGAAACACTGGAACACGTGAGGCAATACTGACCTTACGACTTATCTTAGAAGAAAGATTAAGGAAAGGCAAACCTACGTTTCTAGCATTTGTGGACTTAGAGAAAGCTTTTGGCAATGTTGACTGGAATACTCTCTTTCAAATTCTAAAGGTGGCAGGGGTAAAATACAGGGAGCGAAAGGCTATTTACAATTTGTACAGAAACCAGATGGCAGTTATAAGAGTCGAGGGACATGAAAGGGAAGCAGTGGTTGGGAAGGGAGTAAGACAGGGTTGTAGCCTATCCCCGATGTTGTTCAATCTGTATATTGAGCAAGCAGTAAAGGAAACAAAAGAAAAATTCGGAGTAGGTATTAAAATTCATGGAGAAGAAATAAAAACTTTGAGGTTCGCCGATGACATTGTAATTCTGTCAGAGACAGCAAAGGACTTGGAAGAGCAGTTGAATGGAATGGACAGTGTCTTGAAAGGAGGATATAAGATGAACATCAACAAAAGCAAAACAAGGATAATGGAATGTAGTCTAATTAAGTCGGGTGATGCTGAGGGAATTAGATTAGGAAATGAGGCACTTAAAGCAGTAAAGGAGTTTTGCTATTTGGGGAGCAAAATAACTGATGATGGTCGAAGTAGAGAGGATATAAAATGTAGGCTGGCAATGGCAAGGAAAGCGTTTCTGAAGAAGAGAAATTTGTTAACATCCAGTATTGATTTAAGTGTCAGGAAGTCATTTCTGAAAGTATTCGTATGGAGTGTAGCCATGTATGGAAGTGAAACATGGACGATAAATAGTTTGGACAAGAAGAGAATAGAAGCTTTCGAAATGTGGTGCTACAGAAGAATGCTGAAGATTAGATGGGTAGATCACATAACTAATGAGGAAGTATTGAATAGGATTGGGGAGAAGAGAAGTTTGTGGCACAACCTGACCAGAAGAAGGGATCGGTTGGTAGGACATGTTCTGAGGCATCAAGGGATCACCAATTTAGTATTGGAGGGCAGCGTGGAGGGTAAAAATCGTAGGGGGAGACCAAGAGATGAATACACTAAGCAGATTCAGAAGGATGTAGGTTGCAGTAGGTACTGGGAGATGGAAAAGCTTGCACAGGATAGAGTAGCATGGAGAGCTGCATCAAACCAGTCTCAGGACTGAAGACCACAACAACAACAACTCGTATTTCCTGAACTATGTGGCGTACAGTGATATATTGTTCCACGTACATTCACCGGCTTATGTGGATTCTGTCTGCGAACTGTGTTGTGAATAGAGTTAGTGGTGGTGGTGGTTAGTGTTTAACGTCCCGTCGACAACGAGGTCATTAGAGACGGAGCGCAAGCTCGGGTTAGGGAAGGATTGGGAAGGAAATCGGCCGTGCCCTTTCAAAGGAACCATCCCGGCATTTGCCTGAAACGATTTAGGGAAATCACGGAAAACCTAAATCTGGATGGCCGGAGACGGGATTGAACCGTCGTCCTCCCGAATGCGAGTCCAGTGTGCTAACCACTGCGCCACCTCGCTCGGTCTAGAGTTAGTAGTCCAATGGTTTAAGAGAAGACGTGGAACAAACATATATAAATACATACATAGTGACACTGAGGTGACAAAAGTCATGGGATAGCGATATGCACATATACAGATGGCGGTAGTGTTGCATACACAAGTTACAAAAGGGCAGCACATTGGCGGAGCTGTCATTTAATGAGATTCATGAGGGGACGTTACCAACGTGATTATGGCCGCACGACGTAAATTAGCAGACTTTTAAACGTGGAATGGTAGCTGGAGCTAGACACAGAGGACATTCCATTTTGAAAATCGATCGGGAATTCAATAACCCAAAATTCACGTTTTCAAGAGTGTACCGAGAATACCACATTTCAGGCATTACCTGTCACCACGGACAAAGCAATGGCCGACGGCCTTCATTTAACGACCGAGAGCAGTGGCGTTTGTTTGGAATTGTCGGTGGTAACAAACAAGCAACACTGCGTGAAATAACCGCGAAACTCGATGCGGAGCGTACGACCAACGTATCCGTTAGGACAGTGAGGCGAAATATGGCGGCCGCGCGGAGTGGCCGTGCGGTTAGAGGCGCCATGTCACTGACTACGCGACCACTGCCGTCGGAGGTTCGAGTGCTCCCTCTGGCATGATGATGTCAACAGTTTGGTCTCTTAGAAATTCACACACATTTGAACATTTGGAAATTTGCCGTTAATGGACTACGGTAGTAGATGACCGATGCCTTTGCCTTGGCCAACAACACGACATCGCGTACACCACCTCTCCTGGGATCGTGACCATATTGGTTGGAGCCTAGACGACTGGAAATCCGAGGCCTGGTCAGAAGAGTGCCGGTTTCAGTAAGTAAGAGCTAACTTAGTGGCGCAGACCCTACGAAGCGATGGACCCAAGTTGTCAACAAGGAATTGTCCAAGCTGGTGATGGTTCAGTAATGGTGTGGGCTGTGTCTGCACGGAATGGACTGCGTCCTCTGGTCCAACTGAAGCGATCATGACTGCAAACGGTTATGTTCAGCTGCTTGGAGACCATCTCCAGCCATTCATGGACTTCAAGTTCCCAAACAATGATGGAATTTTTATAGGTGATAATGTGTACGGTGGCTACAATTTCGCACTCATCTACATACTTTGCCGTGATCTACAACCACAATTAGGTATTATTTGATAGGTTGTACATCGTACATATGGATATTTAAAGAAGATTGACATTGTCACGTATGCCTCGTAAATAACTGTTAACGCTTTTGCATGAAAGGTGACGGAGTGTCTTTATTATCAAAACGGCGTAATGAATGATTGCCTATACTAGCAGAAGTTGAAAGGCCACTGGAGATGAAACGGCAGGCGGAACTCAAGCCCTGGTTGAGAAAAAGCCCGCACAGGTGTGCTGGTCCTGCTTGACACAAGAAGTGCCAAGATAGTCTTCACACCTGGGCGCGGAAACACAATACAGCGGCGGCTGGCCTGTGTTGTAGCTAGGCCGGAAGGATTATACTTCGGAAACTATGAAAATCTTGGACGCAGCTGAGAGAAACGAGGAAGTGTCACCTCGGAAATAACGCAGGCTGGGTTATTTCCGCGGTTTTTACTCAGAAGCGTACCATTGTATGAGTATAGTTATTTCCTCGCAAATTTTCCGCGCTGGACGACAAAAGACTAAAATATGGTTGATCGGCGTTGGGAAAAATCTGTAGAGAGGGAGAATATTCCGTGGTTTCGAGGAGATGATTCGTTTTCTGAGTTACGAGGGTGGGGAGCCCAGCTGTGCTGGGAGGCCAGCGGTTTAGAGGAAGAAGTCTTCCGTTTTTGAGCGCCCGTGTGTGACGGTCGCTCAAGATCAGGCGGACTTGCTGTCTTTGCTCTCAGGAGACTTTATAGTTAGAACAGTTAGGCACTGTACTGTTACGGACTTCGCCTCCGGGTAGGAAGTCGTCGTTCAAAAGCCGTCGTTGAATACGTGGCGTTCAGTGATTGAGAGCGCTTCTGCTGCTTATACTTACATGGAGACGTTATTTAAACTCCGTCCTTGTGGCTGGGAGTTCGCGTTCCTCGTCTGTGGAACACAAAGAGGAGAAGACAGTATCAGAGCATATTAGTCAGAGGACCGCTTTCTGCCGTCCTAGTGTTTGAAAGAGTTTTATTTTGTGGCTGGACTTCTTCCATCGTCGCAGACGTGTACGAGAACCGTCGCTCCGAGGAACCGGACGCAGTACATACGGCGATATGGCTAATTGCTTCGGCTTATTATGGCTATAAACCTTAACCGCTGTGATCACGCTAGTTTATTTCCACTGAGGTTCGACACCACCATAGATCATCTTTGAAAGTAGTATCTTCTAGTGTTTGGTACGTAGATGATGTCAGTCATTTCGCGTTATTTATGTTAGATCGCGTCGCCATGAAACAGGGCAGAGTTGGGCGATTGATCAGCAATTTTTTAGTCAGGAAATATGTAAGGTTGTTACTTTAATTTGCTATGAAATCGGTGCTGCTAGACAATAAAAGCGGGTTAAAAGCTGTGAGCTGTCTGGGGAAGTTAACCTTGCATTACTGAGCAACTGTTTCATCAGGTATCCAGTCTAGCTTACCAAATTCCTAACCAGACTAACATTAATTATAATCTTTTAATAGTCATACGACAACTGGTGATATATATATAAAAGAGAATTTAAGTAAAAAGAAATAAATCAGTTTATATTTGGAAATTTATTTTAACATTGATCATTGAAATTTCAGCATATTAAACTTGATTCCTAACTAAACTGGTGCCTTTTTTAGGATTGTGAAAATGTGAGATTGTAATCTTACGGAACACATCAAATATGGAGCCAAGATTGGGAGACTGCATACAACACTACATTCATAAAACAACACACAAAGAACGTTGAAACATATGCAACAGAAAATTAACCACTACCAACCGATTCAATTTTCACCCAAAGAAGTTACGTTCGTAGCACAATCCTGTCCGTCATGTAATTACCACACACTGGTATACTAAATTCATATTAACTCTTTGTGAAATCTTCCCGAAAAGAATAGCTGAGGGCTACTTTGATGATTACACCACATGCTTCACGTGGTCAACTTGGTTTACACAAAGAGTGTAACTCCACAATAATTTTGATAATTAAAATAAATTAGATCGAAAAGCAATTTACAAAAGAAAAACCTCGAACTGGTTACTATCGTCTTACTGTTAACCTGATGGGTCAAACAATTGTATAAGCGAGTGGTACTGGTTTCACAAAGTACACCCCACGTGGGTTGAACATAAAGAAAAGTTGCTATATTGAAAATTATTGTCAAGACGAGGCGTTATAATCTCACGCACATTCGCATTTAAGATTGATGAACTTAGAGTTACTGATCAACACGTGGTTCCACTTTACTCACAAAGTAGTGACAAAGCAACTACCGGAATGTATTCTGAATTTCACACGAGAATTACACTGCGCTGCAATTTAAGATAACATTAGATATTTTAGAGCTAAACCTGAAATAAAGGTGATCAAATTTTCAGTTAGGCTGAACTTAAGAAAGCCATTGTCCTACGGACTTAGCAGACACGCGCTTAGCCGGAGATCTTACCACTTCAGACGCTCGCCACGGACAGACTACCCTGCGCTCCTACCGAGCGTGCTTCCCAGATACAAACGGAAGTGACCAGAGGGGCAGCTTCCTACACCAACATGACAAGGGACGGCCAGGACCATGCTAAGAATGGAAACCTCTCTGCTTTTAGAAAGCGTAGCTACCTGTTCCGACGTTGGTCCTACTGTTCTCTAGCAGACAGGCTTGTCTGCTACCCTCAAGCATGCAACTAGAAACACATTTGCTCATTCATCCTCTCACACAGAAGGGAAGGGGGATGACAGTATCTTATCATATACAGTATACAAAAGAAAGCGGATGTAGGTTCCGTATGAGACTGTGTGACATGAATTACATATAAACTGTGTTTTAAAGTGTAGTAGTGTGACAGATCGTTCTTGTTTATGTGTAAAAGTAACACGTTCCACTACTCAGTCTCCTCCCAGATAGTCAGAACGCCACAGTAAATTTAGAAGAGGAATTTATGCCTTAAATGACAACAGATTTAAGAAATTAAACATGAAAGGAATCCAACAGTGACCTTTCAAATACAGACAATTGTAATAAAGGGGTTGTTTTTTAATCTACAATAAATATATAATGAGAAACAACGTTAATCATTTAGTAGTATTAGTTGCCTTAATCATTCTTTTACGTTTAGGTTGTAATTTATATGTTAAACAGCATTAACGGATCCTAAGATCTGCTTCAGGGGGTAGTCAGACAAGGCCAAATCATCAATTTAGGGTTCAATATTTTCCGTTGCGCACATGCATTTAAAACCCACCTGGAGTAGCATATTGGAAATGTGCTATGGCACTGGGCCATAATTGTTTGCGATTGGTTTAAAGAACATTCTGGACGATTCGAGCGAATGATTTTGCCACCCAGATCGCCTGACAGGGATCCCATCGAATATTTATGAGACACAACCGAGAGGTCAGTTGGTGCACGAAACCCTGCACCGGCAACAAATTCACAATTATGGACGGCTATAGAGGCACAATGACTCAGTACTCCTGCAGTGGACTACCAACCACTTGTTGAGTCCACGCCATGTCGAGTTGCTGCACTACACAGGGTAAAATGAGGTACGACACCATATTAGGGGGCAGCTTACGGCTTTTTGTCACCTCAGTATATTGCGTAGTATAGTACACTACTGGCCATTAAAATTGCTACACCAAGAAGAAATGCAGATGATAAACGGGTACTCATTGCACAAATACATTATACTAGAAGTGACATGTGATTACATTTCCACGCAATTTGGGCGTATACATCCTGAGAAGTCAGTACCCAGAACAACCACCTCTGGCCGTAATAACGGCCTTGATACGCCTGTGCATTGAGTCAAACAGAGCTGGGATGGCGTGTACAGCTACTGCTGCCCATGCAGCTTCAACACGATACCACAGTTCATCAAGAGTAGTGACTGCCGTATTGTGACGAGCCAGTTGCTCGGCCACCATTCACCAGACGTTTTCAATTGGTGACAGATCAGGAGAATGTGCTGGCCAGGGCAGCAGTCGAACATTTTCTGTATCCAGAAAGGCCCGTACAGGTCCTGCAACATGCGGTCGTGCATTATCCTGCTGAAATGTAGGGTTTCGCAGGGATCGAATGAAGGGTAGAGCCACGGGTCGTAACACATCTGAAATGTAACGTCCACTGTTCAAAGTGCCGTCAATGCGAACAAGAGGTGACCGAGACGTGTAACCAATGACAACCCCATACCATCACGCCGGGTCATACACCAGTATGGCGATGACGAATACACGCTTCCAATGTGCGTTCACCGCGATGTCGCCAAACACGGATGCGACCATCATGATGCTGTAAACAGAACCTGGATTCATCCGGAAAAAAAGACGTTTTGCCATTCGTGCACCCAGGTTCGTCGTCGCAGGCGCTCCTGTCTGTGACGCAGCGTCAAGGGTAACCGCAGCCATGGTCTCCGAGCTGATAGTCCATGCTGCTGCAAACGTCGCCGAACTGTTCGTGCAGATGGTTGTTGTCTTGCCAACGACCCAATCTGTTGACTCAGGGATCGAGACGTGGCTGCACGATCCGTTACAGCCATGCGGATAAGATGCCTGTCATCTCCACTGCTAGTGATACGAGGCCGTTGGGATCCAGCACAACGTTCCGTATTACCCTCCTGAACCCACCGATTCCATATTCTACTACCAGTCATTGGATTTCGATCAACGCGAGCAGCAATGTGGCGATACGATAAACCGCAATCGCGATGGGCTACAATCCGACCTTTATCAAAGTCGGAAACGTGATGGTACGCATTTCTCCTCCTTACACGAGGCATCACAACAACGTTTCACCAGGCAACGCCGGTCAATTGCTGTTTGTGTATGAGAAATCGATTGGAAACTTTCCTCATGTCATCACATTGTAGGTGTCGCCACCGGCACCAACCTTGTGTGAATGCTCCGAAAAGCTAATCATTTGCATATCACAGTATCTTCTTGCTGTCGGTTAAATTTCGCGTCTGTAGCACGTTATCTTCATGATGTAGCAATTTCAATGGCCAGTAGTGTAAATGTCGTGTGACTAGGGCCTCCCATCGGATATACCGTTCGCCGGGTGCAAGTCTTTCGATATGACGTCACTTCGGCGACTTGCGCGTCGATGGGAATGAAATGATGATGATTAGGACAACACAACATCCAGTCCCTGAGCGGAGAAAATCTCCGACCCAGCCGGGAATCGAAGCCGGGCTCTTAGGACTGACATTCTGTCGCGCTGACCACTCAGCTACCGGGGGCGGACAGAATTGGAAGTGAACTGACCAATTGTTGGGGCAATTTGTCAACGGCGAGCAGTTCGGCCGTGACGTTGAGGCCTCTGATTGGAGGACACCAGCTGCAACACTTGAAATATAGCTGTCAAGTATTTTTAATCAGTCTGCAGCCGTGTGACGTGTGCCGAGACGCGCGCCCCTGTGCCGAGTGCTGGAGGGACGGGGATCAAATAGCGCGCGACAGCACTCGCAGAGCGGCGCGCTGGCGTGCCGCCAGCTCGAGCCGCTGAATAACACCCGCCACGTCTAGTCTGCCGTTCCGCCGGGGCCATCACGTCAGTCTGCTGCCGCGCCCCGCCCTGCCATTCGAGGCACCTGTTGCTTCGCCACTGCCCCCCCTCAAACCTGCTGCGCCGTTTGCACCATTCCGCTATGGGCTCAGTTACTACTTCGAGTCACGAATTCTTCTCGTCAGCCTCCACCGGCTCTCCTCTCTGGCCACCCACATTGTGTAGGAGATACTATACCTCCAGCACAAAACTTTAGCTGCACCGACGACGGGAAGTCACTGTAACCAAAACCATCAAGAAACGTTTTGTACGATCTGCACTTCCGCGATATTCTATGTGGGCTTAGATTCAAGAAGTGCAACGAAAAAAATAAAAACCTTATACACTACTGGCCATTAAAATTGCTACACCACGAAGACGACGTGCTACAGACGCGAAATTTAGCCGACAGGAAGAAGATGCTGTGATATGCAAATGATTAGTTTTTCAGGGCATTCACACAAGGTTGGCGCCGGTGGCGACACATACAACGTGCTGACACGAGGAAAATTTCCAACCGATTTCTCATACACAAACAGCAGTTGACCGGCGTTGCCTGGTGAAACGTTGTTGTGATGCCTCGCGTAAGGAGGAGAAATGCGTACCATCACGTTTCCGACTTTGACAAAGGTCGGATTGTAGCCTATCGCGATTGCGGTTTATCGTATCGCCACATTGCTGCTCGCGTTGATCGAGATCCAATGACTGTTAGTAGAATATGGAATCGGTGGGTTCAGGAGGGTAATACGAAACGTTGTGCTGGATCCCAACGGCCTCGTATCACTAGCAGTCGAGACGACAGGCATCTTATCCGCATGGCTGCAACGGATCGTGCAGCCACGCCATCGATCCCTGAGTCAACAGATTGGGTCGTTGGCAAGACAACAACCATCTGCACGAACAGTTCGGCGACGTTTGCAGCAGCATTGACTATCAGCTCGGAGACCATGGCTGCGGTTACCCTTGACGCTGCATCACAGACAGGAGCGCCTGCGATGGTGTACTCAACGACGAACCTGGGTGCACGAATGGCAAAACGTCTTTTTTTCGAATGAATCCAGGTTCTGTTTACAGCATCATGATGGTCGCATCCGTGTTTGGCGACATCGTGGTGAACGCACATTGGAAGCGTGTATTCGTCATCGCCATACTGGTGTATCACCCGGCGTGATGGTATGGGGTGCCATTGGTTACACGTCTCTGTCACCTATTGTTCGCATTGACGGCACTTTGAACAGTGGACGTTACATTTCAGATGTGTTACGACCCGTGGCTCTACCCTTCATTCGATCCCTGCGAAACCCTACATTTCAGCAGGATAATGCACGACCGCATGTTGCAGGACCTGTACGGGCCTTTCCGGATACAGAAAATGTTCGACTGCTGCCCTGGTCAGCACATTCTCCTGATCTGTCACCAATTGAAAACTTCTGGTCAATGGAGGCCGAGCAACTGGCTCGTCACAATACGCCAGTCACTACTCTTGATGAACTGTGGCATCGTGTTGAAGCTGCATGGGCAGCTGTACCTGTACCTCTGTTCGACTCAATGCCCAGGCGTATTATGGCCATTATTACGGCCAGAGGTGCTTGTCCTGGGAACTGATTTCTCAGGATCTATGCATCCAAATTGGGTGCAAATGTAAACACATGTCAGTTCTAGTATAATACATTTGTCCAATGAATACCCGTTTATCTTCTGCATTTCTTCTTGGTGTAGCAATTTTAATGGGCAGTAGTGTATATTTTACTTCCAATTCTTTTTGCGTCTTTCTTTCTTGACGTTTTGTGGAATCTGGAGTCCAATTCTTGGGCCTGCCCCTTTAATTTCGCATTTCATCAGACATAAAACCACATACACAACGATGCGAGCGAAATTCGCACCTTTCATACACAGCACTAACCGAACACTACAGGACCTTTCGCACAAGACGCAATCGGGCGTTACATATACAATTATTACCATCACTAACGTAGGCCTACATTAGATAAGCTTCGTACGTGAGTCCGAAAATTGCTGCAACTGTTGCTGGAGCATAGTGGTTAAGATACGTTCTTGCTGTCTAGAAGAACCTTCTCATATACTATGAAATTTTTTATTCCTATATCTTATTAAATAGTTTTGGATACAATTTTTATTCAATAATTCGGTTTACATGTATTTTTTTATTTCTAATATTTTACCGCGACACTTTCATGATCGTATTGACTTTTTTTAAGCCAGCCATTGTGGCCGAGCTGTTCTAGGCTCTTCGGTCCGGAACGGTCGCAATGGTCTCAGGTTCGAATCCTACCTGGGGCATGGATGTGTGTGATGCCCTTAGGATAGTTAGGTTTAAGTAGTTCTAAGTTCTAAGGGACTGATAACCTCAGATGTTAAGTCCCATAGCGCTCATAGCGATTTGAACCATTATGACTTCTTTATTTGCTCTTATTTTTCTTTCTATCATCCTTTTTTCATTTGGAATCTACATGAGTCACCTATAACCTCTGCCCAAGTCTGCTCATCTGCTGGTAACGAAGTACACGGCAGCTCGTGTAGCCAGTGCGATGATAGTTTCAAGTACGCAGAAAGCGCGATATTCCAGTTCGCTTTTAGAGCTCAAACTGAACTTTTACCGTCTTGAGTATGCGCGTAGAGGTTAGGTTTAATCGCTGTGAACAAAGCGTGCGTGATTAATAGCTCTGACGCAGGTTCTTGACTGCTGTAATCTCGGATACACTGCACATTACGAGGCGGTTGTTGTTAGGTTTGTCCGCAGCTCGTGGTCGTGCGGTAGCGTTCTCGCTTCCCACGCCCGGAGTCCCGGGCTCGATTCCCGGCGGGGTCAGGGATTTTCTCTGCCTCGTGATGACTGGGTGTTGTGTGCTGTCCTTAGGTTAGTTAGGTTTAAGTAGTTCTAAGTTCTAGGGGACTGATGACCATAGATGTTAAGTCCCATAGTGCTCAGAGCCATTTTTTTTGGTTGTTAGGCTAGGATACTGGTTTAAATTCGTCTGCCACAGTTCAGTCATTGGTCACTTAAAATTAGGCGTCAATAGAGCATCTCGCATTCCCGTCATACCTCATGGCAGTCACTTTCAACACTGATCCGTGTTACACGTTTAGTAACTGTATGTGTGCAGTGATCTACTGTGTTTGTGTGTCGCTTACAACTGAGCGGAAGACGGCGTCCGATGAGGCAACCCAGCAGACACAAATGAAAAACGTCACCTAACAAGTAATTTTAATCGGGCTATAGTTACCATTCAATTGTGCTGTGACTGAGCGCGACTCGAATTGCCCGGGCAGCTTACGTCACGGCTCCGGAAATCTCGAGTTCTGATCGATCTTTCGATTCTCCCGCAAAATAACGACTTCCGTTGGTACTTATTTTCACGACGTGTCTTACAAGGTGACCGTACGAACTTCCCCTCACCGATTTGATTCGTATTGACAGGGTGTGTGGCACGAGAAGGACTTAAATAGGTGTAAATAAGAAGAAGCAGCTTTCAACCGTTTCTGAGAAAGCCGAGTTTGAAAATTTTGGGCGTGCTTATATAATTTGTATGGTCACTCCTAGGCAATATGCCTCCAGCCGAGTACGTAAGCGCTTAGTTTCATAAGCGCGAGGTCTCTGGACTGAACCTCGCTGCTGGTACTATTTTTTTGTGAGTAATCTGCACCAGTGCTATGCTTTGATATGCGTGGTGTGCCGCGAAACTGTCTGACCACCGAGAACCGTTTATGAATTTTAGCCAAGTTTGTTTTGCAATACTCACTGAGAAAAACCATGGGCATGTAAAAATTCGGCATTCCTTACATCTGCTGTTCGTCGCTATATTCATTGTTTTCCATATTTCTACGATCAGCATCATTCTGATACGTGCAGTGCCATACAGGTTAAACGTTATGCTTGTCACAAAAGTAGATACAATAATATAAATAAAATGACTACACTAATTTGATTGAAAGTTCTCTTCAACCCTTTTCTCATTTCCATTCTCCTAAAGAAAAAACTTTTTCCTCTTTGTTTCATGTTAAAGATTAGAAAAGTAGTAAATGAATCATTAGATATTGATACTTTTCACGGTCACAATAAATATATCCTACTTGGAAATGGAAAATGAAATACCGATAGTAAGATTCGATCCAAAACCCTCACTCATATTAAACTAAACTCGTACCCGCTCGGCTGCAGATTCCGTGAACACTAATGCCCCACAAAGCTTACAGCATAAGCACGCCTATAATTTTCAAACTCGATTTTCTCAAAAAGGTTGAAAATTGCGTCTTCCTGTTTATATACAGGGTGTTACAAAAAGGTTCGGCCAAACTTTAAGGAAACATTCCTCACACACAAAGAAAGAAAATATGTCATGTGGACATGTGTCCGGAAACGCTTACTTTCCATGTTAGAGCTCATTTTATTACTTCTCTTCAAATCACATTAATCATGAAATGGAAACACACAGCAAAAGAAAGTACCAGCGTGACTTCAAACACTTTGTTACAGGAAATGTTCAAAATGTCCTCGGTTACCGAGGATACATGCATTCACCCTCCGTCGCATGGAATCCCTGATGCGCTGATGCAGCCCTGGAGAATGGTGTATTGTATCACAGCCGTCCACAATACGAGCACGAAGAGTCTCATCATTTGGTACCGGGGTTGCGTAGACAAGAGCTTTCAAATGCCCCCATAAATGAAAGTCAAGAGGGTTGAGGTCAGGAGAGCGTGGAGGCCATGGAATTGGTCCGCCTCTACCAATCCATCAGTCACCGAATCTGTTGTTGAGAAGCGTACGAACACTTCGACTGAAATATGCAGGAGCTCCATCGTGCATGAACCACATGTTGTGTCGTACTTGTAAAGGCACATGTTGTAGCAGCACAGGTAGAGTATCCCGTATGAAATCATGATAACGTGCTCCATTGAGCGTAGGTGGAAGAACACGGGGCCCAATCAAGACATCACCAACAATGCCTGCCCAAACGTTCACAGAAAATCTGTGTTGATGACGTGATTGCACAATTGCGTGCGGATTCTCGTCAGCCGACACATGTTGATTGTGAAAATTTACAATTTGATCACGTTGGAATGAAGCCTCATCCGTAAAGAGAACATTTGCACTGAAATGAGGATTGACACATTGTTGGATGAACCATTCGCAAAAGTGTACCCGTGGAGACCAAATCAGCTGCTGACAGTGCCTGCACACGCTGTACATGGTACGGAAACAACTGGTTCTCCCGTAGCACTCTCCATACAGTCACGTGGTCAACGTTACCTTGTACAGCAGCAACTTCTCTGACGCTGACATTAGGGTCATCGTCAACTGCACGAAGAATTGCCTCGTCCATTGCAGGTGTCCTCGTCGTTCTAGGTCTTCCCCAGTCGCGAGTCATAGGCTGGAATTTTCCGTGCTCCCTAAGACGCCGATCAATTGCTTCGAACGTCTTCCTGTCGGGACACCATCGTTCTGGAAATCTGTCTCGATACAAACGTACCGCGCCATGGCTATTGCCCCGTGCTAATCCATACATCAAATGGGCATCTGCCAACTCCGCATTTGTTAACTGACTGCAAAACCACGTTCGTGATGAATACTAACCTGTTGATGCTACGTACTGATGTGCTTGATGCTAGTACTGTAGAGCAATGAGTCGCATGTCAACACAAGCACCGAAGTCAACTTTACCTTCCTTCAATTGGGCGAACTGGCGGTGAATCGAGGAAGTACAGTACTTACTGACGAAACTAAAATGAGTTCTAACATGGAAATTAAGCGTTTCCGGACACATGTGCACATAACATCTTTTCTTTATTTGTGTGTGAGGAATGTTTCCTGAAAGTTTGACCGTACCTTTTTGTAACACCCTGTATATTCAAGTCCTTGTCGTGCCCTGCACTCCGTCAACATGAATCAAATTGGTGAGGGTGTTTTTAATGAAATAACTGTGAAACATGGACTGCAATATCTTCTAGAGCACATGTCATATGTGACAAAAGAAACTAATGAATACATAACATGTAACGATTCAGACCAATTCTAGAGCTTTCTCGTGTCCCGTAAGAGGGGAAGAGGGCGGGGGGAGGCTGCCACGTGCGTCACAACACGTGACACCGCGGATCTTAAGAGACGGATTATCTCCGCGGGGAGCGAGTTACTATTAAAGACTAGTTTAATACTTCGTAGCTTCGCGTTGAAACATCCGCGTTCTCGAAAACACATGACAACGTTAAGGACTTCAGGGGTTTCTTTTCATTGACGTAGTGGTTTCACGCCCTGCCGCGGACGGAGCCGAGGTTTTCGCGGTGCATTCCAGGCTAGGCAACTAGTGTGACGTCCCAAGTTCTTTGTGCGGTTCGTATTTCCTATGGGCACCCTTCCGCGATCTACTAACGTCTGTGGATTCCAGTTTCACGACAGGTCTTGCCACTATAACTCATTCTCGCGATGCAAGTTACAGTCAGTTTAATGTGATTTATTTCGCCTATTATGAGTTTAACTCTTGATTTTCTTGTTTCAACTAAATATTACCATCCTGTTTTAAGGCTGACTAAAAACTGATTTTAATACCTGATAGGGATCTAAATGCTCATTTGCAACCCACTTGGTAAATCATTACAGTCCCTCGTAACCTACTACTATTGTACTGGGTTCGGAATAATTTTTTCTTGGTTGAAAGACGACATTTTCGCCTTTAAGTGTTTATATTATTTAAAAATCTGCAGAAATTTTTATATATCCTTGTTAGACTGCGTTCACAGTGACACCGACAGTGGTCGCCAGACGCCGTCGCCAGAGGTCACTCGATAACATCGGCCAATAGCCTGTTTCACAGCGCATCCATACCGAGCGAGGTGGCACAGTGGGTAGCACACTGGACTTGCATTCGGGAGGACGACGGTTCAAACCTGCGTCCGGCCATCCTGATTTAGGTTTCCCGTGACTTCCCTAAATCGCTTCAGGCAAATGCCTGTATGGTTCCTTTGAAAGGGCACGGTCGACTGTCTTTTCCATCCTTCCCTAATCCGATGGGACCGAAGTCTTCGCTGTTTGGTCCCGTCTCCCGACTCAACCAATAAACAGTGCATCCGATCTCCTTCGTCAGTTTCTGGGGGGATGGAGAAGTTTAGGGTAGGTTAGAATCTATTCTGTAAGGAGATCAGAACCTGTTTTTAACTTCCTGGTATGACACGACGCCAATGTGCTTGGAGACGTGTGCTGAGTTGTGGCTTTTGCTATTCAAAAGACGCCAAACGGATTTGAATGAGCTGTATCTGTTTAAAAAAGAACGTGGTAAGTACTGTACACTTTTTCCTCAGTTACTGGGATAACCAGACAAGTTCTTCAAAAATATAAGATGAAAAGAGAAAGTTCTATTACGTACTCCAGACGAAAACATTGAAAAGCAAGATTACAAAACAGTGCACAATTTCAGATAAATTCAGCAAAACAGACATATGTCAATCAACAGTCAACGACGCATATTCAGCATACTTGTGAAAGACAATATTGAGTTTTAGACAAAGATACTCTGAACACTTAAAGCACTGAAAAGTGAACATACGTAGGCCTTCACAACATTTGCAAACCACCTCATATAACAAAATAACTACCCTACTGGGATAAAGACACCAGTAAGCAGTAATAATAAATTGTAGAAAGCTAATGCCTAACCACCACATTCCACGATTTAAGCATAAGATACGTCACTCTTCTCACTTGAACAAATTAGTATTTATGGTTATAATTTACGCAAAATTTCTGCTAAAGATTTTTGCCCACTCGTGGTTTCCAATAAAGCTACGTTTTCAGTCCACAGATTCCGAGCTATAATCCGATTATGATACTTTTCATTCTCAGGATGCCACAAAACGCTTCTTTCTTTGGATAAACAGTTTCTGACATTCGATATTTATTCTGTGAGAACGTTAGCCGATCTTACCCAAAGCAACGATGATTGGACGATGAGATCGGCTGCAATGTGACCGTGCACATACTGATATACTAATTTGAAAAGATCGACCGATATCGGTCGTCGACGGAATCTATTGAAATCGATGCCACTGTAACCGCGGCCTTACCGGTACTGTAAGGGAAATCTTATTGCAAATTTGTAAAAATGGAACAACAGTTTGTACGAAGGTAAGGACTTAGTGGTTTTTCCTCATGTGTTTCACAAAACTAAAATTTTAAGCACAGCTATTGCTTGTTGTTGTTTTAGCTATCTGCCGGATTCTCGCGTATCCCTTGCACTCGAGTCAAAAGTTATGTTACTGTCCGAGTAGGCTCGACACTGTGTCGAGCTCCACGACGTACCTGCCAACCTCGAACCCGTTTGAATGCGACTATCGTTTCCCAGACCTACCAGCCACTATATTGTTTGCATAGACGTATTCCCTTTCTTGTTTTTGTTTTTCGTGTTTCTTTGGTCAAATATGTATTATTTAGGCAATGTCTGGGTCCCATGTAAAGCTGGACCTTATTGTTATGATCAGCAATTCGAATACGGGTTTGATGCCGCTCTGCAGGCTAGTCCAGAGATTCTTCATCTCTATATAATTATTGGCGCCAACATCCATTTGAACGTGTTTACTGCAGTCAAGCATGGTCCCGATCCACATTTCCGTCCATTACCAATCTGATGATTCCTTGATGCCTTAGGACGTGCTCCATCAGCTGGTTCCTTCTTTTAGTGAAGCTGAGCAATTACTTGTTGCCCACAATTCGATTCAGTATTTCCTCATTAGTTATACGAAGTACTCATCTAATCCTTAGCATTTGTTTGTAATACAAACGAAGGCGCCTAGCATCCTCTATTCTATATTGTTCGTCGTCAGCGGACACACTACGTAATAAATTCTTTCAAAAAATACTTTCTAATATTTAAATTTATAATTTATATTCTATGTCAACAGTTTTCTCGTTTTCAAAGACGATTTTCTTGTTACGCCCGTACTCATTTTATATCCACCTTACTTCGGTCAATATTACTTACTCTGCTGCCCTAATAGAATTAGTCTACAACTTTCAACGTCTCATTTCCTAATCTAATTCACTCAGCATAATCTTCCTTATTTAGACTACACTCCCTTTTTCGTTCATCTTAAAACCTCTTTTCATGGTACTCTCCGTACCGTTCAGTTGACCTTGCAAGTATTTGCCGTCTCTGACAACATTACAAAGTCAACGGAAGGCTTAAAGTTCTGATTTCTTCTCTCTGAACTTTACGTTCCCCTTTCAAATTTCTCCTTAGTTCCCCTTATTGACTTCTGAGTGTAAAAATTGAATAACATGAGGGATAGGCTACAATTCTGTCTCACTTCCTTCTGATCTATTAGCCCCTTTTAACTTGCTTCCACTCTTACAGCTGTAGCCTGGTTTCCGTACAAGTTGTAGAATACCTTTCGCTCTCTATATTTCCATTAAGACTATGAGAGAGTCTACTCCAGTCAACGTTGTCAAAAGTGTTCTTAATCTACAAATGCTACAAATTTAACGATCGCGGAACCACCTCAAAAACAAATTGAAACTTGATGGTTACAGTGCACGAAGACAAAAGTCACGGTCCCTCGGGCATGTGTGTGTGTGTGTGTGTGTGTGTGTGTGTGTGTGTGTGTGTGTGTTGTCCTTAGCGTAAATTAGTTTAAGTTACTTTAAGTAGTGTGTAAGTCTAGGGACCGATGATCTCAGCAGTTTGGTACCTTAGAAATTCCCACACATTCGAATTCGAAAAGTCACTAATATAGAGTCGGACCTGCTTCTGCCTGGCGTAGTGCACCAACTCGAAGTCGCATCGCCACAACGAGTCTTTGGAAGTCCCCTGCAGTAATACTGAGCCATGCTTCCTCTATAGCCGCCCATAACGGCGAAAGTGTTGACGGTGTAGGATTTTGTGCACGAGCTGACCTCTCGATTATGTTCCTAAATGTTGGATGAGATTCATGTCGGGCAATCTGGGTAGCTAAATCATTCGCTCGAATTGTCCAGAATGCTCTTCAAACCAATCGCGAACTACTGTGGCCCAGTAACATGCCGCACTATCATCCGTAAAAATTCCATCGTTGTTTTGGAAAAAGTAACCGAACGTGTCGGCAAAAGCACAGGCGTCGGTCGGCTGCTGCCATAGCCTATTAACGCCAGATTCCGCGGCACTGTCCTAACGGATAAGTTTGTCGTACGTCCCAAGTTGATTTCTGCTGTTATTTCATGCAGTGTTGCTAGTCTGTTAGCACTGACAACTCTACGCAAGTGCCGCTGCTCTCGGTCGTTAAGTGAAGGCCGTCGGCCACTGCGTTGTCCGTTTTGAGAGGCAATGTATGAAATTTGGTATTCTCTGCATATTCTTGACACTGTGGATCTCGGAACATTGAATTCCCTAACGATTTCCGAAATGGAATGTCGCATGCGACTATCTCTAACTACCATACCGCGTTCAAAGTCTGTTAATTCCTGTCTGAACCCTTTTCATATGAATCACCTGAGTACAAATGACAGCTCCGCCATACATTGCCCTTTTATACCTTATGTAAGTGATATTACCGCCATCTGTATACATCACTGTTGCTATCTCTTGACAGTTGTCACTTCAGTGTAGATGAAGAATGCAATGAGCTAGTACATCTTCGCAGAAGGGTCGGTCACAGAAGAACAATTTACCACAGGAATGTTACGATTTTTCGTGGGACACGCAGAGCATTTTCAATCAGAACATTTCCTCTTCAATCCATTCGCGACGCATAAAGCAATTTGGTGCATCTTATTTGGTTAGGAAACAATATAAAAATCATTTCAGAAGACGGGTAATAGTCATTCTTATTTACAAGAAAAACAGAATTAAAACACCAACTTTATCTCTTCATCTGTAAACTCATAAAGACAACACAGTATTCCATACTGTCGGATCCTATCTCCCAGAAATGATTTATAGAATTAGGGGAACATAAAACAGGAGGTAGAAATGTTAAAGTCACCTACAGTCGCCTTCCCTGCGAGTGCAGTATTTTTTCGGGAATTTAGTATACTGCTGCCTCGTAGCTTCGCAGTTTCAGTATATTTTTTTCCTTCCTTCATCAATTATTCATCACGCCCGCGTAACGTATTCAAAATGGCAGTCGTGACGTAAGAGGATTCCCCAGAAGCCACGCAGAGCCAGGCCTCAACACTGGTTGAGGGGCAGCCCTAAGGAAAGGGACGACTAGGAACCGTGTCACCCACCGCGCAAGTTTCCAGGCCGTGTCCTGCTGCCCTTGTGTCCCACATACGAGGTGCGGCTAGAAAAAAACCGGACTGATGCTGGAAAAAACATTTATTTACAATTTCATGTTATCTCCTTCAATGTACTCCCCTCCTCGGTCTCTACACCGCTCCATACGAATTTTCCCCTGTTCATAGCAATGCTGCAGATCATTTTCGGTAAGTCCATGCATTACTTCCGTCGCTTTTTCTTTTACTGCTTCAACAGTCTCAAATCTAGTTCCTTTCAAAGCTGACTTGACTTTAGGGAAAAGAAAAAAGTCACAGAGGGCCAAATCAGGTGAGTAGGGTGGATGATCTAAGATGGGAATGTTGTGTTTTGCCAAAAACGTCTTCACTGACAACGCACTGTGAGCTGGGGCATTGTCTTGGTGAAGGATCCATGACTTTTTTCTCCACAAATCGTTCCGTTTTCTCCGTACTCGCTCACGTAGGGTAGCCAGGACGCTAATGTAGTAATGCTGATTCACTGTTTGTCCCTCTGGTACCCAATCAATGTGCACAATCCCTTTGGTGTCAAAAAAAACAATCATCATTGCCTTGAATTTCGATTTTGACATTCGTGCTTTTTTTTGTCGTGGAGAACCAGGAGTTTTCCAGTGCATCGATTGGCGTTTAGTTTCGGGATCGTAAGTAAAAAACCACGATTCATCGCAAGTAATAACATTTTGTAAGAACGTGAGATCACTTTCAATGTTTTCCAGGATGTCAGAACAAATCATTCTTCGGCGTTCCTTCTGTTCAATTGTGAGACACTTTAGAACTATTTTTGAACACACTTTGTTCATGTTGAAACTTTCATGAAGAATCTGCCTAACACTTTCCTTGTCAACTCCTGTTAACTCAGACACTGCTCTGATTGTTAAACGGCGATCTTGTCGAACAAGTTTACCGATTTTTTCAATGTTTGCATTAGTTTTTGCTGACAATGGTCTACCAGTGCGAGTGTCATCACTGGTGTCTTCGCGGCCATCTTTAAATCGTTTAAACCACTCAAACACTTGTGTTCGCGATAAACAATCATCGCCGTACACTTGTTGTAACATTACAAACGTTTCACTTGCAGATTTTCCTAGTTTGAAACAAAATTTGATGTTAACACGCTGTTCTTTCTGTACACTCAACATTTTCCGACGCACAGACAAAACGTCAACTACTTAAAACAGACGCCACGGGCAGACTGAGTGCAGGAGGCAGATGAAACTCGAGCAGAAGGCGGAGCGAGAGTCACGTGACAGGCCACGCGACTTCCAGCCTTATTGCATTCGTTTTATTGTTTCACCAGTACTAGTCCGGTTTTTTTCTAGCCACACCTCGTATATACCAGGCTTTGATGACATTTCTGTCGCATGGCGGCCGGCCGCTGTCGCCGAGCGGTTCTAGGCGCTTCAGTCCGGAACTGTGCTGCTGCTACGGTCGCAGGTTCGAATCCTGCTTCGGGTATGGAAGTGTGTGATGTCCTTAGGTTAGTTAGGTTTAAGTAGTTCTAAGTCTAGGGGAGCGATGAGCTCAGATGTTAAGTCCCATAGTACTTAAGAGCCATTTGAACCATTTTTTTTGTCGCATGGCGATTCCGCAGTAGTCTCGTGGACTAGGCTTTTTATGGCTCAGCGTCCAGTATCTAGGTTGCTACAACCATTACCAGCGGTACGTTATAAACACCCTGCAATTTTGTTACACTCTCGTCGCTTATTTCTTATTCTGTTTCATGTGGCAACGTAATCATCTGAAGTATTTTACAGTACTGCCCTTTAAAATTGCATCACTCTTGATGCGACATTCAAGAAACGTCAAAACGGCATGATAATTACTTCATGCTTAGATTGCAGATGATTAGCGTTGTAGCTCAACTGCAGAGCGTAGCTAGGAATAACAAACTCTGCATTCCGCATATAACCTCCTCAGTCCGTATGTGTACTACATTCATCTTTTATTTTTTTCTGGATCAGGGAATGACCTAATCTTGCTGTATCTGATTCCAGCTTATACTCTCCACCACTGCATGTCAAATCAAGCACTTACAGGTTAAACAAATGTGATCACGTAAGCTCTGAGAGTGCTTGGTGATTATTACAGAAACTGGAGATAGTGCCCTAACACCGCCCCCCCCCCCCCCCCCAAAAAAAGAAAAGTTTAAGATCCACCCTCGCCCCAAATATCTCGGAATCTCACTGGATCCTTCACGATTATGCAAGTCTCACCTCACGTCACTCCCAGGGAAGTTAAACACCGGGAACAACATTATCCGCAAATAGCTAGAACTTCTTTGGGGTTCAAGCTGACACTCGCCATACAGTGGCCATCTCTTTTGTCTATTCCGTGACTGAATGTTGCACACCATTATGGCACAAGAATGTGCATGTCAGTAAGGTGGATGCTAATTACAATGATACCATGGGTCTCATAGCGGGTGCCTTGAGATTAACTCCTCTACCTTATCTTTCTGCTCTCAGTAACATTGCTCCACCACACATGAGACAACAAGAAGCAATGACCTGGGAATGGGAAAAGATTAATGGCGTAGAGTTTTCCCAAAGGCTACCTGTTCAGGAAATTGTGCTTACTAGATCCAGAAGGCGTCTCAAGTAAAGGAAACAATGCTGGACAGCTCGTGAGACCCAACTACTGAAGACTGAAGATGTGTGGAAAGAGAGACGGAAAAACATCACCAGCATATGTCGCCGTGGCCTCGAAAGACCAGATACATATTGCAACTGCCTACAAGAACGTGGTGTCAACCGAACAGAATCCGGTGTGGACACGGAAAAATAAGTTCAGTGTGACTGTGAAGTTTCAGAACAAACCAATGACCACATTTTAGAGGAATGTCCCAAGAGAAGTTTCAGTGAAGACTGAAAGGATATCATCACTGCCTCTACAACGACAATGGAGTGGATAGCCTCTCTTGGCATCACTCTGTAAGGTCACTTGAGACCAGAACTCTAGTATATTCCTTTTGTACTTCATTGGATAAATTTCGTTTCTGCAAGCTCCCACCAACTGGCACCAACTGCTTGAAGAAAGTTGTTTATCGCAGTGTCAGGATGACTTCTAAGAAGAAAGGTAATTGCTGTGTGTCTATAGTAACTTTGAACTGGAAAGTACAGTAATAATACACCCAACACTGTCGAATAAGTGACTGTTTATTTCATCATAACAATACAGTGAGGCATTTTTTCGATGTAGCACTGCGCCTACATTCGGCAGCGACCTACACTTCACATTCACAAGAGAGAATACGAGAGGAAGAAGAGAGTGAAGAAGAAGAAGAAGAGGAGGAGGAATGGATAAATATGCAGTTCCAAGGAGGATGCGCCTCTGTGAGCACCAAAGCCTGTTCCATCACCAACAGTGAAGACGTTGCATGCATGCATCAAGCTGAGATGGTGAATAAAACCCAGCAAAATTATTTCATGTGCATACTATCTTGCTGTAAGGGTTCTGGTTTGCACAGCGCACTAAATGCAAAACATATCTCTCTTCCAAAGAAAAAACGAACTCTTTTTTTGCAGTTTCACAACAAATAGCAGAACTATGAAAAATTTTCTGATTGCATTAGTTTGTATTATTGTAATAGTTTCTGAGTACTTAAATAAATTTATTTGTGTATTTCAGTTGTCAGTTTATAAATAAAATCCATCAAAGTAAACCCTGAAAACATTTCATTGCTAGGACAGAAAACGTATTCGAGTCCTAATGTAGCATACACGTTACTTGCGCTGACATTTTGGAGAAGCACGGACAATTTTTGTTAATTTAATATTTTCGTCTTATTAAATCCCAGAACAACGCACTGGCTACCAATGTAAACTTCTCATCCATAAAATCTAACGTACGCTCAGGATTGAGGAGGCTAAGAAAAGATTACGCGGCGGGATTCTCATTTAAAAGCGAATTTGAATATTGGTTGTCCGTGCGAAGATCGTGTTGAAACGTCCCCTTTGAAAAATTTATACATGACTGTCCTTAAACTGATACACAATATTTTTTTTTTTTAGCGCAACGCAATCTGACTTTCAAAAATCCCTACAAAAAAAATGGCCCTGACTAACATTAACCTATGCGTTTCACAAATCGCTTACCTCACAAAAATCTTGGTTACTCGAACTACTGCAATACAGCGAGCGCCACTACTGCCAGCTAAATAAAAGATTGAAACTATGGAAGGCACTAACTACTGATAGGCATAGTTAGCAAATGAAAGATTTTAGTAGAGAACAAACACTGTATTTACCTTAATAGTCATATTATATATAGCAGTTCATGACAGTCTTACGAATTTCAAAACTCCGCCATCTCTCTCCCCACATCCATCACTGCTGGCGGCTCACCTCCAACTGCGCAACGCTACGCGCTGTTCACATCCAGCTGCCGCTGCCCAACACTACAATGGCAGACAACAATGCAAACTAGCCACAGACTGCACACAGCACAGCCAGTGATTTTCATACAGAGCGCTACGTGGCGTTACCAATAAGAAAACCTAAACAGCCTACTTACAGTGTTACTTCGTGTAAGGAGAAGCAATGGCTGCAATCATGTGTCGTAATTCTACAGCAGCAGGATATGTTCCGTCAACACTACCTTTTTTTCGTTCCACGATATTGCTAGTCACGTTGGTCGGGATTTCACGACTGTCAATCTGATGTTGAATCGATCGGATCAGGAGAGCCATAGTACACAACAATGCGCAGGTTCTCGGCGGCGTCAAAAGACTAGCGCGCAAAAGCAGAGGCTTGATGTTTTCTCGGCCTTGTGGGATCGTTCAGCCACAACACGTAATTTGAGTCATAAAATGGATTTGTTTGCACCAAGACAAGTATGCATCCAAAGTGCGACGCCTGGAACAAAAGGACTCTCAGCACAGTCACCATTGCTGTGGCTTCCTTTGGCGTTGCAGCAGAGAGGGGCGTGCACAATGAGAACCATGGGCACAGCGGCAAGTTGTTTTTTCATACGAATCCCGGTTCTGCTTACAGTGTCTGCGGGGAGAACGAACGTTGTCAGACTGCATTCGCCATCGTCCTATGAGCCTAGCGCCTGCCCTGACGCCATGGGGTGCCGTTAGAGACAGAACACGATCACTGTGGTTCACATAGCTAGTGATCTGGGCAACAGGCGTTGCATTTCTGAAATATTAAGGTCGGTGGCGGTGCCCTGTCTGCGAGCTCTCCGTGACGTTATTTTTTAACAAGATTACACAAGATCGTAGGTTGGCCGTGGTGTCCTGACCTACATCGATACATACTGTTTTCCTACTCAGAACATTCTCAAAACTCTCACCTACTGAAAACACCTCGTAACGGGTTGCCGAGAGTCACTACGATCGATGAACTCTGTCACAGAGCTGAAAAAGTGTCGAATGACGTGGTCGTATCTGCCATACAGGCCCACAAGTGGCTGATTCATATTGACAAACTGTGTAGGGCAAACTAGGAGTTCAACATACACTAAGTTATCAAAAGTATCCGGACACCCTCAAAAACATACGTTTTTCATATTAGGTGCATTGTGCTGCCACCTGTTGCCAGGTACTCCATATCACCGACCTCAGTAGTCATTAGGCATCGTGAAAGAACAGAATGAGACGCTCCGCGAAACTCACGGACTTTCAACGTGGTCAGGTGATTGGGTGTCACTTGTGCCATACGTCTGTACGCGAGATTTACACTCTCCTATACTTCCCTAGGTCCACTATTTCCGATGTGATGGTGAAGTGGGAACGCGAAGGGACACGTACAGCACGAAAGCGTACAGGCCGACCTCGTCTGTTGACTGACATTCTCTGCCTCGTGATGACTGGGTGTTGTGTGATGTCCTTAGGTTAGTTAGGTTTAAGTAGTTCTAAGTTCTAGGCGACTGATGACCATAGCTGTTAAGTCCCACAGTGCTCAGAGCCATTTGAACCATTTGTTGACTAACAGGGACCGCCGACAGTTGAAGAGGGTCGTAACATGTGGTAGGCGGACATCTATCCAGACCATCACACAGGAATTCCAAGCTGCATGAGGATCCACTGCAAGCACTATGACACTTAGGCGGGAGGCGATAACACTTGGATTTCATGATCGAGCGGCTGTTCATAAGCCGCCGGCCGCTGGTGGTCGAGCGGTTCTAGGCGCTTCAGTCTGGAACCGCGCGACCACTTCGGTCGCAGGTTCGAATCCTGCCTCGGGCATGGATGTGTGTGATGTCCTTAGGTTAGTTAGGTTTAAGTAGTTCTAAGTTCTAGGGGACTGGTGACCTGAGATGTTAAGTCCCATAGTGCTCAGAACCATTTTGTTCATAAGCCACACATCACGCCGGTAAATGCCAAACGACGCCTCGCTTGGTGTAAGGAGCGTAAACATTGGGCGATTGAACAGTGGACAAACGTTGTGTGGAGTGACGAATCACGGTACTCAATGTGGCAATCCGATGGCAGGTTGTGGGTATGGCGAATGCCCGGTGAACGTCATCTGCCAGCGTGTGTAGCGCCAACAGTAAAATTCGGAGGCGGTAGTATTATGGTGTGGTCGTGTTTTTCATAGAGGAGGCTTGCACCCCTTGTTGTTTTGCGTGGCACTATCACAGCACAGGCCTAAATTGTTGTTTTAACCACCTTCTTGCTTCCCACTGTTGAAGAGCAATTCGGGGATGGCGATTGCACCTTTCAACACGATCGGGCACCTGTTCATAATGCACGGCCTGTGTCGGAGCGGTTACACGACAATAACATCCCTGTAATGGACTAACCTACACAGAGTCCTGACCTGAATCCTATAGAACACCTTTGGGATGTTTTGGAACGCCGACTTTATGCCAGACCTCACCGACCAACATCGATATCTCTCTTCGGTGCAGCACTCCGTGAAAAATGGGCTACCATTCCCCAAGAAACCTTCCAGCACCTGATTGAACGTATGCCTGCGAGAGTGAAAGCTGACACGAAGGCTAAGGGTGGGCCAACAACATATTGAATTTCAGCATTACCGATGGAGGGCGCCACGAACTTGTAAGTCATTTTCAGACAGGTGTCTGGATGATCACATAGTGTATGTTCTTTTTTTCTTTCTTTCTTCAGGATGACGCAACTCTCAAATCGAGTTTGATAATTTTAAGCTAGCTTACCTACTTTGTATAGTCGCAAAGAGTTCGCAGTGAGTAAGCAATTTCATAAGCGCGAGGTTCTCTTATAAAACCTGGCTGCCCGTACTTTTTTTTCATTCCCGCGTTATTCTGTAAACGTGCAGTACTAAAGGAATCCCACCCAATTTACTCCGCTGATGCAGCCTCCCGACGTTTATTATTACATGAAAGGGAGAACCTTATAAAACGACTTCGAAATTGCGGGTACGTCATCGAACAGAACAGAGATATTCCTTCTACAGAAAATTGCATTAACATTCAATCAGTCATACACCACCAATCGTCTGTAACGATATTTAGTGATATGCTCCGATATGCGAGGTATGCTGCTAAATTGTATGACGACCGAGAACCGTTTATGAATATAAACCAATTTTTTTTTCAATAGATACACTGAAAAATCAGGCATGTGCAAAAATTCCGTGTTCACCAGACGTATTTTATGTGGCAATAATTACTGTTTTCCATGTTTCTACGATCAGTATCATCTTGATGCGTGCCGCGCTCCGTAGGTTACAAATTGTTACAGGTATAGCTACAATGATATAAAAGAAATGACTGTACCGTTTTGATTGAAAGTTCTCGTGTATACTTTCCATAATTGATGTGTCCTTAAGATAAAACTAATTTCTTCTTTTTTCAGGATAAATATGATGTAAATGATAAATGAATCATTAAATATTGATAATTTGCTCAGAGATAATAAATCTGTTATTTGAATTTAATGGGAAAGAAGTACCAGCTGCGAGATTTGAACCATGGACTCCGGGCTTATGAAACAACTGGCTTGGCTGCGGACTGCTTGAGTATTTGCAACCACACTATCCTAAAATTTTGAAACTCGATCTTCTCGAAAACGGCTGAGAGTTGTATCTTCCTGTTTACATATACAGAAGTCATAGTCACGCCCTACACCCTCTATCAATTTAAATCAAAACTAGGGAGGGGGAGTTCTTACGGTCCCATTGTCAATTGGACTTCACGCCCAATAGGGTCAGAGCTACAGTTGCTGCCCGAGCTGGCAGCTCCATGCTCTAAATTGCACTCAACAGAGCCACAAATTATCTACAAATTTTATCAAATGTTCAAATGTGTGTGAATTCCTAAGGGACCTAACAGCTGAGGACATCGGTCCCTAGACTTACGCACTACTTAAAGTAACATAAAGTAACTTATGTTAAGAACAACGCACACACCCATGCCTGAGGTAGGACTCGAACCTCAAGAGGGAGGGGCCGCGCAATCCGTGGCGTGGCGCCTCGAACCGCGCGGTACTGTACTGTTTATGCATCAATAAGTGAGACTTCTTTTTTCTTGCCGTTCTGGTTTTGCAATTTTAATGGCCAGCAGTGTAGATTCACTTCAGCAGAGTTTTTGCAAGTAGGCAGTCAAATTCCGCAGTCGTTTTTCTGAGTTACACCAACACTGCAATCGTTTTGAGCGAGATCTTCTCAGCGCACATCAACCCAATCTAATAAATGTATAACTGTCAAAGTTATAACAATTTACCACACTGTCTGTCATTCTATGAAATAAAAATTGCCTTCATTTTTTTCCATTGCTGTATAGTCTCGACTCTGAAGCCAGTTTCAAATGTATGCACAAGCACAACCCACCGGAATGACTATACTTGGGGTCAGAGCCTGTGCCGTAAAAGCTAAATACGTATTTTAATTTTTTTCGTTATTGTTGTAATTAGTGTAGTGTTCTATTTTTTTCATACTTGACCTGTGTAACATTTCTCATACTTTCAGTTTTCAGCGAACGAACTCTTTGTTTGTAATTGAGTTCTTATCAGGTTGGATTTCATTGGAATCATTGTGCACAGCGACTTTGACGTAATTCAAAATGGAAGGAAGTCAGCAATCTGTCGTCATTGTCCGTATCCGTACTTTATTGCAGATCTACATTTCAGCTACGGAATGGCCAGCATTAGTGCGTAAGGAGAGTTATGCAGACTCGATAGGCCTGTAAATGAATATGCTATTACACGGCCTTGCGTGTATTTAGCTTACTTAAAACGCACTGTACTGTAACTGAAATCTAGATCTGTAATAAATAAGAGACTGAATGGCGACAGACTGCTGACGTCCTTCCTGTTTTAAGTTCGTAGTTGTAGAAGGCGTTCATTATTGTTATTATAAGCGTTCGTAATCTAAATTGTAATAAGAGTAAGTTCGAAAGTGCCATAGCTATACAAGTGGTCAAGTGTGCTCGTTTTTAAAAAGTCATTGTTGATGGGTTGCGCCCAAACAAAGAACGCTGAGCAGTGTGGTATTCACTTGATGAAAGAGGCATTGTAGTGACGCTCGTCGTTATCCTTCCTGAAAATAGGCATCAGCAGAATGATGCTATGAGCAGTTTAAACTGCTGATCTGAGGAAGAGGTCCAGGCAGATGGAGACAGAATGGAGATATGCTCATAATAGCATCGACGACACCAACTTCCATCATCGCAAAGGTACAGTAATGCCACCATCTCGTACTGTTCGCAGGATAGATGAGATTTGTGTTGCAAAATTGACCGCCCTCAGCATTCACAATGAAATAATTGCGAAGTTAAAACACTAAAATGTGTGTTGGCGTAAATCATTTTGCGTAGTGCAGCTTAGTTCCTCTGTCCTGAACAACAGCTAAGTTCAGTAACCAGTAAAAAAATTCTTGCTAGATTTAAAATCTGTACAAGAGATAATTGTATCAGTCACTTTTACGGAGACACGAAAACTATTTTGTGCTGCTTTGCACAGAGTATTGTTCAAAAGGAACTGAAACAGCAGCATTGCTTAATCGCTGCAATCATTACTTAACTTTATTGATTGAGATTTTGATGTGTAGTAAGTGCTGTGTGGGGATGTCTGAAAAGTAAATGCGCTGACACAATTGCGTCAGTAGATAACTTACAGGTTTTTGTTAAGTTTTATTCCACAGATATAGTGGTTTACATCTAAGTAGTTTCAACACAGTTGCATGAATATACGGCGTTATAACCTGCATTGTTACGCGAATGAAGATTGTCATACATCCTTGGCCATGAAACTTTCCATTATGTTATCCCAGATCATTTGATATTATTCGATGGTGTATTAAATGTACATAGGCTATATATCCATACCGTCTGGTAATGTTGCCTCTGACTTGGTTAGTTCTACCCACGATCAGTCTGATAGTAAAAATTTTAAGCCTGTTAAGCGATAGGGTTAACGAAATACTTAGACACTGCTCTGCAGTCCCCACAGGGCTACTGCACTTAAGTTCAGCTTCGCGTAATAATTTTACCATTGTTTCTTCAGGTACAGGGAATGTACGGCAAGCAGTTGTTTGGAGTAGCAAGAGCTGTACCGTCACAAATCCAAGAACTCGTCAACTTTCTCTTGTAATGTAGTAATCGTAGGAGATTGGCCACATTGTCAGGCCTAACAATCAAAAGCTTTATGAACGAATGATTCTGTGTGATAAGCTGAACAATTACTACAGCACATACAATCTATGTCATGCCTTTGACTGTGAAGTTCGATAAGGTGACGAGTCTGCTACTACGGTTACGTGATTACATGTGGAAATTGGCGAGTTAAAGCCTAATGCACGAGATGTGGTCTCTCAGACCGCACTAAAATTCTGGAACTCGCACTCTAAGATCAGTTCTGACGGAATGCTTATAAACCCACAATGTTTTGTTGTCGGCTGCATTATCGCCTTTTTTTTCTTTTTTTTTTTTGCTGTTGACTTGTGTTACTGGCACGTGTTGTGGTCTCCTTCACGCGTCACCTGGTCTACGTACTTGTTTTGTTCAATATAGTACAAAATGTGTTCGCAGGAACGTGTCAGTTTTAACGGCTCCAAGTTTGATAAAATTGCTGGTCTGTTGGATGAAGGAAGATGTCAGTGATACAGATCAAGAAATGACGAAAGGGACGATGGTTTTACATAGCCATTAATGACGTTTGTGCTAGCGGAGGAACATTCAGACGAAGAAATTCAGGACAGTTATAATGGGGCCATTCTCTTTCTCCAATGAACACCTTACAGTTTAGTTAAAATCAAATGTGTCTTGAGTAATGATAAAGAAAAATTTAGATTCCTGCATTGAATGTCAGTTTTGCAGACTTACTGTTTGTGTCTATCGAGAATAGTTTTTGTAGGCAAGTTTAAACCCTAGTAATCAGTTTTATGTAAAAATTTACTTGCTAGAGAGATATCATGATTATTCAGAATGCAAAATAAAGTTCTCCAACAGTTCGTTTATGTGCACTGTTGAAAAAAAAACCCACAAAACTATGTGATTTTGTGTGATAAAAAGTAAGAGTATTTAAACAGCACCTAAATAATTGTAAAAGTAAATGTTATATAGCTTAAATTAAAAATTTCAGATGAATTACACCTTAAATCTCGGTTTAAACATAGAGAGACCCCACCTCGTAATGTACTTTACAGAAAAGTTATCTCGTGAGCTGAGACATTAAACTGGCTTCACAGTCGACACTGTTCAGAAAAGAAGAGTTAAGTTTTACGTCATTCAGTGATGAGCTATGTGGTGAAATGTTATCATTCAGACAATTAAACATTGTATCAGTCCGAACCGTTGAAAAGACCCTCCTCAGCTTCCATCATGTAGTCGCTGCCTTTGGTAATACGCTATTAAGTGTAATGCAGAATCGTAATGCGGATTTAGAATGTTACCGGCTGAGCTATCCAGGCGCGACCTACGGAGAACCTGAAAAATTAACCTCTTCTTATCCGTCTTGTAAAAGGGTTGCCTGCGTAAGGTAAGGATCAATTATACAGTTTTAATCAGTCAGTGCAGTGTACGCCCCGCGACAGTCATTGATTCGTTCTTCACAGATACTGATGGCCATACTTGGAGCTATTGTCATCTCTGGTACGCCGAAATAAGATCATTGCCCAGCTATGCAGTAAAACTGTGTAAGGCGTAAGTCCGGATGTGCAGAACAGGATTTCTGTCAGTTATATTGCTCTGTTGGCCATATGAGTTTGTACTATTTAGCTTCGAAAGGTAACGATTATTTCTTTTAAGTATATCGATTTGCGTGCGTAGTAGCGTCAATTAATCTCCTTTACTGTAAATATATTTGTATAAACAGCAGAAATAGGCTAAGGTGCATGTAATAGTTAACTCTTTGTCTAACAAAGCGTAAAGAATAAACAATCAGCATCGTACAGAAGCCACGTCACAATCTCGGTTGCTAGATTGTTTAATATTCATCCTTACTTCAAATTTTACTCTGTTGTAACAGAAGTTCATCCCACTCAAAGCTTTATTTATGAGGCTTTACAAGTCTATACTGGTACTTATTGTTCAGTCTTTTCTTGTTTTTCATATTCCTTTGTGCTAATAAGATTAGTCGGTTTCCTCCAATTAATTCACATGTTTATAAACAACTACTCATTTTGCAATTGCATACTTTATTAAGGTTTCGGAGGCCTGTTAGAGGAATCTTTATATTTCGCGTTTCTGTTTTATATAGTTGCTGTGATGTATGCGTCAATCCGTTTGTCTCACGAAAAGGTTTTCCTCTGCGGTGCACAACCCCATGAGGCTGTTTGCTAATCGGGGTGTCCTTCAGTTAGGCTTCAGCTGGTACAGCGGTTATACCGCCCCCACAGACAGCTGTAGCAGAATATCGCAAGGACGTACGTTTATGTAGAACGCTTTATGACTAAAATGCCCTGATTATGAAGGACCGTCAAATGTATGCTACTAGATAAAGCATCAGGTAATGCAACTGAGATTGTTAATGTCTGTCTAAACTTTCTCCAATGCTTTTCTCGCCTTGTAAAAACAACGCCGCCCGTTTCGTCTGCTGAAGACAGGATTCGATTATTACGTTATTTTTCTAATTCCAAGCGGATGTTCGAGAATGAATCGTGTTGTTAATCAAGATTAAAGATAACACAATCTGACATCTGCACATGAATGACTCATGTCGCCTTGAAATTTTACCTTTGCTGAGCAAAAGCGGTTAGATAAAAAGGATGATAATAATAATAATATAGATATACAATATCTATAAATTACTGAACCCAGGCGAAAAATTACTTACAGTGTGTATATTGACGTAAAATAGTGATGTATCTCGTGTGGCTCAGTGGTCTAGGGGTATGATTCCTGCTTTGGGTGCAGGAGGTCCCGGGTTCAAATCCCGGCTGAGCCCTAAATTTTTAATATGCTATATTACTTCCACGACTGGTTATTTCAGTAGAAAGAACGAAAGTTTCAAAATTTGGTTGCACAATATCGTGTATAGCTATAAACTGTACTCTCCAATAAATCTGTGCTACGAAATTCGAAAAATATTTTCTGTGCTAAACAAGTTTAGCATCGTAATTCTATTTCCACAGTAACTAAAGAACTACATAAGCAAAGAAGCGACTTCATGAAAAACAGCGTTTTCGAGTATTTGAATATCTGCAGTCCTATAACCGAACCAATATTTCCGTTGTTAGTTATTCCATTTTGTTACCAAAGTGTTGTCTTGTCGATCAGATCCATATCGACGTAAGAAACTGAAACTGTGTTTGTTTCCGTCCTGCAGGACTTGACTTCGATTTGTCGTAAAGAACGAGGCGCAGCTGTTGCGTACACTTTGTAAGACAAATGAAGGAAGAGAGAGTTTGCTTGTGTGCATGACCACAGTTGAACGGACACCGGGGAAAAAATGCATAGAGCTAATGTCATGACTATGAATGAAGAAATAGTCGACTTGTCATCTATACTGGATGAAGTGTTCAAGAAACAAAATGAAGTTGAAAAACAAGTTGACATAGCAAGGCAGGATTTGGAAAAAGTGAAACTACAACATCAGAATGAGAAAAATGAATACGAGGGAGTACTTCGAAAGAGAAGAAATTCTGAGATGCAGCTAAATAATTTAAAAGAATCAATTGCTGATATAATGACGTCATTACAGAACCTGTATGAAAAAACTGAAAATATTTCATTTGCAACAGGTGACAAGCAGTTTCAGCAAGCGAAAGCCAGCTTAATACTGTCACATGAAATGGTTCATCACAACAAATATTATCAGATAATGGAGAAATACGGTGATAACAAACTGTCGTCTGCTGCAAATATGTGTGATCAAACTGTGAGGAAGAAGAGAGATACTCTCTACACAAGGAAGAAACTACTAGAGAACAAAATTGCTGAGAACAGAAGGCAAATAAATATGAATTTGCAAACAGAAACAAAACTGAAAGAAGAAATACTAATATTAAAGAAACGGAACAATGCTTTGCTTATTCGCCTCCAGCGACAGTTACATGAAGCACAGTGCAGATGCAGCCAAGCAGAAGAAAGATTAAGTCGTTTGAAAATGACATTGCAAGAACAGAAACATGTCATTCAGAAGAATCAGATCCACAAATAAAAATCTTTTCATGTGGTCTCAAGGTTGTGTTTCTCCTCTGCGAACAGCTCTTCAACAAAAATCAATAACAATACCTACACCGTTAGGAGTGACTAGATTTATTCAAACATTTTCTCCATTAATGTTGTTGTCTTCAGTGCAATGTATTTCCTCACAACAGCTGCTGATGTAATAACGAAAGGATCAAGTGCTAATGATCTCCAGAATTTGTTTCTCATTCACTATGGAGTCCGCAATAACGCACTAAACTGCTACTAGAGGGCCATAATTGATTCATAGGTTCCTGCACCCAGCAGTAACCACTATCTGTTCAAGTACATTTTTCTTAGGAGCGTATTGTACTTTGAATTTCTTTTAAAATTATGTATACTTAAAAAGGTTGTTACAGTTGCCATAAATAAGCTAAAAAGAAACTGAATTAAGAAAACTGAACTTTACTTATAACCAGAAATTTTTCTGTTGAATATGTAATTTAAATTCTTCTTGGGTGTTCACCTGGGTAAGATCACTGATATTGCACAAATTTTCATTTGTGAGACATGCCACCAAAAATTAATGCTTGTACCCAGCCAAAAACCCAAGAAGAATTTCAACTGAATTTTGTTGTATCAAATAAAATATGAAACACAGTAACTGATAGATTTTACACATCGTGCAGGTCAAATTTGTGTTAGCTAATGCTATTATAAAGCTAACTGCATACACACTGTACCTTTGTTCAGATGTTAATTCTGTTTCCCTGCCAGTTTATTCATTTCCAGTTGTATTTTTAATTAATGCCAGTAATTTGTTGTTTTTTGTTAATAAATAACACTGAAAAAAAGAAAGGGGTATGATTTCTGCTTTGGGTGCAGGAGGTCGGATTCAAATCCCAGCTGAGTCCTTCATTTTTAATATGCTATATTACTTCCACGACTGGTTATTTCAGTAAAAAGACCAAAAGCTTCAATATTTGGGTGCGCAATATCGTGTATAGCAATAAATTGTACTCTCACACAAACGCGTGCTACGAAATTCGAAGAATATTTTCTGTGCTAAACAAGTTTAGCATCGTGATTCTAATTCCAAAGTAACTATTTATAAAAATGAACTACATAAGCAAGGAAGCCACTCCAAGCAAAACAACGTTCTAGAGTATCAGAATATCTGCAGTCCTACAACCGAACCAATAATTTACGTTGTTTGTTACCAAATTGTTCTCTTGTCGATCAGATCCATACCGATGTAAGAAACTAAAAACTGCTTCCGTCCTGCAGGCCTTCGATTTGTCGCTGCTTCATTGGGTGGCAATACTGAGGAGACAAGTAGTCAGAACGCAGTCTCTAGGTCGCTATTTCAGCAAATCCCCATCTGTCCTCACAAGAATGAGCATACCTTGGAGATCAGATATGATTCTCTGCAGAACAGTCTCAAACGCGCACATGTCATCCTCGGATGATCAGTCACTGAGCTATCGGTAGATGTATCTTCAGCTTCTTAATTGCTCTTTTAAATCTCTATTATTCTAAATTTTATACTGATTTTTAGCCTCACATTTGGCCAGGGCAGGTTTAGAACTTCAATATCAAATGTTTCCCCATTTAGTATAAATGTATTTGGAATGTAAACTTTTCTATTAAGTCACCATCTAACTAGACTCAAACTTCAACCAAGGCTTACCTTAACAACACTCAGTTTAATAGATGCCACATTTTTTGAAGCTGGAAGAATGCAGTAGGTCTAGTTCTTTCTGATTTCACAAAAGGCTTTTAAAGATATCAGATGTTCCCTTAAATGTAAATGAATTGTTCCTTCTTTTGATATTTAACACTGGGGTAGGATTCAGAAATTTATTTACTACAGAATAATATCTATGTAGTACTTACTTTAAAAGAAAAAAAACGTTTTCCCGATCACTGGATTTAGATTTATTTTTAAAGTCGTTATCAAGAGCCCAAGGAAAGGCAGTTAATATCTGGACGGGAGGAGGGCGACACCAAATGCGATGTCGCCTATGTGGAAAAATGTTTTCGAGCCTGTCCTGTATTCAAATTTGGATTCTTCTCTTAAATCCAAAACCTTCCTACGCTTGTACTTGAGAGAACATCAAGGAATATGATACTAGCATCAGGGGTCTAATGAGATCTGAATACTTAGTGGTCTAACTTGGTCATTCATCCAACAAAACAGTTCATGTAGCTACAGACTGGTTATTTCTCTCCGAAACAAAAACGCAGTGTAACTGTTTCAGTCGCATGGCCCAAAAATAGAGATATCAACGAGTGAGAAAGTATGTAGTCTTTCGAGAAAGTTTTGTCTATTTCTGTTCACACTATAAAAGCAGTAAGTTCGTGAGTAGAGGTAAATTGGAAATTGATGGTAAGAGCCTATGAGACCAAACAGCTGAGGTCATCGGTCCCTAAGCTTATACACTACTTAATCTAACTTAAACTAACTTACGCTAAAGACAACACACACACCCATGCCCGAGGGACGGAGGTGACTAGGTGTCGTGACTAGGTGCCTAAGACCGTACGGCTACCCCGCGCGGCATGAGTAGAGGTCTCTCCACACATACAGATAACTGCAGTAATTACTGTTTTGAGGACAAGAGCGTACATCGGTGAAGCTATGCGCAGTAATAATTATTTTGTGGTTAAAAGTTAATGGACAAAAGCAGTGTTATAATTTTCATCTGTTAGCAATGCAGGCAATTTACACATTTGTAGGGGAGTAACATAATATTAGCTTCAGAATTCTGTTCCCTGTATAGTGTGTACACTGATGATCCAAAACATTATGCCCACTTACTTGGAAGTATGTTGGTCCACTTCTGGAACGCAACTCAGCAGTGATTCTGCTTGCCATGGATTCGACAAGTACTTGACAGGTTTCCAGAGGTTTGTGGCAGCAGATGCCTACGCAAAGGTTACGCACTTCCCGTAATTTACGGACGTTTGATTTGTGGGCGCGGAGCTGGTGCCCAATAGCGTCTCACTTGGGTTTCATCGGATTCGGGTAAGCTGAATTTGATGGCCAAGACATCAGTGTGAGTTCGCTATCATGCTCCTCAAACAACTGCAGCACAATTACGGCTTTGTGACAGAGACCATTAACCTTCTGGAAGATGCCATCGCTGTTGATCCGGGTTGGGGATTTTCTCTGCCCGGGGACTGGGTGTTTGTGTTGTCCTCATCATTTCATCATCATCATCGTCATTCGTGACAGTGTCTAGATTGGAATGTGAAAAAATTGGAACTTTGTACGGGCGTTGATGACCGCGCAGTTGAGCGCCCCACAGACCAGACATCATCGCTGTTAAGGAAAACGTCATGAGCAAGGGGTTACAGTTGGTCTCCAAAAACGGTCACGTAGTCCACAGCTGTCATGGTGCCGTCGGTTACTACCGTAGGTTCCATGGAAGCCCAGGTGAATGTCCCCTGTAAAATAATACAAATACTGCTCCCACCAGCCTGTGTCTGTGGCGCCGTACGTTTTGAGCAGCCATTTGCCTGGATGACGGTGCACGAGGGGCGTTTGAAAAGTTTGGGCGAAGTCCGAGAGATGGCACCACCGGCGCGTATCGAGGTCATGTTTAGTTAGTAGCATCTTTGGAAAGAACGCACACCAAGTTGCAGCCACATTGGACTATTTCTTTGTGTTTGGCGTTCGTGTGAATCAAGGAAGTCGGGTGATTGTCAAAAAATTGACGAAAAAGAATTTCGTGTGGTGATTAAACATTACTTTATGAAAGGCAAAATGCCTCAGTAGACTAAAGAGCAGCTTGATAAACATTACGGTGATTCCGCACCTTTGATTAGAACAGTTTATAAGTGGTTTCGAAATTTTCGGAGTGGCCATATGGACACAAGTGTTGCTGAACGTTCTGGTTGCCCTGTGGAGGTTATGACTCCAGAAATAATTGATAAAATCCATGATGTGGCGATGGATGACAGAAGAGTTAAGGTGTGTGAGATTGTTAGTGCTGTGGGCATCTCGAATGAACGTGTACATAATATTTTGCATAAACATATCGATGAGGAAGCTATCCACAAGATGGGTTCCGCAATTGCTCACACCTGACCAAAAGCGGACTCGTGCGGAGTGTTGCAAGGATGGTTTGCAGCTGTTCAGGAAAAATCCGTAGGACTTTAAGCGTCGTTTCGTCACTGTGGATGAAACATGGATACATTACTATACTCCTGAGACCAAACAATAATCTAAACAATGGGTTACCAAGGGAGAATCTGCACCAAAAAAGGCGAAGACCAGTCCTTCGGCCGGAAAGGTTATGGCGACTGTCTTTTGGGATCCGCAAGGGATAATCCTCAACGATTATCTGGAAAAGGGTAAAACAATTACAGGTGCATATTATTCATCGTTATTGGACCGTTTGAAAACCGAGCTGCAAGAAAAACGCCGGCGATTGGACCGCAGAAAAGTCCTTTTCCTTCACAACAATGCACCAGCACACACCTCAGCAGTTGTGGTCGCAAAATTAATGGAAATAGGATTCCAACTCGTTTCACATCCCCCCCCCCCTATTCTCCAGAGTTGGCTCCCTCAGACTACTATTTGTTCCCCAATTTGATGAAATGGCTGGTGGGACAAATATTTTATTCAAACGAGGAGGTGATTGCAGCAACTAATAGCTATAGTGCAGATTCGGAAGGGATCAACAAATTAGAACAGCGTTGGATGAAGTTTATAAGTCTAAAAGGAGACTATGTCGAAAAATCAAAAAGGTTTACCCCAAACATATAAGTAGTTTTTATTTGTGCAAAGACTTTTCAAACGCCCCTCGTATCTGGACACGACCATCGACCTGATTTAACAGTTAACGGGATTCATGCGACCAGACGACGCTATTCCATTGATCCGCGGCCCAATCTCGATGATACCGCGCCCATTATAATCGTAATTGATGATTTGTTGGGTCAAATTGGGAACACGTAGGGGTCTTCTGCTGCGGAACACAATGTTCAACACTGTGCGCTGAACGGCGGGCTCCAAAACACTTGTGCCTACGCCAGCTCTGTAGTTGGTCGTCAGATCTGCCACAGATCGCTGCCTATCCTGCTTTAGAGTGCGGGCAAGCCTCCGATCCCTATGTTCTGTGATGAGGTGTGGACGCCCAGCATCTTGACGCCTATTCGTGGTTTCAGTATTCTTCAACCACTTTCCATGGGTGGTCACGACAGTAGCACGCGAACAGCTGACCAGCTTCGCCTTTTCGGAGATGCTCTCTCCCAGGCACTCAGCCACAACATTGTGGAAGTCTCTCAAGTCGGATTTCCGCTTTATTCGTCTCTGCTCCACTCACACTCTTCTTCTACAGCGTCACGTGCCCTCAGCGCCACAAGGCAGCACACAACCTCGCTGTGGTCGTGGTCATAATGTTTTGGCTCATCAGTGTATGTGTTCTTGACGTCTCTAAGACCCTTCTTACTGATTTGCTGTATAATCACACGTGCATCCTGTTTCTGTCGTACAAGCTGCTGTCTGACTTTCGCACTATTCCATAAAGCATACTAAAGGCTTTTTTGTATAGTAAAGACAGCCCACTGGTTGCAATGGATTTTATAGTCGAATTAACCATGGTTTCCACTCATAAACTAAGGGAGTCTTCATCAAAATTTATATTACCTGAATAAGGCGGATACAAAGTTAGTCATTAATAAGAAAAATACAAGGCAGTAATAATTAATATTCGTATATAAAGATGTACTTACATACGTAAAAAGTAGAGCATAACAGCTCTCGTCATACAATTTTAACACCAAAAAGGCCACGTCACATAATAAAACATCCTACTTAAAAGTTTTACTGCCATTTCTAGCTAAAAATTAAAGATTGCCGCTAAGGGCTGCTTGTGTATACTGAAACAGGTGGCATCAGACTGTGTGGCGCATGCGCCGGCTATACTACGATGTGGACACGAGGTGTCACGCCATCTAGTGATGAAAATTGGTAACATCTGCTTTACGTGATAGAAAGGTTACAGCAGTTTGTATAGCAGATGTGCCTACAACTTTTAAACATTTTATAGTACGAAGACATAATTTAAAAGCAGTAAGAAATTATGAAAATTATTTTTCAGTAAGTTGTTACAGTAAAACACAGTAAGTGATTAAACTGCAATAAGAGTATGGGGAGGAAAACAACATTTCAGAAAAAACATGAGGAAAAATTGACATAGATGAAAAATATCCTTTAAGGATCCTTCAGTAAAGGTTTGAAGCCATTGAAAAAATTCTTGTTACGTAACTGTAACTGTTCATTAAGAATAAGGTTATCATTGAGAGAGAAGTGTTTGAATATTTCCATTTCCTCAAGAACATCAAGTCTACGCCCTTTTTTCTCTGTGGGCAGAATTTTATTTTCATTAATTTCCTTAGGATTGTGGCCTGTGATCAGCAAATGATCAGCGAAAGAAGAATTATGAATTTTAGTGCCTGTTTTCCCCAATAGATGCTCTTTATAACTGACTGAAAAAGCTCGCCCTGTTTGTCCTATATAATATGAAGGACATGTGTCGCAAATCATTTTACAGACTCCTGAATGTAACAAAGGGGAACCTACTGATTTTAAATTGTGAAGGAGATTGGTTTTCAGGTTATTATTAGTGGAGAATGTAACAATGCAGTTATATCTGTTTTTAAGGAGGCGCCGGATTCTGTAAGAGATAGGCCCTAAAAACGGAATGCAAATTTTTTAATTTCTTGCCGTTCGGTATTGGAGGAACCGAGAGTAGTAACTCTGTTAGTTTTCTGCTTAAAGATATCATCTACTATAGTGGGTTCGTATCCATTATTAACTGCGATAGTTTTAATCAAATTTATCTCAGCATTGAGGTTTTCAACAGATAAGTGCGTAGAAACAGCTCTGTGTATGCAGGAATGAAAAAAGGCATTTTTGTGAGATGTAGGTGTGCAGAACTAGCTGGTACGATTTGATACGTGCAAGTTTCTTTTCAGTAAATGTTGAAAGAAATGTTATTGTCGATTAAAGTTAAATCCAGATAATTTAATTGGCGGTGTTCGTTTTCTAGTTCAACTGTAAAACTGATTTTATCGCGAAGTTCATTGAAGATCTATATTGTCTATACCGTTAATAGGTCCTTTGTAAAGAATTAAAATGTCATCAACGTATCGGGAATATGAAAGGATGCCTAAGGTTGCAGCTGAGAAATTTTTGAAAACTTTTTCTTCTAAGGAGTTAATGAAGATGTCTGCAAGGATACCAGCTAGTGGGTTACCCATGGCTAGACCATCAGGTTGGTGATACAGTTGTCCATTAAATTCAAAATAATTATATTTCACTACAATTTGAATGAGAGTCATGAAATCGGTAACTACTAAAGGCTACTTTAGAACACTCCGTCCGTTGAAATGTTCATTTCATGGACAGACTGCTGTTTGCGTATCACATACATTAAAAATAATGTTCGGTGTAAAATAAGTAAATCTAGCAAGGCTTAAATATATTTACAAGTATAGAGCGCAACGTTTAATTTAGCGATGTAACGTTCTTTAACGTTAAAACGAATCAGCGTATATTTGACAAATTAACTGTGTGACTAACCATAAACAGCAGGCAAATTGTGACGACTGTTTGTAACACAACTTTAATTGACTTCCCAGTGTTGCGGAGTTATTCCGCAGAAAATTTCAAAAAATATATTTCATTAACGACGGCAGAAAGTTGTAACTCACGGAAAGTATGAAGACTAGGACAGGCAATGTAGTACTTAAGTGATGGTCAACCGCTGCCTTCTTAGTCAATGGAATCTAAATTACGAGAGCTGATTTCTGCAGCCGAAAATTCAGGCCAGAGGCAAACCTATAGTCAGATGTCTGACATAGGGCCCAGTTAAAATTGTTTACAATACGTTAATGTCTAGGCCTACGGGTAATGCACGTATGGTTGCGGGTCTCATTAATTATCTCGCCTTTACAGACCTAAAGCCATGAGAAACAGAGAACAAGTCGCTTGTCCCGGCAATGTAGTTGGCAGTGATACGTGTTCCTCGCACGATGAATGGTTAACGGCAGTTAATTCAGTTAACTTTGAAATTGCAGTCATATTTGTGGAGACAAAAGCGGACTACGAAAATTTGGGCTAGAAAATGGTCGTCTGCGGTACTGGTGTTCGTACAAAGGCGGGAAACGACGGCTGAGTGACGCGCGCTCCATCTGGCCGCGACGCGGCGAAACCCGGAGTGAAAACAGGGACCAGACGCCGCGCCGTTCAGCTCACGTCAGAGCGCCGCCTGCGAAAAGCCGTGGAGCACGCAACAGGTTGCACGCCAAAGACACACCTCAATAACGCCGTGGTTTGCCAACTTACTTCTCGCCAGGCAATCTGTCGATAACCCACAGTGATCAAGCCACAACCTACGAAGTTGGCTCAATAAACAAGTTGCAAAACGAGGCATCGCCTGTGGATATTGTTGTAGTTTTCAGCCTGAAGACTGGTTTGATGCAGTATTACACACTCGTCTATCCATCTCTGCATACCCACATCCACGCGAACATGCTTGCTATTGTCAAACCTTGGTGTCCCTCTACTATTTTTACCCCCTGCACTTCCCGCCATTACTAAACTGATGCCTGGGAATGTGTACTACTAACCGATCCATTTTTAGTCAGATTTTCCATGAACTTTTCCCTGATTCGAATCAGATTTTCATCAGTAGTTATCCGATTTGCACATCTGATTATCGTCTCCTCCTGTAGCTCCACATTTTAAAAGCCTCTATTCTCTTCTTGTCTGAGTATATCGTTCACTTTTCGCGTCAGTACAAGATTACACTTTTCACAAATACTAACAGAAAATACTTTCACACACATTTATATTTTGTGTTATAATTTTATCTTTTTCAGAAACACTTTTCTAGTTGTTGCCAGTCTGCATTGAATGCTTATACTTCCGCGATCGTCAGTTCTTGTGCTGCCCCAATGACAAAACGCGTCCACTTCTTCTAGTGTCTCGCTTCCTACACAGTTTACCTCACTTCGTGTGGACTTATAAACCAGTCGTCTCATCATAAGATGTGAGTGAGAATTAAAAATAGGGACTACAGCTAACATTAGTTTTATATACACTGAAGCGACGAAAGTCAAGGGATAGCGAAGTGCACATGTGTAGACTGCGGTAGTATCGTGTACACGTGGTATACAAGGGCAGTGTATTGGCGGAGCTATCATCTGTATACCCAGATGATTAATGTGAAGAGGTTTCCGACGTGATTATGGTCGCACGACGGTAATTAACAGAATTTGAACGCGGAATGGTAGTTGGAACTTAGACGCATGTGACATTCCATTTCGGAAATTGTTAGCGAATTCAATATTTAGAGATCCATAGCGTCAAGGGTGTGCCGAGAATACCACATTTAACGCATTAACTCTTACCACGGAAAAAACAGTGAGCGACAGCCTCCACTTAACGACCGAGAGCAACGGCGTTTGCGTAGTATTGTCAGTGCTAACAAACAAGCAGAATTACGTGAAATAATCGTAGAAACCGATTTGGCACATACTACGAATGTATCCATTAGAATTATGCCGCAAAATTTGCGTTAATGAGCTACAGCGGCAGACGACCATTGCGAATGCCTTCACTAACAGCATCGCCTACAGCGCCTCTCCAGGGTTCGTAACGATATCGATTTTACCCTAGACACCTGGAAAACCGCGGCCTAGTGAGGTGAGTCGCTATTTCAGGTGTTAAGAGCTGACGGTAGGGGTCGGATGTGACGCAGACCGCACGAAGCCATGGACTCGAGTTGTCAGGAAAGAACTCTGCAAGCTGCTGGTGGCTCCATAATGGTGTGGACTGTGTTTACATGAACTGGAATTGTGCTCTGGTACAACTAAACCGAAAACTGACTGGCAATATGGGTATTTTCGGCCACTGGGAGACCATTTGCAGTCGTTTAACGATGGAATTTTTATAGATGATAATGCTCCACGTCACCAGGCCACAATTGTTAGCGACTGGAGTGGAGATCATTTTGGACAAATTATTCGCCACCCAGCTCGCCCGACATGAATCTCACCGAACATTTACGGGACGTTATTAAGAGGTCAGTTCGTTCACAGAATCCTGCACCGTCAACACTTTCGCAATTATGGACGGCTATTTGGGCAGCATGGCTCAATATTTTTGCAGTGGGCTTTCAACGACTTGTTGAGAGCAGGACACGTCAAGTTGCTTAAGTATGCCGGGCAAAAGGAGGCCAGACACGATGTTAGGAAGTATCCCATGATTTTCGTCACCTCAGTACTTATTATAACAACCTAGATGATAGTTCAATAATTTTACTTTTGGAGGAGGTCAAGCGCTTACAACAACACACACTGAGGTTATTGGGTCAATTTAGCTAAGCTCTTTATTACAGAATACTTGACTTCTATGCAGTCCATGTCCACGTAAATGACAATATATATAGTGCTGTCGAGAACACAATGATAAGTATTCATTGCTTTGAGTACCAATGAACGATAGTCAAATAACGCATTCCTTTAACTATTAACTTTGGTACACAGTTGTGACTAATCATACTAGCTCGCTCCTGGATCTGAACCACGACGATGCTCCAGTCAGATTGGGCTATTAATGAGAGGGTCGAGCCCCGCTGTGCTCTGACGTAAGTGGACTTCCCGCAGCAGCGGCGTATCGAACATCTTGAGGGCGCGTCTTCATCGAGGTCTCTCATTCGTGGCTGCGTCCGGTAGTGACTGTCTTGTGGTTCCGTCGTGAGGTACCAATTTTACTATGGGACACCATTCTTTGAACGATGCCTCGATTACTCATGGCAGACACACTTTAACGTAATGCATTGTGATAATGCTGACCAACATAGTGCTGTGGTAATCATTTTGCATGTTTGCCTCCATAGCTGAGCGGTCAGCGCAGCTTAATGCCATGCGAGGACCCTAGGTTCGATTCTCGGCCAGGTCAGAGATTTTATCACCACGGGGCTGGGTGTTGTGTTGTCTTCAACATCATGATCATCGTCATACCATCATCACTGGCGTTCAGGTCGCCGAAGTGGCGTCAACTAAAACGACTTGCATCAGGCGACCAGTTTATTCGTCGAAAGGCCCTAGCCACACGACATTTCAGTTCATTTCGTTTCCAGATATGAGGCTCCAGCCTGACTAGGCATGGAGTCCTACTGAACTTGGATTTTTTTTGACATAGACGTGTATGTGATTCATTGCAGTTTCAACTCTATGTTCGTCTATCGTAGCAGCTAGCGAATGGTGGTGTGTCTGTGTCACGCCACTCCATGACCAGGTGCTTTCGCTAGGTGAGAGGTCTGGAGAATGTGGTGGCCAGGACAACAGTCGATCACACTCACTGTCGAGGTAGGTCATGATAGGACGGACACTATGTGGTCTGGCGTTACTTTGTTGAAAGATAATGTATTGGAGACCTCGAAGATAGGACACAGCCACTTAGATTAACACATCAACAATGTAACATTTTCTATCCAAATTGGCTGTGGCAATAAAAGCTGATCGCGTTTTTTTAACTAGTCCACCTGATAAAAGCTGATGAAAGCAATCTGGTAATGTTAGTTCTCGACGACATGGTGCCACTGTGTCCAGTGTTGCGAACCATTGTCGGGGCGCTTCTCTCAGATCCCATGACAGTGGAAGCCAGATCTGTGGTCACCATGATGACAGTGTGGTGCTCCTGATGTCGTCGCATTGTGTGTGTAGATACTTATCTTGTTGCAAACAATCCCATTTCGTGACTCAAGGTACGTGTCAGAGCTGTAAGATCTGGCACAGCCGAGTGAGCACTATGGCGGTCATCTAGGGTGCAAGTCGCACGGGACCACTAGGTGGCCTCCTGACCACATTGGTTCCATACTCGCCTTACAATTTTGAGTCCCCACCAACGCAAGCAGCAATATTGAGGTATGATAAACAGCAATCTCGACAGACCACAGTCCTGCTGGCTGAAAATGACTTACAAGTCCGTGGCGCTCTCTACCGGTAATGCTGGAATTCAATATGGTGTTGGCTCACCTTAGCCTTGATGACAGCTTCCACTCTCGCAGGCATACGATCAATCATGTGCTGGAAGGTTTCTTGGGGAATGGCAGCCCAATCTGTATATGTCGGTCGGTGAGGCCTGGCACGAAGTCGGCGTTCCAAAACATCTCAAAGGTGTTCTATACAATTCAGGTCAGGATTCTGTGCAGGCCAGTCAATTACATGAATGTTATTGTCCTGTAACAATTCCGCCAAAGGCCGTGCATTATGAACAAGTTGAAAGATGAAATCGCCATCCCCGAATTGGTCTTCAACAGTGGGAAGCAAGAAGGTGCTTTAAAACATTAATGTAAGCCTGTGATATGATAGTGCCACACAAAACAACAAGGGGTGCAAGCCCCCTCCATGAAAAACACGACCACAACATAACAACCGCCAACGAATTTTATTTTTGACACTACACACGCTGCCAGATGACGTTCACCGGGCATTCGCCATACTCACACCCTGCCATCGGATAGTCACATTGTGTACCGTGATACGACACTCCACACAACTTTTTTCCGCTGTTCGATCGTCCTATGTTTACGCTCCGTACACTAAGCGAAGCGTCGTTTGGCATTTACCAGCGTGATGTGTGGCTTATGAGCAGCCGCTCGACCATGAAATTCAAGTTTTCTCACCCCCCGCCTAACTGTCATAGTACTTGCAGTGGATCCTGATGTAGTTTGGAATTCCTGTGTGATGGTCTGGATAGGTGTCTGCCTATTACACACATGACGACCCTCTACCAACTGTCGGCGGTTTCTGTCAGTCAACAGATGAGGTCGGCCTGTACGCTTTTGTGCTGCACGTGTCCCTTCACGTTTCCACTCCACTATCACGTCGGACACAGTGGACCTAGGGATGTTTAGGAGTGTGGAAATCTCGCATACAGACGTATGAGACAAGTGACACCCATTCACCTGATCACGTTCGAAGTCTGTGAGCACCGCGAAGTACCCTGTTCTGTTCTCTCACGATGTCTAATGACTACTGAGGTCGCTGATATGGAGTACCTGGCCATAGATGGCAGCTCAATGCACCTAATATGAAAAACGTATTTTTTGGGGGGTGCCCGGATACTTTTCATCACATGGTGTATAGTGGCAGACGTTTTTCTTTCTTATACATGTGTAACACAATCTTCTCTCTGTCACAGACCATTCGAATGCCATTTGTGGATGAGATACCCACTGAGTGATCTTTCGTTTTATGCTGAATGTAGATGACACTACTTCTACCTACTACGTACGGTTGCACGGAAATGCTTCTCATATATATCTACGCAAATCTTATGCTCGCCGCATGTTGACTTCATGATGTTGCTATTTTAGAGACTATTAGTGTAATAAAACTTATTTACATGTCACTGTGTTGTCTCCAAAATAGCCTACCTGAAGTTGTGACTAAAAAGTGAAGCACATATGCTGTACACATGCACAACTTCGACGGGTATGTAAGTAAGAGAGTTGCAATTTTCTATGCCATGCGGAACTGCCACCAGACTGCATTCGTGTTGTTCATGTTTATTGCTCTTAATAGGCTTGGTGGCGTATATAAAGCTGTTAACAGTGTCAGATGTTGAGTGATCACTGTGAGGGCAGCGCTATCAGCACTTGATAGAGTCGAAAGGGTACTCACAGTGGGTCTCTACTTGGTTGGCTCGTTGAATCGTGCAGTCTCCAGACTTGTCGATCATTAGGATGTGAAAGTGATCTGATGTTGGACTGCATGGGAACGTGAGGTCAAGTATACTCGTCGTCAATGTCCCCGTCGACCACGCCTGGCCACCACAATGGAAAATCACGGTATTGTGCACGATGCATCACATAATCCCTTCACATCTGCTCATGCCATCCGAGCACAAGTAATGGACTCCTGCATCATTCTGCATATTCCCGAACCGTTGGTCGGAGACTTGCAGCAGCTGAACCAGGGAATTGTCGTCCCATGCATTGGCTGTCGTTATCACAACAACACAAATGGCTGTGTTTGGAGTGGTACCGTGACTGGGCACGATGGGCCTCTGCTCAGTGGCGTCGCATTCTGTTTAGCGATGAATCTTGGTTCTGCACTACCCTCAGTGACCGTCGGCGGCGGATATGGTGACGACTTGGGAAGAGGCCCCATTCTTCCAATGTTATGGAGAGTCACAGAGGTGTTACTCTTGGCGTCTCAGCTTGTAGTGATAGAGGGAACTACAACGGAACAACAATACACTACGGATATGCTGCATCCTCATATGTTACCTCTCTCGACTGTTTCATGGTGCCAGTTTTCGACAGGACAATGCCCGTTTATCCATACATGTGTTGCTATGAACTCACTGTTTGATGTATTTATACAGACTGAAGCAACGAATTAAAATTTGTACTACCAAGGCCAGGATTCAGACCTGTGTCTCCTGCTCACGTCAATGGGTGATGTTGAACTATTTCCATGGCCTGTAAGATTCCTATATCTGACCCCGATAGCAAATGTGTGGGAGCAGCTCTGATGTCAAATCTGTCCCACTGCCAATATCCAGGATCGCAAAGACGATTTACAACAGTTGTTATGTACAACGGGCAACGGCTTTGCCACAGTGGATACACCGGTTCCCGTGAGATCACCGAAGTTAAGCGCTGTCGGGCGTGGCCGCCACTTGAATGGGTGGCCATCCGGGCCGCTATGCTCTGTTGCCATTTTTCGGGGTGAACTCAGCCTCGTGATGCCAATTGAAGAGCTACTCGACCGAATAGTAGCGGCTCCGGTCAAAGAAAACCACCATACCGACCGGAAGAGCGGTGTGCTGACTACACGCCCCTCCTATCCGCTTCTACAACTGAGGATGACACGGCGGTCGGATGGTCCCGATGGGCCACTTGTGCCTGATGACGGAGTGCTTTTGTGTACAACGGCTTCATGGTGCTATTCCAAACGGAATCATGGCATGCATCCAAGCCAGAAGGGATGTGACATCATACTGATAAGTGGGCTGATACTGCCAATTTCTTCGTAAATGTGACTTCATTCTGTAATCAGTGAAATCACACACTTCTCAACCCGTTGAGTTACATTTCGCTTTCTTCTCTTCTTCTGAGTGCTTGACTCTTTCGTTAGATAATGAATAACATGGACAGTAATGGCTTTACCGCACTTTCGTGCACATACCCGACATTATTGCTGTATTTAAGGATGACTAAACGTCGAGGACAGCGAATACATTGCCTAATAAGAAATCCTCAGTCTAGTTGTAAAAATAACGTGATCTCACGTGGACATAATCCGTAGCTGTCTGCAGTGCGGTAGTGAACTGACAGCCCTGTACAATCTACAAACGCGTTTGCAAACTGTATCACATTCGACTGTAAACCAGCTCATTATCGGTTGATTATGCTACTGACACCGAGCACTTGAAACGGTCGCAGCTGATAAATATCTGGTAGTTAAGTGTCGGAAACAATTCAAAGTGAAAAGATCACATAAAATTAGGTGTGGGAAACGCAGACTCCAGACTGGGATTGATTAGAAAAATCCAAAGTAATTTTAATTCACCCACGAAAGATGCAGATAACGGTGACATTGTCCCGCCATCAATCTGGAACCCTCATTGGGTAGGTTTACTAGAAGGAGCTCCAAGGAAACACACTGAGCTTTAATGGTCTCGTTTAAACAACGTGAGATCATTGAACTCCAGTGTCAGACGCTTGAAGACGGGCGTGCTATGTCGCAGAGAGGTTTATTGTTAAAACTACATGTGTTTAGGTTTCAAGAATAGTCTGTCAAAATACTGTTTACTCCCACATATGTGGCGAAATGACCCATCTGTAAAACGAGTAAAGCGAGACATATTAAAGCTCATATGATGGCTTAGCGACAGTCGTTCTCCCCCTCCCAATTCGCGAATGGAACAGGAAAAGGGGAGAAATTGTAGTGGTCCTGAAGTACTTTCCGCTACATCCCGTAAAGCAGTTAGTGGAGGATAAACGCAGATGGATATGTGGAACGCAGACAGAGGTAGACTGGTTGGAAAGGTTCCGCAATTAATATTTCACTACGCAGCAGAGCGTGAGTTGCTTTGAAATTTACTGGTAGATTAAATCTAGGTGCCACTGCAGCACTCAACCCGATACCTTGTTTTTCATGGTCATCCGTCTTCTGACTTGTTTGACGCAGACCGCCACGAATTTCTGCCAACCTTTTCACCTCGGAGTAGCACTTGCACTCTACGTCCTCGAGTATTTGCTGGATATATTGCAGTCTCTGTCTTCCTCTACAGTTTTTACCATCTACTGCTCGTCGTTGATGTCTCAACACATGTCCTATCATTCTGTCCCTTCTTCCTGTCGGTGCTGCGCGGAGTAGCCACGCGATCTAGGGCGTCTTGCCACTGTTTGCGAGGCTCCCCCCGTCGGAGGGTCGAGTCCTCCCTCGGGCTTGGGTGTGTGTGTGTTGTCCTTAGGGTAAGTTAGTTTAAGTTATATTAAGTAGTGTGTAAGCCTAGGGACCGATGACCTCGGCAGTTTGGTCCCATAGGAACTTTCCACACCACCACACCGCTCTTGACGATGTTTTCGATCTATTCCTTTCTTCGCCAATTCTGCGGAAAATCTCATCATTCCTCACCTTATCACTCAGTCCATCTAATTTTCAACATTCTGCTGTAGCCAAACATCTCAAATTTTTCGATTCTCTTTTGTTCTGGGTTTCCCACAGTCCATGTTTCATTACCGTACAATGCTGTGCTCCAAACGTACTAGTCAGAAATTTCTTACTCAAATTAAAGCCTGTGTTTGATGCTCGTACACTTCTCTTAGCCAGGAATTCCCTTTTTTCCACTGTTAGTCTGCTTTTTATGTCCTCCTTGCTGCTTCCGTCAAAGGTTATTTTGCTTCCTAGGAAGCAGAATTCATTAACTTATACTCCGTGATCCCCAGTTTTGATGCTGAGTTTCACGCTATTCTCATTTTTGCTAATTTTCAGTACTTTCGTCTTTCTGCAGTTTACTCTCTGTCCATATTCTGCTTAGGCTGTTCATCCTGTTCAACAAACCCTGTAATTCTTCTTCATTTCCACTGAGGATATCAATGTCATCAGAAAAACTCATTATTGATATTCTTTCACTGTCAATTTTAATTCCGTTCTTGAATCTTTCTTTTATTTGCGTTATTGCTTCTTTGATGTATAGATTGAACAGAAGGGGCGAAAGACGATATCGCTGTCTTACATCCATTTGAATCAGAGCTCATCGTTCTCGGTCTTCCAGTCTTATTGTTCCCTCTTGGTACTAAATGAACTATTCAGGCACCAATCGCAACCCATTTACACAAATTTACCTCGACCGTCACATCTCTTCCAGTTTTCAGATCCATCTCGTGGCAGTGATATACTGTCTCTGGTCTGCAGAAATCAGTCACAGAAGGACAAAAGACAGTAAGGAGACGAGCGAGAAATAACTTAACCACACGTTATGGGATTTTTTCCTGAATGAGTCTTTCACTCAGCATCGCAGTGCATCCAGAAGATAAACTGCCTAACCTTAGGATGTTGGTCCACGTTTGGACCGCAATAGAGGAGCGATTCTGCGTGGCATGGTTTCGATAAGGCCTTGGTAGATTTCTGCTCCAGTCTTCATGATTAATTATGTAATTAGCGCCGATATTTGCTTTAGTTTCCCACCCAAAATAAGTAAAGTACACTAACCTAACCTTCCTCTCCTGCATCTGGACAGTTTCCCTGTGTTGAGGGACACACTCTGACTTTCTGCCCAGAAGGACTGGTGTTCTAATCCCAGGAAGGGCACTGTAATTTTGAATTTACCGCCAATACTGGGCTGTGAGGGGGGGGGGGACACAGCAAAGCCTTTGGAGAAAGAAATTTTCGCCATTTTTGAAATTCCCGTCATTTTTTAATTTCCTGCTAAAATTTGCAATTCAAGATAACAAGTCAGTTGGGTGGGGGGGACGAGAGGAGGAGGGTAGGGGGGCTGGAAGGGACTCACATGCCGGCTGGCGAAAACCCATGACGTCATCTGGGGACGGGGGTATAGGGCAATTAATTAATCAATTTAAATAATTTGAATATCAAATTGATATCAAAAGTGCACCAGTACCGCCATCATCCGACTACTTACGAACAGCCGAACTGCATCGTCGTCACCGAGCTGCTGGTACCCAGATGCCGGGCCAAACAGTTTGTCCTTGTCAAGGTCGCCTTCTTCACTAGCCGACCGGTGTGGCCGAGCGGTTCTAGGAGCTTCAGTCTGGAACCGCGCGACCGCTACGGTCGCAGGTTCGAATCCTGCCTCGGGTATGGATGTGTGTGATGTCCTTAGGTTAGTTAGGTTTAAGTAGTTCTAAGTCTAGGGGACTCATAACCTCAGATGTTAAGTTCCATAGTGCTTCTAAGTTCTAGGGGACTGATGACCTCAGATGTTAAGTCCCATAGTGCTCAGAGCCATTTGAACCATTTGAGATTTCGTCATTGAATTTCCCCCATTTGCGGCATGTATTGCCACCAGAGCGATGCCCCATTCGTCGAAGCTCTGCTTACATATTTTCCTTACCGCGTCACGTGCTCGCAACGCCATTAGACGATGTTCTCCCTCGCGGTGGGCTACGGTCATAGTATTTTGGCTCATCAGTTTACATGAACCTTCCACTCTTCGTATTTAATAGAAGGAAATTGTAATGAAAGATCCACCAACAGAAAAACCGCTCCGTCTCCATCGTTGTACCCGACTAGTGGCCACCATTGTACCTGCGGATCAAGTAAGTAATAGTTGTGGCGGGGAGTATCTGATGTCGTCCATCTCAAAGACAATAACTGCAAAAATTATTTAAAAATATAACCAGTCATTACCAATTTATTAGCCTCTAATATTTAGTACGTCGTCATCGTCTTCATAATCATCATCGGTCATTTGACAAGCGCTGTTGGATAACAGCCTTCTCTAGACTTTTCCGCGCACCTCGGGTCCCAACATTACGCATCCATGTTGATCGCGCATATTTTTTAATGCCATCTACTCATCTTCCATATGGTCGTGGTGCAAGTGTTCCCTTATCTCTTGGAGCAGAGCAAAAAAACCTTGGTCCATCTACCATCCGTTCGCCATCATACGCCTATCTGCATTTCATCTTCACGAGACTCGTAATTACATCTTCGACCCCAGTCTGTTACCTCATCCATTTCTTTTTCTCTTCTGCCTCTCCTAATATTTCCCAATATTCACCTCTTCAGTGCATGTCGGAAAATTGGAAATTTGTGGTAAAGTCTTATAGGGCCAAACTGCTGAGGTCATCGGTCCCTAAGGTTACACACTACTTAATCTAACTTAAAATAACTTAAGCTAAGGACGACACACATCCATGCCCGAGGGAGGATTCGAACCTCCGACGGGGGAAGAATGCATGTCGAACAACCATTAGTTTTTGAATGGTTTCCGTATTAAATGCCCGTGTCTCTCGTCAGTCAGTCAAAACTGGAACTCCTCAACGACTGTAAACTTTTAATTTCAAATTAGTTGCTAGTTTAGCTTTTAAATTTGATATTGTTTACCAGATGCACTTCAGAACCATTTCCTCTTATCTTGTCATCACATGTCATCGTTAATAATTTCTATGAACAACTTCCTTGAATTGGAAAATCACCATGAAACTGCCCTAACACAATTTTCAGCGTGCCGAGAAACAACCACAAAGAAAACATTTTAGGGAAGCAACTGATAGTAGCCGCCAACAGCTAGGAAAATGCCTTAGGAATACCGATTCCATTTGCTACAATTTGCAAGTATGAAGTTCATTTTCGAGTATGTTACCTACGGAAATAAAAGTGAATAACTGACAGAAACATGACTTACGAGATACATAGACTGATAGCAAAGCGGATGGAAAAATTAGCAGCACCAACTCTGTCACTGGCTCAATATTTCTTGTACCATCTGAGTTTTGTTTTTGAACTCGAAATAAATATTTCCCTTTTGTTATACTTCGTTTATTCATTATGCCCAACTAAGGAGCGCGTTTATACATATTTAGCACATTTTTCATAAGTCTCCCCCCCCCCCCTCCTCCCCTCCTAGTACCACATCAGTCTTTCAGTGTGTTTCGGTGTACTTTCCTCTGTTTATCCTGACTTTTTTAGGGTATCCTGAATTTTTTAGGGTACGCTTCCCAGCAAATTTGAGTTCGTGAATTAGCCTTCCAGTTTTCGGCCTAGCTTGAATGATTTTCCTCATCAATGCAAATTTGTTTTGGGTCTTCGTTAAATTCTGTTAGCCAGGTTTGGATTTTCATCGACAAGACTATGTTTAGAATTTCCTTTGCCAGACTGTTGTTGACCATTCTATTTATCTGACTATAAAACTGTAAACGCCATTTACTGTTGGCATCTGTGACATTTTCTGTCACTTGATAGAGCTCTTTATGTACTGCGTACAGTAAGGAAACAGTTCAGAGATCATTGATTGCATCGGCATGATGACGCATCGTGACAAAAACCAACATCTGTGAGACAGTGCTTTGTGGACAATATCATTCTGGAAATGGTCCAGCCTGCCCAGAGTCTCGACAGTAACACAATGTAACATCTTTGGTATAAGTTAGAACGTCGACTTCACTCCAGACCCCAGCGGCCAACATCACTATCGTCTCTGGTTTAGGCTCTTGAAGAAGAAGAGCAGCCTTTTCCTCACAAACATTCTTGACCCCTAATTGCAAGCGTCCCCAGCAGAGCTTTTAAATATCGTACGCTGTATTTACGATCCGCACATGAATGTGTCCATAAATAAAGAGCCATTTCATTCATATTCTTTATTATGCTCGAATTATTCCTCGGCAGGATTGCACCCCAACGAATAATTATCATCAGTAAGGCAGTAGTCAGGTTTTGATATTAAGTTTTCCATCAATGTCACTGTTTCATTTTGCCAAGAATACCCACTAAGCCTACCATGAAGTTAAGTATCTTTATTATTATCATTACTGTTTTATTATTGTTGTTGTTTTTTTCGAAGATCACAGTTCATTTTAGCGATACAAGTATTTGAAGGAAGACTTTGCGGATAAAAATAACTTGACTCGAACGCAGTACGGACACAGTTGTAGACTGTCGCCTTGGTGCATTGTACAGGGTGATTCAAAAAGAATACCACAACTTCAAAAATGTGTATTTAATGAAAGAAACATAATATAACCTTCTGTTATACATCATTACAAAGAGTATTTAAAAAGGTTTTTTTTCACTCAAAAACAAGTTCAGAGATGTTCAATATGGCCCCCTCCAGACACACGAGCAATATCAACCCGATACTCCAACTCGTTCCACACTCTCTGTAGCATATCAGGCGTAACAGTTTGGATAGCTGCTGTTATTTCTCGTTTCAAATCATCAATGGTGGCTGGGAGAGGTGGCCGAAACACCATATCCTTAACATACCTCCATAAGAAAAAATCGCAGGGGGTAAGATATCGCCTCGGGTAGTTGACGTTCAGGTAGTTACGGACAGATAAGTGCCAATGTGGTGGCGCTCCATCCTGCTGAAATATGAATTGTTGTGCTTCTTGTTCGAGCTGAGGGAACAGCCAATTCTCTAACATCTCCAGATACTGTAGTCCAGTTACAGTAGCACCTTCGAAGAAAAAGGGACCAAAAACTTTATTGGCTGAAATGGCGAACAAATGTACAACTAAATGAAACTTTATAGCTCCCTTAATTCGCCGACAGATAGTGCTTAGCTCTGCCTTTTGTCGTTGCAGAGTTTTAAATTCCTAAAGTTGTGGTATTCTTTTTGAATCACCCTGTATTAAGGCCGCTGCTCGACTGCTTGCGCTGAATTGACTCGTAAAACTGTGGACGTCGAGTTCTTCGAAGAGGTTGAAACAACAAGTTTACTGTTACCAGTCGCCGTTTATTTATTTCCTCAAAACACACTCTCACACACACACACACACACACACACACACACACATACACACACACACTTGTATAAACATAAACTACCAACGTAACATAGTAATAATAAGTAAATCGCTTTTTATATACAAATTCTGCCACTTTCCGCAAATTGTAATTACACTTAGCGTTTCTAACATGTTATCCTGGTAAGGTAAATGTGTACGAAGTATTAAGTTATGTAAACTTGACAGAAAAGAGTCTGTGAGCACTAGATATATTTACAGTTCATTTCTATTTATCCGTGCAACCAGTTATCACCATAATTCTTCGAGATGTGCTTCGAAATAGTGTTTTCGTTTTGCTACCATTTTTTTGCACTTATTAGTTCCTAGACGCCATCTTTGTTCCCTCGGTGTGATTGTGTATCTGATGTAAAATGAGAAGGGAAGGAGCCACTGGAGAAATTTGATTTTACTTTCGCATTTACATTTTCGTTCAGCCTTTCAGTTGAAGACCTCCACAAAAATATGAGACATGTACCTAAATAGTGTTTTTTTCCCTCTACTAAAGAATGCCAAAGGTATTCCAAAGTCGTAACACAACACGTACATGCCATATTAATACACATACACAGTGACAATTATTGAACTATACGTCGTTATCAGGAAAAAGAAAACTGGCGTTCTACGGATCGGAGCGTGGATCACTAATGTAGTATTGTAGGGCAGCGTGGAGGGTAAAAATCGTAGAGGGAGACCAAGAGATGAATACACTAAGCAGATGTAGGCTGCAGTACCTACTGGGAGATGAAGCAGCTTGCACAGGATAGAGTAGCATGGAGAGCTGCATCAAACCAGTCTCAAGACTCAAGAACACAACAACAACAACAACAACAACAACGAAAAAAACGTAAATTTGTTGCAAACTATGTCGTGCACACATTTTATTCAACATGCAAACGTCACTAAAAATATTCGGATTTAGATTATAACATGTTCCATATGCCTGCCATCATTGGCGATGATGTGGTGCAGACGAATAGCGAAATTCTGCATGACCTGCTGAAGTGTTGGAACATCGATGTAGTCGGTGACCACCTGAATGGCTGTTATCAACTCAGCAATGGTTTTGGGGTTATTGCTGTACGCCTTATCTTTAATTTGGCCGCCCAAGAGGAGTTGGATGTGTTCAGACCCGGAGAAATAGCGGCCAATCGAGGTCCACGCCATTGCCCTCTGAGTACCCCACAGCCAGAATGCGGTCCCCAATGTGCTCCTCCAGGACATCACTCTCCTGCTTCGGTGGGGTCGAGCTCCGACTTGCATGTACCACATCGTGTCGAAATCAGGGTCACTTTTGATAATGGAAATGAAATCATCTCCCAAAACCTTCAGGCACCGTTCGGTAGTCACCGTGTCAACAACGAATATCGCAGCGACTTTTCTGTGACTGGACACTGCACACCACACAGTCACCCGTTGAGGTGAAAGACTTCTCGATCGTGAAATGCGGATTCTCAGTCCCCCAAATGCGCCAATTTTGCTTATTGGCGAACCTATCCATGCGAAAGTGGGCTTCGCCACAGAACCAAACGATACAATTCCTATCATGCCCCGTGCCCAACCGTGCAAATAGTTCAGAAGTTATGACGATTTTACTTCATATAGTTCATTAACTGTCACCGTGTAAATCCACATGATGATTGAGGTTTAAAACTTCGAAACGCATTGTGAAATAAATAAATAGTGACTGGTAACAATAAACTTGTTGTTTCATTTGGTGTAACAGTCACGGTAAAGCCTAACCACAAAAGTTTACTTTTAAAAGTTGTGAAGCGTGTGTTACGTGTGAACATGTACAAGTACTACAGTCAGTAAAATATGAGCAAAATCGCTGAGGCGTCGTGTGTACGCTTCCCATGTTAGGGACGTCGGCCTTGTAACGTACCGTCGGCATCACACGCAGCTGCAAACTCGGTGGGCCGCCGTGAAGAGCGCACAGTATATGGGCAGAGCACGGCTGACTGGCACGTAACGTAAGGCAGCCCACAGGAATGCCGCGAGCGGAAAACACTCAGCGTGACCACTTTGCGCCGTGAGAACTAGAAAAAAACCGTCTTCCTAGCGTAACACGTCTCGTGCAGCGCTAACGTAAAGCAGTGGTGAGCGTTTGCAACGAGGTCGTGGAAGGCGGGGTCAACACCTAACGAGTTCCTAGAGAAACATTCTTACCGGCTAAAAACGTTTAGAGGAGTTTAACGCGTCCAGCCCCACTGATTACCCAGTGATCTAATGAACGTCCAGAACAACTACATCTGGTTTGCATTGTTGGAATATTTGCTATTGTAGTGTTGGGCAGCCGGATGTGAACAGCACGTAGCGTTGCGCAGTTGGAGGTGAGCCGCCAGCACTGGTGGATGTGGGGAGAGAGATGGCGGAATTTTGAGAGCGGATGATCTGGACGTGTGTCCATCAGAGACAGTAAATTTGTAAGACTGGATGTCATGAACTGATTATATATATATATATATATACTCCTGGAAATTGAAATAAGAACACCGTGAATTCATTTTCCCAGGAAGGGGAAACTTTATTGACACATTCCTGGGGTCAGATACATCACATGATCACACTGACAGAACCACAGGCACATAGACACAGGCAACAGAGCATGCACAATGTCGGCACTAGTACAGTGTATATCCACCTTCCGCAGCAATGCAGGCTGCTATTCTCCCATGGAGACGATCGTAGAGATGCTGGATGTAGTCCTGTGGAACGGCTTGCCATGCCATTTCCACCTGGCGCCTCAGTTGGACCAGCGTTCGTGCTGGACGTGCAGACCGCGTGAGACGACGCTTCATCCAGTCCCAAACATGCTCAATGGGGGACAGATCCGGAGATCTTGCTGGCCAGGGTAGTTGACTTACACCTTCTAGAGCACGTTGGGTGGCACGGGATACATGCGGACGTGCATTGTCCTGTTGGAACAGCAAGTTCCCTTGCCGGTCTAGGAATGGTAGAACGATGGGTTCGATGACGGTTTGGATGTACCGTGCACTATTCAGTGTCCCCTCGACGATCACCAGTGGTGTACGGCCAGTGTAGGAGATCGCTCCCCACACCATGATGCCGGGTGTTGGCCCTGTGTGCCTCGGTCGTATGCAATCCTGATTGTGGCGCTCACCTGCACGGCGCCAAACACGCATACGACCATCACTGGCACCAAGGCAGAAGCGACTCTCATCGCTGAAGACGACACGTCTCCATTCGTCCCTCCATTCACGCCTGTCGCGACACCACTGGAGGCGGGCTGCACGATGTTGGGGCGTGAGCGGAAGACGGCCTAACGGTGTGCGGGACCGTAGCCCAGCTTCATGGAGACGGTTGCGAATGGTCCTCGCCGATACCCCAGGAGCAACAGTGTCCCTAATTTGCTGGGAAGTGGCGGTGCGGTCCCCTACGGCACTCCGTAGGATCCTACGGTCTTGGCGTGCATCCGTGCGTCGCTGCGGTCCGGTCCCAGGTCGACGGGCACGTGCACCTTCCGCCGACCACTGGCGACAACATCGATGTACTGTGGAGACCTCACGCCCCACGTGTTGAGCAATTCGGCGGTACGTCCACCCGGCCTCCCGCATGCCCACTATACACCCTCGCTCAAAGTCCGTCAACTGCACATACGGTTCACGTCCACGCTGTCGCGGCATGCTACCAGTGTTAAAGACTGCGATGGAGCTCTTTTTTCCATTTCCAGGAGTGTATATATATATATATATATATATATATATATATATATATATATGTATATTATTAAAGGTGGGAATTTAAGGAGATGGGACCTGGATAAACTGAAAGAACCAGAGGTTGTTCAGAGTTTCAGGGAGAGCATAAGGGAAAAATTGACAGGAATAGGGGAAAGAAGTAACTCTGAGCGATGAAGTAATGAAGGCAGCAGAGGAACAAGTAGGTAAAAAGACGAGGGCTAGTAGAACTCCTTGGGTAACAGAAGAAATATTGAACTTAATTGACGAAAAGAGAAAATATAAAAATGCAGTAAATGATGCAGGCAAAAAGGAATACAGATGTCTCAAAAATGAGATCGACAGGAAGTGCAAAATGGCTAAGCAGGGATGGCTAGAGGACAAATGTAAGGAGGTAGAGGCTTATCTCACTAGGGGTAAGATAGATACTGCCTACAGGAAAATTAAAGAGACCTTTGGAGAAAAGAGAGCCACTTGTATGAATATCAAGAGCTCAGATGGAAACCCAGTTCTAAGCAGAGAAGGGAAAGCAGAAAGGTGGAAGGAGTATATAGAGGGTCTATACAAGGGCGATGTACTTGAGGACCATATTATGGAAATGGAAGAGGATGTAGATGAAGATGAAATGGGAGATACGATATTGCGCGAAGAGTTTGACAGAGCACTGAAAGACCTGAGTCGAACCAAGGCCCTGGGAGTAGACAACATTCCATTGGAACTACTGACAGCCTTGGGAGAGCCAGTCCTGACAAAACTCTACCATCTGGTGAGCAAGATGTATGAGACAGGCGAAATACCCTCAGACTTCAAGAAGAATATAATAATTCCAATCCCAAAGAAAGCAGGTGTTGACAGATGTGAAAATTACCGAACTATCAGTTTAATAAGTCACAGCTGCAAAATACTAACGCGAATTCTTTACAGACGAATGGAAAATCTGGTAGAAGCCGACCTCAGCGAAGATCAGTTTGGATTCCGTAGAAATGTTGTAACACGTGAGGCAATACAGAGCCTGCGACTTATCTTAGAAAATAGATTAAGGAAAGGCAAACCTACATTTCTAGCATTTGTAGACTTAGAGAAAGCTTTTGACAATGTTGACTGGAATACTCTCTTTGAAATTCTAAATGTGGCAGGGGTAAAATACAGGGAGCGAAAGGCTATTTACAACTTGTACAGAAACCAGATGGCAGTTATAAGAGTCGAGGGGCATGAAAGGGAAGCAGCGGTTGGGAAGGGAGTGAGACAGGGTTGTAGCCTGTCCCCGATGTTATTCAATCTGTATATTGAGCAAGCAGTAAAGGAAACAAACGAAAAATTCGGAGTAGGTATTAAAGTCCATGGAGAAGAAATAAAAACGTTGAGGTTCGCCGATGAAATTGGAATTCTGTCAGAGATAGCAAAGGACTTGGAAGAGCAGTTGAACGGAATGGACAGTGTCTGAAAGTAGGGTATAAGATGAACATCAACAAAAGCAAAACGAGGATAATGGAATGTAGTCGAATTAAGTCGGGTGATGCTGAGGGAGTAGTAAAGGAGTTTTGCTATTTGGGGAGCGAAATAACTGATGATGGTCGAAGTAGAGAGGATATAAAATGTAAACTGGCAATGGCAAGGAAAGCGTTTCTGAAGAAGAAAAATTTGTTAACATCGAGTATAGATTTAAGTGTCAGGAAGTCGTTTCTGAAAGTACGAGGGCAGTTCAATAAGTAATGCAACACTTTTTTTTCTCGGCCAATTTTGGTTGAAAAAACCGGAAATTTCTTGTGGAATATTTTCAAACGTTCCCGCTTCGTCTCGTATAGTTTCATTGACTTCCGACAGGTGGCAGCGCTGTACGGAGCTGTTAAAATGGCGTCTGTAACGGATGTGCGTTGCAAACAACGGGCAGTGATCGAGTTTCTTTTGGCGGAAAACCAGGGCATCTCAGATATTCATAGGCGCTTGCAGAATGTCTACGGTGATCTGGCAATGGACAAAAGCACGGTGAGTCGTTGGGCAAAGCGTGTGTCATCATCGCCGCAAGGTCAACCAAGACTGTCTGATCTCCCGCTTGCGGGCCGGCCGTGCACAGCTGTGACTCCTGCAATGGCGGAGCGCGCGAACACACTCGTTCGAGATGATCGACGGATCACCATCAAACAACTCAGTGCTCAACTTGACATCTCTGTTGGTAGTGCTGTCACAATTGTTCACCAGTTGGGATATTCAAAGGTTTGTTCCCGCTGGGTCCCTCGTTGTCTAACCGAACACCATAAAGAGCAAAGGATAACCATCTGTGCGGAATTGCTTGCTCGTCATGTGGCTGAGGGTGACAATTTCTTGTCAAAGATTGTTGCAGGCGATGAAACATGGGTTCATCACTTCGAACCTGAAACAAAACGGCAATCAATGGAGTGGCGCCACACCCACTCCCCTACCAAGAAAAAGTTTAAAGCCATACCCTCAGCTGGTAAAGTCATGGTTACAGTCTTCTGGGACGCTGAAGGGGTTATTCTGTTCGATGTCCTTCCCCATGGTCAAACGATCAACTCTGAAGTGTATTGTGCTACTCTTCAGAAACTGAAGAAACGACTTCAGCGTGTTCGTAGGGACAAAAATCTGAACGAACTTCTCCTTCTTCATGACAACGCAAGATCTCACACAAGTCTTCGCACCCGAGAGGAGCTCACAAAACTTCAGTGGACTGTTCTTCCTCATGCACCCTACAGCCCCGATCTCGCACCGTCGGATTTCCATATGTTTGGCCCAATGAAGGACGCAATCCGTGGGAGGCACTACGCGGATGATGAAGAAGTTATTGATGCAGTACGACGTTGGCTCCGACATCGACCAGTGGAATGGTACCGTGCAGGCATACAGGCCCTCATTTCAAGGTGGCGTAAGGCCGTAGCATTGAATGGAGATTACGTTGAAAAATAGTGTTGTGTAGCTAAAAGATTGGGGGAATAACCTGGTGTATTTCAATCCTGAATAAAACAACCCCTGTTTCAGAAAAAAAATGTGTTGCATTACTTATTGAACTGCCCTCGTATTTGTATATAGTGTAGCCATGTATGGAAGTGAAAGATGGACGATAAATAGTTTGGACAAGAAGAGAATAGAAGCTTTCGAAATGTGGTGCTACAGAAGAATGTTGAATATTAGGTGGATAGATCACGTAACTAATGAGGAGGTATTGAATAGAATTGGGAAGAAGAGGAGTTTGTGGCACAACTTGACAAGAAGAAGGGACCGGTTGGTAGGACCACTTTAGTATTAGAGGGCAGCGTGGAGGGTAAAAATCGAGGAGGGAGACCAAGAGATGAATACACTAAGCAGATTCAGAAGGATGTAGGTTGGAGTAAGTACTGGGAGATGAAGAAGCTTGCACAGGATAGAGAGCATGGAGAGCTGCATCAAACCAGTCTCAGGACTGAAGACAACAACAACATATATATTATGACTTTTGAACACTATTAAGGTACATACTTTGTTTGTTCTCTATCAAAATCTTTCATTCGCTAACTATGCCTATCAGTAGTTAGTGCCTTCAGTAGTTAGAATCTTATTTAGCTGGCAGTATTGGCACTCACTGTATTGCAGTAGTTCGAGTAACGAAGATTTTTGTGATGTAAGTCATTCGTGAAAGGTATACGTTATTGTTAGTCAGGGCCATTCTTTTGTAGGGATTATTGAAAGTCAGATTGCGTTGCTCTAAAAATATTGTGTGTCAGTTTAGTGTTGATCAGAATAAGTAAAGAGAGAAATGTCTGAGTACGTTCAGTTCTGCTCAGCTGTTTGAAAATCAGATAACGTAAGAGGTTTATCAGCACAGTAATTCACTACTTTTTCTAAGGGGACGTTTCAATTTGGAATATGGCTTATACGGGGGATCCGAGGCAGAACTAAAAGGGAAAACCATTTAATCTTCGGCTTTCTTTTCCGGCGCAACACCTCAAAAGCTGCTATCCCCGTTTTGTCAATCGTCCAAGCTTCACTTCCGTACAGTACTACACTCCAGACATATACCTTCATAAAAGACTTTCAAACATGTTACATTTATACTCCCCTGGCGATACGCCCAGACTTCACATGGGTAGCACTAATTATATCTAGGATCGACGACTTGTCTGGCGTAGCCATAATAAATTTTATACAAAAACCTTCATCGTTAAGCAGTATATCTATTGGTGAACTTCGTGAAACCACGCCTTGTACTTATCGCACCTGATCTATTCCCCTTTCTTCATAGATCTAATGTTCGTAATATTTGATGCTGCAGAAACCAAAAGGTACGTTTTCTTCCTCAGACTCATCTTCCAGTGATAATGAAGATGAATCATCTTCTTGATTTCAAGGTTTCTCTTGAACATTCAGAGCATTTCTACAACGCTTGATCTCCTTCCTTTGGGAGATTTCAAAATGCAATTTTCTCTTCCCTCTCGTAAGACTGAGATGCACTGATGAAGTCAGATGTAACCTGAATTATTCTCTCTTCTCGCACGTGTCGTACTGGAAGTTATCTTTGGAGTCGGCAAAACAGAAGAAAATGATGATGGTGATCAGTTCTGACTTTCCAAATGTCTTGGAGGATTAGGAGTTGCAGGGCCTGGGTTTACTTTGGATTCTGTGGTAACAGAACGGGATACATCGTTCAGAAATGTAGACGAAGACAGGAATTTGTGTGATAATATTTTGTTGAGACTGAAGGGGAAAATTCCTGTACACTGAAATCCCTTAACAGCATTTCCTACACTAGCTCCACGCCTCCAGGCAACGTCAAAAATTGTACCAAAAATGAATTTTGTAATAGAGGGTGACAGATTATTGTGTTTAAACGAATTTGCTTCTTGATGGTAATATGCCTTTAATGACTTGACATTTCTGTCCAGCGGCTGCACAATGTGCGAAGTATGTCCTGGCAGACACAACAATTCAATGTGATTGTTCGCACAGTATTCCAGGCACTGGAGGGAAAGGTGTGAACTGTGACCGCCCAAAAGTAAAAGACATCTGCCTTGTGAACGGTGCTTGTTGAAATGTTAGAGCCAACCCAAAACCAAATCTTCGTTTTGTAGCCCGAATCTGACAGATACATGAATACTGGAGGGGCTTCCAGCTTGTATTCTTCTCGCATTCTTGTGCCTTTGAAGATGATGAATGGTGGAATATATGCTCCAGTGACATTACAGGCAACATCGACTGTCACATTTTCTCCCCACTAAAAACTTGTCAATGCAACAATGTCTCTTTTTGCACCACAACCTTTTCCAGGCCTACTGTTCATGGGAAACACGCTTTCGTCCACATTCTATATGTTTTGTGGTTTATTTTGCAAATCAAATTCAAGTAAGACATATTTCAAAACATTGTAAAATTATTTAACTGCTTCCTTATTTAAGCCCAAAGCTCGAGCTTCAGAAAGTGCGTCAGGCTTCCCTAATGAAATGTGTTCCGTATGTCGTTTGGTGAAAGAAAGGATCCAATCCTTACCAGCCACTGTCGTATCTTCTCCCCACGGAACCACAATGTCATTGATTTTGGCATACTTCTAATGCTGAGTGAGATATGTCCAAAACCACGGTTAGATAAACTCTTCAGACTTTCGACCACAACTTTTTCTTGTTCTGCTGATAACACGGATGACCCATTTTTCTTCTTCTCTGAGTGATAACTTGGTGCGTGTGATTCTGTTGCATTCCTCGAAGGAAACGAGTTTCTTGAACCCGTCTACAGAACGTCGTAAATGGCACATTGTGAAGCCCTGCTGCAGCGCGCTTGCTTACATACCCTTGTTAAACACTGGTTGTAGCGCTTGCCATCGAGTCTTCTGACCACTGTAAACGTGAATGGCTTCGTTTATCGTATGTTCTTACCGTCTGGAAAAAAGCGAAAAAAAATTATTTTTATAATTACTAAATTAGTATCTATTGCTAATTACTACAGCCTAAATTAGAACATGACTGAATTATAGTTGTAAGTTATAATATTTAGGCTACATGACTACTTCAATAAAGAAGAAATAATACAAGTTATATGAAGATTCAAGCCGGCCACTGTGGCCGAGCGGTTCTAGGCGCTTCAGTCGGAACCGCGCTGCTGCTACGGTCGCAGGTTCGAATCCTGCCTCGGGCATGGATGAGTGTGATGTCCTTAGGTTAGCTAGATTTTAGTTGTTCTAAGTCTAGGGGACTGATGACCTCAGACGTCAAGTCCCATAGTGCTTAGAGCCATTTGAACCATTTGACGATTCCAAAAAACCCGACGAAGACTGATTCACATAGCCCCATTACTTTATTATTTTAAAATGTAAGCAGTTGTTCAAATTAGCATGTCACTAGTTGTTCTGTTGACTGACCTGATGGATCCTATACAACTGACAGTGGAAAGATTTATAACTAGCATTCATGTATTTCAATACTAGATCTTATTTCCAACTGACTTAATGTTGCAAGGCAGATTTTTGTGACCAGTACTGTGTTTTCTGTTTCCTTCTACATGATTGCTGTCTGGATCTTGCAGCTTGCGCACGACTTGTCTACCAGGGATTCTGTACCATCGGCGTCCGAGCTGCGCAGTAGAATATTTCCTTATTTCTATCCGCATAGCCTCATGATTCAGAAACCCCCCCCCCTTACCCTATCCACCTCTATCACTGGTACCTGAAGTTGCAATTATTTTGGAGGAAGAGTGGTACGAGATTCCCTTGAAACCCATGCTGGACGTGCATTTATCCATTCCGAGACTACTGGAAGCTACTTTGAATGGTAACGGTTGATTTACACCGTATTATGCATGGTAATATGGTTTTTGGTGATTCCATATTTTTGTCCTGCCCTTGTATTCACACGAAAAGAATGGCTCTGAGCACTATGGGACTTAACATCTGGGGTCATCAGTCCCCTAGAACTTAGTACTATGTAAACCCAAATAACATAAGGACATCATACACATCCATGCCCGAGGCAGGATTCGAACCTGCGACCGTAGCGGTTCCAGACTGAAGCACCTAGAACCGCTCGCCCACAACGGCCGGCACACACGAAAAGACAAAGAAGGTAAAATTAGAGATTGGAGCTCATACGGAAGCTTACCAACAATAGTTCTTGGAGTATGGGTGCCGATGTACTCGTGGCGGGCTACATTAAGACGGTCAGAAGACTGATGGTGGAAAAAACAAGAGCGAAGTTCATCGTACTTGTCGCTATGTGGTTGAGCTTTGAACAGCAAACGCAGAAGTTGGTAACAGTACGTCCGGAAAGCAACTTCTCTGACTGGCAGCTGAAGTCTCCGCTGTGCAAACTTGTGCACGGATAGCCGTACAGCGGCTGGGCACTGGATGGCTGAGGCAGCCGCCACACAAAGGTGTGAGCGTGGCTTGCTGGGCGTGGCGTGGACCCGGGCGGCGCTGAGCTGAGCTGAGGGCGGCCTGACCTGACCGGATGGGGAGGAATGCAGTCCGCTGTCGTCCGCGGCTCTCCAAGGTCGCTCACCTCCACGGCGCTCTGCTGTTGCGGACCCCAGCCATAACAGTGACCCCATTTCATGTCGACGCTTCCACTCTTGTATATCTTACTCTCCTTTTAGGTGAAGCCAGTAAATTCCGCACTCCGGACTCTATAAATGGTCCAATATAGACCGCCTCCGTAGCCGAACGATAGTCACGTTCCCTCGGCGGATTGTGCCTCTCTGGCATTAAGAGGAAGGTGCACCATTTTGACGATAACTTTACGTCTCGGCCGTTCGCCTTGGTGCGTCCAGCAAGTCTTGAGCTCCCTGTTGACGTTGGTCTTCTCAATTTTAAGCTGATACCCATTCGAGCTGATACCCAAAGCCGTCGGCACACGGACCGTGCTATCGAACGTTGAGCGTGCCGAGTTTCTGACGTCATAGCGTGGAATAGTACGTTGGGAAGTCTCTCCGAATGTGCAGAGCAATATCTAGCATGCCAGATATTTTGAACGTGCGGTTGAACGTTGACCAATGAGATGGCAGAACGCCACATAAGTCACATGCACGTCATCTACATCTACATCTACATCTACATTCCCTTCGATGAAGAATTGGAGACGCCATATTGGCTTCCGGTTGAAGCTCGTACATATATATGCCGTTTCTGAGCACCAGAAAACTGAGAGAGGTCTCTAAAACCATCCGTTAATTGTATGATTCGTTGTAATGAAATGACAAGAAACGTCATATTCGTGATAAGAGAATTATTGTAACTTGCGTATTATGAGAGACGGTCATTTGAAATCAACAGCACGTTGAGGATCCATTAAAAACGCATTGCTCTTGGTAGAATTTGTTATAATTAAACTTCAATTTGTAATATAGCTACAGTTAAAGCTTGCAGGACTCGGTAACATATTAGATATGGTCTCCCAATTCCCGTTGTCGCGGTAGCGCACTGAGCAGCGTCACAGTTTTGTAGTGTAATGAAGGAATGTTAGTGATTCAAGTCCCATTAAACTCAAATGTTTTTTTTTTCTTCAAACCTTCACTTTTTTATAGGTTCTGATATTTTATTATTAGTTTAATCTAAGTATATACTATAATATTCGATGTTATGTAAATATAAAGGCGATATTTTTGAAGGATGAGTTTGTTCGATTGGCTTAATCGACAGGACACCTCCCACTACTTATAGTAAGATAGTTTTGCCTTTTTTAAGTGTTGTAGTTCATATGTAGAAATTTTGCTACTGAGTAGGAGCAGTGATCAAGTAAAAATAAACTTAAGGTTTTACTAAAAAGTGAGAATGATGAAATAATGTTTATCCTACGTGGAGAACTGTTGTAAACTTGTATCGCGCTATTTGTAATGGAACTTATATATTAAGCCACTGTCCTCATTGAGCGGACCTGATACTTTCCTTTTTGCCTTATAACATTTTCACGGACATTGAAGTTTTTATTTATGTATACTACAGACAAAACAACCTGACTAAAATATGGACACGGGAGGAAAGCATGTTCTAATATAGCTAATATAGGAATTTTACGCGCGCCCCTTTCGCAAAAGTGTGATTTGCGAGCCGATACATCCGACAACTGTCGCGTTGCGATCGCGCATACCACATAGGGAGAGGCCCACGTACCGTAAGCACAAGTCACATCATTTCTGAGCGATCAGCAGCATGTTGAACTCACCTCGTCCAACCTTGACGTTCAACAGCACGGTCCGTGTGCCGACGGCTTGACCGTAAGCTGTTTGAGGGCTGACGTACTGCAGCGGCCGGTGCTCACGACCACGATTTTGTTGACACGTCGGGAAAGGATTCTCTCCGCCAATCCCGTTGAGAAATTATCACCGCAAAAATCCCGCAAAATTGCATGGGCCAACAGTAGCCTCCGGTTTCTATAAATTGCAGTGGCCTCCTCCCGCTATAGGGTGGTCAACAATTTGATATCTGCCAACGAGCATCTGCATCGTGCCGGGGTTAGTGACACAGATAAAAGTGGTAGGTCTGCGACCCTAGATACGCCGCAGCACCACTTTACTTGTGGTGATCACCTTGCCTCGCGAGATATTCAATATTCTCTCTTTCTCTTACGCCACCGGCTATTTTGTTAACATTGTTAATTCAAACTGTCCCATGATGGTAATGATAGAAAAATGGCTTTTGTAAACGTTACGCAAAAGCTAATTCCTTTACAATTCGATCGAAACCAAACACTTACAAGCAGAATAGTTTCATAGTAAGAAGGCCAGACAAACAGGGGTAGCCGCACGGTCTAAGGCACCTTGTCACGGTCCGCGTGGCTCCTCCCGTCGGAGGTTCGAGTCCTCCCTCGGGCATGGGTGTGTGTCTTGTCCTTAGCATAAGTTAGTTTAAGTTAGATTAAGTAGTGCGTAAGCTTAGGGACCGATTACCTCAGCAGTTTGGTCCCTTAAGACCTTACCACAAATTTCCAATTTCCAGACAAACAAAACGATTTGAATTTTAATATTATGCTGTTAACATTCACAATATTGTTAGCAAAATTTACCCAAACGACGTCAATTTTACATTTTGAGAGGGCACGAACAAGACGTTTTTTAATATACAAGGACGAATGTATGAAAATTACACGCAGCGCCCGTACGTTGTACCTTGACTGGCTTTTGTAGGCCAATTTGAGGATTTTCCCGTCTTGACAGGCAACACCTATTTCCGTCAGAGCAAAATCCTTTCTGTCCCACACCATCGTTCAGTCATTTTCACGAGATCATTTTCATTAGCAGGAACCTGACCCAGGATCACACTCCAGCATTTTATTACGAAAATAACATCTCCAACTTCAGAAGGCAATTAATGACTTATCTACTACAGTAACAATTATGATTACCATTGTCCCTGTACGCACTATTACCCTTGTACAGCCTTCTTTCCAACCAGATCTTTCCCTTTTCCCAGTATTTTTAGCTGATGCTGCCTCCAATTTTCTTTCCCCAGAGCTCGCTATATCAGAATCCTCTATCTTGTACATCTATAAAATCTTTTTATAACTGCTCCTATCGTTTTTGTTATTATTTTCATTATTATTATTATTGTTATTATTATTATTATTATTATTATTATTTTTACTAATATCGCTGCTAGTGGCAGCAGCTGCCGTAATGCAATCTTTGCCAGCACCAACGGTATTAGTTCATTATCATTACATCTACATCTACATCGATACTCCGCAAGCCACCCAACGGTGTGTGGCGGAGGGCACTTTACGTGCCACTGTCATTACCTCCCTTTCCTGTTCCAGTCGCGTATGGTTCGCGGTAAGAACGACTGTCTGAAAGCCTCCGTGCGCGCTCTAATCTCTCTAATTTTACATTCGTGATCTCCTCGGGAAGTATAAGTAGGGGGAAGCAATATATTCGATACCTCATCCAGAAACGCACCCTCTCGAAACCTGGCGAGCAAGCTACACCGCGATGCAGAGCGCCTCTCTTGCAGAGTCTGCCACTTGAGTTTATTAAACATCTCCGTAACGCTATCACGGTTACCAAATAACCCAGTGACGAATCGCGCCGCTCTTCTTTGGATCTTCTCTATCTCCTCCGTCAACCCGACCTGGTACGGATCCCACACTGATGAGCAATACTCAAGTATAGGTCGAACGAGTGTTTTGTAAGCCACCTCCTTTGTTGATGGACTACATTTTCTAAGCACTCTCCCAATGAATCTCAACCTGGTCGGGTAATATCAAAAGTAGCAGAAAATGGTATAACAGGTGTAGGATTCGTTATGAATAGGAAGGTAGGGCAGAGGGTGTGTTACTGTGAACAGTTCAGTGACCGGGTTGTTCTAATCAGAATCGACAGCAGACCAACACCGACAACGATAGTTCAGGTATACATGCCGACGTCGCAAGCTGAAGATGAACAGATAGAGAAAGTGTATGAGGATATTGAAAGGGTAATGCAGTATGTAAAGGGGGACGAAAATCTAATAGTCATGGGCGACTGGAATGCAGTTGTAGGGGAAGGAGTAGAGTACAAGGTTACAGGAGAATATGGGCTTGGGACAAGGAATGAAAGAGGAGAAAGACTAATTGAGTTCTGTAACAAATTTCAGCTGGTAATAGCGAATACCCTGTTCAAGAATCACAAGAGGAGGAGGTATACTTGGAAAAGGCCGGGAGATACGGGAAGATTTCAATTAGATTACATCATGGTCAGACAGAGATTCCGAAATCAGATACTGGATTGTAAGGCGTACCCAGGAGCAGATATAGACTCAGATCACAATATAGTAGTGATGAAGAGTAGGCTGTAGTTCAAGACAATAGTCAGAAAGAATCAATACGCAAAGAAGTGGGATACGGATGTACTAAGGAATGACGAGATACGTTTGAAGTTCTCTAACGCTATAGATTCAGCAATAAGGAATAGCGCAGTAGGCAGTACAGTTGAAGAGGAATGGACATCTCTAAAAAGGGCCATCACAGAAGTTGGGAAGGAAAACTTAGGTACAAAGAAGGTAACTGCGAAGAAACCATAGGTAACAGAAGAAATACTTCAGTTGATTGATGAAAGGAGAAAGTACAAACATGTTCCGGGAATATCAGGAATACAGAAATACAAGTCGCTGAGGAATGAAATAAATAGGAAGTGCAGGGAAGCTAAGACGAAATGGCTGCAGGAAAAATGTGAAGACATCGAAAAAGATATGATTGTCGGAAGGACAGACTCAGCATACAGGAAAGTCAAAACAACCTTTGGTGACATTAAAAGCAACGGTGGTAACATTAAGAGTGCAACGGGAATTCCACTGTTAAATGCAGAGGAGAGAGCAGATAGGTGGAAAGAATACATTGAAAGCCTCTATGAGGGTGAAGATTTGTCTGATGTGATAGAAGAAGAAACAGGAGTCGATTTCGAAGAGATAGGGGATCCAGTATTAGAATCGGAATTTAAAAGAGCTTTGGAGGACTTACGGTCAAATAAGGCAGAAGGGATAGATAACATTCCATCAGAATTTCTAAAATCATTGGGGAAAGTGGCAACAAAACGACTATTCACGTTGGTGTGTAGAATACATGAGTCTGGCGGTATACCATCTGACTTTCGGAAAAACATCATCCACACAATTCCGAAGACGGCAAGAGCTGACAAGTGCGAGAATTATCGCACAATCAGCTTAACAGCTCATGCATCGAAGCTGCTTACAAGAATAATATACAGAAGAATGGAAAAGAAAATTGAGAATGCGCTAGGTGACGATCAGTTTGGCTTTAGGAAAAGTAAAGGGACGAGAGAGGCAATTCTGACGTTACGACTAATAATGGAAGCAAGGCTAAAGAAAAATCAAGACACTTTCATAGGATTTGTCGGCCTGGAAAAAGCGTTCGACAATATAAAATGGTGCAAGCTGTTCGAGATTCTGAGAAAAGTAAGGGTAAGCTATAGGGAGAGACGAGTCATATACAATATGTACAACAACCAAGAGGGAATAATAAGAGTGGACGATCAAGAACGAAGTGCTCGTATTAAGAAGGGTGTAAGACAAGGCTGTAGCCTTTCGCCCCTACTCTTCAATCTGTACATCGAGGAAGCAATGATGGAAATAAAAGAAAGGTTCAGGAGTGGAATTAAAAAACAAGGTGAAAGGATATCAATGATACGATTCGCTGATGACATTGCTATCCGAAGTGAAAGTGAAGAAGAATTAAATGATCTGCTGAACGGAATGAACAGTCTAATGAGTACACAGTATGGTTTGAGAGTAAATCGGAGAAAGACGAAGGTAATGAGAAGTAGTAGAAATGAGAACAGCGAGAAACTAAACATCAGGATTGATGGTCACGAAGTCAATGAAGTTAAGGAATTCTGCTACCTAGGCAGTAAAATAACCAATGACGGACGGAGCAAGGAGGACATCAAAAGCAGACTCGCTATGGCAAAAAAGGCATTTCTGGCCAAGAGAAGTCTACTAATATCAAATACCGGCCTTAATTTGAGGAAGAAATTTCTGAGGATGTACGTCTGGAGTACAGCATTGTATGGTAGTGAAACATGGACTGTAGGAAAGCCGGAACAGAAGAGAATCGAAGCATTTGAGATGTGGTGCTACAGACGAATGTTGAAAATTAGGTGGACTGATAAGGTAAGGAATGAGGAGGTTCTCCGCAGAATCGGAGAGGAAAGGAATATGTGGAAAACACTGATAAGGAGAAGGTACAGGATGAAAGGACATCTGCTAAGACATGAGGGAATGACTTCCATGGTACTACAGGGAGCTGTAGAGGGCAAAAACTGTAGAGGAAGACAGAGATTGGAATACGTCAAGCAAATAATTGAGGACGTAGGTTGCAAGTGCTACTCTGAGATGAAGAGGTTAGCACAGGAAAGGAATTCGTGGCGGGCCGCATCAAACCAGTCAGTAGACTGATGACAAAAAAAAAATTTACTCACTTTGCCACTACAGACACCAAATCGCTTTAGTACTGTGTGTCATATTAAAATTGTTATTTCTCAAGAAACTAAGGTGTAAAAAGGTACAGTTTGTGTGAAACCCTGGTCCTATGTAAGAGAACACCTGATGGCCCTAATCATGTTAAATAAATGAAATAAATATATCAATTTCTTCGTCTCGACTTACCCTACACTACTGTGGTACGATGTAAAAAGTTATCGTTTACACCCTGTATACATAAATGATATAGTGAACAACGTCGGCATCTCCACGAGGCTTCTTGCAGACGATTCTGCTGTCTGATAGAAGATAGTAACGCCAGAAGACAGTGGTGAAGTACAGGAAGACCTGCAAAGGATCGACAATTTGTGGAGGGAGTGGCAATTGACCGTGAACGTAAAAAAATGTAACGTATTGTCCATAGAGAGGCGAAGAGATCCACTAGTCAGGTTACCCTTCATTCAGAGGCTGTTGCAAGCAGCGACCGTTATTTTGAGGACGACTGATAGCTTAAATCTATTATTTACAAAAGATCCACTAGTGTTCGATTACAATACTGCCGAGAAATCACTGGAAACGGTAACCACCGTAAAATACGAAGGAGTAACCGTCTGAAACGAGCTGAAGTGCAATGACCGCATAAAAATAATTGTACAAATAACACACTCCACTTCTTAAGTGTTGCTCATTAGTGTGAGACCCTGACCAAGCTGCATTAATGGAAGAGAGAGAAGATCCAAACAAGAGCTGCATGTTTCGTCACGGGATCGTATAGTAAGTGGGAGAGTGTTACGGAAATGTCCTGTAAACCCCAGTGGCAGGCTCCAAAAGAGAGTTACTGTGTGTTATGGAGATGTTTACTGTTGAAATTCCAAAAAAGAGTCGGGTGACGTATCATTTACGTCCATATATCTTGGAAAACGACCATGACGAGAAAATCTGGGAAATTAGAGCTATATGGTGGTTCACCAACAATCATTCATTCACCTCACGCACCATTCGCGAATGGAACAGAGAAGGGGAAAACAATAGCCTCACCAGAAGTACATTCCGCCACACAGTGTCAAGTGACTGGCAAAGTATACAGGATGAACGGGAACTCCCTCCACGGGCCTAGAATGAGTAAATACACGAAATTAACATAGATAAAATAAAATGTTGACGGATCCTTTGCAGATGACAAGCTGGGAGTATACACTACCATAAACTACAATAACGCAGGAATTAGCTTAATTTTCTTCCAGGAACTCCCAGAAGGAGTGATGAATGAGGAAATTCTTCAGTTTGAACTTGATTGTGCGAGGATTACTGCTAAGATTTTTTAAATTCTTTTGGTGGCTTATTGAAGATGGATGCTGCAGAATACTGCACATCTTACTGCACAAGACTAAAGGAGATGCGATCTGAATGCAGTTGGGAATTCTGGCTAGTATCAACTAACTGAAAGGTGCTAATAGTTGGAATAAGCTCGTATTGTTAACAATAAACGACATAGAAAATGTATATTGAGAGGTCAGTGTCAGAATTCCTGGAGTCTTCAACAGGGGTCGACAGGACGTTCGCGAACTTCACAACAATTGCCCGAACTGTCTGTTTCTGAGCTAAAAATACCCTTTGTCAGTGGGCAGATTTAAGCCAGAATATAATGCCGTACGTCATTAGTGAATGAAAATAAGCAAAGTAGACTAATGTTCGTCTTGCACCCTCAGTTATTGCAGATACTGTTCTTACCACCATTTGTTTACAGTTAATCTACATGATTACTCTGCAATTCGCTGACAGGGGACAGGCTGAGGGTTCATCAAACCACCTTCTAGCTATTTCTCTACCGTTCCACTCTCGAAAACCGCGCGGGAAAAACGAGCATTTAAACCTTTCTGTGCGAGCTCTGATGTCTCTTATTTTACCACGATATTCATTTCTCCTCATGTAGTGGGGCGCCAACAGAATATTTTTGCAATTGGACGAAAAAGTTGGTAATTGAAATTTCACAAGCAGATCCTGCCGCAACGAAAAAACCGTTGTTATAATGAGTATCACTCCAATTCACCTATCGTGTCCGTTGCACTTTCTCCCCTATTTCGCGGTAATAGAAGATGAGCTGCCCTTCTTTTTCGATGTCCTCCGTCAATCCTATTTGACGCGGATCCCACACCGCGCTGCACTACTCCAGAACAGGACGGACATGCGTGGTGTCTTTAGTAGACCTTAGCTTTCCCCACAACATTACCTCTGTGATCGTTCCAATTTAAGTTATTCATAATTGTAATCCCCAATTATTTAGTTGAATTTGTGTGATTTGTCGAGTAACCAAAATTTAGCGGATTTCTTTTAGTACTCCTGTGGATGACTTCACACGTTTCTGTATTTAGAGTTATTTGCTTTTTTTTCGCACCATACAGGTATATTGTAATAATCATTTTGCTATTGCTTTACAAGACAGTAAATGACAGCAGTCTCTGCAAACAATGTAAGAGGCCTACTGAAATTATCCCCTACGTAGATCAGGAACAATAGAGGGCTTATAACACTTTCTTGGGGAACGCTGCATATCACTTCTGTTTCATTCGATGACTGTCCGTCAGTTACTACGAACTGTGACTTTTCTGACGGGAACTCACGAATACAGTCGCACAGTTGAGGCTATACTCCGTAAACACGCAATCTGGGTTCGAAGTTGCTGATGAGAAACGTTGTCAAAGCGTTTTGGAAATTCAGAAATGTGAATATATGGAATCATTTTGACAGCCCCTGCCGATAGCACCCATTAATTCGTGAGAATTAAAGCTAGTTGTGTTTCATAAGGACGATATTTACTGAATCCCTTTTATTTGTCAATAAATCGTTTTCTTTCCAAAATCCTAATGCAAATCGATGTTAGTGATATGGATGTGTAATTCAGCGGAATACTCCTATTTCCTTTTTTGGTACTGGTGTGAATTGTGCAAGTTTCCAGTCTTTGGGTACGGATCTTTCTGCGAGCGAGTGGTGGTATATGATTGCTCTTTGTATCTGTATTGCACTGAAAATATCTGCACATCAGTGCAAATGTCGACGGTATGCGCAGCGTTTCTTGTTTGAAAATATACTTGTTCTACTCACCCACAGCAACAATACCCACTTTATCTTCCCCCATGAGCTTGCGTTCAGTACTGCTCGGTTCTGTCTTGGTTGTTTTTTTTTTTTTCTGGCAGTATTAGTTGTACTTTAACAGTGGTACACAGCACTGTGGATAGATTTTATAATAGAGAGTTGGCTGTTGTGCATCTCGTGTTTGGGTTCTCTGAAACAGTGTAAGAGCGGCACAAGACACTATGCTGAGCTGTTCCCGCAGTAACGGGAACAACATCTCAGTACTTTTGTATCTGTCTGAGAGTTGTTGCATTACACTGTGTTTTGTCTTGTACGTTTAGGTGATTACAAGTTGCAGGTTTTTCAGTGTCGTGAAAATATTTTTACACAAACTAAGGTAATTGCGGTAACAAACCGAACAAATTATTATTAACCCCCTGTAACGAGGCGCTGCAGACAATGGGTTCTCTGTACCAAAATACTGAGGTATCTAAACACCGTCCTATATGTCGTCGGTGGAGCTCGAGTTGACGCTATAAATCTATAGTTGATGGTATTGACGTGGACGGGGCGTTATAACCTGACATTCCTTTCTTCTCCTCCGAAGTTACTTCGCAAAGGCTGCTTCGTAAGACCTACAAGAATGAATATTCCTGTGAACAGATGGGCTAGGGTTGTGAGAAACACTGTGATATGTATCTCCGTAGTCTGATTTCGTCTCCGTGTTTATGGAATATCGTAGCTTTTCTAATTTCTTTTAAGCTCAATATCGGTTAGCAGCCAGGGCACATAATCATTCAATTACTCGACCAAGTTGCCCCAGCGCACAGTTTGCTCGAGGCAGAACACTCGCATTACTGTTTTTTCTGATCTCCTTGCCGTAAGCGGTGAATTCGCGTAGTAATTCTTCGAATGAGAAATGGTCAGCGGTTTGTAATTTACGTGTAAGTCCGAGGTGCAATTTAGTAAAAGAACTAGTTAATAATTTGCATCTATACTGTGCACGGTTTGGAACGCTCACTCTAATAAAGATGTCACGAAATCAATCAACTGACCTGATCCGGTTCACTCGCACAGCCCTGCGTCTACAGACAACTGAACTGGAACCAGCTTTTCTCATCACTCTAGGACGCTCCTATACCCCATCTTATCTAGCTTTTATCTCGTCGTGCTGGTCCGCTGTTTTCGCGGTTTGGCAAATTAATTTCATTTGACTTTGTGTCCGGATGCTCGTCTACAATTGTAAATTAATCTAAGGGAGGAAAGGCGTGTGTTTCATCTGTCTGTAAACCGTGTGAACTTTCTTCTGTGTGTTCTCGCATTTTAACGTATTTCCTGAAGTGGAGATTGGGGAACAGCCCAGCATTTACCTAACAATGCAAAACGAGGCTCCCCTGTACTGCCATTGCCGGCCAGTGTGGCCGAGCGGTTCTAGGCACTTCAGTCTGGAACCGCGCTACCGCTACGGTCGCAGGTTCGAATCCTGCCTCGGGCACGGTTGTGTGTGATGTCCTTAGATTAGTTAGGCTTAAGTAGTTCTAAGTTCTAGGGGACTGATGACCTCAGATGTTAAGTCCCATAGTGCTCAGAGCCATTTGAACCATTTGTACTGCCATTCTTGTAATCTGGGAACTAGATTAAGCTCCAACTTTATTCTGGGTTTTTAAGCACTATGCCCGTGCATGCATGAAGTAGAGTTGGAAGGATCTGCCTTCTGGCTATGCCGCTTCGCGACACACTGTCATTGATACGAGCCGCGTGCTCTTCGGCTCCTTGTGTGCCGAAGCCGAGGAGATAGGCCGGAGCGCCCGCGAGTGAGGTCGGTTGTGAGTGTGCGAACAGGAAGGACATGAAGTGACAGCAGACTGACCGCGGGAGTTGTTGATATGAACTCCGACTGCTATCGTACTGTATATGAACTGGGGCGGCGCAGTGGTGTTGTAAGGTGGCTATAATTCGCACCTTACAAGCACTCATCCACATAGTTTGCTGTGAACTACGAGTGTCAATAAAATGACGTTTACCTCCTACGGAAAACGAATCAACAGTGACCAACCACAATTAGGTATCATTTGACAGGTTGTACATCGCATATATGAATTTTTGAAGGAGATTGACATTGTCACGTACGCTTTGTAAATAACTGTTAACGCTTATTGTATGAAAGGTGACGGATTGTCTTTATTATCAGAACGGCGTAATGAATGACTGTTTTCGGAATTTCGAGGGTGGGGAGCCGAGCCTTGCTGGGAACCCAGTTGGGAAGAGACGAGGTGTTCTATTGTGAGCGCCCGTGTGTGACGGTTGCTCGGTATCAGCTTTGTTGGTAAAGACGGACTTGCTGTCTTTGCACTCAGGAGGGTTTATAGTTAGATGAGTTAGGCACTGTACTGTTGCGAACCTATACGATTCTGGACTTATCCTCCGGGTTTGAAGTTGTCGTCGAGTACGCAGTGTTCAGTAATTGACAGCACTTCTTCTGCCTATACTTACGATGTTATCTGAACTCCGTCCTTGTGGATGGGATTTGGCGTTTCTCGTCTGTAGAACACAGAGAGGAGAAGACAGTATTAGAGTATATTAGTCAGATGACTTTCTTCTCCCGTCCTACTGTTTGAGTTTATTTGTGGCTGGAGTTCTTCCATCGTCGCAGACGAGTACGAGAACCATCACTTCGACGCACCGGACGCAGTACATACGGTGATATCGCAAATTGTTTCGGCTTATTAGGGCTATAAAGGTAAACAGCTGTGATCACGTTAGTTTATTTCCACTGAGGGTCACACCACCGTAGATCACCTTCGAAAATAGTGTCTTTTAGTGTTTGGTACGTAGTGATATTAGACCGCGCAGTCATAAATAGGGGGCAGAGTTGGGCAATTGATTAATAATTTTAGTAAAGAAATATAGACAATTGTACTTAAAGGGTTGATTTTAATCTATAATAAATATATATTGAACTACAACGTTTATCATTTAGTAGTATTAGTTGCCTTCATCATTCATTTATGTTTAGATTGTAATTTATATGTAAAAAAGAGCATTAAGAGATCCTAAGATCTGCTTCAGGGGGTAGTCAGACGGGGCCAAGTCATCATTTTAGCGTTTATTAATCTCCGTTGCACATTCATTTTTACATCCGCCGGAGTAGCATCTTGGAGTGTGACTGTTTAGCTGGCCGCGGTGGCCGAACGGTTCTACGCGCTTCAGTTCGGGACCGCGCGACTGTCGCAGGTTCGAATCCTGCCTCTGGCATGGATGTGTGTGATGTCCTTAGATTAGTTAGATTTAAGTAGTTCTAAGTTCTAGGGGACTGATGACCTCAGATGTTAAGTCCCATAGTGCTCAGAGCCATATGAACCATTTTTTGTGACTGTTTACGACGGTTCTAGCAGCGGACAGTTGATTTTCATCTGTCTTGAATTCGGATTAGCGCCCATCGCTGTGGATGTTCGAAACCATGCCTCTCAACGAAACCTTGACGCATCAGTTTGAGAGTACTGGAATTTCCAGGAGGGAATGTATTGTGGATAGATGACACTACTCAACGCGATATGGAATGAAAGCAGTACGTTATCACTGTCCACTGTAGACTCCTTAAACGTATACTCTGTTCCAGTTGGATCAGCTTCCCTTAGCTTGTGGACTTGGAACTGGAAGGGTGTCCACTGGTTCGTTTCGGCCTGGGCGAGTGAACTAGATCGGATAGCAGCCGGCGCCAAACCGACTTGGTTATAGTCTTTACCGATGAAACTACGTACGCGCTGGGGTCAGTGCTGACGTAGTTTGTTGCTGCTGTGAGTGTGGCGCGTGAATGCGACATGGCCAATTCGTAAGAAGTGGTCTATTGGCCGAATACTTAAGCTGGTGCTGCCTGTATTAAGCTGATCTAAAATTCCGAACCACAGGTGTGGCCAGGAGATTTTATACAGTGAAGAGCCAAAGAAACTGGTACACCTGCCCAATATCATGTAGGGCCCCAGCGAACACGCAGAAGTGCCGCAATACGACGTGGCATGGACTCTACTAATGTCGGAAGTAGTACTGGAGGGAACTGACACCATGAATCCTACAGGGCTGTCCATAAATCCGTAAGAGTACGACGGGGTGGAGATCTTTTCTGAACAGCACGTTGCAAGGCATCCCAGATATGGGCAATAATGTTCATGTCTGGGGAGTCTGGTGGCCAGCAGAAGTGTTTAAACTCAGAAGAGTGTTTAAACTCAGAAGAGTGTTTAAACTCAGAAGAGTGTTCCTGGAGCCACTCTGTAGCAATTCTGGACGTGTGAGGTGTCGCACTGTCCTGCTGGAATTGCCCAAGTCCGTTGGAATGCATAATGGACATGAATAGATGCAGGTGATCAGACAGGATGCTTTCGTACTGTCACCTGTCAGAGTCGTGTGTAGATGTATCGAGTCCCATATCGCTCCAGCTGCACACGCCCCATTACAGAGCCTCGTGGATTCATGAGGCTGTCTCCATACCCGTACACGTCCATCCACTCGATACAATTTGAAACGAGACTTGTCCGACCAGTCATTATGTTTCCAGTCACCAACGGTCCAATATCGGCGTTGACGGGCCCAGGCGAGGCGTAAAGCTTTGTGTCGTGCAGCACGAGTTGGGCTTCGGCTCCGAAAGCCCATATCCATGATTTTTCGTTGAATGGTTCGCACGCTGACACTTGTTGATGGCCCAGCACTGAAATATGCAGCAATTTGCGGAAGCGGTGCACTTCTGTTCAAAATGTCTCTGAGCACTATGGGATGTAACTCCTGAGGTCATCAGTCCCCTAGAACTTAGAACTACTTAAACCTAACTAACCTAAGGACATCACACACATCCATGCCAGAGGCAGGATTCGAACCTGCGACCGTAGCGGTCGCGCGGTTCCAGACTGAAGCGCTTAGAACCGCTCGGCGCTGCACTTCTGTCACGTTGAACGATTCTCCTCAGTCATCGTTGGTTCCGTTTTTGCAGGATCTTTTTCCGGCCGCAGCGACGTCGGAGATTTGATGTTTTACCGGATTCCTGATACTCACGGTACACTCGTGAAATGGTCGCACGGGAAAATCGTCACTTCATCGCTACCTTGGAGATGCTGTGTCCCTGCCGGCCGAAGTGGCCGTGCGGTTAAAGGCGTAGCAGTCTGGAGCCGCAAGACCTCTACGGTCGCAGGTTCGAATCCTGCCTCGGGCATGGATGTTTATGATGTCCTTAGGTTAGTTAGGTTTAACTAGTTCTAAGTTCTAGGGGACTAATGACCTCAGCAGTTGAGTCCCATAGTGCTCAGAGCCATTTTTTTGCTGTGTCCCATCGGTCGTACGCCGACGATTACACCACGATGAGACTCACTTAAATCTTGATAAGCTGCCTGGAGTATGTTATTAAGACGAATTATTTTAATAGTATGGGTGTAAAGAATTTTATTGAAACTTGCCGGCAGATTGAAACTGTGTGGTGGACCGAGACTCGAAACTGGGATCTTTGCCATTCGCGGGCAAACGCTCCACCGACTTAACTATCCCTACCAGGAGGTTTCAGATCAGTGCACACTCCGCTGCAAAGAGAAAGTTCGTTCTGGAGGAATTTTATTGTCACACATCTGAAGGCTTAAAGGGCCTAAGCTTATAATATCTTGTCTGGCTCAAATTCTAATATGATTTATTTTACAGATCAGTTCTATATAAAATTTTCTGAGTAGCTACGAACGACTCTAAATACTGGGTGATTGTAACCGGTTTAAAGAACATTTCTTTCAAATGAATGAAACAAGCCATTCATTGTAAAGTATCTAATGTTTAATTGCTGTACCAGACAATTATCTAATTTATTATTAGTAAACGTTAAGCAGTCATTCTGCTCTTTATTGGCCCGGTTTTCGCTTCCACTATCGACATGTGCTTGTATTTGTCACTATTATGCTTTTGGGCAGAAAATAGATCTTTCATTCCCAAACGACAGTTGGGTTAGCACGCCCGATCTGCTACCATAGCGCAACTCATAAAGGACATTGTTCCGGCTTGCGAGACAGAAAGGTGAGCTAGACTCGAATAGAATCGGCACGCCATGGTACTTGGTATGGTACTTTGGCCAGCTTGACTGTGGTTTCATGCGGTTGCCCACACCCATTTAGGGAAATGCTGGGCTGATCCCCAAACTGCGCCTCAAGGAATACGCTAAATGAACAGTTAAAATACAGGAACACACAGAACAAAGTTAACATGATTCGCAGACAGATGCGCACATGACTTTGTCATGTAGCTTTTACTACTGTGGTATCAGGAAAGCCACCCGGCCACAAAATTAGATAATAAAGTTCGTCAAATCCTGAAAAAGCGGACACTGTATTAGTCGGGATAAACCACGCTAGGGGAAAGAGAAAGGAGGCTTACCATCGAACCCCCCCCCCCCCCCCCCCGCCTACTCCGTCTGCTAGTTGATTGCAATAAGAGCACAAACACGGGGGTAAGAAGGGTCACCGCCTTTCTTGTTCTTTGCGCGATTGTAGCACATACCTGTGTCTAAGAAGCGCTGCAGCAGCACGATGCTGTTCTCATGCATTTCTGAGAATCCAGGCTGAAAGTTTAGCGATCCTGTTGAATACCACACGAGCGTGCCAGCAGTCGAGTGCAGCCGACTACAGCTTCAGCTTTAAGTCGGCCGATGCTTTGTTCGAAACTGGTCATTTATTCTTTTATTTTTCTAACACTTGTATCACTACAATAAATTATGTTTTTTTCGTAAATGACCTTTAATAATGAGATAATTGTAGCGGTACATTCGAGGCGAAGTATAATAAAATATTGTGATAAAATGAACATTTATTTGTCGATACAGCCGGCCTGAGTGGCCGTGCGGTCCTAGACGCTACAGTCTGGAGCCGAGCGACCGCTACGGTCGCAGGTTCGAATCCTGCCTCGGGCATGGATGTGTGTGATGTCCTTAGGTTAGTTAGGTTTAATTAGTTCTAAGTTCTTGGCGACTGATGACCTCAGAAGTTCAGTCGCTTAGTGCTCAGAGCCATTTGAACCATTTTGTCGATACAGTCAGACGCGTATCGCAGTGAAGTTATTTGGGACTATGCCTGTTATGAATGATGCACGTTACTTTTGTAATGTCTGACAGACAGCAAAGTTAAATTTGAAGAGAATCTGAAAAGGTTTCGCCTTGACAACTCCTTCTGTTCGTTAGAAGAGTTTCTATTTTTGTAATGTATAAAAGATAGTGGATACGAATTCGTAACTGAAGTCTACATTTAAAACAAAAATTAAAATATAAAATAATCATTTGCAAATGGTCATCACATACCCACGAATACGTGTGAATGTGTAACGTGAATGTAAAGTGATTCGTTCCACAACACTGCGATTAACTGAAAAACAGCTGAAGATGGGAAATCTTTAAATTGCTGTCCATTGCTGGTTACATTAGACGGCCGCACGGGACTAGCCGAGCTGTCTCGGGCGCTGCAGTCATGGACTGTGCGGCTGGTCCCGGCGGAGGTTTGAGTCCTCCCTCGGGCATGGGTGTGTGTGTTTGTCCTTAGGATAATTTAGGTTAAGTAGTGTGTAAGCTTAGGGACTGATGACCTTAGCAGTTAAGTGCCATAAGATTTCACACACATTTGAACATTTTTTACATTAGACGCGAATTTGTGATGTCTACTGGGTAAAGCTTGATTATTAACTCAGCTACGAACACTTACGACATTAATTCGAATTAAGAGAGTTGATATATGGTACTGTTAAATGCAATGTTATTAATAATGAAAATTAAAGGCAACGTGTTTCAATTTTTGATGATGTACGGACCGCATGAATAAATGTTTATTCCAACAAGTGCAGTAGATCAGCAAGTGTGAACCAGTGTACGGTGAAAAAGAAAATGGAAATTAAATTTTAAACACTTTTTTGTCGAATCATAATTTATACAGCAATTGCTCGAAATTCCAGACTTCAACATCGCTAGTAAATATAGTCGAAGAAATAACTGGCGCATCCTCTCTAAAAACCGTACTGCTGGACTCACCCAAATATCTTCGCTAAGCGGACGAAATTTCGTGTGGTAGTCACAGATTTGCAGCTTATTATTTCCGACCTACACTATCTGAACAAATGTACCTGGACACCTGTTAGTTTTGCAGAATAGGCCATTACATGTCACGAGAGGCGGACCCGCCTCTATAAATGGAGGCGGGGAATATTGTGTTATCAGTAGAAAAGCTGTAACAATAGAGCAGGTCGATCGGGACAACTCGCTGACTTCGAACATTGATTAGCCATTGGATGTCAGCCCGGTAATAAATCTCTAAGTCGATTGTTGATGTGATTGTGAAGTGAAAACGCGATGGAACAGCCATTGCTAAACTACGACCAGGTAGACTTCATGCACTGACGGACAGCGACAGCAGAGCATAACAAAGGATAGTTGTAAAAAAAAAAAAAAAAATAAAATAAGGTAGCGTGAAATCAGCGGAATAAATTATTCGTGAGTTACAAAGTGCTACCAGCAGTCCAGCTAATACAGCGACTATGCTTTGGGAGTTACAAAGAATTGGGAACAATAGCCTAGGAGCTCTTCATAAGCCACATATTCCTGTGGTCATTACTAACAAGGGAACCTCCCCATCGCACCACCCTCAGATTTAGTTATACGTTGGCACAGTGGATAGGCCTTGGAAAACTGAACACAGATCAATCGAGAAAACAGGAAGAAGTTGTGTGGAACAATGAAAAAAATAAGCAAAATATACAAACTGAGTAGTCCATGTGCAAGATAGGCAACATCAAGGACAGAATGCGCCCAGGATCGCCGTGGTCCCGTGGTTAGCGTGAGCAGCTTTGGAACGAGAGGTCCTTGGTTCAAGTCTTCCCTCGAGTTAAAGTTTATTTTCTTTATTTTCGCAAAGTTATGATCTGTCCGTTCGTTCATGGACGTCTCTGTTCACTGTAATAAGTTTAGTGTCTGTGTTTTGCGACCTCACCGCAAAATCGTGCGATTAGTAGACGAAAGGACGTGCCTCTCCAATGGGGACAGAAAGGTCATAGGCCAACCGATTCCTCCACAGGTAAACACGTCTGATATACTCTATACGACGCTGGTGACGGCATGTGCGTCACATGACAGGAATATGTTGTCGACCCACCTAACTTGTACACTTGGCGAATGGGTAAAAAGATTCTTCTACCTTGCCCGATTTAGGTTTTCTTGTGGATGTGATAATCACTCCCAAAAAAGTGATGAAAACATAAGAGTTTGTCACATAAACTGCAACAAATGAATGCAACAGTTTCAGAGTCGCACAGTTTTCCCTGTGCTCTGTCAAAACAGATGTTTTTAACGTTTTCAAATTTTTCCGTGTATAGACCGTCAAATGCTGCATACGTGCAAGCAAATCTGAACATGTCCTGGAATTCTGGATAGCGAAGTTGACTATATAAAAAGTTAAACTTTTCACTCGAGAGAGGACTTGAACCAAGGACCTCTAGCTCACTAGATACTCACGCGAACCACGGGACCACGGCACTCCTGAGCTCAGATTCTTCTTGATGTTACGTATCTTGCGCATGGACTACTCAGTTTGTATATTTTCTTATTTTTTTCATAGTTCCACACAACTTCTTCCTGTTTTCTCGATTGATCTGTGTTCAGTTTTTCAAGATCTATCCACTGTGCCAACTTATAACTAAATCTGAAGGGGGTGCGATGGGGAGGTTCCCTTGTAAGGAACGTTTGGAATGGTCGAAAGAGCTACGCACTGGACAGTGGATGACTGGAAACGAGAGATTTGAAGTGGTGAACCACGCTAGGCGCCATGGCAAACCGATTGAAAGCTTTGGGTTTGGCGAATGCCTGGAGAACGTTATCTGCCATCATCTGTATTGCTGACAGTGAAGTACGGAGGCGGTGATGTTCCAATATAGGAGTGATTTGCGTGGCAAGGGTGTGTTCTCGTTACTGCATTTAAGGAAACGCTAAATGCGGAAGGATATGAACACATTTTACCGAGTTTTGTAGCGCCAGTAGAGGAACAATTCGGAGGCGATGATTGATCGTATCAGCATGACGATGCACCCTGTCATTGAGCAACACCAGTGAGGCAATGGTCTGTGGGCAGTAACATTCTTGAGATGGTCTGGCCTCCACAGAGTTCCGACTTGAACTCTCTAGAACGCCTTTGGGATGATTCTGAACGTCGACTTCACTCCAGATCCCAGACTCCGGAATCACTACCGTCCCTGGTTTCGACGCTTGAGGAAGAATGGACTGCCATTCCTCCATACACATTCGAGCACCTCACTGACAGTGTGCCGCGGGGCGGGGTTCGATTCTCTTCGTATTGTTGTCAAATTCACACATTTCAATCCACCTACCTCGATAGGCTTCTTGTCTGCTCGTTGTCCCTTCGCTCTGTCGTAGCAGGCTCTAGCTCGGTGGCGCAAAGCAGCATTAATGAAATCACCACCTAATATGTATCGGATAAGAGGCCCCAAATTTCTAGTTAAAAATCAATTCCTGAAAGTTCGAGTTCTACCTCCTTGTAGAAAGATATTTAAAATGCTATTGACTATTTATTGCCATTTGGATTCACGAAGCGGCTATCGAGTCCGTATTTACGGGGTGACAATTAACGAACTATATAAAAAAACGTAAATTAATTACATACTACGGAATGCAAATACTTTATTCAGCATGTAAACGTCGCTACAGATATTCGAATTCAGCTTATGACACGTTCGAGATGCCTGCCAGCATTGGCGACGATGCAGCGCAGACGAATAGCGAGATTCTGCATGACCCGCTCAAGTGTCGGCACGTCGATGTTGTCGAAGACCTGTTGAATGACTGTTTTTATCTCAGCAGTGGTTTTGGTGTTATTGCTGTACACCTTGTCTTTAATATAGCCCTACAAAAAGGAGTCGCATGTGTTCAGATACGGAGAACATGGCGGCCCATCGAGGCCCTTGACAGTGGCCTCTGGGTATCCCAGAACCAGAATGCGGTCCCCGAAGTGCTCCTCCAGAACATCAAACACTCTCCTGCTTCGATAGGGTCGAGCTCCGACTTGCATGAACCACATCTTGTCGAAATCAATGTCGCTTTGTATAATGGGGATGAAATCATCTCCCAAAACATTCACATGCCTTTCGGTAATCATCGTGCCATCAAGGAATATCGCACCAATTACTCCGTGACTGGACATTACACACCACAGTCACTCGTTGAGGGTAAAGAGACTTCTCCATCGCGAAATGCGGATTATCAGTCTCCCAGAATGAAATTTTCACTCTACAGCGGAGTGTGCGCAGATATGAAACTTCCTGGCAGATTAAAACTGTGGGCCGGAACGAGACTGGAACTCGGGACCTTTGCCTTTCGCGGGCAACTGCTCTACCGACTGAGCTACCCAAGCACGACTCAAGCCCCGTCCTCACAGCTTTCATTCCGCCAATACCTCGTCTCCTACCTTCCAAACTTCACAGAAGCTCTCCTTCGCAGGACACCTGTTTTCGCCCCAGCGAAAAGGAATTTCCCTGGTCAAGACCAGATACATTTAATGGAAAAACTGCTACAAGAATGAAATCTTACACGGGCGGCCTCTGTACATTGCTACACTCTGCTCCCTAGCCACTCAGGTGGAAAGTCGACAAATAAAACTGAATCGGCAAGTAAATGAATAAAGTTTGTCGTATGCAAATAGGATAAAATGCGAGGGGAAAGGCCTGAAAGCAGGCCACCGCCTCACACCCGCACCCGGTATATCTTTCACTTCCCGTGTGACGCATGAAACCGTTACGGATACGTCAGTTACTCAAGTTTCCTTATTTGTCCAAAGTATACGAGATGAGACATTGCTTCTAGGTCAGTGAATCGTACTGGGGAGTGCAGAGCGAAGGCAGTGCGTGTGTGTGCACGGTGGCGCTCGGCCCTTCCCTTCGCGGAGCGGCCGCGCCGTGCAGCCGGTCTGCCGCCGTAAACAAAAGGCGGGCGCCGCCCCCGTTACCAAGGACGAGCCGGCCAGGAATGCGGCTGGCTGCCCGGGCTCTGCCCCGCGCCTTGCGCAACAGGGCGCCCCGCACTGCGGGTTCGAGTCGGCGCCCATCTCGCGCATTTTATTGCGGCCGTACATTGCCCTGACTGCGTGTTCCGCAGCTCAACGCAGCAATCGTTTCCGCTGCAGTCAGGGTATCAAATCGGACGAACGGCGGATATCGAGCGTACTCTCAGAAGGGCGGCACAGGTTTGGTCTACTCACGGCAAAGCGAAACTGAAACGCTGCGAAGCCCTAACTTGTGCCGGCCGCTGGTGGCCGAGCGGTTCTAGGCGCTTTAGTCTGGAACCGCGCGACCGCTACGGTCGCAGGTTCGAATCCTGCCTCGGGCATGGATGTGTGTGATGTCCTTAGGTTAGTTAGGTTTAAGTAGTTCTAAGTTCTAGGGGACTGATGACCTCAGAAGTTAAGTTCCATAGTGCTCAGAGCCATTTGACCCATTTTTGAACCTTAACTGGTAGAAGTTTCAAGATACACGGCAATGACCATAGTTAGAAAGTATTAACCCTACGAATCTCTCCTGTAGCAAAATTATACTAGCTGCAGAGCGAGGAGAAGCATTTAAGCAGCTATTCTTTCTGTGCCCCTCTGTCGTGACAGTCCAATGTATGATACAATCCTAAGGTCCTTCTGCTGGTCCCGTTATAGAGGATGCAGCTGTAGATCCACATGGTGTCCCAAACGTTTAGGACCAAAATTACGTGGACTGAATTATTTGAGGAATGTAGTCGAATTAAGTCGGGTGATGCTGAGGGAATTAGATTAGGAAATGACACACTTAAAGTAGTAAAGGAGTTTTGCTATTTGGGGAGCAAAATAACTGATGATGGCCGAAGTAGAGAGGATATAAAATGTAGACTGGCAATGGCAAGGAAAGGGTTTCTGAAGAAGAGAAATTTGTTAACATCGAGTATAGATTTAATTGTCAGGAAGTCGTTTCTGAAAGGATTTGTATGGAGTGTAGCCATGTATGGTAGTGAAACATGGATGATAAATAGTTTAGACAAGAAGAGAATAGAAGCTTTCAAAATGTGGTGCTATAGAAGAATGCTGAAGATTAGATGGGTAGATCACGTAACTAATGAGGATGTATTGAATAGAATTGGGGAGAAGAGGAGTTTGTGGCACAACTTGACAAGAAGAAGGGACCGGTTGGTAGGACATGTTCTGAGGCATCAAGGGATCACAAATTTAGCATTGGAGGGCAGCGTGGAGGGCAAAAATCGTAGAGGGAGACTAAGAGATGAATACACTAAGCAGATTCAGAAGGATGTAGGCTGCAGTGGGTACTGGGAGATGAAGAAGCTTGCACAGGATAGAGTAGCATGGCGAGCTGCATCAAACCAGTCTCAGGACTGAAGACCACAACAACAACAGCTTCCCGCCCCAGCTTCGCCGTTTGTCACTAGGTATCTATGGCCGGACATTTCTGGCTTAGCGGTAATTTTGTTTGAGGGCGGTGCAGTTAATATTAAAATTGAAACAACAACGTTACGTGATTGTATGTCATCGCCATCACATAACTTAGACGCTTTAAGCAGCATACACCAGGAAAGTCTTAGAATGCACGTATCTTATCTGCTCCTATATTCAGTGGGCGTTTTGGAGTGACATCTCGTGACAGTGATGTGAGCTGCGAGCTACCGTGCCACTTGGGCTGCCAGCTCTATACCAGAAAATCTGTTCTTACCAGTGTAATATCTGACACGTCTGCGTATCGCAGGTCGTTTGCAAAGTGGGCGGCATTCTGGTACGAGTGGTTAGCCCCGGCGTGTCACTGCAGTCGGGCGGCCACTGTGTGCAGATAATTCCAAGGAGTTCTGCCATTTGCCACGGGATGGCAATCGTATCGTTCTCACAGCGGCGAAGGACTTCAATTTATCATTCTTCAGCCAATTTGCACGAAATATTTATAAACTGTGAGATAACAGAAGTCATGGGATACCGCCTAATATCGTGTCGGACCTCGTTTTGCCCGGTGTAGTGTGGCGACTCTATGTGGCATGGGCCGAACAAATCGTTGGAAGACACCTGCAGAAATACTAAATCATGCTGCCCCTATATCCATCCGTACTTGAGAAAACGTTGCCAACTGAAATCGGGACTCATCTGATCAGTACACGGTTTTCCAGTCGTCTAGGGTCCACCCGATATGGTCACGAGCCCAGGAGGGGTGCTGCAGACGATATCGTGCTTTTAGAAAAGGCACTCGCTTTGGTCGTCTGCTCCCTCTAGCCCATCCTAACGGATACGTTCGTCATATGTCCCAAATTGATTTCTGCGGTTATTTCACGCAGTGTTGCTTTTTTGTGAGCACTCACAACTCTATGCAAACAGAGCTGCTTCTCGGTCTTTACGGTCTTCAAGTGAAGGCCGTCGGCCACTGCACTATCCGTGGTGAAAGGGTAATGCCTGAAATTTGCTATTCTCGGCACACTCTTGACTCTGTGGCTCTCGGAATATTGAAAGCCCTAACGATTCCGAAATGGAATGTCCCATGCATCCATCGCCAACTAACATTCCGCCTTCAAAGTCTTTTAATTTCCGTCTTGGGCCAAACTCACTTTTGGAGCCGGCCGGTGTGACCGAGCGGTTCTAGGCGCTACAGTCTGGAACCGCGCGGCCGCTACGGCCGCAGGTTCGAATCCTGCCTCGGGCATGGATGTGTGTGATGTCCATAGGTTAGTTAGGTTTAAGTAGTTCTAAGTTCTAGGGGACTGATGACCTCAGATGTTGAGTCCCATAGTGCGCAGAGCCATTTGAACCACTCACTTTTGGAAACGTTTTCACACGAATCGCCAAAGCACTGCCCTTTTATACTTCGTGTGTGCCATACTACCGCCATCTGTACATGAGCACATCTCTGTCCCATTACTTTTGTCACCGTAGAGTAAGCCGGCCGGGGTGGCCGAGCGGTTCTAGGCGCTACAGTCTGGAACCGCGCGACCGCTACGGTCGCAGGTTCGAATCCTGCCTCGGGCATGGATGTGTGTGATGTCCTTAGGTTAGTTAGGTTTAAGTAATTCTAAGTTCTAGGGGACTGATGACCACAGATGTTAAGTCCCATAGTGCTCAGAGCCATTGTAACCATATTGAACCACCTTAGAGCAAACACAGGAAATTCCCCTATCTATCACTGTATCGAAACCCGTACAGTACTTCCTGAGATTAGTCAGAACATACAGACAGAAATTGGAGTGGGGGACTTTAATTTATATATGTGTGTAGAAGATAGATAGAAAAATAACATAGAAAGGAGAACCAGTGGTCAGAAATAAATGGGGAATACATCGAGGCAAGTGTTTGTAGTCTGCCTATGTACCATTGTAAACAACTGCTGCAGTTTCGAAGTCAGCCTGATAAACCATAGATAATCCTCAGCAATTTGTCCTTGGTGGAGTTTACCGTATTTTTTGCGTCATGACTAACTGCGGAAGATGGAGCATTACTCAGTATGGGAACGTCCGTTTAGTTATGGACAGCCGGAAGCAGTGCTCGGAGAGCCGAAAAAAGTACAGAAGAAAGTTTCTCAACTGTCGTCATCCTTATCAAAAGAAATTTATGAGTGTGAGTAAAAACGTAAAAGAAAACTGGTCTCCACCCAGAAATTGCCTGTTCCTCGACAAAGCACGTTTATTCAGTAGAATTTGAGGAAATGGTGGTTGATGGTGTGGGATATTCACCAGTAACCACGCATCAACTTGCTCTTAAAATACACTCATTGAAGAATACAGTGTGGAGAGTATTAATGGGGCGGCTACCGTAAAAAAGCTTGTGTAAATAATGGAATCATTTTATTTTGAACCACATACTAAGTTCGTCAGTGATTATGTCGTAATGCATGCTCTAAGACTGGCGGTCGTCGCGTGCAACAGTTGCTATGAACTCTTTGTTGCTCTACTGTACAGTTTGTTAATGACAATAAAAAACCAGTTATTCAGTCCCATCATTAGTTTCTCATCTTAATGAACTATGTTCAAGATCCCCGAACTTTTTTTTTTAAATTATACCCAAAGGCTTTGGGCACCCTGTGCACCCGAGTCTTCTGTCAAGTGTAGGAAGAGCATCAGGAGGGTGGAGTTCTTTAATATTATGAACTATGTTCCAGCTAAATCTGTGAGGTCCTTCTGTTCTGGCGTATAATTAGTGTTCCGAAACGTGCCATTATTTCCAGTCGGGTTTGAATCACGGATTTCAACAGACCAACCGTACTAAGTAAACTGCCGTCGTGAAATAGCTTTGTCCCACGACATCCCTTGTGTACTGACATGCACAAACTCAGGAGGTGTTGCACTGGCGGTGGCACTGGACGCACATTGTTAGGATTCTCTCGAAACAACACGAGTACTGATTCATATTAGCGTTGAACATAGCACTCTACGTGTAAGTTGACCAAAAAATGGTAAGTATAAGGGTCACTTGTTAACTTCCTGCGTAGTTCATCCATATTGTCTTGTGCTTTAGATTTCTCGTCATAACATCAAGCTGGGCACTTAACAGGGTGCAGCGCTGAAAATCTTTTCGGCTGACGTGGGTTGGCTCAAATGGCTCTGAGCACTATGGGACTCAACATCTGAGGTCATCAGTCCCCTCGAACTTGGAACTACTTAAACCTAACTAACCTAAGTACTTCACACACATCCATGCCCGAGGCAGGATTCGAACCTGCGACCGTAGCGGTCGCGCAGTTCCAGACTAAAGCGCTGACGTGAGGTTTCGGTACTGTTGCAGTTGAGACGTTGCAGCTAACACGCGGAATGCGATGGGCAGTCATGTAGTTTTAAAAACTAGAGCTGCGACCACGAAACTTGGTTGTAGTGTAGGATCACCTCTAAGGCGACAGGTTTTTCGCATCGTTGGTTGAGTTAAGAGGGGACGTTGGTGCAGAAGCCTGTCTTTTGGACATTCAGGAAACGATTCGACTCGAAAATCACCTCGTTATCATTCTGGATGTGCTTGGTGGATAATATGGTGGGAGGGAGTGCAGTCAATAGTTAATAGGCCAAAGTAGCGACAAACGTCACTGTATCTTGTGGAGAATGAGCCGGGACGTCTTGAAGCAAAACCACTTCCTTGGACTGTTTCCAGTGACTCTACTACAGCCTCCCGCAACATCGTCGGGAGATTTTGGTAGGGTGCTCCCGTGACGGTTTGCCCCTTGCGAACATAATCTCATGGCATCTCATTCAGTACTTCCAAAGTAGATGTGCGGCTGGTCCCGGCGGAGGTTCGAGTCCTCCCTCGGGCATGGGTGTGTGTGTTTGTCCTTTGGATAATTTGGGTTAAGTAGTGTGTAAGCGTAGGGACTGATGACCTTAGCAGTTGAGTCCCATAAGATTTCACACACATTTGAACATTTTTTCTAAAGTAGACCCAATATCCCTTTGCTCGATGATGCTTGGGTCTTCGCTGTTTTTGGGGGCGACGTTGGATCTACCTTTTGCCAATGCTTGCCTTTTCCCTTCGCCTCGGAGTCGTAGTGACACAGCCAGCATTCGTCCATGGTGACTGGTTGGGGTGGCTGGAGAAGTCGTCTGGTTGGGCTTGACACAGCTGCTACATTTCTGATGCTGCTACAGTCTGGTGGGCTTTTTGAATATTTGTGATATGTCGCGGCACCCAGTGGACAACGACCTTCGTCGTGTTCAAAATGTCGTAAAAGACATTTCCCACTACTGCCTCGATTTTAATACGCTGGTCTCTGCTGAATGTGAAAGTGCCAAGTGGTGATACTAGGTTTAATGTGCTCTGCGTGCCAGACAGATTTCCAGCAAAAATGTATGTAAATACATTAACGAAATGATCTACCTAAGGTATGCTCTAAAAGACACTGAGGTCACAAAACCCATGGGTTAGCGACATGCACATATACAGATGGCGGTAGTGTCGCGTACGCAAGGCATATAAGGGCAGTTCATTTTCAGAGCTGTGATTCATGTGAAAACGTTTCCACTTGATAATGGCCGCACGACGAGAATTAACAGACTTCGAACGCCAAATGGTAGATGGATCTTGACGCGTGGGACACTCCATTTCGGAAATCGTTAGAGAATATTCTGAGATGCACAGAATCAATAGTGTGCCGGGAATATCATATTCCAGATTTTACCATTAACCACGAACAATATAGTGGCTGATGGTCTTTACTTAACGACAGAGAGCAGCGTTGTTTGCATAGAATTGTCAGTGCTAATACACGAGCAACACTGGATGCAATAGCCTCAGAAATCAATGTGGGTCGTGCGACGAACATCTCCGTTAGGACAATGGGGCGAAGTTTGGCGTAATTGGGCTATGGCAGCAGACGATCGACGCGAGTGCGTTTGCTGACAGCACGACATCGACTGCAGCGCCTCTCCAGGGCTTGTGACCATATCGGTCTGGACCCTAGACGACTGGAAAACCGTGGTCTGGTGAGAGGTGTCCCTAGTTCAGTTGTTAAGAGCTGATGGTAGGGTTCGAGTGTGGCGCAGACCGCAGATGCCATGGACCCAAATTGTCAACAAGGCACTACGCACACCGGTGGTGGCTTCATAATGGTGTGGGCTGTGTTTATGAGGAATGGATTGCCTCCTCTGATCCACCTCTATGTTCGGCTACTTGGAGACCATTTGTAGCCATTCGTGGACGTAATGTTCCCAAACAACGATGGAAATTTTTTGGATGACAATGCGCCATGTCACCGGGCCACAATTGTTCGCGGTTGGTTTGAAGAACATTCAGGACAATTCGAGCGAATGATTGGCCACTCAGATCGCCGGACATGAATCCCATCGAAAATTTATGGGACACAATCGAGATGTCAATTCGTGCACAAAATCCTACGTCGGCAACGCATTAGCAATTATTAGCGGCCATAGAGGCAACATGGCTCAGTGTTGCTGCAGGGTACTTTCCTGCGACTTGTAGGGTCCGTGCCATCTACATCTACATCTACATTTATACTCCGCAATCCATCCAACGGTGTGTGGCGGAGGGCACTTTACGTGCCACTGTCATTACCTCCCTTTCCTGTTCCAGTCGCGTATGGTTCGCGGGAAGAACGACTGTCTGAAAGCCTCCGTGCGCGCTCTAATCTCTCTAATTTTACATTCGTGATCTCCTCGGGAAGTATAAGTAGGGGGAAGCAATATATTCGATACCTCATCCAGAAACGCACCCTCTCGAAACCTGGCGAGCGAGCTACACCGCGATGCAGAGCGCCTCTCTTGCAGAGTCTGCCACTTGAGTTTGTTAAACATCTCCGTAATGCTATCACGGTTACCAAATAACCCTGTGACGAAACGCGCCGCTCTTGTTTGGATCTTCTCTATCTCCTCGTCAACCCGATCTGGTACGGATCCCACACTGATGAGCAATACTCAAGTATAGGCCGAACGAGTGTTTTGTAAGCCACCTCCTTTGTTGATGGACTACATTTTCTAAGGACTCTCCCAATGAATCTCAACCTGGTACCCGCCTTACCAACAATTAATTTTATATCATCTTTCCGCTTCAAATCGTTCCGCACGCATACTCCCAGATATTTTACAGAAGTAACTGCTACCAGTGTTTGTTCCGCTATCATATAATCATACAATAAAGGATCCTTCTTTCTATGTATTCGCAATACATTACATTTGTCTATGTTAAGGGTCAGTTGCCACTCCCTGCACCAAGTGCCTATCCGCTGCAGACCTTCCTGCATTTCGCTACAATTTTCTAATGCTGCAACTTCTCTGCCATGCCGAGTTGTCGCACTGCGCCGGCAAAAGAAGGTCCAACACGATATTGCGATGTATCCCACGACTTTTATCACCTCAGTGTATTTACGTGGCGGAGATGTTGATTGTAGAATCCTCCATTTTGGCTGCTCAGGAAACGTTAAGACTGAAAAATCACTTCTTCATCATTCTGGAAATGCCTACAGGATAATACGTTGGGGGGGGGGGGGGGCCTGGGGGGTCAAAATTTAATAGCCCGAAGGAGCAACATGGGTAGTGTCTGTATGTTGCAGTGAATGAGTTGGGATGTTCTCTTGGAGGAAAAACACATCTTTTGATGATGGCTGGGTCTTTGTCTTTTCTGGTGACGGTGAATCTACATGTTTCCAGTGACTGACTTTCTCCTTTCCCTCGACATCATAATGACGCACCCAGCACTCGCCAGTGGTGATCAGGTGGGTAGAGAAGTCGCCTGTTTGGCCTAATAGAGCTGCAACGTTACTGTTGCTACTTCGGTTTGGCGTGCTTTTTGAAGGTGTGTGAACAGTTGCGACATCCAGCGAGCGACGAGCTTCGTCACGTTCAAAACATCGTGCAAGATACTGAAAACTGATCCATGATACATACACTGGTCTCCCAACATCAGAAGGTGAAAGTGCTAACTGATGATAGTGTGTTTGTTGCTATGCTGTGTGTGCCAGACAATTTCCACCAAAAATGTAAGTAAATGCAACAGTGAAATGATTTAGGCCCAAACAGACAATCTACACAAGGTATAAACGAAAGTAAATGAATCTTTCTAGGGTTAAATTTCGGTACATGACGCCACTGACAGCCTTATCACACTTCAGATTAATGTACATTTAACAGTAATGTACCAGTTGATGGCAGCTAGCTGCCGAAGTGAGTCGTTCTCGTTAGTTAGTTACATGTTCCATAGGTCATTTGAACGATTATTTTATCGAAATTATGTGGAACGAGCTAGTTTACAGAATTTGTATACATGTTTAGTGTTAACATTACTTTTCAGACGTACTCATGCAACTACAGTTAAAAACAAGACTTTTTGTCTTTTTTCTGGCTACAAGTCTTTAAGTAGAAATTCGTTCATGAATAATTCCGAAGGAGAAATTATTTTGGATTAGATTTAGGCTTTGCTATCTGTCTGACATTTTGTGTTATTGGACAAATGATCAAACATTTTTGTTGCTGCCTCTGAACTCCTTTCTCATTCGCTGACAACTTTACTTAAGGGTAATACAGGTATTTTTTTCCTCTAATGGTGTAGGGGTGATCATCACTCTTCTCCTCGAATTGTGATGGATTATTTATGATGTATTTCATTATCGAACATATACAGGATGTTCGGTAATGACGTTTTAAAATTTGGGGACAGTTCCAAAACAAGAAAAACGTCCGGTATGTACGGGTTCTAAAAGTCATACCTACATCTTCGCTACAGTGTACAGTGAAACACGTCTGCCGGCCGAAGTGGCCGTGCGGTTAAAGGCGCTGCAGTCTGGAACCGCAAGACCGCTACGGTCGCAGGTTCGAATCCTGCCTCGGGCATGGATGTTTGTGATGTCCTTAGGTTAGTTAGGTTTAACTAGTTCTAAGTTCTAGGGGACTAATGACCTCAGCAGTTGAGTCCCATAGTGCTCGCCCGCATCTCGTGGTCGTGCGGTAGCGTTCTCGCTTCCCACGCCCGGGTTCCCGGGTTCGATTCCCGGCGGGGTCAGGGATTTTCTCTGCCTCGTGATGGCTGGGTGTTGTGTGCTGTCCTTAGGTTAGTTAGGTTTAAGTAGTTCTAAGTTCTAGGGGACTGATGACCATAGCTGTTAAGTCCCATAGTGCTCAGAGCCATTTGAACCTTCTCCCATAGTGCTCAAAGCTATTTGAACCATTTGAAACACGTCTCTTCTACTAAACAAATGCTAATAGCTCTTAAGGTATGCATTTTAGAGCCCATGCTTGCTAGACTTTTTTTTCTAGTTTTGGCGTAAGGAACCGGTCGCCAAGTTTTTAAAACGTCATTTTGAAACACACTGCATATTGTGACAATGCAGTTCAAATGCTCCTTGAACTTTCCAAGGGATGAGTTACCGCAGAATATTACTCCAGAAGACAGTATTGAGTGGAAATATCAGGAAGTTGATTCGTTTGTTTCCAAGACCAGCAATTGTATTAAGTGCAAATGTAGCTGAACCTCATTCTTTAAGAAGTTCAGTAATATACTGTACTAATAAATTTTGTAAAGAGTGTCTGAAGGAGTGAACATTATTTCACCTCCCATACTCCTCACGTAATCCATCCACTTCCGGGTCTTTCAGTTGCGCCTTCTCCTTCGGTTACTCCCGTCCCGGAACGGCCAGTTGGGCGCCATTTGAGGAGGGAGAGCCTGCAATTTGGCACGCGGCGCTCCTGAGCGATCGCTGGGAGCCTCCCGGCGGCAACCGCCCAGCTCTGTCTTGCTGTCGGCGCGGGCAGCTCTTTGCGATTACTATCACGGCGAACAAGCAAGGGCGTAACTGGCGGGCAAACGCAGCTTACCTGCGTCATTAGTCACCGGCGCCGGCTACGCCTGAACGACTGCGATTTGCATGCGAGCGCCGGACACGCCACGGGCCGTACGCACGTCGCGGCCGCTGGCCTCTGGGGGCCCCGTGTTTTGCTACGTGCTGTCTACCTTACCAACGCACCAACATTGCGTATTTCCGCCCTAACACGAAAAACTGGAAACATCGACGTCGTCTCATTTCGAATATAATAAATATCCTTGATACAGGAAAACGTCTGTCCACAAAAAGCATCGCGCGTGCGAAACTCAGCTTGCCCTTTTCTCGCACGATATCCTGCGAACCATGGATGTGGTGCAAGAGGCAGATTCAGTATTCATAGATTTACGGAAAGCGTTAAACGCGATGCGCCACTGCAATCCATAATACTCGAACACAGCCATGGTACTGCATTGCTTGACACAGTCACGTCGATTAAATATGCAACGAGCACATAGGAACAATATTAGGGAAGTCGAATTGTCGACTTTGCTTAACTGGGAGAGTTTTAGGCAACAGCATATAGGACAGTAGTGCGACCCATTCTGGAGTACTGCTCGAGTGGTTGGGATTTGTAGCAGGTCGTACTGGAGAAAGGCATCGAAGCGATTCAGAGGCGCGTTGGTAGATTTGCTACAGGTAAGTTCAAAGGAAGGAACATTAGGGTTTAAATTTCCGTCTACATTGAGTTCATTAGCGACGGAGCACAAGTTGGGAATGTTTGAAGGCTGGGGGAGCAAATCGGCCGTGCTCTTTGAAACGAATCATCCTGATATTGGCATGGAGCGATTTAGAGAAATGACGAAGAACCCAAATCTGAATGGCTGGAATCGGATTGAACCGTGGTCTTCCAGAAGAACGCTGAAGGTTAGACGGGTAGATCACATAATTAATGATTTGTAAAACAGGAAACGTCTAGTAACCTACCAAAGGTTACTAGTGCTGCTAATAAAAACAGGTGATAAATCCAAAATTTGTTCATTTTGCTGCAATTTAGGGAAATACGAACATTTTCTAAATCAAGAGTTCATATGTGCGGTATGGTCAACAAACTCTCACGCGATATGCGCGATGGTGTATGATACTGGGAAATTTAATGCGTGGCGTTATTTCGTGACTAAGCCCAATACATTTGTTTTATCCTCTTCAGAAAACGTAGTTACACCTACATATTACTTCAAAAGCTACAGCACAGTTTGCGACAGAGGTTATGGTACGAATGACGTAAACGTGCCAGAGCTGTTTCTTCTTTCTTTTTTTGTTATCGAGATACTGTACCATCCTGCGTTTGGAAGACATGTTATGCGGTGCTTATGCGGACTTGGAATACATATTTATACTGCGTTCACCACAAACGGTGTATATATTCAGTATAATAGGAAAATGCATCAGATCATTGTTCTTTCTCCTCACCAATGGCAAATCACGTTGTAATCATGTAACCTGGAAGATACTTTTTTCACTTAGGTGCCGTTTGCCTGTGTGCCTAGTAATCTCCTTTCCGCTTTCTGTCTTCCCAGTGTTTGTTTGCTTAATGTGTATTTTACGCGAAAATGGAGATGACTGCATACGTCTGAACGCAGGAAGAGACTTGTGTAAATTCATACCGCATAATGCCCCGGACATCGATTCTTATTTCTGACGTGCGTACCACAGTTTCATAATTAGGGAGACAGAAGGAAGATTGGGGTTTCACGTCTCTTTGACGACTAGAAGATTGGACGCGGAGCAGAAACATGGACTGCAAAGGAATGAGAAAGGAATTCTTCCGTGTTCATCCTGGCAACTGTGTCAAGCGATGTAAGTAAAATTCTGGATGTCCGGACGGAGATTTGAACCGCTGTCTTCCCACATGCGAGACCATTGTATGTCTTACAATTGCGCCATTTCGCTCGGTTTCAAAGTTAACGTCTCTCATTTTTTCCTGGTAAGCACCGAACGAAATTTTAAGGGCAGATCTTTGTGTAAATTTCCTAAAGATTGGAAAACAAGGAAATATGAAGCAAAGAATATCCATTGAAGCGAAATTTGTTAACAAAACCATTGGAAATATCTAGATTCTTGCAATGCGTCGCAATATGATTGTTTCGTCGACTACATAATTTGCATCTCGTGAAGGTGCCATGTAGTTAGGCACCTGTCTCGTGTTCTCCAGCTTTGCGTATTCCAGTCAATGGACTGTTGCGCTAGTGATCCTTCTCCTTCCCTCATCATCCACTTCAATTTCTTATCTTGAGATTTCCTTTTGCGTGTCGTTGAAGATTCTCGAAAGCTTAATGTCGTGTTGTGCCCTCCAGAACAGACGGCACACAGTCATACTTAGAAGAGCGCCGAGATGCCCAATACTCAGGTGCAGCTGTGTTAAGACTAGCCTCCAACAGAGAGTGCAAGAGCTTAGATCCACACTGGTGTCCAAAATTGAAGCAACAAAAGGAAATTCTGCAAGGATGCGTTTATTTTGCCTCAAAACAGTATAAACAGGTGGTAGTAAAGCAGAGACAGTTTAATGAATACAGAGCGCAAACGACTGCAACATGGACAACAGTAGACAAAAATGTTCTTCGTTTTTTCCAACTTAACGGATTAGCACACACATTCCGACAACTGGGTAATGTACTCAGTATAGGGTGTGATCACCTCTAACAGCAATACAGGCCTGACGACGACGGGGTATGCTGTGAATGATGTCATCAGTCTCATGTCGCAGTAACGCCTATTCTCCCTGCAGAACTGCTCGCAATCTTGGGGAGTGGTTGGTGAATGCTGACGTGATGCGAGCCATCTCCCTACCTCATCCCAGACATGCTCTATGGGATTCAAATGGTGAGAGCGAAAAGGCCACGCCATGTGTGCCCATCTTCCGTTTCCATTAAAACATCAGCCACCCGTGCTCTACGAGATCGAGCATTGTCGTCTTATCAGTATGACGTCTGGGCCCACAGCACCTCGCAACAACCGCAAATGAGGTTCCAAGATCTCGTCACGATACCTGACAGCAACTAAACCTTGCCAATTCACTCGTACAATTTTATGAAGAGGGGTTCGTATGGTTAGGGATCTTTCTCGATCTCGGTCTCTTTCCACAATGTTTGACCCGAAATCGTGTTCCACGTTCGCCCCAGTTGCGAAACCATCGAGACTCACTCTGCAGACTAAATCGGGACTCATCTGTGAAAACAACATTGGCCCCTCGTTCGACCGCCCAGGTGGCATGTTGATGACTCCACTCTAGACGTTCCCTTCTGTTAAGACGCGTTGGCGGTAGACATACAGCATGTCTCCGACAGCAAAGGCCACTCTGTCTTCTGCACACCGTTTGTCTCGATGCAACATGTCCAGTGGATGCTGTGAGCTCACATGCCAGTTGCCGTGTAGCACTAAGGCGGTAATGACGTGCCCTTACAGCCAAATAACGGTCCTCTCTTCCGAAGTTACACGTGATCTGCACTGCCCTGGTCTTCGGGATACAGTTTGGGCTCTGTCGCCACGTCCGAGAAACAACAGAACGACTCTAATTAAACCATCGGGCCAAATCAGTTTGCGTCTGTCCTGCTTTCTTTCTCTCCACCACAGAGAGTCTGGCAGACATCTTTTGTGTCATATTGCACCGCCTGTGACTGAGTAAACAGCGATTGTGGGTGTGGGGCTACCTAGCAAACACTACGTTGTTTCATAGGTGCCCTGACGTCATCGTTGGCATGGTTATCCACTGACGGGAATGCCATCTTCCGTGCAAAACACGACTGTACGGACATCTGGTTGACAGTTAGTATGATTATATCACGGATTATTCGACACAGGACAGAGAAATAGCTGTTCGTAGCTTTAATTTTGGACACCAGTGTATGCTATGCTTCCATGAGGACATCCAAACGCCAAACGCGGTTAAAGCGGACGCACACGACTCCCCTCAGTCAGTAGTACCGACAGTATCAGCAGTACTTCAAGATGGCATCAGGACCATGTCAATAGTCGTCACGCAGAAGAGACATTGGACATTCTATAAGTGATAGTAAGCTCACCGCACAAAAAGTAGTCACCCCTAGAGAAATTATTACAAGAATCATTGAATGCTGCTCATGGACTTGATAACCGCCTGGATTCGGTTAGGAAGTGAGTTCACAAGGTTGTGCAGTCGCATCTACGTCAAACCGTTCGCTGAGGGTTTGAATGCGCAATCCCATCAAACTGCAGGGTTGCTGATGTCGACGTTTTACCAGCAATTCCAACATGTGCCACAGATTTTCTATGGTGTTAATGTCAGGTGCTTTTGCAGGCCAGTCGAGATGCAGCAGGGTGGGGGAAGGGTTCAGAAAACCAATCACATTTTCTTCCAGCCCGATAAATATTGCTATTTTCGTCTTTGAAAATATCATGCAGATGTTAATTGAAAGGCATCACTTGGTCATTCAGAATGTTTAAAACATCATGCTGGTTCATTTAGTGGTCTCTTCAGTGAGTGAGTGCAGTTCACGAAAGAAAAACATCCCCAAAATATCACGGACCCACCTCCAGCTTGAACCTGACCTCGCACATATTCTGGATGAAATGCTTCATTTGGCCTTCGGTGCACTCGATGACATGCGTCATTTGAACGTAAGCAAAAACGTGGTTCTTGAGACCACATTACGTTCCGCCGGTCAGCTAGCGTCCGCGCTCGATGATTTCTATCCCACTGAAGACGTGCAGCATTGTGTGCCTGTGTGAGCAATGTCCCCCCGAAAAACGACCGACTCCAAATGTTTATTTGCGCGCCGTTCCCGTCGCAGTGTTCTCTCTCCAACAGGTTGGGATGGACCTTCATCTATTGCCTGCAGAAATTCGTGTCGCGTTTGGGAGCGATTGATTCAAATACCGTGAAACGTGTCTCCGGTCCCTCTGTCGGGATCTTTTTCAAAACCCAATTCTGATGTCATGTTTCGTGGCCACTGCTCGAAGACACGCTGAACAGTCCGCTGCGAAACACCAAGAAATCCAGCAGTTTCGCACATCATATGGCCACAGGCACGGCCAAACACGATTGCCGCTTTTCGCCACTCGTGTCACGTCCGTACATTTACCCGTGTTTACGTACGATATCCGCTTGAAACATAAATGCATGAAATGTAACCACACAGTTCTGAATATGGACAACCGTCAGCTGTCCAGTGGAATGATAACAATGAAAATTTGTGCTGGACCGGGATTCGAATCCCGATTTCCTTCTTATCTCGAGGGGTCGCCTTATAATTAGGCTACCAGGGCACAACTCACGGCCAGACCCAGACTTCAATATGTGCCTACAACCTATACTCACACATCCACTATGTATATTCCCATACAGATGAGACATTTTAATTGAAAGTCACTTGCCCAGTGTCGCCGGATAGATACGATATTACGGTGGCTATGTTGTTCAGAAGTACGATGTAAAGTTCATCGGACATGCATGTCCAAGGAACTTGCAAAGTATTCACTAATTACACTGGTGTCGAACATAAAAAAATGTTTAACTTCTCATGGTTGGGATTCGCGGTCATACGATATTTCTTAAAAGACATCATAGTCGCCGTTGACTGTATGAAATTTGCAATTTCGGCCTTAGGGCCTTTTTCAAGTAACACCGCTAAAGTTACCTAAACACAAAAAAATTAAGCACAGGGTGTATATACATAATTAAACAAACATTTCATTAAGATAGTAGCGTAATTGTAAAAATTGGTGATAAACTGACAACCTGACAATGTGTCAGAATACAAGGCTATCTGACATAACTACTCGTCTAAATGCAGCCTTTTGACTGCGAGAGTCTCACAAGGTCCGATGAGTACGACACTTCTTACGTCGTAAAATGTTGTTAAATATGTGCTGTACTGTCAAAGTTAACATCGTTCTAATAATCTACCACAAATAAAAGCTCAGGTGCACTGACAACATGTAGAGCTAAGTCTGTTGGTGTTTTTTGTGATTAGGTAAATCTTGCAGTGTTACTTGAAAATGGCCCTAAGGCCGAAACTGCAACCGTAATAATAAATATTTCATACAGTCAACGGCGACTATGATGTCTTTTAAGAAATATCGTATGACTGTGAATCCCAACCACGAGAAGTTAAACATTTTTTTATGTTCGACACCGGTATAATTAGTGAATACAACATATCGGGTAATGCGTTGGTCATCGTACTGCTAATTTAGTACTCAAGCATCTGTCCAAAAAGGTCTGCGGCCAGTTCTTTGGTTATTTCACGTCCCTGTTTGTTAATGGGAAGGGGGCACTTCGGATTCCAAGATGTGTCTCAGTTTAGATAGCTCTTGTTGATACTGCACTTAACATTTGTCATATTAACCTACTTTGTGTTTTTCCGTTCTGTGTATGTTTCTCTGTGGAACCTTGCTCATTCGGTTAGTTCTCCAGCTTCTGTTACAACACCGGCAATACTGGTATCAACTCCACAAGAAATAATAATTGTAGAGAGAGCCAGCAGCGATGTCATGTCTGCTGTCTCACTAAAAAAGATAAAAGACAGGATTGTCGGACGCTGTGAATTTTAAAATTTTCCGGGGGAAATGAATGTTCAAACAAATTTCGGACTTATAGCCCGTCGTCGTTCAATTCATCGCACGATATTTCGACTGGACATCTGGCAGTCACTTTCCCAACTGGGAATAAACGGGAGGGGCTTACCAGTTCCGGCATACGCCGTACATCCAATGAAAACCTTCCGAAAACCTTGGTCAGAACCGGGTGATTGGAACCATATAGCTTTATTTCTGGGACATCATCCTTCATTGAAGATGTTGCATCATCAAAAAATTAAAATGTTGTGTGTTGTGGATGTGAACTTTTGTTGAGCGCGCGCGTGTGTGTGTGTGTGTGTGTGTGTGTGTGTGTGTGTGTGTGTGTGTGTGTGTGTGTGAGCGATCGCTGAAAGTATTCCGTCGCATGCATAGAGATTAAATTTGACAGACGGACCACACCTCTCGGGCGGCAGCGTCCTCGCTGGTGGAAACCCGAAACTCAGCTGTCCTCTGCGTTACCGCTCGCCGTGGCCGTTGGAGCGCTCTGTCGTCTTCGGTTGGAACAAGTTGTGGAGATGACGAGGTTCCCGCACAGTCCAACTGGTAACCGCTATCACGGTCTATCAGATTTTCTGCCAGATCTATTTCCGCGGGTTCTTTAATATGGATCCCAAAAAGATGTTGCTGTAATCAGAATCACAGTTCTGTCACGGTGCACTGAATGAAAAGGCGAGTGCAACGTTGGTGTTCAGTGCAGCGTTCTTTCACAGAGCGTGTGGTCTGTCCTAAGTAAGCCATACCACACTGACCACATATTTTTTTAAATTTCGGTCTTCCGCAATAGCAGGTCGTTCTTCACCGATCCCTAAAGGTCTGCAGTCTCCGATGGTGGACGGAAGATCAGCTTCGTTTGAAATTTACAGATGATTCTTGACATTTTAAACGAATTGCTGCCCACAAAAGGAAGAAGAGCTAAAGATTTGCTGGTGTGTTCTACTCTTTATCCCCTTCCTGATTCTTGGTTTTAACTGACAGTGCACTGTTAATCTGCTGGGTGGAATAGGCAAACTATTGAAACCTGAGACAGTGAGAGCTCAGTGTTGGAGCACATGTAAACACGCTCATAGTTTGCGACGGGTGATGACAACTTGACGCTTGCAAAGACAAATCAGTATGAGTGGCCTTACGACAAACCCAATGCCCCAGAGAGCCATCATTCTTTCGTCTAACCAAGACATCCAAAAAGGCAGACAACCATCTTTCTCCATTTTATAGTGAACCGAATGTTATTACGAATGGAGTCGAGGTGGCAAAGAAACTCAATTAGTTTATCTTCTCCGTGAGGGCACACTATGAAAGTATCGTCCACATATCCCAAAAATACACGTAGTTTAATGGTAGGTGATTCAAGCGCTCTCTGCGCGAAATCTTCCATAGAAAGGTTGGCCACCAAGGGAGACAGAGGACTTCCCATGGCGACGCCGTCAGTCTGTTCAAAATTTTCTGGTTGAATATAAAATAGATTGAGTACGGAGTGCACACACTACGTGCGCTACTAGGGAGCAGAGAGAGATAGGGGAAAGTATGCAGATAGTACAGGAGCGGCCAATTTGGCAGAAAAGCGCACTCAGGCGACGCCCGATATCAGGCTAGCGCGGGTGCGAGAAAGTGTGTGCGGAATCTGGGCCACGCGCGCCTCTTTCTTTCTTTTTTCTGGCACCCACAACTGGTTCGGCGGCCAACGGCGATCGCCCGAGATCACGAGTTACCGAGGCCGAGCTATAATCTCAGCGGAGATAAAAACGCCAACCACATATGGAGACGCCCGATCCACTTCCGGAAAATGGACTCAGGCCGCAACACCGGAGAGTTGTAGAATGAACTCCTTACTGCAAGGGTTTGCTGCTTCGATGACTTTCACAACTATCTAATTCGGGGCAACGATTCATGAAAGTGATAAATGTCAAGCGTGGTTCGAAATACAAGTTGAAGTGTAGGTGATCCTGCAGCTAGCTGGTTACACTTACAGATGTGTAACCCATTGCACACCACGCTGTGGACCTGAGGGTGGAGTTTTTGTGCTTTGAAATCGATTGCAACTAGTGAAAACTAATAAACACAGCTGGTAGGCATAAAGAGAAGCACCCAGAAGGTGAGAAGAAAATTTTTCCATAGTTCCACACAAGTTCTTCCTGTTTTCTCGATTGATCTGCGTTCAGTTTTTCAAGCCCTATCCACTGTGCCAACTTATAACTAAATCTGAGGGGGGTGCGTTGGGGAGGTTCCCTTGTAGGTACTATGGGACTTAACATCTGAGGTCATCAGTCCCCTAGAACTTAGAACTACGAACTAACCTAAGGACATCATACACATCCATGCCCGAGGCAGGATTCGAAGCTGCGACCGTAGCAGCAGCGCGGTTCCGGACTGAAGTGCCTAGAACCGCTCGGCCACAACGGCCGGCTGAACCGTGATTCATCGCTGAAGACAACGGGTCGCCATTCATCAGCACACCATGCTTCCTAGCCATGGCAGCACTAAAAAAGGTGCAATTGTGTGAATTAAGTTTCTTCTTATTTAAATACGGCTCGTCTGTTCTAGGCACAGGGGGCAATGTGTGGCGCAAGGATACATTCACGCTCACAATAAGGACTTGGAAATTCTGGTGGAAACAACGAAGGTGCGCAAACTAAGATCCCTGATTTGGGTTCAGGGTGCATTACGAGCAACCTGCCACTAGTGAGAGATCTTATTCCGAAGTTGCTCCATATATCTCCGCCAGGTGAGAGCGACAGAAACTTCCCGTGTCAGTGGAGTGATTCCCAAACGGTTCTGACTTAATTCTGGAGCGATTGTATGGTACCTCGTCTTGCTGAAGGTGTAAGTTGATTGCGTGGCATTTTAGGTGAGCAAGCAGATGCCTATGGTAGGATAGTATCGTTCACCATTGAGAGGCAATTGCAGACTTTTCGGATGCCACGTTTCGTTTCATGTAAATTGTAAACATATTCCACACAAAAATATCTTCACCAATGCTGAACGGTGTCCTCGCGGTAAGCGGGAAGAAATGTCTCCCGTAGATTTCGAAGTACTGGTACACTGCCAGTAGCGTGTCTCGCAACTCATCAGCACGGGTGATCTTTTTCCTTGCTTCCGAAATCCAGTGACAGTGTTGTTGCAACCACAATACGCTCTGTACCCTGTGACTTGAGGAAGGCGCAGTGAAACGCGTGGATCATTAAGACCAAAGCGTCGAGATGTTAATGGATTGTGTGGCTTCCCATCGCTGCTTGTTGTCCAGCAATGGATTGATGAATGATTTTTCGCGCGGTTTATCTGGTTCTGCTGTTCACAACAATCGACGCGATCCCAATCATCAACACGCATTTGTCCACAGCAGTTGACTTCCGTCGGCACTGCTTTTATACGAGGCGTGGTACGGCAGTGGCATGTGTACATCTAAGTACCTGCGCGACCTCGTTGGAGTGTCAAAACGTTGGGCAGTCACCATCAAATCTGCTGATATCGCATGTCTTGTTCACCCGACAGCCGACTATAATTTCGATAATCCGTAGACGGTGAAACGGCATGGCAGTTACGTGATAGGCCTTGCGATTCATTCGCAGTGGCGTTCTCTCTGCCACGCAGTACCTGTATATAGTTCAGTTGCGTATGAATACGTGTATAAATTACCCACATGCTAGTAAACAGGATGTTACAAAATTCCTATTACAGGCTTCTCGGGGTTGTAGATCAGACTTAGTAGATAAAGTTTTGATAAGGAATCCATGCCTGGAAATTTGCTGTTTGGATGTAAAATAAGTTTTGAAGATCGAATTGTTTTCAAATCTCACGTTCCATGGTACGCACTCAACTGAGACAGTAAGCTCTGACCTGTGTGTTCTACAGGAACCCATGGCATAGGAAATATTGCAAGTACTCGCTGTCGAGTTCTCTCCTACGTGACAAAGGATGTCCTCTTCAAAATCCAGAGTGCAACGCGCCCGTGGAACACAATAGCCAGCTAACCCACCTAGTTTCGAACGTACCAGTTTTTCGCAGTCATTGTTGTAGTCAGACGAAAATCGTTTATGACGTCGTAATGACAACGTTACGAGTACGTGGGCGAGTTATTCGTATTGAGGAGAGCTGAATTTGCTTGCTTGGCTGAGTGTGAGTCAGCGGCACGAGGAAATCACGCGGCCACCCCAGGCGAGGTCAGGTGCAGAGACAAAGCGACAAGGAGCGTGTCGCCAGAAATCAGAAAATCTCGAAGCTGGGAATTTTACTCGCATGGCCTTTGTGTAGGACAGACAATGCTCCAAGAAATAGCGAATGTCAGACAAACTGGACGGTGGCTTCGTACAGCTTTACAATAATATACAATAATTCACAGTCAATTATTAAAGCAAATCTGAATACACAGCGATTTCAGAAAAACGATGTGCATCCAGTGACATAACAATATTTCAATGTCTTCAAAACTACGTAAGTTAATATTTCACTGTGAATAAACATTTACACAATGAATCTCTGAATGAATCAGCAAATTTCAAACACTTCATGCCATCTCAACTTCTGATATCTCAGATGATAGCATTCCACTATAGATATCATCTCTGGAAGCTACGTATCTTTATCTATTTTATTTCTTAATTTTTATTTCTTCATTTTATTTCTTAATTTTTATTTCTTCATTTTATTTCTTAATTTTTTTATATCTTTCCATTATACAAATGTTTGTCAGAACAATGTATCCTCCACAATTACACAGCAAATGAATACGGCAAGACTACCTCATATTTTGTCATACTTGTGTATTTACTTAATGAACAGTTTACTATTGTGCCAGAAACTTCGTTTAAATATTAACTGCAGTTGGTAATACAAAAACTGTGCTAATTTAAAAGTTGTCAGTCGCTTGTGTTAGCGGACCCCATAATTTAAAAGAGAACCAAAAGACTGTGTCAGGAAGGCATAATTACAGTGAATAGTCTGAAAGTGACCGAGTATTTATAACTTTTTTTTATTTAAATATTGTTATAATATGTGAGTTTAGACTGAGAAATGCTCAAGTTGAGCCAGATCATGTCTGTAGAATTTAAGAACGATGTATTTTTAGTGGCGACGGCCTTCAGCCAATGGAAATACAGATAGTAGCAGAACACCATAGGAGTCAACTGGAGATAGGACTTTTTTGAGTGAAGAGCTCAAGGGAGCGATTCTGGACACCTACATATACATCTACATGGATACTCTGCAAATCACATTTAAATGCTTGGGAGAGGGTTCATCGAACCACCTTCACAATAACTCTCTGTGCGGAAAAAACGAACACCTACATCTTTCGGTGCGAGCTCTGATTTCCCCTTTGTAGGTCGGCGTCAACAAAATATTTTCGCATTCGGACGAGGAAGTTGGTGATCGAAATTTCGTGAGAAGATTCTGCCGCAACGAAAAACGCCTTGTTTTAGTGATGTTCACCCCAAATCCTGTGTCATTTCGGTGACACTCTGTCCCCTATTTCGCGGTAATACAAAAGGCGCTGCCCTTCTTTGAGCTTTCTCAATGTACACTCAATCAGTCCTATCTGGTAAGGATCCCACACCGCGCAGAAGTATTCTAAAAGAGGGCGGACAAGTGTAGTGTAGGCAGTCTCTTTAGTTGATCTGTTACATTTTCTAAGTGTCTTTCGTTAGTCTTCCCCACAACATTTCCTGTGTTCCTTTCCATTTAAGTTGTTCGATACTGTAATTCCTAGGTATTTACTTGAATTTACCGCATTTAGATTTGACTGGTTTACCGTGTAATCGAAGTTTAACGGATTCCTTTTAGCACTCATGTGGATGACCTCACGCTTTTCGTTGTTTAGTGTCAGCTGCCAATTTTTGCACCATACAGATACCTCTTCTAAATCGATCTGCAATTTGTTTTGATCTTCTGATGACTTTACTAGTCGATAAACGGCACCGTTATCTGCAAATAACCTAAGACGGCTGCTCATATTGTCTCCAAAATCGTTTATATAGATAAGAAACAGCAAAGGGCCTAAAACACTACCTTGGGGAATGCCAGAAATCACTTTTGTTTTACTCGATGACTTTCTATCAATTACTGCTTTTATGTTTGTGCTGGAAGAAGACAGTCCTGCCTGTGGTAACGTGGATGATTTGGACGTATGGATGATAGATTCTGGGCAGTCGTAAGCTGCTCTTGGACTTTAACTTTTTGAACACTTTTCGGTTAGATTTTGAAGGGGACACCTGGATGTTCGTTCTGGAAGAAAACAGACTGCCTGTGGTACCGGATGGTTTTTGATGGAGAGGGTGATAGGTTTTGAGCTGTGAACAGCTACTACGATATTTTAATTTCTGAAGGGACTTTATATACTGATCAGCCAGAGCATTATGACCACCGACCTAATATCGATATAAACCCGTCCAGGCGATAGCAGTGTCGCCTGGCGAGGAATGACTGTTACTCAGACACACGCATGGTACATCAATGAGCGTATTGTCCATGTGTAGAACGGGGAAGACGCGCGATTTTTATGAGTTTGAATGAGGGCAGATTGTGATGGCTCAGATTCTCGGCGTGAGCATTTTGGAAACTGTACGACTTGTCGGGTGTTCGGGGAATGCAGTGGTGAGTGTCTTCAAGACGTGGCGAAACCGAGGTGAAACACCCCGTATTTTGATTCCACGCCTGTTATCATTTTGTCTTCACACTCCATTTCTAGCTACTCCACAGATTGTATGCTGCGTAGTGTACGAAAGCAACATTAATGATATACTAACATTCATATAATCCGTTTAATTGTATAGGTGTAAAAAACGGAACCTGTCGCTGATTCGTAAAGCAGAAGTGACTGTTACTGCCAACACTAAACGATAATGTAATTTAAAATGTTTGAAAGTTTTTGACAGACTAAAACTGTGTGTCGAATCTGCAACATTGCCCTATTCCTCGGAAGGGGTGAATCAGATAATGAGATATATCTGGGGGACTGGCGGCAGGGATAAAAATTGCCAAAAGGTTCGAGTTCCGATTCGGCGTAGTTTTGATGCATCGAGACACTTCGTAATATATTACACGTCAGGACATGCTTAATTCTGTGACTAAGTCCTTTCTCTTAGAACTACTAGTCCAACATGGTGCCCAGGATGACTGAGGAGTTTTGACGGAGGAAAGAGATTAGAGCTACTAATCTGGCTGTGAAACGTGGCTATATTGTTCAGTCGGTATGAGCATTGGCTAAAACGGTAAGATACCTGGTTCTAACTGCAGTATGCAACACAATATGCAATGAAATTTCAGTGCAGCGTACAGGGCGCAGTAGTATAAACTATGCATTCTTAACGTGTTCGCTTTGATAGTTACACTACTGGCCATTAAAATTGCTACACCACGAAGATGACGTGCTACAGGCGCGAAATTTAACCGACAGGAAGGAGATGCTGTGATATGCAAATGATTATGAGAAATGCGTCCCATCACGTTTCCGACTTTGATTAAGGTAGGATTGTAGCCCATCGCGATTGCGGTTTATTGTATCGCGACATTGCTGCTCGCGTTGGTCGAAATCCAATGTCTCTTAGCAGAATATGGAATCGGTGGGTTCAGGAGGGTAATACGGAACGCTATGCTGGATCCCAACGGCCTCGTATCACTAGCAGTCGAGATGACAGGCATCTTATCCGCATGGCTATAACGGATCGTGCAGCCACGTCTCGATCCCTGAGTCAACAGATGGGGACGTTTGCAAGACAACAACCATCTGCACCAACAGTTCTACGACGTTTGCAGCAGCATGGACTATCAGCTCGGAGACCATGGCTGCGGTTACCCTTGACGATGCATCACAGAGACACAGACAGGAGCGTCTGCGATGGTGTACTTAACTACGAACCTGGGTGCACGAATGGCAAAACGTCATTTTTATCGGATGAATCCAGGTTCTGTTTACACCATCATGATGGTCGCATCCGTGTTTGGCGACATCGCGGTGGACGCACATTGGAAACGTGTATTCGTCATCGCCATACTGGCGTATCACCCAGCGTGATGGTATGGGGTGCCATTGGTTACACGTCTCGGTCACCTCTTGTTCGCATTGATGGCACTTTGAACAGTGGACGTTACATTTCAGATATGTTACGACCCGTGGCTCTACCCTTCACTCGATCCCTGCGAAACCCTACATTTCAGCATGATAATGCACGACCGCATGTTGCAGGTCCTGTACGAGCCTTTCTGGATCCAGAAAATGTTTGACTGCTGCCCTGGCCAGCACATTCTCCAGGTCTCTCACCAATTGAAAACGTCTGGTCAATGGTGGCCGAGCAACTAGCTCGTGACAATACGCCAGTCACTACTCGCGATGAACTGTGGTATCGTGTTGAAGCTGCATGGGCAGCTGTTCCTGTACACGCCATCCAAGCTCTGTTTGACTCAATGCCCAGGTGTATCAACGCCGTTATTACGGCCAGAGGTGGTTGTTCTGGGTATTGATTTTTCAGGATCTATGCACCCAAACTGCGTGAAAATGTAATCACATGTCAGTTCTAGTATAATATATTTGTCGTATGAATACCCGTTTATCATCTGCATCTCTTCTTGGTGTAGCAATTTTAATGGCCAGTAGTGTATTTCGAAAAAAAACCTGAAGATATTCTTTTGTATACGATATTGTTGTTATTTCACCAACCTTTCAGTGGTACTTACATAGGCAATTACGTCATCTCGTGTAGCTAAAACAGAATGAAAATTATTTTTGAGTACGGAGAAGATGTCTACATCGTTCCTCACAAGTGAAACCTAATCAAATTGCGTGCCTGCGTGATATTATCTCAGTTGTGCGAATGATTCGTGACTCCATTAGAAAGGACACAGTCCTAGTAAATGATGGGAAGTCATCGAGTGGAACAGAAGTGGTATTTGGCGTTCTCCAAGAAAGTGTTACAAGCCCTGTACTTTTGCTAATTCATATAAACGATTAGGGAGACAATCTGAGCAAACCTGTTAGATCGTTTGCAGACTAGTAAAGTCATTAGAAGTCGAAACGTCTTGCGAAATTATTTAGACGAGATATCTGTATGGTACGAAGCTTAACAGTTGACGGTAAACAATAAAAAGAGTTGGTTCTCACATGAGCGCTAAAATGAACCCATTAAATATCGGTGATTTAAAGGCTGCTGATTCAACTAAATGCCTAATGATTACAATTACGAACAACTTAAATCGGAGCCACCACATAGAAAATGTTCTGGGGTAGGCGAACCAGAGAGTGCGCTTTGTTGACAGAAAAATTAGAAAATTTACTGAGACTGCCTACAATACATTTCTCCGTCTTTTTATGGAGTATTGCCGCGCGGCAAGGGATCCTTACCAAATAGGGTTGACGGAGGAAGTTGAAAAAGTCAAGGAGCATCTCGTTTGGTACTATCGCGAAGTAGGAAATGATTCGCAAGTTCGGACGGCAACCAAACAAACAACTATTATTTCAGAAGACGGTGTCCCACAGCTGTAAATATTGAAGAAAATCATGTTTACCGCCAAGCGCTGTTGATAAAGTTTCTTTATTTAACAACCAGTTACGGTTGTTAGGCGATATAAAATCATTGGTGTCAGGTAACAAAAGCCATGAATTTGTCATTGGTGTTACGTAATAATGTAAATTACATCGTCAATAGACTGTTCTGGCATGAAGGAGTGCACTGTCTAGCACAGTTATGAATGACAATATGAGTTTTATACTATTTGACAACAGTGGCGAATTCATGGATTTTATTATCTGGCGCAAATGATTCTATATTGCCTAATACAGTGTTGTACATGCTCTTATGCGTAGAACGAAACCGGTTGTTAAATACTGAAATTTTTCTGCAGCTCTTGGCGGTAGTCGTGACGTTCTTCATTAAAACAAAAGCGTTTCTTGTTGTTGCGAGATCTTTTCACGAAATTTGAGTCACCAACTTTCTCCTCTGAATGCGAAATTATTGTGTTTACTCAAATCAAATGGTTCAAATGGCTCTGAGCACTATGGTACTTAACTTCTGAGGTCATCAGTCCCCTAGAACTTAGAACTACTTAAACCTAACTAACCTAAGGACATCACACACATCCATGCCCGAGGCAGGATTCGATCCTGCGACCGTAGCAGCAGCGCGGTTCCGGACTGAAGCGCCTAGAACCGCTCGGCCACCGCGGCCGGCAAACAGCAGTCTCATTCGCCAGTACACATCTCCGCAGCCAGCGTTCACCTCTGTCATCTTTGGCTCGTGGTGCACCACAGTTTCCTCGGCAACAGTTTTCGGTAACGCCATTTTGCCACGCACGGTATAGTTTAATCATGGCGGCACGCAATCGGTTTACAAACTTATCCGGTTCGGAAACGCTTCCACCCCTGGCCCGAAAGCCAGTGTTCACGCCCTTTTGGACGTCTAATAAATCGCTCCGTTTCCGCATTACGACAACGACCGCATTGCTTGTAACACCCTGTATACTCCGCTAGCCACCAAGCGATGTGTGGCGGAGGGCACAATTCGCGCCAAAGTCATATTCCCCCCCCCCCTTCCATTCGCGGATCGCGCGAGGGAAAAACGACTGTCTGAACGCCTCAGTACGAGCTCTTATTTTCCTTATCTTTGAATGATGATCATTGCGCGATTTGTAAGTTGGTGGTAATATTATATGCTCTACATCCTCGGTGAAGCTCTGATTTCGGAATTTAGTGAGCAGCCCCTTCTGTTTAGCGCGTCGTCTATCTGCAAGTGTGTCCCACTTCAAACTTTCTATGAGATTTGTAACGCTCTCGCGATGGCAAATGTACTAGTCACGAATCTTGCCGCTCTTCTTTGGACCTTCTCAATCTCTTGAATCAGACCCAACTGGTAAGGGTCCCATACAGACGAACAATACTCCAAGATTGGACGAACTAACGTATTTTAAGCTATTTCCTTTGTTGAAGGACTGCATCGCTTCAGGATTCTACCAATAAACCGCAATCTAGAGTTCGCCTTACCCGTTACTTGTGTAATCTGATCATTCCATTTGAGATCATTTCGAAGAGTCACGCCCAGATACTTGACTGATGTTACCGCTTCCAAAGACTGATCATTTATTTTGTACTCATACATTAATGGGGATTTTCGCCTTGTTATACGATGTAGGTTACACTTACTGATATTGAGAGATAACTAACAGTCATCACACATTTCTGTTCCTTTTCGCCAACCAACTGTGCTACTTCCCTTGTAAGAAAGTAGGCAAAACAAATCCGTTTGTCAGAACTTCCTTATTGAGTTTATTCAGGCTTTGTGAGAACGTAGAGCTTACTCGCGTACGACTACATTAAGCTAGGGAAGAGAGCGAAAATGACACTACTCGGAGAATCCAGAAATTATGAATCCAAATTCCGTTTGAACGATCTACAAATTCGCGTACACGACAGCATAGCCGCATTATCCCAGCCGATGCATAAGGGCGTTACCTGGTTTCGGTACCTGACATGGCGTCCTTGATCAGCACATTGCAGCGGATTAGGTCATGTGTGTAACATATTGAACGGCCGCTAGCACACAATGGATGGTCCTTAACCTCTGATCCCTGGAATTCAGCTCCAAGGGCTAGCTGTGCTATAGCAAAAGCTGCGAACGCACGATTCTCGGTTGCGGCCATGGTCTGCACGCTGTGCTACAATAGAGGCGGTGCTCCGGTTTTTCCTAATTCCTAGGGGCGTGACGCTGCCGTCCGTACCCCACTCCCAGCCTCGCGCCCTCTGCCGTTCCGGTAGTCCGTCCTTTGTGAGGGGATTAGCAGCAGAGATGGCGGCACGTAGGCTCCGGCGCCAGGTCATTGACCTCGACTCCAAAGCAGTGGCCCTCAAGTCTGAGTCTCTCTGATTGTAAACCGGCTGCTATCTACCGATCCTTGGCTGCAGTCTTTAATCACTCACGCACGAGTATATATCTGAATTTACTGTCACCTCAAGCCAATTCAGATTCGCTTCCAAAAATATGATCAGTACATTTTTTTGTCGATCCTTATATGAGCAACATTTGAAATTCTTAAGGTACTGAGGATATACAGGGAACGAAAAGTTATGTGCAGCCTACACAGAAAACAATCTGCGGTTACAGGAGTTGAAGAGTACGAAAGTGAAGCAGTAGTTGAGAAGGTAGCGAGGCAGAGCTATTCAATATGTACACTAAACAAGCAGTAAGGGAAACCAAGGAGAAAATTGGAAAGGAAATAAAAGTAAAGAGAGGAGAAAGAAAAACTGTAAAGTTTGCCGGTTACATTCTAATTCTGTCAGATTCAGTAATAAAACAAGGCTAATGGAGTGTAGTCGCAGTAAATTTGAACTTTAACTGGAAATTGCTGGAAGTAGACCCTGAAAGTAGTAGAGCAGCCTTGTTATTTGACGAGCAAAAAACTGACGATAGTAGAAATAGAAAGGTTGTAAAATGTAGACTTGTAATAGCAAGGAAAGATTTTCTGAAAAATACAAGTATGTTACTGTCTAACGTATACTGAACTGTTAGGAATTGTTTTCTGAAAGTATTTAAAGTGTAGCGTAATGCGGAAGCGAAACATGGAAGATCACATGTACACACTAAAAAAGAGTAGAAACTTTTGAAAGAGAGTGCTACGCAAGAGTGCTGACGAGAGGAAAGGTAGATCGGATAATTCGTGTACAGGTAATGAATGACGCGCGCGAGAAGAGAGCATTACGCACAACGTGCCTGAAAGAAGGGATAGATTGATGGGACAGACACCAAGAAAATGTCAATCTGATGATGGAGAGAGTTGGAGGCCAAAGCTTGATTATATAAAGAGGGTTCAAGTGGATTTTGGTTGCACTAGTTACCCACAGGTGAAGAGGTTCGCTCACACAGTACATCTAATAGCGTGGAAAGCTGCATCAAAACTGTCTTCAGACAGAAGCTCACAACAAACAATGTTCCCGTACCTGCAGAAAGCATAGCGAAATTTGTGATCGCCCGTTCGATACAAGATTCTTAATTTGCGGTACTCAAAATATTTTAATCAAAGTTTTACAATTATCAGTGACATTTTAATGCTGAAAGAGCTCCTAAGGTATGGGGCCGTTTTAGGTTTTTGGCACATGTAATTCTTTGCTGATGTAAAGTCACTAGAAAATTGTTAGCTAATGCATGGGTTGCAGATGATCTGCGCTTAGTGCAAAGTCTGGTTCAAAAATGGTTCAAATGGCTCTGAGCACTATGGGACTTAACATCTGAGGTCATCAGACCCCTAGAATTTAGAACTACTTAAACCTAACTAACCTAAGGACACTTTTTTTTTTTTTTTTTTTTTTTTTTTTTTTTTTTTTCCACTTGCCGCCCTGATTTTACGACCCACCACCTAAGTGCTTAAGGTGGGTCTATTTTGACCACTTGGCCGCTACGACCGGTGTGCGGACTCTGATGTAGTTGATGAAACTCACACCAGTTCCCGCATCCGGTCGCACCGTTGCCCGTGTCCCGCCACGTGGAGGCGGGTCTGTGCTTTTTTTTTTTTTTTTTCTTTTTTCTTTTTTCTTTACTTTGGCAGCTTTCCCAAAACCGATTTAACAAAAATTTTACAAAAATTAATGTTGAATTGGAAGAAGGAAATACAAGGAATAGTTTAGTCTGAAGAGGAGAAAAGACGATAGGAAAGGAAGAGATGATAGTCCCACCACCGTAGGGGACTGAGGATGAGCGTCTTGGGATTTATCTTCAAGCCTCTGATCCTCAGTCCCCTAACCTTAGCCTAGGAAGTTCTATTCTATTCTAGTTGTGGCGTTTGATATCTCTATTTATGTTCTATCTGGTTACTTGTATACAGGTTTAGAGTGCCGTGGTAGCTGATGGCAATTGCGACGGTGCGCCGACACTGTTTATGTCTAATTTTATACATTAATCTATTGTCAGTTTTAGGTCTACTTATGTAAGTCTATTGCATGTCAGTTGTTTTATATTGAGACTTAGTTTAGTTCTTCCACACTATGGTGTCTGTCTGGGTGCTGCATATAGGTTTATTGTCTGTGTGGTCTTCTGTTCCTGTATTCTTTGTGGCATTCGTCAGAAATTTTGTCTGTTAGTGCGTTCAGTATGTCCCAAAGTTCAGGTGTTCTGATCGCGTCGTATATGTGTTCCTCTGTCTGTAAGTGTTGTATCCCAGGTGTGTTCCTGTGCTGTCTGTATTTCCCGCAGAATAGGATTGTGTGTTCGGGGGTTCCCATACCTCCACATGTACACGTTGATGTGTCTCTAAGACTCACGCGATTTAAGTGCGTGGGATAAGGTCCGTGGCCAGTCAAGAAATGCACCATGCCGCGGCTAGGATCGGCATGTTTCATTCTTAATCTTTCCGTTATGTTCGGAAAAAATGTATAGACTCTCCGTCCCTTATCACTTGTGCCCCATTCCTGTTGCCATGTGTCGATTTTCCATTTTTTGAGGTCCCGCTTATTGTTCAGCGGGGAACCAGTCAATATGTTGACCTGGTCTAGTCTACCCATCTTTAACCAGTACAGAGCGGCCCGATATTTGATTGTGATATCTATCGGGAAAATTCCTAGCACGACACACAGTGCTTCAACTGATGTAGTGCCGAAGGCTCCCGATAGTCGCAGAAGGACGCTTCTCTGCCCTCGCCTAACCGCTGTTCTGTTTGTGACGAGGTTGAGTCTGTGCGCCCATGTACTGGCCGCAAAGCTTAGCACTGATTCGAAGAGTGCGCAGTGGTAAGTTCGTGTGACTGACAGAGGAAGTCTGTATTGTCCTGAATTAATCCTTGCCAGTTTATGTAGTAATTTTTCTGCCTTGTTTGTTGTTATTCTGATATGTTCATGGAAGTTCAGCTTCTCATCTATGTATACGCCCAAGTAGCGGGTTACCGTCATTCTCTTTATGTTGTTGTTCTGTATTTTAATAGATGGATTGCGTCTGAGTTGCCCTTTGAGCAGTGTGTATGTTGTTTTGTTGCCCGCTATCTTGAGTTTGTTTGTGTTGCACCATTGTGTTATTGCCTGCAGTGTGCCACTCGCCTTCTCCTCTAGCTGGGCTCTTGTATTTGCTGAGATGACCACCAGTAGGTCATCTGCATAGGCGACAGCACCGTCTGTCCTCATATCCTCCTCCAGCAGTTGCAGGAGAGGTTCAAAAATTATGTCCCAGAAGATGGGTCCACAGATCGATCCCTGCGGACATCCCTTGGTAATTTTCCTTATTACCTTCCGGTTGCCCACGCGCCATTCCACTATTCTGTCTCTGCAGTAGTCTAAAAGACTGTTGTATAGGGCTGCGGGTACTTCCATCTGGCGTAACCTCAGAAACAGTGCTGGCCACCACAGGTTGTCAAATGCTCCTGCGATGTCTATCATGATTGCCAAAGAGTATGTTTTATCTGTGTTTTGTGTGATTTCTAAAGCTCTGTTTATTGCATCATCGATGCTTTTCCCTTTCCGAAATCCAAACTGGTGGGGATTCATTCCAAGTAGGGTTCTGTGAGCCTGCAAGCGGTCACACAGTAGCCTCTCTTGGATTTTTGCCATGGTGTTTATGAGGCATATTGGTCTGTAGGATTTCGGATCTGATTGGTCTCTGTCTGATGATTTTCGTATGATGACTGCATTTGAGGTTTTCCAGACTGTCGGTACACGGCCTAGCCTTAAGGCGTCGTTTAGTAGTTCTGTTAAGTATGGGGTGATCTGTGGTGCTAGCCTCTTAAGCACTTCTGCATGGATCCTGTCGGGTCCAGGTGCTTTTTTATTCTTTAGCTCTCTTATCGCTACCGCAACTTCCTCGTGCGCAAAGGGACAGGTGACGGCGTCGGTGTTATACTGTTCATGAAGTTCTTGTCTGAGTGTGATCTGTTCCTGTGTGTCTGAGTCTGTGGCATCTTCCGGGAGGAGTTTGTTCAGCAGATATTGTGCTGTGTTTCTCCATCCCACTGTCATTGTGCCGTCTTCCTGCCGTAGCGTGCTTAATGCCAATGGGGTCTTTATTTTTTCTGTCAGGATCTTGTATTGTTCCCCCCAGATATTCTGTTGTGTGTGTGTGGTCAAGTAGCTCTCCCAATGTTGTTTCCTGGTCTTAAATAATGTCTTTTTGAAGAGTTCTTTGGCTTCCCTATATGCAGCTAGTCTCAGTAGTTTGTCTCTTTGTATCCATGTCCTCTGGTATAGTTTTCGTTTCCTTGTCATGTCACGTTTGAGTCTGGTTAATTCGTCTGACCATGGTGTTTCCCGTTGTTTGCTGTGTGTGTGCGTAGGTATTGCTGTTTCTTGTGCTGTTTGGATGATTTGTGTCAGTTTGTGTGCTCTGTAGTCCACGCTTCCCTGTATGTTGTATATATTCTCATTTTGAACAATTTGTTGTAGTCTGTCCCAATTCGCTCTTTTAAAGTTGAAGTGTGTCGTATTGTGTGTGGTGCGATAATTGTTTGTTGTGAGACTTATTTCTATTATGTTGTGATCACTTGTGGTCAGAGAGTCGTGTATGGTCCATCTTTGCAGTCGTCCTAATGTTCTGTCATTCGCCAGAGTAATATCGATTTTGGTGGCAGATCCGCCTGGACCTCTGTATGTAGGTGTAGGTCCGTCTTCGTTTATAATATGTAGTTGTGTCTCCTGTATGACGTCGTTGACTTTCCGTCCTCTGTCGTCCGTTCTGTCCGAGTGCCATAGTGTGGATTTAGCGTTGATATCTGCACATATAATTAGGTTCTTATTTCTAGAGTATTCAGCAATGTCTTGTATCATATGTAGGTATGGCTCTATGTCGTCACTGTACTGTGCGTATAGTGATGAGACCACCCATGTGTCTCGACCCTTAGTTATTTCTGCTGTGGCCAGATGACTGTTACATAGCTGCGTAATCTTAGTGATATTTAAAGTTTTGTTGAGGACAACTATGGCAGCCTTGTAGTTTCGTCTGTCTGAGATTGTGACAGCGTCCCAGGGTAGGTTAGTTAAGTTTCCCTGGGTTGTCACATAAGGTTCTTGCAGGCAAAGAATATCCGCCTGCAAGTCCAGAGCTACTCGCGGCAGTTCTGCACTAACGAGTGTGCTTCTATTAGCATTAAGTTGTATTATTTTCATGGGTGTTTCACATGAAGGTAGAATTTGTGTCCTGTTTGCGAGTAGTCAAAGTCAGTTCTGCCATGTGCCCTCACTTGGTCCTTGTACACTTGGTGTGGGTTATATGTTTCCCCCCTCCGACTACACGCTAGTATGACTAATTTTTCTAGCTCTGCTGGGTCTGTAGGTATGTTTGCGGTCTTAAAAGTCATTCTGTCAGATTGTTCAGTGGTCGGGAAGCATACATAGCTGCCTAATGGGTGAAGTAGTCTGGTTAGCAGTCTTTGTGCTGTGATGAAAGTATCCTTATATTCTAGCCTACTTAGTCTTAAGTTTAGTTCTACATTGTTGTAGTCAGCATGCCATGGTGTTTGGCCGACTTTTCTCTTCTGCTCTTTTTCTACATATGGGATGATTCCGCTATATTTATCTCGAAGTGCAGATGTCACCGGTGTGGTGTCTTGTTCCGTCTTCAATGGTGGTGAGGCTGATGAGCTGTTACCTGCGGCTCTTCTTCTTTCACCTTTACTTTTTCTTATGTTTACACTACCTATTGCACTGTCGTCACCTTTCTTTTTGCTATCACTATCTGTACACTCATCGTCACTATCGTGATTACCCGTAAGTAGGTTTGTGTCAAGGACTACTACCTTTTTCTTATATGTCTCGTTACATCCGGTCATCTGTTGTGTTTCATTATGTTGTTGAGGTGTTATGCGTTGTTGTGTATGATCTGCAGGGTTAATTATCCCTCCAGATACAAAATTCACTGGTTTTATATGTCCTATACATCTTTTTGTATTATACCTTTTTGGTGTGTTGTCATTTACTCTTTCTTCGCTGCTAGCTTTGGCATAATCAGGTGTTGCGTGAGATTTCTGTGTATTGTCCATTTGTTCGTTTTCCGTGTGTTTGTTTAGGTTTACAGACTTGTCTGTGTTCGTGTTTGTTTGTGTGCTATTGTTTTGTATTCGATCGGTGTTGTTGTGTGGATTGTATAGCACTTCAAATTCCAGCTCGTCAATTCTTGCCTGCAGTGATTGCTGGTAGCTGACCCAGTATTGCATCTGTTTTTTAAGTTGTTTGGCTATGTTATAATGTATAGCTCCATTAAGTACCATGTCATCGATGAAGTCCATGGTATTTATATAACTGTCATGTAATGCGTGCATACCTTGAAGAGATGGGATATCGTCTGTGTGTGTGGGGTGAGTGGGAAGCAGTCCCATCTGCCTGCGCCAGCTTATAGCTCTTTGGTGGTTTCGATTAATAGTCGATGGTGATTTATAGTTCGTTTTTTGCATTCTTGATTGGGGCAGTGTTGGGCTGCTTTCATTCTCCATAATCGAAGCTCTGTAGCAGTCGATCTTGGAGGAATTTATGTGTTTGACAATCAAGACCTCTTCGTCTGGCACACAATTTGCCTCGGATTCTGCAGGGGATGCAGATGTCTTGTTCTGCTAGTTTGCACTGATTTCTTATGTGGCCCTTCCCTTTGCAATTGGAGCACGTGATTTCGGTGTCTTTACACTGCTTTGTGGTGTGTCCAATATCACAGCACTTGTAGCAGGTGGGGACTTGGGCGAAATTTTTGACAGTTAGAGACTGGAAATCTATATAGACCTAAGGACAGCACACACATCCATGCCCGAGGCAGGATTCGAACCTGCGACCGTATCGGTCATTCGGTTCCAGACTGAAGCGCCTAGAACCGCGCGGCCACACCGGCCGGCGCAAAGTCTGGTAAGCTAACTTCAACATAAAAAAATATATAATGCAGAACGCGTTGACTGGCGAAACATCCGATATTGTTTTATTACACGTATGGCGCTAAGTAATTGAAACAAGCCACAACCGTCAGATATCTAGAACTGTAGACCCGGAGAGATTTAAGGAATTCTTCTTCATCTCATCTGGACACGGGGAAGTACATGCCACTCAGATTTATCGGAAAAATCCTGGTGAAGTGTAATTCACCAACGAAGAAGGGCCCTTAGTGTTCGGAGTACACTAAGTATAATTGTTGGTGGTAATTCTTAAAGAAAATAGCGACTAGGTTCAAGAAATTTTTGTTTTCTTCCTCAGGTATATTTCAACCTCTTAAGTTGGGTGGCATAAATAATTCTATGGCAACTGAGAGAAACGTGGCAGAGTTTGAGTACTGTAAACTAAACGTACATTCAAAATTCATCTCGTACAGAAATTATTATAACAAACTGTAACAGAAAATAAATACAGTTCCTAATAGTGTTTTGCCTAACGCCTTTAACGTTGGCAAAAAACCACAACGTCTGAAGTGTTACAGATTAAGAGTAATACACTCTCTAATTATGGGGTGAAAATGCTGTCTGTTCACGTACAGATCCCCTTAAAGCTCCGTGGTGTTGAAACCAACCCATCTGTCGAGGACAGCAGAGGGCAGAGGGTCAGGAAAGAAATGTCATGGTTGTGCCTTTATTGAAGGAGTCTTACCGGCATACATCGAACTCCGTTTAGGACAAGTATATCTTTCACGGTGTTGGAACGGTGATTCGAAACGTGCTCCTCGCGAATGTGATCCTGGTGTCTTAATCCTGCGTCAGCTCGTTCGGTAGCCCCCGCGTTTTGGAAATGGTATGGCTGGAAGTGGGTGATCTCGCAGACAGACAGCCATAGCGAGGAGAATAAGGACGACAGTGACCCACTATTACGATCCAAAGCCACAATAAAATTAATCAAGGCAAAGTTGAATTTGGGGTGGGAATAAATAGGTATGTGGAAGCAGACCTGTTGGAATGAGGAACCAACTCCATTCTGAATAAATTCAACGAGTGCCAACAGACGGCAGGGTATGAAATGTCCAAGCAGGATCACGAGCTGTGGGAAGGAGTCCATCAACACCAGTCACAAAGCACGCGGGTGGTCCTCCCGCGAGATTCCAGCTGCAATGGCAACTTTACTGCTGGGCCGTCGCGAATGAAGCGTGCACATAACGGCCAGTCCAGGGAAGGCTGTCCGGAGCTGTGAGAGCCGGAGGAATGTAGATGTGGAGACGAAAGAGCCTCTGATTACTCGATCCGTCCAGAGGCGAGCCGCGGCCGGCCACCCATGGCGGCATTGTGCGCCTGGACGACGCGCTGCGCTGAGGCACTTCTCGCCGAATGGCCTATCGTTCCAGGGGTACTTAAGCGAGGCAACTGACACCGCAGCAGTAATCACTGCGTCCCGACTATCTCTAACGAAACGGTAATGGCTCTGAGCACTTAGGTCATAAGTCCCCTAGAACTTAGAACTACTTAAACCTAACTAACCTAAGGACATCACACACACCCATGCCCGAGGCAGGATTCGAACCTGCGACCGTAGCAGTCCCGCGGTTCCGGACTGCAGCGCCAGAACCGCTAGACCACCGCGGCCGGCGAAACGGTAATATTTTGTCACTGCATGATTTGTGTGCAATAAGCCACTGCCAGACACAATTTGGAATTTTAGGATTTCCAATGCAGGCAACGCGCCCGCCCTGTATCCACCATAATTGTACCTTAGATTTACGCACTGTATAATAATATTAAATTTATGTGGTCTGATTCGGACCATAATGCCGAAAGAGGAAGAATGTTTGCAGACACGGACATTTCAGAATAAAAATATCTTGGTTGCGACATTATGAAGTACCAGTTTCGCAACCAAGACTTTTTACTCTGAAATAATTCGGAACTGGTTGGTGTAGCACCCTACCACATTAGCATGGTCTAATTTTTTCATTATAGATGTGTTGGTTTGGTGGACGTGTTGACGTCACTGAAATCGGGCAGCCACTATTCCCACCCCCCTCTCCACACGTCCTTCTGTCTCTCTCTTATCCTCTTTCTCAGTCTGTCTGTCTCCCTCTGTCTCTCCCTCCTTCCCCCTCCCTTCCTCCCTCTCACTCCCTTCCCCTCCCTTCCTCCCTCTCACTCCCTTCCCCTACCCACCTCTCTCTCTCTCTCTCTTTCATCCCTCCCCCCCCCCCCCCACCAACGTCCTCACACACATAGGCATACGCTTTAGCTTTTGACCGCAGTTTATTGTTCACTCAGAACAAGGCAAGTCATTCTTAACGGAGGGAAATCTACTACTTTAAATCTTCAGGCGTACCCCAACGGAGTGTTAAAGCTCCATTACTTTTCACAGTCATAATGCGTGAATACGAAAAGCTGATGCTACGGTCGCAGGTTCGAATTCTGCCTCGGGCATGGATGTGTGTGATGTCCTTAGGTTAGTTAGGTTTAAGTACTTCTACGTCTAGGGGACCGATGACCTCAGATGTCAAGTCCCTTGGTGCTCAGAGCCATTTGAACCTTTATTTTTGAACGAAAACTGAAGTACTGACTTTTAATATTAATTGTACAAGGAGGTCAATGGAAGTTATGTCATTCGAAAGCTCTTTTGCCGCAGATGCCCACAAAAAGAAGCCGGCCTGTGTGGCCGAGCGGTTCTAGGCGCGTCAGCCTGGAACCGCGCGACCACTACGGACGCAGGTTCGAATCCTGCCTCGGGCATGGATGTGTGTGATGTCCTTAGGTTTGTTAGGTTTAAGTAGTTCTAAGTTCTAGGGGACTGATGACCTGAGATGTTAAGTCCCATAGTGCTCAGAGCCATTTGAACCACAAAAAGAAGGTAACATGTGTACCTAGCCGTTAAGAGAGGTGAAAGGGAGTAGACACACAGACACACGTCAGAAAAGGTTTCCCCTGTCTCTCACACTGCTACCAACTTCTGTCCCACTTACCGATCAGGTGCTATGGTAGAAGAGCCACACTAAAGTTTCAACATTTCGTGAAACCGCAATGGTTCCACTGCAGGAACACACGCATACCGGCAGTTTCTGCGACAACTGCTAGGTCGTTGGTGCTGTCAGTAACAGAAAACAAAATACAGTAGTAACGAAGCCTTCGGGAGCAACCAGAGAGTAAGGGAAAAAGCGATCTGTACAAAATGTTGTTTATTAGCGTCATTTTTTTCGCTTACTTTTTTCTTACAGTAAATTGGACGGTTTTCATTTGTCAACGTTACCACAAAATTTTAAGTAAGTTCCTAATTTGCAGTTTATTCATTTTCAGTAGCTACAACTTCCCTTACTACACGAAGCTATATTTGCTGTATTCTACGCCTCGAAGAACACTAAGCGGTCGAGCTGAAAGGGAAAGTGTTAAAGAGTATGCTAATAGGAATAATATGGACAGTGACAATAATTCAATTGTTGTTTTGAAAGATACACTTAAATGTGCGCTCAACGTAATTCAAAATATTTTTAAGATTAATAACTGCGGCTTAATGAATTTACAGTGCAGAGTTTGCAACGTAAAACATTTCGCATTTGAGGTTACTTTACGTGATAAAAAGCTATTCACAAACTGCCTGTTTGCTTCTGTCTCGGGTTCTTCGGCCGACGTTCATCTAATGATTTTACTGACGTTTCGCCAGCACGAGTGGCTGGCATTGTCAAAGCTTCACCCTGCATTGCTATCAGTGAAGCTTTGACAATGCCAGCCACTCGTGCTGGCGAAACGTCAGTAAAATCATTAGACGAACGTCGGCCGAAGAACCCGAGACAGAAGCCAATAGGCAGTTTTTCAACAAGTGGCCACGAAAGCCTTAAGAATTTTGTAAAAGCTATTCACATTGTATTGTCAGAAGATAACAATTAATTTACCGCTGTTAATATAAAACTTATTTTTCAACGCACTGCATCAAGGTTTCATTTCAAATGATCGAACAATTAGGGTGAAAGCAAAGAACTATTTCAATAACATTCGTTGTTACAATGCAACATTTACTATGGTCAGTTCTGACGCTAAGATTTCAGACACAGTACTTGGAGTGCATCATCTCACGATACATGAGACACAGAAGAATCTGCATGCGAATAAATACCAAATAATTTATTACATAAAAAATTGACTTTTGTTTCTTTATAAACACAATTGGTCGAATTTCGACCAAAGGCTATACCAGTATACACACAGGTGACAAAAGTCATGGGATAGTGATATGCATATATACAGATAACGGTAGTATCACGTACACAAGGTATAAAAGAACAGAACAATGGCGGAGGTGTCATTTGTACTCAGGTGATTCATACGGAAAGGGTTCCGAAGTGATTACGGCCGCACGACGGGAATTAATAGAATATTTTTAGCATTGTGCAGCAGAGTCATCAACTATAAACTGTAATTATATTAAATTTCAGCTTCCAGTTATATAAGCAAAGAAACTTTACCTAGGTTTCGGCTATAGTAATGTAGCCTTCTTCAGAAATGCCACAATATAAAATTAAATTAAAACATGCCAGATATTGGCCTCGTCAGATTTAAAATATTAGTACACCAGTACACAGTCATAAAACTGCGCCACTTCTACTAATGTTTTGCTGTTAGGTAACACCAACGGGCCGGACAGGTGGGCCGCGGGCTCTGAGTCGTAACCTAGGTAAAGTTTCTTTGCTTATGTAACTGGAGGCTGAAATTTAATGGAATTAATAGACTTTGAACGTGGAATGGTAGTAGGAGCTAGACGAATGGGAAATTCCATTCCAGAAATCGTTAGGGCATTCAATATTCCGTTAAGAGTGCGCCGAGAGTACCAAATTTCAGGCATTACCTCTCACCAAGGACGATGCAGCAGTGGCCGAAGGCCTTCACTTAACGACCAAGAGCAGCGGCTTTTGCGTGGACTTGTCAGTGCAAGCCGACAAGCAACTGTGCGTGAAATAATCCCAGAAATCAATGCGGGACCTACGACAAAAATATCCGTTAGGACACTGCGGAGAAATTTGGCGTTAATGGGCTATGGCAGCAGAAGACCGACTCGAGTGCCTTTGCTAACATCTCCTTGGCTTGTGGCGATATCGGTTGGACCCTAGACGATGGCCGGCTAGATGAGTCTCGATTTCTATTGGTAAGAGCTGATGGTAAGCTTCGAGTGTGGCGCTGACCCCATTGAAGCCATGGACTCAAGTTACCAACAGAGCACTGGGCTAGCTGATAGTGCCTTCGTAATGGTATGGCTGTGCTTACGTCGAATGGAATGGATCCTCTGGTCCAACTGAACCGATCATTGACTGGAAATAATAATTTTCGGCTACTTGGAGACCATCTGCAGCCATACGTGGCCTTCATGTTCCCAAACAACGGTGGTATTTTTATCGATGACAGTGCGCCATGTCACCGGGCCACAATTGTTCGCGATTGGTTTGAAGAACGTTCTGGACGATTCGAACGAGTGTTCTGGCCACCTATCGGGATGGACGTAATCGAGAGGTCAGTTCGTGCACAAAATCCTGCACCGGCAACACATTCGCATTTATGGACGGCTATAGAGGCATTATGACTCAATATTTCTGCAGGGGACTTCAACGACTTGTTGAGTCCTTGCCCCGTCGAGTTGCTGCACTACGCCGACAAAGAGAGATCTGACATGGTATTATGAGGTGCCCTATGACTTTTGTCACCTCAGTGTGCATAAATCACCAAGTGGATGACTTCGGAAAGCCATTCAGGCTGTTCGCAGATGATGCTGTTACATACAAACAAGTCACAATGCTGGAAAACTGAAGCGAAATGCTAGACTAGCTGCAAGAGGTAGATGCTTGGCGCAAATAGTGACAGCTGACCTTCAATATAAATAAATGTACGGTATGTTACATCCCCTTAGAAAAATTTATGAATTACTGTGCTGGTAAACCTCTTACGTTATTTGATTTTCTAACAGCTGAGCAAAACTGAACGTACTCAGGCATTTCTCTCTTTACTTATTCTGATCAACACTAAACTGACACACAATTTTATTTTTTAGCGCAACGCAATGTGGCTTTCAGTAATCCCTATATAAGAATGGCCTTGACTAACAATAACCTATACCTTTCATGAATCACTTACCTCACAAAAATCTTCGTTACTCGAACTACTGCAATACAGCTAGCGCCAATACTGACAGCTAAATAAAAGATTCTAACTACTGAAGGCACTAACTACTGATAGGCATAGTTAGCAAATGAAAGATTTTGATAGAGAACAAACAATGTATTTACCTTAACAGTGTTCAAAAGTCATCATATATATATATATATATATCTCAGTTCATGATATCCAATATTACAAATTTACTCTTTCCGATGGCCACACGTCCAGATCGTCCGGTCTCAAAATTCTGCCATCTCTCCCTGGCGCCTCACCTACAACTACGCAACGCTATGCGCCGTTCACATCAAACTGCCCAACACTACAATAGCAAATATTCCAACAATGCAAATCAGCCACAGACTGCACACAGCACAGTCAGTGATTTTTATACAGAGCGCTAAGTGTCGTTACCAACATAAAAACCTAAACAGCCTACTTACAGGTATAGTGCATAAATAGGGAAAAATATCCATAGTTGTAGAAAAATCACTGGAAACAGTCACGTCTACAAAATATCTGCCAGTATGCGTACGGGGCGAATTATAGTTCAGGAACCACGTAAGACAAATCACATGTAAGGCATACGCCAGATTCCTCAGAAAGTGTAGTCCACCCACAAAGCTGGTAGCTTACATATCCTCCTTCGACCAATATTTTAATATTGCTCGTCAGGATGGGATCCGTACCAGATAGGACTGATAGAGGAAATAAAGAAGATCCAAAGAAGAGCAGCGCGTTTCGTTACTGGTTCATTTAGTACGAGCCAAAATGTCACGGACATTTTCATTCAGTTCCAGTGACAGATGCTACAAGAGAAGCTTAATGCATCGCATTGTAGTTTTCTATTAAAATTCCGAGAGCAGACATTTCTAGAAGAATAAACCAGTTTATTGCTTCCTCCTTGGTATACCTAGTGAAAAGGTGACAAAGGTAAACTTAGAGACCTTCTAGCTCACTCCGAGGAGTGTCAACAATCGTTCTTCCCGAGGATCGCTCGCGACTGCAGCAGGATTGGGGGAGGGTGCTGACGGAAGTACTCAAGGAATCCTCCACCAGATATCAGAAGGTTGCTTGCGAGTGAAGGTGTAGATCTGTAGCAACCGCCAGCTGGCCAGGTCAGCGTGTGGTCTGCATTAATTCCACCCTCTGCCGCTGAGGGTGCAGATTTCCGGTTTGAACGATCGTCAAGTCTTGTTTTCGAAGGCACCAGTGGTGGTGTGGAATTTCTAGATTGGGCGTCTACTGGACAGCGCAGGTGTCGTAATAGTTGCGTAGCGGACTTCAGTGCACTACTTTTAACGGACCGAAGGCACACAATTATTACTTTGGCTGTATTTGCCAAAACTACTGCTTCGTATTTTAGGGTGAGCCATGGCAACGCCTGAAACAACTCAACGTCTACGTATGATCACAAGGAGGAGGCCGGATACGACTCTGGATAAAGTGGCCTTACCTGGTCGGATATACAGGGTGTACATAAAGTCCGGGAACACTTTCAATTAGTCGGCCGAAGTGGCCGAGCGGTTCTAGGCGCTTCAGTCTGGAACCGCGCGACCGCCACGGTCGCAGGTTCGAATCCTGCCTCGCGCATGGATGTGTGTGATGTCCTTAGGTTAGTTAGGTGTAAGTAGTTCTAAGTCTAAGGGACTGATGACTTCAGATGTTAAGTCCCATAGTGCTTAGAAACATTTGAATCTTTGAACACTTTCAATTATTTATTGCACAAGAACCAAACAGGGTACAGATATCATACATATGTCATTTTGAAGAGAAACCCTGAATTTTTTTTCATCTATCCGCCACAGAGGTAATCTGCCGATAGTAAGCGCTAGTCGCAAACATGGCGAGTTCACGTGCGGAGCGACCTTTCTGTGTGTTGGAGTTCAACAAAAATAAGTGTGCTACAGCTGTTCACCAGATCTCACTCCGGGTGAACTTTTTCTGTGGTGCGCCTGCAGCGCCTTTCTTGGGCTTGTGACGATATCGGTTGGACCGTAGACGACTGGAAAGCTGCGGCCTGGTCAGATGAGTCCCGATTTCAGTTGGTGAGAGCTGTTAGTAGCGTTCGAGTGTGGCGCAGACCCCAATGAAGCCATGGTCCCAAGTTGCCAACAAGGTATTGTGCAAGCTTGTCGTGGCTATGAGCTGTGTTTGCATGGAACGCACTAAGTCCTCTGGTCCAACTGACCCGGTCGTTGACTGGTTCAAATGGCTCTGAGCACTATGGGACTCAACTTCTGAGGTCATTAGTCCCCTAGAACTTAAAGCTAGTTAAACCTAACTAACCTAAGGAGATCACACACATCCATGCCCGAAGCAGGATTCGAACCTGTGACCGTAGCGGTCTCGCGGTTTCAAACTGCAGCGCCTAGAAGCGCACGGCCACTGGAAATGGCTATGATCGGCTACTTGGAGACCATTTGCAGCCAGTCATGGACTTCAAGTTCTCAAACAATGACCGGGGCACAATTGTTTGCAATTGGTGTGAAGAACATTATGGACTTTTCAAGGGAATGATTTGGCCATGCAGATGGCCCTACATGAATACCATCGAACATTTATAGGACATAATTGAGAGGTAAGATCGTGCACAAGATGCTGCACTGGCAACACTTTCGCAGTTATTAACGGCTATAGAGGCAGCATAGCTCAGTATTTCTTCAGGGGGCTTCCAACGACTCGTCGAGTCTACTTGACGTCGAGCTTCTGCACTACACCGGGCGAAAGGAGATCCGACACGGTATTAGATAGTGTCCCATGACTTTTCTTACCTCAGTGCTTTCTGCCCTTTGAGAATATTATGCAACAGTGCGATGTGGCATTACGTGGGGATCACACCAACAAGCGCTCACTGTGGGGGGACGTGAAGAGAACAGGTCATCGTTCGTCAAGTCATTTCCGTGAACAAAGCGCATCTTGCAGATCTTTTCACGAGACCTCTGACTCACCGGAAAGCGAACGTTGCCTTGTGCAACTTAATGGCTGTCGTGGCGTCTCCGACGGGAGCTTTACGGCCTCCGCCAGCGCCGGGTGAAACCTCAGCGACTCGTTAGAGCGGACACACACGCGGCCGACAATGAGTCGTCAGCGCTTCGTGCCGCCGCAGACCGCGGCTGAACTGCGCTGCAGCTCAGCAGACGGCCGTCTCGAGCAGAATTACCAGGTTAACCCGTGCTGGGGACTGCTTTTCAACTGAAGACATTAACGTTTAACACTCTATTAGACTCACGCGTTACTTCTGTAACGGAAGGGTACAGAAGATGGCTCCAGTTCTAACCAATAGTTGATCAGTGATAAATGTAAAAGATATTTGTACGTGATACAACAATTAAAGTTTGTAGTGAACCACCCTCTTGGTGTACAAACATTCTCGGGTTTCAAGCCGCGTCAAGTGGTTTACTGCCCACGAGCTTTCGGCAGAGATCTCCTCTGCCATTGCCAAATGGATGACTGTCGTGTGGTTGTCATTGACGTTCTTATATAGCCGCGCCATCGCTCGTGTTGTCGCTCGTGACGTCACTGGTGCTCGGTCCCGCACCATATATGGCAATGTTTTGGCTGCGCGACAGCCGGGCCCGCTTCAACTCCCTCATAGTCAGCTCGTTCCATTAAGGGGGGTAGGACGTCAAACGGGCCGACTTGGAGCAGGAGAGGCACCACAGGACATTTTATTTTCAACTGTCTATACTTTTACAAGAAAATTCATAAAACTTTGTCAGCATGGCTAGGAAGGATTCAGGATTCACACTCATATCAGTAGAAGTGCAAAAACGTTACAAAATAAATTTTTTTTAGATATGAAATTTCATCATTTTTTCACTTACTGTTGGCTGCATTTGTTGCTATAGCTACATTTTTCTTCACAGGTAAGAGAGATTCTTTGATGAATTTTGCACAGCATACAAACCATACTTACAGGTGTATGAAAATCTAGAATTTTCCAAATCTATTAAAAACTGTGGTAAAAATTGGGATAATTAACTACAAAATTTGTTTTTTTTTCTAAACATAAAGTTTAAAACGTAACAGCTCATTCATTTTTTCATAAATTAAATAGATTCTAGAGCTTCAGACATCTGTAAGTATGGTTTGTATGCTGTGCAAAATTCATCGAACAGTCTCTCTTAGTTATGAAGAAAAGTGTACCTATAGCAACAAATGCAGCTAATAGTAAGTGAAAAAATGATGAAATTTCACATGTAAAAAAAATTATTTTGTTATGTTTTTGAACTTCCGCTGCTACGAGCATGAATCCTGAATCCTTCATGCAGACAAAGTTTTATGAATTTACTTGTAAAAATATGGACAGTGGAAATTAAAATGTCCTGTGGTGCCTCTCCTGCTCCAAGTCGGCCCGTTTGACGTCCTAACCCCCTAAAGACAGCAACATTGCCCTTGTCAGCTGTTAGGACGACGGTGAGAGGATCATTCTGGAGAGCACGGAGGCCACTGCGTTCAGCTCTAGTCGTTTTTGAAGCTGGTGGTTTGGATTTTAAAAGAATACGGCTCGTTTCTCTACGAATTTCCTCAGTCACATCACTTGGAAACTTACGAACCGTTTGTTCAACACCACTCAATATGTCAGCGAAGGGGATGCTTCGTGGCGAAGGAGCAAAGTTATGTCCCTTCTTAAGTGCTGAGATGGCACCTGCGTCGATTTTACTTTCTCTCATGTTGATCACAGCACGTTCCCTAACTTTATGTTCTGCTCCATGTTGTTGCAGCAAAAGCCTACTGAATTTCCCTTACTGCTTCTCCCTTGCTCTCTGTCTCGATGATGTTTGCTGTGCAACTGTTGCTGCGTCGATCCAGTGCCAATCCAAAGCTGAAAGTGATCTTGTCAGTTGCAGGTGAACGGCCAAAAGCTCACGACCGTTTGTATCCAGCTGTTGTCTGGTGAAATGTATCCTCTCCCGCAGCAGGGCGAAGCTAGCACGGCGAAAACATCTTCTGGCTGCCGTGGTGTCGATGTGATGGTTAACGATGGTAAAACGTGGAACCGTCTTCTAATCACGGCTATGTAGCAGGAAGGTGAGCGAGCTTAGTAAATTAGACTTCTTAACGCGCAGCTTTCCCAGCCGTTTGATGCTGTGCCATGTCTCCTCCCCGTAGAGGTACGTTATGTACGAATGCATGCTTTCGCGGCGATATCCGTTCATAAAACATTCTCGGGTTTCAAGCCGCGTCAAGTGATTTACTGCCCACGAGCTTTCGGCAGAGATGTCCTCTGCCATTGTCAGCAACTGTTGCACAGCAAACATCATCGAGGCAGAGAGCAGCGGAGATGCAGAAAGGGAAATTCTAGGCTTTCGCTGCAAGAACATGGAGCAGAACATAATGTTACGGAACGTGTGTGATCAATTTAGTATTGGAGGGCAGCATGGAGGGTAAAAATCGTAGAGGGAGTCCAAGAGATGAATACACTAAGCAGATTCAGAAGGATGTAGGCTGCAGTAGGTACTGGGAGATGAAGAAGCTTGCACAGGATAGAGTAGCATGGAGAGCTGCATCAAACCAGTCTCTGGGCTGACGACCACAACAACAACACAACTTGATTGAAAGAAGCAGTCGGTTAAGAGGTCATAACCCGACGCATTTAAGGAATCGTGAATTTGGCAGTGTTAGAAGTTGTGGGAATAGTCAACGTGGACGGCATAAGGAATGTGGCGATTAAAAATTGTAGACCGAGACAAAAGCTTGACTACAGGAAGCATGTTCAAACGCATGTAAGTTGCTGTAGGCAGAGATGATGAGGCTTGCATATCATAGACAAGCTTGGTGAGCTGCATCAAACCAGTCTTCGACTGTAGGCAACAGCTTTAGAATTTCAAGGAGTGTATTCCACCTGAAAGACGAATTAAAGAAACAAAATTTGCAGAGTATTACGTACGCTAATGGAGGACGCAGTCTACAGATACTCAAAATTTGTCCAGTCACTACTCACAAGTAGCAATTGCAGAAAGAAACAAACAAACAAACAACTTCTTCTCTACTGTCTCGCGGAGTGCAATCCAAAGGCAGCGGCGTGGAATCATTGCAGAAGACCGGAGTGCGCGTCTTTTTGTGCGCAGTATCAGCACCCGGCACCTGTTGTCAGCTCGTCTGCGGTGGTAGCGGCGGTCGCGTTATTAGGTGTAATGGCGTGACGCGAGGAGTGGGGGTCCCGCAGGAGCGCCGGGAAGGTAGCCGGGCTCCCAGCGGCAGGCCGCTAATGACGGCTGGGTGCCGCGACCCCAGGGGTGCACAGCGCGCCGCAGGTCGCGCCGGACGTGGCAGCAAAGCAACGAGACTCCTGCACTGCGTCATTACGACCGCGCTCTGCGTGCGGCGTCCTCAGTGCGTAGCTCGTTGTGTGTGTCGCGCGATGTGCACTGGCCACCCAAGTACGCTTCTTAAAGAAACTAACAAGCAGACTGTACACATTTCTCTCACAGATCACATTTGCGATCTGTCAAAGGCATTTGACTGTGTAAATCACAATATCCTTTTAAGTACATTAGAATATTATGGTGTAACAGGAAATGCTGCAAAATGGTTCAAATCTTATATCTCTGGCAGGAAACAAAGGGTGTTATTAGGAAAGAGACATGTATTAAGCTATCAGGCATCATACAACTGAGAATTAATTACATATGGGGTCCCACAAGGTTCCATTTTAGGGCCCTTACTTTTTCTTGTGTATATCAACGACCTTTCATCAGTAACATTACCAGATTTTCGTTTTGTTTGCGATGATACAAACATTGCAATAAATAGCAAACCAAGCGTAGTCTTAGAAAGATCGGCTAATAAAATATTTGTGGACATTAATCACTGGTTCCTAGCCAATTCTTTGTCATTTAACTTTGAAAAACACACTACATGCAGTTCAGAACATGTAAGGGGTGTCCCACGAGTAAATGCCTAACATACGATGACAAGCAGATAGAAGAAGTGGACAGTGTTAAATTCTCGGGATCACAGCTTGATAATAAATTCAACTGGGAGGAGCACACCACAGAACAACTGAAGCGTCTTAACAACTCTCTATTTGCAATGCGAATTTTGTCAGACATAGGGACTATGCTTACTTTCATTCCATAATGTGATATGGGATTATCTTTTTAGGTAATTTATCAAGCCAAGCTAAAGTTTTTCGGGCACAAAAACGTGCAGTAAGAGTAATATGTGGTGTGAACTCAAGAACATCCTGCAGAAGCCTGTTTAGGAACTAGGGATAGTAACCACTGCTTCCCAATATATTTACTCCTTAATGAAATTTGTCATTAAAAATATATCACTTTTTCAAACCAACAGCTCAGTTCATGGAATCAGTACTAGAAATAAGAATAATCTTCACAAGGACTTAAAGTCACTTAGTCTTTTACAAAAAGGCGGCCATTATTCAGGAATACATATTTTCAACAACTTGCCAGCAGCCATAAAAAGCTTAACAACAAATGAAATTCAGTTTAAGAGAAGCCTAAAGGATTTATTGGTGGCCAACCCCTTCTACTCCACTGATGAATTTCTCAGTAGAACCAACTGACTAGTGTGTGTGTGTGGATATAACTTCTGCACAATTTCAGTGCAGTAATGTGTTCATTGTAAATAAGTGTGTGTGTGTGTGTAAGTACAATCTAACTTCTGCACCATTACAGTGCAGTAATGTGTTCATTGTAAATAAGTATTATAGTGGTTCTGTTATCACCTTATAAATTAAAAAAAAACTTTATTTTAAATTCATTGCCTTAGTGTTTGTAAAATGATTCTTTCATATAGTGTTCATTAAAAAATGACGATCATTCCACTTGGGACCTGTGGAAGGTACATTAGCTTATTTGTTTCAGTTGTAAATATTTGTCATGTATTATTGTTTTTCCTGACATGTTCCACATCCTGTAGGACCTCCTCACTACGGATCAGTTGGAATGAAGGTAAATCTAATCTAATCTGAATAGCCGCTGTGAATAAACGAAACTGTTGACAGTAGAACTTCGATTATCCGACTCCTCGGATTATCCGACCATCCGCCCTCCTCGGATTATCCGGCCATCCGCCTGCGTTCCGTGCCGACAGAGGATTGTGATCTTTCTGAAGCAATGAAAAGCCTCAATATAAAAGATGCCATTTATACAGTTGCTCAAGCTGAAGAAGCAGTTAAGAAAATCACTGTAAAAGAATCATGGAAGAAAGTTTGTCTTAGCCTAAAGCGAGAGAACGAACTTTTAGAACCTAATGAGCCAGACACTGCAGAGTTAGTCACTGACTTACAAACTGTTCAGAATTATATCCAATTTGCAGATGAACAGGAATGGCTAGCAGGAGGTGACGTTGCTGATGTTACCAATAAAGAACTTGAAAATGATCGTATCTTCAATGCTGTTCTGTAACAGTATGGTGTTGAGCAAGAGGAGACTGATGATGAAGCAAAGGAAGAAGACGAAAAGATCAACCACTCTGCAGCAATGGTTGCATTCCAGACTGCCCGCAGATATTGGGAGCAACAGCCATCAGCTACAGCTATATTGTTGGCAAAAGTGGCATGATGCAACTGCGAAGTCAAGGTTTAAGAAACTGAAACAAAAACTCATTATACAGTTTTTAAAAAGATTGTCAGTGTAAAATTTTCTGTTTTCACCCTATTTATTAGAAATGCAGTTCTTTTCTTAATTTTGATTTATTACATTGTTTTGTGCCCGGTCTCAGATTATACAACCTTTTTATGGTTCCGACCACCTTCTCGTCCCAAAAGTGACGGTTAATTAAGGTTCTGCTGTATTCCAGATACGAGGGCTACCCACAAAGTACATTACGTTTTCGTTTGTGTCCGTTAGGGGCGGGGCTAGCGCGGCCATCTTGGTGTCATGGCATTCCGCCGCTCAGTCGGCATCCTGCCGTGCTAGTGAGAGGTTCGTGCTGTACTCCGTTGAGTTACTGTGACAGTTTGAAATGTCAGCGTTAATTGAAAATGCCGCGAAGTGTGAAGTGCGTGCTGTAATAAGGTTTCTGACTGCAAAAAGCTGTACACCGATAGAAATCTATCGGCAGCTCTGTGAAGTGTATGGGGACAACATAATCACTGGAGGTGGAGTGCGTCAACGGGTCATAAAATTTAAAAATGGCCGAACTAACGTTCACGACGAAGAGCGAAGTGGAAGACCCAGCATAGTGACTGCCGAACTTGTCGATGCCGCGGTCCGTGAAAACCGTAATTTCACAATAACGGAACTCTCTATGAGTTTTCTACAAATTTCACGAAGTTTGATGCACGAAATCATTACCGAAGAGCTTGGTTACCACAAGTTTTGTGCAAGATGGATACCAAAACTCTTGACAGAGATTCACAAAAATCAGCGAATGGTTGCAGCGTTAACGTTTTTGGACGCTTACGAGAAAGATGGCGACGCATTACTCGATCGCATCGTTACTGGTGACGAAACATGGGTTAAGCATGTGAACTGCGAGACAAAATTGCTGTCAATGCAGTGGGGGCACACAAATTCCCCCCAAAAACCCAAGAAATGCATGCAGACAATGTCGGCAAGGAAGGTGATGGCGACTGTCTTTTGGGACAGAACAGATGTGATTTTTGTGGATTTCCTGCAAAGAGGCACTACAATAAAATCTCAAAGGTATTGCCAAACTCTGCACAACCTCAGAAGAGCAATACAAAACAAGCGCAGGGGAAAGTTGGGCTCAAAGTTCTTGCTGATTCACAACAACGCCCGGGCCTACACGGCAAATGCCACTCGTGAAGTTCTCGAATCTTTTAAGTGGGAGTTGTTTCCTCATCCGCCGTACAGTCCCGACCTGGCATCGAGCGACTTCCACTTATTCCCAGCAATGAAGAAGTGGTTGGCTATGCAGCGTTTTGATGACGACACACAAATTCAAGAAGACGTAACCACGTGGTTGAAGGCGCAGGCGGCCGAATTTTACGACGAAGGAATTTCCAAGCTCGTCCATCGCTACGATAAGTGCCTTAATTTAAATGGCAACTATGTAGAAAAGTAGTATTTAAGTGTGGCTTTCATCTGTATATAATAAAACAATTTTCCAATACTTTATTTATTTTCAATTCAAAAACTTAATGTACTTTGTGGATAGCCCTCGTGTTAAGATTTTTGTATTTTTTTTATTATTATTTGCCTCACAAGAAGTTAAAGAAGGGCATACCATCACCCCTTGTATTTTTTTTTTGGGAGATAGGGGTCATTTACTGGTGGAATAATATTAGCTGGTGAATCATTCTGATTCGTTACAACGCAGACGAATGTGTGTTAATGAAGCAATATTACGTATTTATACGTATTTATCGTACATATCTACACTACTACATAAAGACAAGTGTCGTTTAACTTTGTTACCAAAAGTCTCGAAAAGTTCTTGACCGACTTAATCCAAATTCTTACTCGATACTCCAATAAACTTTCAGACGGGCATATGCAGCATATTTTGAATACACGTGCGATATAAATAAATATATACAGTGAAAAAAAATGGTTCAAATGGTTCTGAGCACTATGGGACTTAACTTCTGAGGTCATCAGTTCCCTAGAACTTAGAACTACTTAAACCTAACTAACCTAAGGACATCACACACATCCATGCCCGAGGAAGGATTCGAACCTGCGAACGTAGCGGTCGCGCAGTTCCAGACTGTAGCGCCTAGAACCGCTCGGCCACTCCGACCGGCTATACAGGGAAAAGGTGTCAGCAAATATCTAGAAAAGCTCCTGACAGATTTATTTCAAATTTTTACACATTGTCCTAATAAAGATTTGGACGAACATATGATTATTAGCAAAAATTTCGAGAATTCCTAGATCAATTTACTTCATATTTTTACACGATACTCTAATAATGTATGAGACGGACACAGGTTATATATTTCTTTAAACAACAATGCACAGCTTTTTGTTAAAAACAGTTATCAGAGAGAAAATGCTGTGTTGTGAAAATGCATGGTTTCGTTTTCTTTCTTAGTCGATTTTAACTTCGACAACAGTACATTTAAACCATTAGACAAATTGTTTCTCCCACTTGTATTCTTTCTCCTTACACATAAGTTTATTCAAAAATTACATACACGTATGTATTGTTTCGTTTTCTTCTACGACTCGGTTTTAACAGAAAACAGGAGAATAGGAGAGCTGTTTTATGGTTTATCGGCTTATGATTACCAATAGAGAATATGAATGGTGGAAGACTTTGCAACCCTACCCGTTTTCAGACGCGAAATACTGTCGTCGAAGGTACTATTCTCAATTACAATGAAATGAAAACCCTTAGCTGCCTACAGGCACTGACATATATCAACGGGGAAAGATGAAAATTTGTGCCCCGACCGGGACTCGAACCCCGGATCTCCTGCTTACATGGCAAACGTTCTATCCATCTGAGCCACCGAGGGTACAGAGGATAGTGCGACTGCAGGATCTCTGGCATGCCTCCCGCGAGACGCACATTCTCAACGTATTGACCCGCACTACATTCGTAGTGCCCCAGCCCCTTATACTCATTACTCGCGGCGCATTGTCGATTCCCGTAAGAGTTCGGGCACTGTTTGTGCATCTGCACAGAAGAAGAAGATGGTCAGATGGCTGGTGGCTCAGATGGATAGAGCGTCTGCCATGTAAGAAGGAGATCCCGGGTTCGTGTCCCGGTCGGAGCACACATTTTCATCTCTCGCCGTTGATATACGCCAGCGCCTGTAAGCAACTAAGGGTTTTCATTTAATTGTAATTTCATTCTAACGAGCAGCATGGTCACCGATATATATGTACTATTCTGAATGGTCCAGCAGCAGGAGAGGTCTGTCATAACATGTATGCCAATCATCCCAACCGATTTACCTATTCGTTTAAAGCGACTTCAATTCCCAATCAAGGTTTCGTTGGCAATAACAATAAACGAGACTCAAGGTAATATGGAGGGAGGAAGAAGAGATGGACAGAGAGTGGCGGAGGAAACGGATAAATGGAGGAGATGGACATTGAGAGGGGGGGAGGAGGAGGTAGAGAGAGCTAAGAGGGAGTGGGAGATGGACAGGGAGAGGGGAGAGGACGTAATGGACAGAGAGGGGGGAGGGGAAAAGGACATTAGGACGTATATCCAAATCTCATACATGTTTAGTAATTGCGAAGCATTTCCTGGTAAGCTAGTGACTAATAAATGAAGCTGCCATCATGGTAGTCACCTCGAGCTTGCTGCTGCTTCCTAAAATCAACATGACTCAACATGAATCAAGATTAGGTTGGTAGACAGTTTCATTAACAATGACAAGGGTTTTCGTTTTTTCAAGACGTGGAACCCTGTACCATCTCGCATCAAAACACAGCGTTCTTTGGGGTGCCCGGTCCTAGTGTTTGAGTGTGATATTCAGTTGGCGCCAGTGTTCTACCAGGGATGACGCCACCAGGCCAGTCTTGGAGGGCAGCACCTGTGTTGGCCGGAGTATACGCTGCGTACGTTACAGGGGTCTACACAGTAGGACGATTTACAGACTTGAGACTAGTTTTCAGTTGGACTCAGCAGTAGCGTCACTACTAAATATGGTGGACAGATGTCATGTTGATTTTCGGATCCGGTAGCAAACCTGAGGAGACTACCAAGAATTATTACGCTTGGAAAATCTGTGCTGTCACAAATATGCCATCGACTTGAACACTGGTGTGGACACCACAGAGGTTTAGCATGTATTGGCTTACTCTGTCATTTACAAGAAGACCAGGAACCGAGCCTGACAACTAGGGATCCTACGTACGGCACTTCGACAATGAGCTGCCGAGTTCCTATTATTTTAAAATAGTCAAAGGCGTAAGATAAAATGATTACAGGGGATCAACATGGCGCATGTTTGGGGAAACAAGGTCCCTGGTTGCATGCTGGGACACTTTTGAATGATAGCCTCTTTGGGACAGAAAGTGAGAACGAAGTCGTTAACTTCTAAGACAAAGATGGTTCAAATGGCTCTGAGCACTATGGGACTCAACATCTCAGGTCATCAGCCCCTTAGACTTAGAACTATTTAAACCTAAGGACATCACACACATCCATGCCCGAGGCAGGATTCGAACCTGCGACCGTAGCAGCAGCGCGGTTCCGGACTGGAGCGCCTCGAACCGCTCGTCCACCGCGGCCGGCTAAGACAAAGATGATGCAGTCACAAACCACCTGAAGAAATTGAGTATACCAGGAAACATAACAGAGATAAGTTCTTTGTTTTTCATCCCTGTGGTAAGAGTGGGAGAGGAGTGTATCTACTGAGATGAATTAGGTTGCCAGAATGAGGGGAACCGAGAGCGGGTGACTCTCAGAAGCGCCGGCCGGAGTGGCTGAGCGGTTCTAGGCGCTACAGTCTGGAACCGCGCGACCGCTACGGTCGCAGGTTCGAATCCTGCCTCGGGCATGGATGTGGGTGACGTCCATAGGTTAGTTAGGTTTAAGTAGTTCTCAGTTCTAGGGGACTTATGACCACAGCAGTTGAGTCCCATAGTGGTCAGAGCCATTTGAACCATTTTGAAAGGTTTAATACAACAAGAAGATTATTAAACTTAGAAACTGCGTTACGCGGGACTAGATTCATCCAGTACTTGAGAACAAGAGCACTTAACGACTTCCTACACAGTTTAAACATACTTTCAGACCTCTTCGAAATTACTTCTCGGTGACAACCTCTACAAAATAATGTAAGAATAAAAAAAATTCAAATGTGTGTGAAATCTTATGGGACTTAACTACTAAGGTCATCAGTCCCTAAGCTTACACACTACTTAAACTAAATTATCCTAAGGACAAACACATACACCCATGCCCGAGGGAGGACTCGAACCTCCGCCGGGACCAGCAGTACAGTCCATGACTGCAGCGCCTGAGACCGCTCGGCTAATCCCGCGCGGCAATAATGTAACGAAAAAGTTTATTGCTTGTTAGATTTTTGCTGTTCATGCAATAGAATTTCGGCATCAGGCAAGTCGTTTTAATTTACTATTTCTTTGATGCGAACAACATATTTTGCAGACTGTGTCTACATATAACACTGAACGTCCCTGCAAAATCGTATCAATTTGCGACACATAGTTCAGGAGATATGAGGTAAGAAACACTGATATGCGTGAAAAACTAACTTTTCCTAAAACGGAGCGCAAATAACCCCGACTATACTTTTCTGAACTTCTTCATTAATCTGTGGATGAATAATGCGAAACTAGTGAAACCAACTTAAATAGGATTATGAGCCTCAACGGTAAAGATTTTGCGTGGTAAGTGTAACATATTTAACGTATTAACTCATTTTTAAAGTAATCATAACGTTTGAAGCTTTTTTTTATAGGAGTTCGTTTTTTTAAAAAAAATCGGCTTTGTGGCAGTTACTGGTAGAAACAGAGCTACATTTAATTTTAGCTCTATTCGCTGCTCTTACCGTTTCAAAGTCAAAACATAAAGCGTGCTCTAAAGCCTCATCTGACATCAGTACATAGTTAGCGCGCGGATCTCCCTGTCGTTAATGCCTATTTTCCAGATTCGAGCCGCTAGCTCCCCTTCAAGTAACTCGCCAGTTGTCTCTAAGAGACAACGAGAAATTTCGAAAAATGTCCAACATATTCACAGATAAAAGTAAATATCCATCAGAAGTTGTTAAAATACATAAACTTACGCATTTCACTGCAAGTTCACGGTCACAAAATCTTTAACGCCGGAACAGTTTTTGGCCTTATTACTTCAGGAGTGAAAGAGCTATCGTCAACTTCCATTACGAAGCAGACGTTCCGTGTCGACATTCGAAACCGGTTCCTTTCGACTAAGAATCCAACTGCTGAGGTTGCACTCGTCTGGACATAATGGGTGTCATTTCGCACAGATCCCATCTACCGGTGACAGGCGCAATAAACAACGTTATCTCGCGCAAGGCGTGGCGGTCGTCGAGAAGTAACTAGCTTCAAGAGGCGACAATGAACTCGGCTCAATAGCTTTCCGCCAGAGTGCATCAATCATTGCTATCAGTCGACACCTAACGGAATGTATTAAGTCTCTGGCTCCGCATGAATACGAAGGAGTATAGTGTATTCACCTCTGGTGTCAGTTTTGTATCCAGACAGGTACTAGAGGTCCCTGGGTATAGTTCTTAGATCTTTTCATTTTCTCTTCAGAACAAGCACACATTTATTTAAAAATTTTTCTTTGCTTTACTTACATATTTACTAGATAGCATCTATGTAAATTAGGAGCACCACAGATCGATAAAAAGAAACAGAGGAACAAATTGTGGAAAAAAATGGGAATAAATTGGACAGAATTTTTATTTCTCTATGCCAGTATTATTCCTCTCGGAATATTTCCCTTGCATATTACATACTTATGCCAGCGTTTTGACCAATCCAGTTCTCGAACTATATCTACGGGACAGTTTTTAGCTCTCTCAGCATGCGTTTTTAATCTCTTCCGTGCTCTTGAAAACCGACGACGCTGACCGGCTTTTTTTAATTTTTGGGAACAGAAAAAAGTCACATGGGGCCATGTCTGACGAATATGGATGCGAGGGCATTATTACAGTATTGTTTTTGGTTGAAACTTCATGAAGAAACAACGAACTAGGAGCAGGTGAATTATCGCGGTGCAAAAACCATGACGTATTTCGTCTCAAATCTGCGAGGTTTTTTTCGTATTGCTTCACGCAAACGACTTTCCACTATATAGTACTCCTTATTGATCGTTCTACCTTGTGACGAAGAGTCGGGGTGCAAAGCGCCTTTAAAATCGAAGAGCACAGTGAGCATAGTCTTCAAATTTCACTGCGCTTATCGAACTGTTCTCTGTCTTGGCGATCCACAATGCTCCCACTGGGAGCGTTAATTTTGAAGTCCTACTCGTACACCCGTGTTCCAAATCTTGTTATGATACGTTTCGGTTGTTCTAGTCGTTACTGATTTTATCTAGCGACTCTTCAGACTCTTGAAAAACTTGCATTCGATATTGTTTTTGTTCTAAATTAAAGAATTTTGGAAAAATTTTTGTCGTCACACGTTTGATACCCAAACCATTCAAAAAAATTTCAACTGCTTTCAGTCGGTTGGTGTACTGGGACGTCCAGGTCGCTCGTCATCCTCAACGTCTTCACGGTCAACTTCGATGCTGTCGTATCACCCACAAACCATTTTTTTACTCAACAATATCACCAAAAGCAATATTTAATATTATATTTGTAAAATTTTGTTGCACTTTATCCTATTCTCATACCAAAATTAAACCAAATTGCTGATCCATTTTTACACAAAATAAATAACTGCCTATACTAGCAAAACACACCTAATTTTTTTCCTGTTGACAGCAGACTCAATATCCGATATGGCTAACAATGTACAGTTATTTCTCAGTCACGTTCACGAACATAACAACGGGAAAATCGCTCAAGTCGGACTAATACAACACGCGAAATTACAAAATTCTCGTTACTGTATGAATACACCTCTTAAATCCGAAACTTGCACAAATACATATTACAGCTGAATAAAAGATCTATTACGCCATTTAAATGTAAATATGAGACAGTCCGCAGTTTCATCATACCATTTTAGCACATCTCATTCGGATCATTGGTGTATTCACAATAAAAGGGAAACATCAACTGTGATCGTTTGTTGTACAACAGGCACATATTGCGAAGATTATATAGCAATAGGAATCCTGTGTTTATAACCGGGACTGTAACATGCAACGACACGAAACAGAATTTCGTACGGCATACATGAGACGAGCATATTGATTAACGCCGTTGGCTATACCATATAAGAATCCTACGACTGTCATTTCTCGCGTGCAGTAATAGGACTCCTTTTCAGTATTTATGTTGTTTGGAATCCAAATGGTTCAAATGGCGCTAAGCAGTATGGGACTTAACATCTGAGGTCATCAGTCTCCTAGACTTAGAACTACTTACACCTAACTAACCTAAGGACATCACAAACATCCATGCCCGAGGCAGGATTCGAACCTGTGACCGCAGCAGCAGCACGGTTCCGGGCTGAAGCGTCTAGAACCACTCGGCCACAGCGGCCGGTTGTTTGGAATCCATGTGAGCACTAATCTTGCTCTGAATCAGCACAAACTCAAAACAATACATACGGAAAGGCTAATTAGAAGACAGTTGTAAGTGCTATGGTTGACAGGATCGGACTGAGAAGAGAACCACTCCAACTCAACGCCGATTTCGTCATAATTTTTGGTATATGAGGGTTTGGCCAGATATGGAAGTGTCAAAAGTGGGAGAGCTATGTGGTCAAGCGGTTAGAGAAAATAGTATTTTTGGCGGCGCGGGTCGGCGGAGACATGAGCAATTCATGCTAACGTAGTTTCCAGCCAAAGTTAAGAATACGGAACGGTAACGCAAGGGCCGTCGGGTCGAGTATGCATCCAGAAACATATTTGTGTTTTCAGTTTTTACGTTACAGTGCAAATAAACCAAGATAGTGCTCGATGTTCTGTATTTATTAATATCTTCAAAAAAGACATGACAAGGAAAGGCAAAGGAAAATTTGGGATTCGAAATAGTTTTTCAAGAAGGGATTGTAAGGTGTACCCGAAAACATCGTGTGTAAAATTAAATGCCGGCCGGGGTGGCCAAGCGGTTCCAGGCGCTACAGTCTGGAACCGCGCGACCGCTCCGGTCGCAGGTTAGAATCCTGCCTCGGGCATGGGTGTGTGTGATGTCCTTAGGTTAGTTAGCTTTAAGTAGTTTTAAGTTCTAGGGGACTGATGACCTCAGAAGTTAAGTCCCATAGTCCTCAGAGCCATTTGAACCATTTATAAAATTAAATACTTTTATTACGAGTATTTTACAGTTGATGGTTTACTCGTACTACGCTGATACTCATCGTAGAAACAGGGGAAGTCGTAATCGACGTTTCTCACACTTTGTAAACGCTGCATTTTTATAATTACATGGTTGTTTAAAAGTTTATGTAGAAAAACGAACTTTGTTTACGTTCAAAAGTTTCTCTCTAAAGGTGCTCTCTTGTCGCACAGTTTGGCAGCAAACCACGTGTAGCGCATCGTTTCGTCAAATATTGGCGAGCATAGCTGGTGATAAACAATGAAATGTATGTTGATGCAGTCCTCGGGATGTTATTTCTTTTTCGCTCCCTATGAGATAAAAGCATTGATGAAGACTTCTGACCAAATTTTTTTACCCGATGATAAAAATAGACATCGCAAGGTTGCAGTAGCGGAGTGCATTTTGGGGAAATCACTTTAACACTGTACGATGACAGTCTTATTTGGGAAGATCTTGTTGCATAATTCTGGATTTGTTTGTCCTCGCCACGACTCAGTTAACAGGATAAATTTGTTGTTTTGCACGTAACGCTTCATAACACCTCTCTCTCTCTCTCTCTCTCTCTCTCTCTCTCTCTCTCTCACACACACACACACACACACACACACACACACACACACACACATTCTCTCTCCATTTTTTCGTATATACACACATCGAAAAAAGTTTTGCATCACCCAGGTTCCCAGAACACCTGAAGATAGAAGTTGACTGTGGATATTGTATCAAAGACACATTCAGTTTGACTGTTCAGAGATGTCATTAAATGCGCCCAAAGATGTAAACGACCGTGCAGGAGCAGCGCCTATTAGGAGGGGGTCCGACAGCCGATCAGTTCCAGTCATTCCACCAAGAAGGACGTTGTCTGTAGTTCAACCATGTCTAGACGGTTAATACCACAGTTCGATCGCGTCCGCATTCTTACTATGCGCCAGGAAGGGCTCTCAACAAGGGAAGTGTCCAGGCGTCTCGGAGTGAACCAAATATGTTGTTCGGACATGGAGCAGATACAGAGAGACAGGAACTGTCGATGATATGCCTCGCCCAGGCTACCCAAGGGCTACTACTGCAGTGGATGAGCGCTACCTACGTATTATTGGTTGGAGGAACCTGACAGCAACGCCACCGTGTTGAATAATGGTTTTCGTGCAGCCACAGGACGTCGTGTTATGGCTCGAACTGTGCGCAATAGGCTGCATGATGCGCAACTTTACTCCCGACGTCCATGGCGATGTCCATCTTTGCAACCACGCCACAACACCATGCAGCGCGGTATAGATGGGCCCAACAACATGCTCAGGTTTGGCACCACGTTCTCTTCACCGATAAGTGTCGCATATGTCTTCAACCAGACAATCGTCGGAGACGTGTTTTGAGGAAACCCGGTCAGGCTGAGCGCCTTAGACACACTGTCCAGCGAGTGCAACAAGGTGGAGGCTCCCTGCTGTTTTGGGGTGGCATTATGTGGGGCCGACGTACGCTGCTGGTGGTCATGGAAGGCGCTGTAACGGCTGTACGATACGTGAATGCCATCCTTCCACCGATAGTGCAACCATATCGGCAGCATATTGGCGAGGCATTCATCTTCACGGACGACAATTCGCGCCGCCATAGTGCACATCTTGTGAATGACTTCCTTCAGAATAACGACGTCGCTCGACTAGAGTGGCCAGCATGTTCTACAGACATGAACGCAATCGAACATGCTCGGCATAGATTGAAAAGAGCTGTTTATGGACGACGTGATGCACCAACCACTCTGAGGGATCTAAGCCGAATTGCCGTTAAGGGGTGGGACAATCTGGACCAACAGTGCCTTGATGAACTTCTGGGTAGTCTGCCACGACGAACAGAGGTATGCATCAATGCAAGAGGACATGCTACTGCGTATTAGAGGTACCGGTGTGTACAGCAATCTGAAAATCTCGCTGTATGGTGGTACAACAAGCAATGTGTGGGTTTGATGAGCAATAAAAAGGGCGGAACTGATGTTTATGTTGATCTCTATTCCAATTTTCTGTACAGATTCCGGAACTCTCGGAACCGAGGTGATGCAAAACTTTTTTTCATATGTGTATATACAGGGTGTCACAAAAAGGTACGGCCAAACTTTCAGGAAACATTCCTTACACACAAAGAAAGAAAATATGTTATGTGGACATGTGTCCGGAAACGCTTACTTTCCATGTTAGGCCTCATTTTATTACTTCTCTCATGATAACGTGCTCCATTGAGCGTAGGTGGAAGAACATGGGGGCCAATCAAGACATCACCAACAATGCCTGCCCAAACGTTCACAGAAAATCTGTGTTGATGACGTGATTGCACAATTGCGTGCGGATTCTCGTCAGCCCACACATGTTGATTGTGGAAATTTACAATTTGATCACGTTGGAATGAAGCCTCATCCGTAAAGAGAACATTTGCACTGAAATGAGGATTGACACAGTGTTGGATGAACCATTCGCAGAAGTGTACCCGTGGAGGCCAATCAGCTGCTGATAGTGCCTGCACACGCTGTACATGGTACGGAAACTACTGGTTCTCCCGTAGCACTCTCCATACAGTGACGTGGTCAACGTTACCTTGTACAGCAGCAACTTCTCTGACGCTGACATTAGGGTTTCGTCAACTGCACGAAGAATTGCCTCGTCCATTGCAGGTGTCCTCGTCGTTCTAGGTCTTCCCCAGTCGCGAGTCATCGGCTGGAATGTTCCGTGCTCCCTAAGACGCCGATCAATTGCTTCGAACGTCTTCATGTCGGGACACCTTCGTTCTGGAAATCTGTCTAGATACAAACGTACCGCGCCACGGCTATTGCCCCGTGCTAATCCATACATCAAATGGGCATCTGCTAACTCCGCATTTGTAAACATTGCACTGACTGCAAAACCAAGTTCGTGATGAACACTAACCTGTTGATGCTACGTACTGATGTGCTTGATGCTAGTATTGTAGAGCAATGAGTCGCATGTCAATACAAGCACCGAAGTCAACATTACCTTCCTTCAATTGGGCCAACTGGCGGTGAATCGAGGAAGTACAGTACATACTGACGAAACTAAAATAAGCTCTAACATGGAAATTAAGCGTTTCCGGACACATGTCCACATAACATCTTTTCTTTATTTGTGTGTGAGGAATGTTTCCTGAAAGTTTGACCGTACCTTTTTGTAACACCCTGTATAAGGCTTTTGCAAGGTTCCCAGATTTTGATGAAGTGAGACTACTTTTCCATTTTTTCCCTGTACTGATACACCATTTTTAGAATTATCAGTCCAAAATATTGTTAATTACAAATTTTATTAAGGGATAAATATATTGGGAAGCAGTATTTAATACATAAAATATATTCGCAGCTGCAAATATGGATTACTATCAGCTGTATAGTGGGATGACGATCACGACTCACGTGTCTACAGCTTGCAAATGGTTCAAATGGCTCTGAGCACTGTGGGACTTAACATCTATGGTCATCAGTCCCCCAGAACTTAGAACTACTTAAACCTAACTAACCTGAGGACGTCACACAACACCCAGTCATCACGAGGCAGAGAAAATCCCTGACCCCTCCGGGAATCGATCCCGGGAACCCAGGTGCGGGAATCTACAGCTTGCACTCGTACATGTATTACGTATTGTATATTCCCGTACAGGGTGGACATTTTAATTGAAAGTCACTTGCCCGGTATCCGCAGATAAATATAATATTGCAGTACCTGTGTTGTTCAGAAATACGATGCAAAGTTCCTTCGGACATGCATACATTAATGTAAACGAGCTTAATTTCCAGCAACGTCTCTAAAACAATATTCATAACACGGCAATTTGAGCACCATCTCTGAATGTCAGTAGCGTCAAACATTTATGGTTACCTAACGGGGAAACGGCGCACCTACGATATTTTTGTCACATAAAAAAGTGTTTCTTTTATTCCTTTAAACAATTCTATATCCGTAGTTTTTTTACACCACACAGTGCATATGGCAAGGTAAGTCTTTGGTGACGCTATTCCAGAAGGAAGAATTTCTGGTTGTGTGCTGGGAGAAAAACGTGACACTGAGTGTTTGGGTCGATTCTGGCTGGTGGAAACGTACTCGGATGACCTGATTGGTTAAAAGACTGATTGCAATGGATCGGGGATCCAGTTTCGGAACCCATTCTGTAACACTTATTCGTCACATGGGATTTGGATTATTGTGGAATTACGATGACTTTTGGTTCTCATTCCAAATTTGAAAGGTACGTGGCGTTTAGAGCAGAAAGCAGGTAGTGCGTTCGCACGGGATCCTACCGCACGGGGATGGGCAGTCTCGTTCCACAGCGGTCAGCGCCTGAGCAGCCATCTTCAGCTGCGGCGCCCTGCCCACAAGCTTGCCCTGCGGTCTCGAACAGCGATGCCAGCCGTTACTCAGAAACGAGCCGGGCCCTGCAAAAAGAACACCTCTGCCCGCGGCGCCGTAACCGAGACCGTGTCGACGGCCAACAGTGTTCCACAATTCTCTAGGGTGAAATAGGAGCTCTAACTCTGCTGTCTCTGACAGGCACTTACTCAGATTCCACACAGACGAGTCACATGCAGCAAAGTACGATCCCGTAACGGATTGTTTGTAAATCCGAACTAGACGTCTGTGAAAAAGTTTTGCAGTCCCCGATTGGTAAATAAAAATGTTTACTGACATTCATATTCAACCGTATCACACTAGTATGCAAGTGAACATCAGACATTCGTAGTTTTCAGTGCACTGTATTTGGACAAATAGTTCACAATCCCTAAGTACTTATCCGAACAGAACGGCTCACACAGGCTGCATATCACAAACAGAATAAACAGTTATGAGATTTTTTGGAACAGCCAAGTCCCAAAATGGATACCAACCGTAAGTTTTGACAGTGTCGTTGTAATTCTGCCAGACAGGGCAAAGGAATTGGAAAAGCCGTTGAACGGAATGGATATTGTGTCGGAAGGAGATTATAAGACCAACACCAACAAAAGTAAAGCTACAGTAATGGAATGTAGTCGAATTACGAGGGTTGCCCAGGAAGTAGTGCACCGCATTTTCTTAGCCGAAAACAATGCTACGAATCCGAAATGTTACGTATGTATTATTTGAAGTGTCCCGAGTGAGCGCGCCAAGTTTCCGTCACTTCCGGCAGATAGTGTAGCCGCAGGACAGTTTCAAAATGGCGTCTGTAAGTGATGTACGTTACAAGTAACATGCCGCCATTGAATTTCTCAGTACAGGGAATATTCACAAAGTTTATGCAGCATCTGCTCTCTACAGAAGTACAGTTAGTCGCTAGGCGCGGAGAAGGCGGTTCGGCGGAGCTCCACGATTTGCAGCGGCCGGAGAGACCATCTACGGCTGTCACACCTGATATGTTGCAGCGAGCTGATTTTGTCATTCGCGAGGACAGACGCATTACGACTCGGCAGTTGGCGCTGCATCTCTGTCAGCAAAGGAATTTCACGCAGTGAAGCACTGGCTCCGCAACCAGGACAAGGATTGGTACAGACAGGGCACACACGCCCTTGTTTCGCGCTGGAGGAAGGCCATACATAGAATGGGATGGAGATTAAACAGGGTGTGTAGTTGAAACGCCACTCTTTTGTGTGTGTGAAATCCTCATTATGTTCAATAAAGAACTGTTGAAGAATAAATATGCGGTGCATTACTTTCTGGTCAACCCTCATAAATGCTATGCAGGAGGAACTGGACTAGGAAATGAGTTTTGCTATTTGAGAAGCAACATAACTGTCGATGACAGAAATTGAAAGGATATAAGATGCAGACTGGCAATAGCAAGTAAAGCGTTTCTGAAAAACATCTACATCTACGTGATTACTCTGCTATTCACAGTGAAGTGCCGGGCAGAGGGTTCAATGAACCACCCTCATGCTGTCTCTCTACCGTTCCACTCTCGAATTGCACGCGGGAAAAACGAGCACTTTCATTTTTCTGTGCGAGCCCTGATTTCTCTTATTTAATCGTGATGATCATTTCTCCCTATGTAGGTGGGTGCCAACAGAATGTTTTCGCAATCGGAGGACAAACCTGGTGATTGAAATTTCATGAGAAGATTCCGTCGCAATTAAAAACGCCTTTGTCTTAATGATTGCCACTCCAATTGACGTATCATGTCTGTGACACTATCTCCCCTATTTCGCGATAATACCAAACTAGCTACCCTTCTTTGTACTTTTTCGATGTCATCCATCAGTCCCACCTGATGCAGATGCCACACCGTACAGCAGTACTCCAGAATAGGGCGGACAAGCGTGGTGTAAGCAGTCTCATAAGTAGACCTGTTGCACCTTTTAAGTGTTCTGCCAATGAATCGCAGTCTTTAGTTTGCTCTACCCACAATATAATCTATGTGATCGTTGCAATTTAGGTTATTTGTAATTGTAGTCCCTAAGTATTTACTTGAATTTACAGCCTTCAGATTTGTGTGACTTATCGTGTAATCGAAATTTAGCTGATTTCTTTTAGTAGTCATGTGAATAACTTCACACTTTTCTTTATTCAGGGTCAATAGCCACTTTTCGCACGATACAGATATCTTATCTAAATCACTTTACAAGTCTCTCTGATCATCTGATGACTTTACAAGACTGTAAATGACAACATCGTCTATATACAATCTAAGACGGCTACTCAGATTGTCTCCTATGTCGTTAATATAGATCAGGAACAATAGAGGGCCTTTAACAGTTCCTTGGGGGACGCCGGATATTACTTTTGTTTTACTCGATGACTTTCCGTCTATTACTACGAACTGTGACCTTTTTGACAGGAAATCACGAATCCAGTCGCACAACTGAAACTATTCACATCAATACTAATATTATAAATGCGAAAGTAACTCTGTGTATTACGCTTGCAAGACTAGACCGTTGAACCGATTTTGATAAAATTTGGTATAGAGATAGCTTGAAAGCTGAGGAAGGACATAGACTAGAAAGTTTGAAGTAGAACATGTTTACTGATTTGTAGAATATAACGTGAAATATGGAACAATAATTACTCTTTGAAAAAGCTATTTAATCTTTGACTTTGGAACTGCATCATAGTAGTGAATATACTTTTATTGGTTGATATGTTCTATGTATTATGATTCAGCATTATCATTACAATGCTTAATCAATTCTCACCGTGTTTAATCCACACCTCCATACTAATACCAGTGTTATTAAATGCGAAAGCAACTGAATCTGTTAAGGTTTTCTCGACTCTACCGCTGAACCGATTCCGATCGTATTTCGTATGGAGATAGCTTGAACCCAGCCGAAGACCACAGACTACTATAGAAATTTGTATATTTTTTAGTGTTGTTAACATTTTTGAATATGTTATACGAGAGTAGCATGCAGACGACGCTGCCACTACGATCAGTGTCTTTTAGAGTCTGTAGATTATTCCGTGACAGTGCAAATCCAGTGTTACTGGACATGTGGTTTATGATATTGCGTTCCTACACCACCTGGCATTGCTGAAGAGTTTTGATGGCCATACAACAGTAAAATCGGACGGTAATCCCCAGAACTATATTTAAAACTGTTATTTCGAGTTTCGAAAACGAAAGTCCGATTTGGCGCATAGTTTTAAGATGACTCAAGCTGCGAAAGTTACTCGAATCCAACAAACCTAAGAGCATGCTCATGTCCGCCGGAACGTGGATGTAGAACGCCCGGCTACCTTAAGAGCTATAGAGGCACCAGAACAGCCACAAGCCCGACGCGTTTCAGACACTAAGCGTCACGTGTCTCTTACGGCTTGTAAAATGCTATAAGACAAACAGAGAGTCATACCTGTGGAACGTGAGAGGCTTTTGGTTAGGTTGCAATTGATTAACTATGTTAATCATAAATTATCATAGGGGGATGGACCAAAAATGTAGGCACTATAATGCATTGCAATGGAAGGGAGAAACGGTTGGAATATGTTGCTATGGTGGCAAAATCTCAATTTCAGTACTGGATGAGCGTGAGAAACCCATAAACAGTCTATTTCTTCACGAGTGTAATGATTGGAGTAATTTTCTAAATATAATTGGAAAATGTAACGCATGGTTTCAGATTCGACATACAGCAAAATAACAGAAACACATTCCTCATGTACGCCCATACCAGCACTGCATACATTTTTTTTTACACGTACGCCTCTGTACCGCTGTATAGCCTACACAGATATATCGTAAAATTACTAGCTTGGTTACTCACCGTCATTCATCATATCAAAACTACTGATATGCGAGCGAAGCAGCGGGTAACACATAGTCCAATATAAACTTAAATGTTAGGAAATCTATTCTGAAATTATTTGTCTGGGCTGTTTAGCCCGATGTGTCAGAAGAGAATACAAGATTTTTAGAATGCTGAAAAGTAATTTGTTAGACGCGATAAATAATGAAGAGGCACTCGATGGAATTGGGGAGAAAAGAAATTTATGGCACGACTAAAAGCAGAAACGCTGCGCGGGCTTAGCCGAGCGGTCTGAGGCGCAGCAGTCATGGACTGTGCGGCTGGTCTCGGCGGAGGTTCGAGTCCTCCCTCGGGCATGGGTGTGTGTGTTTGTCCTTAGGATGATTACGGTTAAGTAGTGTGTAAGCTTAGAGACTGATGACCTTAGCAGTTCAGTCCCATAAGATTTCACACACATTTGAAAAGCAGAAACCAGTTGATAGGATACGTTCGTGTGCTGCAAACGCTCGCCAGTTTGCTAAAGGAGGGAAGTATGAAAAGTACAAATTAGAGATGGAACCTAAGGTTTGACTACAGTAAGCAAGTTCAGGTGGATACAGGTCACACTAGTTTTGCAGAGAAGGGGCTTGGGGCAGGCTAGACTAGCGTGGAGAGCTGCCACGATTAAGTCTTCGGAATGAAAACGACAACGACGACAGCAACCCAACAACAACAACAACAACAACAACAACATGTCTGCTAGACTATATGTAGTCTTTGAAGAGACGTAGTACGCACCTCACATGACATGGGAGATACTTGATTGTAATTAAGTAAAGTTATTTTCGTAGTTTGTGCTCGTCTTTTAGCTACACGTCCCTCTAACTCCCGAGAGAGTAAATATTTTTGAAAATACGACCTATGAAATTACGCTGAATATCGAAACGTGTCCTTTCTGACTACGTCAATGATTATGACTGAAAGGAGGCCAGACGTTCCAGTATCGAAAATTCAACAGGGTAGTTACAATTAAACTTTCGCTACTTGAGTCAGTGTAAACGGAAAACTATTCACCGTATGGTTACCCAGCTTTATTGGACTTAAGTTCAGACTGTGCGCTGGAAGATTTGCGCCGTTAGTACGTTAGTGCCATGACTTGTCGTTAGGCGGCGGTACTGGTACAGCTACGTAGGGTTGAAACACAAGCGCCAATGTGCAATACAGGGGCAGACAGTCAACGTGGGTCTGAACAAGAGGAGCTGGTCTATACACGCAAAGCTGTTTTACCAAAACAACAGCTATAGTGCTGGTGCTCCTCGCTAGCATCGACGCCATAAAGGAATACGGAGACGTCCTCTTTTCGCACCAGGGTTGAGGAACATGATTCGAAAGTTCGAACTGACTGGCGATTTCGGAGTTGCTCCTGGACGAGGCCGACGGCTAGTTACAACACAAATTCTTGAAGAAGCTACTGTTGCCAGCTAATGTGCGATGTTTAAGCAGTGCACAAGCTCCATCATGCCACTAAACATTCCTTGGTGCACAGTTCGAAAAGTGTTGCGAACGGTTGATAAATGCTATCACTAGGTGTAGTTCGACGCTATCGTGCACCTTTTACAACCTGAAGCGTAAACATGGTACGCGGTTACCAAATATTACCCACTAATGTGGAAATTAAAATTTGTTTCTTTCAGTGGTTTATACACTATTTTTCTGTATTTTTCTTCCGCACTTCCTTATACACTGAGGTGACAAATGTCATGGGATAGCAATATGCATGTATATGTGTATATGTACACAAGTTATGAAAGGGCAGTGCACTGGCGGAGCTGCCATTTGCACTCAGATGATTCATGCGAAAAAATTTCCGACGCGTGTCGAGCATTAACACACTTTGAACACGGAGTGGTAGACGCAAATCGTTAGGGAATTCGATATTCCGAGATCCACAGGTCAAGAGTGTGCCGAGAATACCAAACTTCAGGCATCACCTCTCACCAGCAGTGGCCGACTGCCTTCACTTAACGACCTAGAGTATCAGCGTTTGTTTAGAGCTGTCAGTGCTAAAAGACAAGCAACACAGCGTGAACTGACTGCAGAAGTCACTATGGGACATTCGACGAACTTCTCTGACAGGACAGTGCGGCAACGTTTGTCTAATGAGCTACGGTAGCAGAAGACCCACGCGAGTGCCCTTGCTAACGGCACGACATCGCCTCCAGCGCCTCTCCTGGGCTCGTGACCATGCTGGTTGGACACCAGACGACTCGAATATCGTGGCCTGGTCAGGAGAGTCCCCATTTCAGTCTCGTAAGAGCCGTTGGTAGGGTTCGAGTGTGGCGCAGACTCCACAACGCTTTGGACCCAAGTTGTCAACAAGGCACTACGCAAGGTAGTAGTGACTCCACAATGGGGTAGGCTGTGTTTATATGGAATGGACTGAGTGCTCCGATGCAACTTAACCAGTGATTCACTGGAAATGGTTCTGTTCGACTACATGGAGGCCATTCATGGACTTCGTGTTCGGAAACAACTATGGGATTTTTATGGATGACAATGCGCCATGTCATAGGGCTACATCTACATCCACGTGATTACTCTGCTATTCACAATAAAGTGCCTGGCAGAGTGTTCAATGAACCACCTTCATATTGTCTCTCTACCGTTCCACTCTCGAATTGCACGCGGGAAAAACGAGCACTTTAATTTTTCTGTGCGACCCCTGATTTCTCTTATTTAATCGTGATGATCATTTCTCCCTATGTAGGTGGGTGCCAATAGAATGTTTTCGCAATCGGAGGACAAACCTGGTGATTGAAATTTCATGAGAAGATCCCGTCGCAATTAAAAACGCCTTTGTCTTAATGATTGCCACTCCAATTGACGTATCATATCTGTGACACTATCTCCCCTATTTCGCGATAATACAAAACGAACTGCCCTTCTTTGTACTTTTTCGATGTCATCCGTCAGTCCCACCTGATGCAGATGCCACACCGTACAGCAGTACTCCAGAAAAGGGCGGACAAGCGTGGTGTAAGCAGTCTCATTAGTAGACCCGTTGCACCTTTTAAGTGTTCTGCCAATGTACCGCAGTCTTTGGTTTGCTCTACCCACAATATAATCTATGTGATCGTTGCAATTTAGGTTATTTGTAATTGTAGTCCCTAAGTATTTACTTGAATTTACAGCCTTCAGATTTGTGTGACTTATCGCGTAATTGAAATTTAGCTGATTTCTTTTAGTAGTCATGTGAATAACTTCATACTTTTCCTTATTCAGGGTAAGTTGCCACTTTTCGCACCAAACAGATATCTTATCTATATCATTTTGCAAGTCGTTTTGATGATCTGATGATTTTACAAGACGGTAAATGACAGCATCATCTGCAAACAATCTAAGACGGCTACTCAGATTGTCTACTATGTCGTTAATATAGATCAGGAACAATAGAGGTGGCCGTGCGGTTCTAGGCGCTGCAGTCTGGAACCGCGTGACCGCTACGGTCGCAGGTTCGAATCTTGCCTCGGTCATGGGTGTGTGTGATGTCCTTAGGTTAGTTAGGTTTAATTAGTTCTAAGTTCTAGGGGACTAATGACCTCAGAAGTTGAGTCCCATAGTGCTCAGAGCCATTTTTGAACAATAGAGGGCCTATAACGCTTCCTTGGGGAACGCCGGACATTACTTCTGTTATACGCGATGACTTCCCGTGTATTACTACGAACTGTGACCTTTCTGACAGGAAATCACGATTCTAGTCGCACAACTGAGGCGAAATTCCGTAGGAACGCAGTTTGGTTAGAAGATGCTTGTGAGGAACGGTGTCGAAAGCCTTGTGGAAATCTAAAAATATTGAATCAATTTGAAATCCCCTGTCGATAGCACTTATTACTTCATGAGTATAAAGAGCTAGCTGTGTTTCACAAGAACGATATTTTCTGAAACCGTGCTGACTATGTGTCAATAAATCGTTTTCGTCGAGGTAATTCATAATGTTCGAATACAGTATATGTTCCAAAACCCTACTGCAAATCGACGTTAGTGATATAGGCCTGTAATTCAGCGGATTACTCCTACTTCCCTTTTTGGGCATTGGTGTGACTCGAGCAATTTTCCAGTCTTTAGGTACGGATCTTTCTGTGAGCGAGTGGTTGTATATAATTGCTAAATATGGAGCTATTTTATCAGTGTACTCTGAGAGGAACGTGACTGGTATATAATCTGGACCGGAGGCCTTGCCTTTCTTAAGGGGCTCCGGAACGCCCTATACTTGCAATGTTAAAATAACGCTTATAAATTACATCTTTCCTCACAAAGTATTTGAGGTAGGAAGTTGAACTTTTTACAGATTATTTATTGGAATATGGGCTACAACTTAACACAGGGATTTTACAAAATTTTAGTTCAGTTATTAAAGATGATTTTTTTAAAATTGTTATGAAAATTCACAACATTTTTTGCAATTTTTTATTTATATATTCAAAAATATACAGTTTTTTGGAAAAAGGCTGTGTTAAATTATGCAGAAGGTACTGTGTAACATTTACTGAAAGTTTGAAACAAATATGTTTAGAAGATCCTTAGAAAACATGTAATTAGTATGAGAAAATAAAAGTTTTGGGAATCGAGCGACAAAGATTGGATTAACTTTTTAGTGCATTCCAGGTCTATAGGATGGATTATCTTCATCCTCTGCAAACTCATCCTACAGCTTCCTCTTGTTCCTCCTCCTGTTTACTCTTGCTTGTATTTCTAGACTCTTTACAGCCCTGTCTGCAGCCCGAAGGCGTTCCTTGTCTAAAGCAAGCATCGCTCGTATCATGTTAGAACCTATCTTCATTCCCATATTTCTAAATACTTTGCACCTTACAATGTTGCCATCATTGAAAGTCGCAACAGCATCATACACACCAAAGTGAAGTGTTTCTATTCCAACAAATACAGTCTTGGGGATTCTCGACCATATAACACTATTTACACTTTCATTGGGGTTTTGAGTTTTTCCGTGAATACACTTTTTCAACAGTTCAGGTGCTGCTAAGTCTCTGAAAATAGGTTTTATCACCTCCATTATTGCATGAGGCAGACTAAAATGTACCTGATGAACACAGACGTTAATAATAACACCATTTGACAGCAGTTTAACAGCGCCACAGTGGGTCACGCCCATGTAGAACACATTTCAAAAAAAATTTAAAAATACTTGTAGTCTTCGGAATTGAATAAATTATATATCTATTAAAAGGTAATAGTCTGCAGATTCAGAAAACGCAAAAAAGTAAAAATTGAACTTTTCATGATTTTGAGCCTCTCCAGAGCCCCTTAAGTGATTTAAGCGGCTTCGTTACTCCGAGGATATCTACTTCTATGTTTCTCATCTTGGCAGTTGTTCTTGATTGGGATTTAGGAACATTTGCTTCGTCTTCTTTGGTGAAGTAGTTCACGATTGGTTTGAAGAATATTTTGGACAATTGTAGCGAATGATTGGGGCAAACTGATCGCGCGACATGAATCCCATGGAACTTTTGTGGGATATAATCGAGAGGTCAGTTCGTGCACCCTTGCACCGGCAATTATGGACGGCTAAAGAGGCAGCAAGAATCAATATTTCTGCAGGAGATTCCAACGACTTGTTGTGTCCTTACCATGTCGAGCTGCTGCACTACGCTGTGCAAAAGGATGTCCGACACGATATTGGGAGGTATCCCATGACTTATGTTTCTTAGCGTGAATGTTTCCACCAAGTTTCATTATCCTAAGATCATTCGTGTTTTATGGAGGTTCTCTCAAGTAGCGAAAGTTTAATTATAACCATACCGACTTTGATGAGCCAGAAGTTTGCTCCTAAAATGAAGGGTCTGACTCTTCGTAGTTACCCTAAAAGGGGCAGAGTGATAGTAAATTCTGCCCGCTGTCGTTATCAGGCTAGCACGGAAACACGGATGTCTTCCTTGGCATTCGGTGAGGGGAGAGGAGGAACATATACTTTGCAATCACAGTGGGAACAATGCAGCGGTACAAGCAGCTGCTTAATGAATGGAGACAGGCCCACCTTACCAGCACAGCGGTGGCTCCTACTCGGATTTTGAAGGACAGCCGCGTGCGACAACCCCGTGGGCGCAACAATTCGGCACGTGCAAGCAGGCGCTCGGGCGGAGTTCGGCAGTAGCGGCGGGTGACGCGCGAGTCTTTCGAGGAACAATGATACGGGTCGAAATACGATTCGCAGATAAATGATTGGAACTTCTTTTCGTCTGGTGAAGTCGGTGGAGGGAGGTGGTTCAGGCAGTCGGCATGGACAGCGAGGAAGTACAGGTATTGGGAACCAACCGCTCAACCAAGAAACAGAGGCGAACCTCTACTGCAAAATAATTGAACCACCATCACAAGTCGTCGTGCTCACTGCTGTGCGTCGTGATCCTATGGACCAAGCGTCCCCATCCCGGACGGTTACCAGCTTCTCTTAGATCCTGCTGAAGAGGCAGAATGGAGATCTTATTGAGTCGGTCTGTCCAGTTGTTCGCTTCTCTTCCCCTTCGTCTCGTATCCTCGACCTTTCCTCCCACGATTATTTTCTCTAGACTTCCTCCATAGCTTCTCACAATATGGCCAAAGAACTGTAGAATTTTTTGGATGACAAGAGCAGAAAGGTGCCTAGAGACACTGAGTTGCTCAATAATGGACAGACTGATTCTTGTACAGAATCCTTCGTAGTCAGGGTAGGTTTGAAGATAAAACTTTATTGATAAACAGACCGTATATGATCGTCTAAGGGATTATGTAAATTAAGCAGTACCGGTCCCTCATTTCCCTAAAAAGGGTACTCGTGAAACCCCAGTTGGGTTGGGTTGATTTGGGGGAGGAGACCAAACAGCGAGGTCATCGGTCTCATCGGATTAGGGAAGGAAGTCGGCCGTGCCCTGTCAAAGGAACCATCCCAGCATTTGCCTGAAGCGATTTCGGGAAATCACGGATAACCTAAATCATTATGGCAGGACGCGGGATTGAACCGTCGTCCTCCCGAATGCGAGTCCAGAGTGCTAACCACTGTCTCACCTCGCTCGGTAAACCCCAGTTATTCAATCTTAAATTGTGGTTCATTCCCCAAAAAATCCCAATATGAAACTGTTTTAAGGCTTCCTACGAAACTGACATGAAGTGAAACGAGATTGAATATCCTGTCCTACCTAAAAAGCTCAATCGGCAGAAAGAAACGCATTGCAAATTGAGATGGCAAGAGGCTGCACTTACCACCACAAGCGCCCGTACTGGATGTGTATTAACAGGCGGCCTGCGGAGGCTCCGTATAGCGACATGGAGAGGTGGTTCATATGCAGCGCGCATGCGCATCAGCAGATAACTAGACACACAGACACTGAAGCGCCAAAGAAACTGGTATAGGCATGCGTATTCAAATACGGAGATATGTAAACAGGCAGAATATGGCGCTGCGGCCGGCAACGCCTGTATAAGAAAAATGGTTCAAATGGCTCTGAGCACTATGGGACTCAACTGCTGAGGTCATTAGTCCCCTAGAACTTAGAACTAGTTAAACCTAACTAACCTAAGGACATCACAAACATCCATGCCCGAGGCAGGATTCGAACCTGCGACCGTAGCGGTCTTGCGGTTCCAGACTGCAGCGCCTTTAACCGCACGGCCACTTCGGCCGGCGCCTGTATAAGACAACAAGTGTCAAGTTGTTAGGTCGGTTACTGCTGCTACAATCGCAGGTTATCAAAATTTAAGTGAGTTTGAAGGTGGTGTTATTTATAGTCGGCGCACGAGCGATGAGACACAGCATCTCCGAGGTAGCGATGAAGTGGCGATTTTCCCGTACGATAATTGCAAGACCGTACCGTGGATAACAGGAATCCGGTAAAACATCAAATTTCCGACATCGCTGCTGTCGGAACAAGATCTTCACGAACGGGACCGACGGCGAATGAAAATAATCGTTCAACATGACAGAAATACAAACCTTCTGCAAATTGTTGCAGACTTCAGTGCTGGGCCAATTAACAAGTTCAAAAATGGCTCTGAGCACTATGGGACTCAACTTCTCAGGTCATTAGTCCCCTAGAACTTAGAACTAGTTAAACCTAACTAACCTAAGAACATCACAAACATCCATGCCCGAGGCAGGATTCGAATCTGCGACCGTAGCGGTCTCGCGGTTCCAGACTGCAGCATCTAGAACCGCACGGCCACTTCGGCCGGCAATCAGCAAGTGTCAGAGTTCGAACCATTCAATGAAATATCGTCAATATGGCCTTTCGGAGCCGAAGGCCCACTCGTGGACCCTTCATGACTGCGCGACACAAAGCTTAACGCCTCGCCTGGGCCCGTCACCACCGACATTGGACTGTTGATCACTGGAAACATGTTGCCTGCTCGGACGAGTCTCGTTTCGAATTTATCGAGGAGATGGACGTGTACGGGTATGGAGACCACTCATGAATCCAAGGGCCCTGCATGTCAGAAGTAGGGGACTGTCCAAGCTAGGAGAGGCTCTGCAATGTAGCGGAGTGTGTGCAGTTTGAGTGATATGAGACCTCTGATACGTCAAGATACGACTAAGACACGTGACACATACGTTCGCATCCTCTCTGTTCACCTGCATCCATTCATGTACATTGTGGATTCCGACAGACTTGGGCAATTCCAGTAGGACAACGCGACACCCCACACGTGCAGAATTGCTACAGTGGCTCCAGGAACACTCTTCTGAGTTTAAAAACTTCCGCTGGACACCATACTCATCAGACTGAACATTACTGAGCATATCTGGGATGCCTTGTAAGGTGCTGTTCCGCCACGTCGCGTTGCTGCACTTCTGCGAGCTCGCGCGGGCCCTACACGATATATTGTGCACGTGTACCAGTTTCTTTGGCTCTTTAGTGTAGAACAATGACGGGGCTGATGGGAAAGCTGGCTGATTCGTTACAAGGAGTTAAAACCGACTTCAGTTGTTAAGAACTATTGTTAATGTCAATGTTGTTCAAAGAAACGGAGCACGTTGATGATTGTAAAATGGTTCAGGATGGTAGATATTAAAACTTCTAAACTATGACACACAACGATATTTATAAAAAAAACCAAGCTCTAGACTAGGTGATGCACTTTATAGGAATCGTACTTGATTTAAAATCCAGTATAAGGGTGAAGAATTCACAAGATTACTTTGTACAGATTGCACCAGATGATACAGCTAAAATGCTGCGAAACCGGTCTTGTTTATAACTAAAGTATTTTCAGCTGAAACGCTTTTATCTTCAAAATGGAAACGTTTATTCTTCTTTCGGTTCATTTCCTGGGCAGAATCTTGCGCCAGACCAAAACTCAGGTGCAACAATAAGGTGCCATGTTTGTCTCTGGCCTTACGTGTCCATGTTCCGCAACCATAAAAGGAAACGGGAAGCATGAGTGTTTCAACAAGCCGCACATTTGTGCTCTGTTCTTCCAGATCTTGGTGAGCTTCTTCATAGCCACTCGCCCTAGCGTGATCCGTCTTCTTATCTTCACAGCTTCCTTTGTCGCAGATGGTTGATCCAAATAGATGAAAGACTGCGCGATTTGCAGTTCCTTTAACCGTCCTATGAGTTGGACCTGAGCTCCTCTGTCAGTTAGCATGGCTTTGGATTTGCTGAGATTGATGTCCTATCCATATGATAGATTAATGTCCTTTACTTTTGTTAGTAGCTCAGTAAGTTCATATCCGCTGCTGGCTACAGACACCCTTCACACTGTGCGCTGAATAGTGCGCTACGGTACCCTTGCGCCTGCAGCAGCAATGTACTCTGTCGTCAGATCCGCCACAGCTTGCCGCCTGTCCTGCTTTACAGAGCCGGCCGCGGTTCTAGGCGCTTCAGTCCGGAGCCTCGGGCGTGGATGTGTGTGATGTCCCAAGGTTAGTTAGGTTTAAGTAGTTCTCAGTCTAGGGGACTGACAACCTCAGATGTTAAGTCCCATAGTGCTTAGAGCCATTTGAAACATTTATGCTTTACAGAGCGGACAGACACCGAGCGAGGTGGCGCAGTGGTTAGCACACTGGACTCGCATTCGGAAGGACGACGGTTCAATCCCGCGTCCGGCCATCCTGATCTAGGTTTTCCATGATTTCCCTATATCACTTCAGGCAAATGCCGGGATGGTTCCTTTGAAAGGGCACGGCCGATTTCCTTCCCCATCCTTCCCTAACCCGAGCTTGTGCTCCGTCTCTAATGACCTCGTTGTCGATGGGACGTTAAACACTAATCTCCTCCAGAGCGGACAGCCCTGCGACTTCCACGTTCTGTGATGAGGCGTGGACGTCGAACACCTTGTCGCCTACTCGTGATGTTACCGTCCTTCAACCATTTTCCACAGATGATCACGACAGTGGCATCCGAAAAGCCGACCAACTTCGTCATTTTCGATATGCTCGTTCCCGGGCCCACACCATAAAAAATCTGCCCTATGTCAAAGCAGTTTATGTCAGTGAATTTGTCCATTTGCGGCCCGTATCGAAACTAGGATGATTTCCCGTTCGTTTTTCTCTGGTTATATATCTTCGTTACCGTGTAACGTGCCCACAGAGCCACCAGGCGGCATTTAATCTCTTTTGTGCAGTTGGCATAATTCACGAGTTGCGACATAGCCGCATTAAGGTTCTCCAGCGATCCAGGAATTATTTATTTTATTATAAATCCAGTCACGGCCCAAAAATGTTTATTAACCGGGTTATTAATTTAGGTCAACGATAACCGTCTTCAGACCTGAGTAAATTCAGTATCTACACACCTCCTGTCATTCCGTATTTTTATAGTACAATCACATTAACTACAAATTTCGAGCACCAAGGACGTCATTACGCCACACACGTTGACACTTTAAGAAAACTAAATGTACTACGTATACTGCGTGTGGTCTGGCCTCAGAACTGACCTACCCATCCCAGTATAGGGGGACGTACAGTTTAATGTGGACTCCGAACGACTGTACAACTCGAAACTTAGTAACAAACATTTACAGAGAGAGAAGTACTAAATTACTGACTAAAAAGCTTGGAGCGACCAAGGATCGAACACTTAGCAATTAGATATGAAGTCTGGATCATTACCACCTCATTTACTATTTTTGTTATTTATTTGCGTACACTGAGCGTCAGAGTCATTTCACATATGGGTTCCCGCTATATGAATGTCAATTAATATTTGTATGATTCCACTCGCGATACTGGACATTAACTGTTTCCTTGGAAAGATTATGGAAAGCTGTCAGCAATCAGCTTTGGTTATCGGCGTCGAAAACGTGACAGATAATACGCGACACTGTTCAAACATAAAATATATGCTACAGGAAACCCTCAAGATGCTGCTTTTTATATGGCTATTAAATGTCTCAGACGCATTGTTGGCGAGCTTCAGTATACCTGAAACCCTCAAACCTAATCATTGAACTTTGCACTATGCATATAGTCTCACAAACAACGAAATTTGCCGGCCGAGGTGGCCGAGCGATTCTAGGCGCTACAGTCTGGAACCGCGCGACCTCTACGGTCGCAGGTTCGAATCCTGCCTCGGGCATGGATGTGTGTGATGTCCTTACGTTAGTTAGGTTTAAGTAGTTCTAAGTTCTAGGGGACTGATGACCATAGTGCCCAGAGCTATTTGAAGCAACGAAGTTAGGAAGTGGCCCGGGTCCGATGTTAGCCGAGTGCATGCGTTCATAATAGAATCTTACACAGATGTGTCCAATTTTATATGTCAGTTTTCAGAGAATTTCAGCTTGGAAGTCGACCTGTTGCCATTTACACGTAAGTAACTATATTTCATAAGTGGGACCACCTGTCACGGGTATTATAGTACACTTCGTTTCCTTGAAGTGTCAACATGTACGGCGTAATGATGTCGACGGTTATCAAAATTCATAATTTCTTGACGAAGCGCGTATGGCCAAATAATGTGACTGAACCATCAAAATACACAGTGACGCGAACCACTTAGTATACTGCATTTAATCTGGTCTGAAGATGGTCATCGTTGACCGGAATTGATAACCCGATCATTAAATGATGGTGATCCGTGACTGGATTTATAATAAAAAAGTTGTCATAGTGATTTGGCTCATCACTACTGAAACTGTGCTGGAATGTGTTCGGACAGAGGAACGAAGTGACACAAACTTTGTACATGGCTGCACGTTCAGAGACCGTGAATAGTTACATTTGAAAGAAAACAGCCCTCGGTCACTATTTTTAACGAATTAACCGGGTTTCAGCACTGCTAGGAGTGTCTTCCTCAGAATTTAAATCAAAGAATAGTCTATAACATGGTCACAGAATTATGACTAAAAACTATGATACAGAGTATAAGTACAGATACAGAGTATAAGTACAGTCTTCCACGATGATTCTGTACTTATACTCTGTATCACAAGTTTTTAGTCATGATTCTGTGACCGCGTTATAGACTATTCTTTGATTTAAATTCTGAGGAAGACACTCCTAGCAGTGTTGAAACCCGGTTAATTCGTTAAAAACAGTGACCGAGGGCTGTTTTCTTTCAGCTGTAAAGTGACAAAAGTAAGGCAGATGGTGGAAGCTGCAGTGAGAGGAGATCGCCGTCTGAGGTAGCAGTCGCACGTGGAGAGGAGGAAGCCGTCGGCAGGGGCGTCAGCCGAGACCCGCGGAGGGCGTGGCTGACCCGCTGGGTGTGGTGGCGGCTGACCCCGCCTGTTGTGGGCTCACTGTGCCCAATAACTGCCAGACTGAGGTCCCCCTCACCAGATCTGGATTCCACAACAGGCCCTGCGCAAACCACTGCGCCACTCTCCAATTCTGTGAAGTCGTGGCAGCCGAGGAGACTCCTTTGTGGGATTACCATTACTGCATTATGTAAACAAATATTATTCTCTTTGTGGGATTACCAGTAAATATTTTTAATTCTCTGTGACGCTATTCTAATTTCAGTATGTAAGAGCTTCCCCTCAGGCTTACTGGGAACTTCAGTACAACACCCGTCGATACTATACTGGTAATACTGGGGATCTACCCCATCGACGTTCAGCTACGATGTAGAGCACCATGCTACTGATTAAGTCGAGGCAGACTCCACCGAGTGCATGTGATTACAGGGGAAAATATGAATAACGAAACACCTCCAGGCTTGGAGAGCAGTGCGACTGGAATGATAAGACCACCGGTGTGTGTGTGTGTGTGTGTGTGTGTGTGTGTGTGTACAACTTTTTCCCAGGTGACAATAAGCGTGCCCAACCTAAATTATCCTAAGGACAAACACACACACCCATGCCCGAGGGAGGACTCCTAATCATGGTCCTTACCCAGAACTACCTACACAGAACAGGGACGCTGGGGACGCCTGAACCTTTAGTGCTTCACTGTACTTTACAGCAACTGAAAACGGGCAGCGAAATGGATGATTCGAACTTGGACACGCTAGGTCAAAACAGCGGTGGATGGAGGTTACTTAACTCTGCTGCCTATAGAATATCAACACCACTGCAGCATCAGTTTTACAATAAAGAACATAGAGATGTTGATGACGAAGTACTGTCTAATATACGTGGTAGCCAAACGGGTCGAGATCAACGAGGTTTGGAGTGTAGGTGTACAAGAAAAACAACTGCAGCAGGACAAGACTGGAACAGTGAGGAGAAAAGCTCTTCGGGCTTTCTAAATTCGGAAGGAGATGATGGTGATGAGTTGGAACGCGATGATGATTAGTAAATTAGTTAATGATGTACTGTGTTCATTTAGAAGATTATTTAAATTGAATAAAAATTAACAATGTAATGTGTTCATTTAGAGTGCACAGTTGTGGAAAAAAGAAAAACAAAAGAAAAAAAGGGAAGTAAAAGAAATTAATCGCAGAAACGCAGATGGTAATGCGAAGGCTCGAATGATGCCCGGCCACGCATGCTTATTTGATAGCGGTTTGATATAGGGGCGAACTTTGATGTAGCATAACTGCATAGTCAGCACTCTTGAGCAATGCCAAGATTGCCGATCACTATATTGTGACAGTTTACGGATAGAGGGTCATGTGGTGCTGGATTTCGGTTTTTCTTTCTTTTATTTTCACTTCACACTTCTTGATTTCTTTTTTACATTTTTCTCTCAATATAGCTATAGAATTTAGTTGTAGGCATTAGTGCTATATTCAGCGTCACACTGAAATGTATAGAATAAAAGACCCGCATTGTAATTGTAAGACGGCGAATCAGATATACAGCAATAAATAAATGAATAAATAATCTAAGAGTTACTATAATAAATTGTAGAAATTGTAGGCTGTAAGATATTCTAGCTAAGGTTTTTTTTGTGAAGGGAGGAGGGGCAAGAACGACATTAAATGAAGCTGCTTTCTTCTTCTGTGCCAACCTCCCATCTCAGCCTACCACTTGCACTAATGAAAATGTGTTCGATCAAAATTCGTATAGATGTAAGCCATATGTGTAACAATCCGAAAAACATTATCTGGTAAAACGAGGGAAACAAATACTACAAAAAACATAACAACATGGTGGGAAAGGGTGTGTGCGGTCTTTGGGATGTTAATAGAATGTTCCAGGCTATTATGCCGTGGTCAAATGGATTTCATTTTAAAACACAACGTTTCGTTCCCATTTGCGGAAGACAATTTCAAGGGGGATCGTAGCCAGCAACAAGCCAGGATGTGAATCGGACATTCAAAGAAGCTACGACCTCCCTTGAAAATGTCCTCCGCAGATGGGGAGAAAACGTGGGTTTTAAGGTGAAATCCATTCGACCACGGGATAATAGCCCGGAACATTTTATTCATTGCGACATTTCCGCCCGTGAAAGTTCAAATTTTACGGTCTGTGGGCTGCACCGACTAGATTTCTAAGCGTCTTAGATAGATGAATAGTCACGAGAAGAGCAGCCAGATACGCGTGAAAAACACAAACGCATAAATATAAGTAATAAAACATACACCGGATGTTAATAAAAAGTATTCCGTATTTTGAGAGGTGATAGAATGGACCAAAATAATAAAAAAAATTCTCAGTAACCTGACTCTAAAATGCATTCCGTAAGATCTATGAGCAATTTTTCATCTTCGCTACTATGAAATACATTTATTCTTCTGCAAGCTCTTTGCTATTACGAACGACCTACAGAATATCGTAAACAAATGAAGATACATTCTTCTGGTGTCCACAGATACAGCACGCAGTACACATCTGTTAGTGTTGTTACTGCAAACCGTACTCACAGTTCTGGGTAACCGCAGACGTTAGCTCTTATGGAACCAGCTTATGTTTCGGAAGGTTTGTCAAATGCTTTTACATTGTAATTTTATCTTTGCAGTTTCTAGCATAATCGAAACCCATTATTCCACGCTGGAAATTACCTACATTAGTTTTCTGTTACTGTATCGTAGATAGAAGCAACGTCGAGCCAGTGTCCTATACGCTAAAAAATATCACAGTAACAGAATCATTTATTCTCACATGTTTACTACATTCTGTCTGTCGTACTTAACAGCAAAAAGCTTGCAGTAGAAGAACTGTGTTACACAGTAGCGAAGATGAACAAACGCCCGTAGCTCTTAAGGTATGTTATGAATAGTGTAATAGTGCAAATTACAACTGGGGCCCATTATCGGAAGCTAAGGTACAAGGCAACCCCTCAATGAAAAAAGCCCTCAAAGGCGTACGAATAGTGACCTCAGCTGACATCGACACACACTATAGAATGTAAGGAAACGGGAACATGCATCCACAACCAAGAGCGAATAGGAATTCAAGAACGGACCCGCACAGTCTACGTGAATGCGTTCCCATCGCTGGTGTGGAGCGGGCCAGAGGGACAGAGACGCCCTGGGAGCCGCCTGTTGTTGGGCACACTGCTCACAAGCCGCGACGAAACGGACAATTTCGCCATCGACCCCTGGTCAAAAACCATGTCTCCTAGCTAACAGTTTAGTGCTTCAAACACTCTAATGGCCTTGGTGGAGAAGGCGTAGAACCTCGTGCCATTACGTGGCAGGAATGACTAGGAGAGAGGTCTTCTTTGGACAGCAGCAAAACACCGTCAAAAACAGAGGTGATACCGTAAGGAAAAATAGTTGTGCAGGGTTCCGAACCACAACCTGACGGTTTGTCTGACCAGGTTTATCCTGAGCAAACCGAAGCAACTGGCGGGGAACCGGCCCGGCGGCAACCGCAGCTGCTATGCGCTAGCTCGTATTTGGGTAACCCTCGACCGGGGCCCGCATTTCAGTATCAAGACGGAAGCAAAGCAATTCTTCACGATCAGGGCTCACAGGAAGGCGGGAAAAGGCGTCCGCAGCGACATGTTTAGACGTAGGTCGAAAACGGATTTCGTAATTGCAGCGAGACAAGAACAGCGTCCGGCGTTGCAGGCGGTGTGCTGCCTTGTCAGTGTGAGGGTTAAACAAGGAAACAAGAATTTATGGTCAGTAATACGGTGAAAGTTGGAGTCACATAAGAAACATGAAATTTCTGGATAGCATAGACTATGGCCTCTTATTCCCATCTGAAAGTAACGTTGCTGGGCCGGAGTGAGAGATTTAGAATGAAAGTAACGTGTCGCTCACAGCCGTTGGCATATTATATCGGTGCGCTAGGACTGCGCTGAGGCCGTACTGTGAGGCGTCAGTCGCCAAAACTATGTGCTGGTCCGCAGAGAACGTAACTAAACAAGGGGCAAAGAGTAGTTTGGATTTCAGCATTTGAAAAGCACGTTCGCAATTCGGCCTCCAGCAAAAAGTTCCATTCTTGCGTAAGGAGCCGTGCAACGGATGGGGCAATGGGGCCGCCCTGGCAGGAATTTACGGTAGTAGGTTATCTTCCCTAGGAAGACCTAAAGTTCCTTCGTGGACGAGGGGCGAGGAATAGAGGAAACAGCGGAAATGGTAGAGGGCGAACCCCGTCCTGCGAGACCTCTAACCCCAAATAAACAATAGAAGGTTGAAAAAAAAACTGAGATTTCGCGAGGTTACACCGTAAGCCTGCGGATTGTAAAAAAGAAAACAAAGAGTGCAAATTTTTCAAGTGGTCAACCGTGGAGGAGCCCGTAACAACAATATTATACAGATAATTAATGCAACCCGGGACAGGCACAGTCAGGTGCTCTAAAAATCGTTGAAAAATAGCAGGGGCGCTAGCCACACCAAAAGGAAGGCGCAAGTATTTATAGAGTCCAAAACGAGTATTCAAAACCAGAACTCACTATGACTCTTCGTGCCTGCCGCTGTGGCCGAGAGGTTCTAGGCGCTCCAGTCTGGAACCGCGCGACCGCTATGGTCGCAGGTTTGAATCCTGCCTCGGGCATGGCTGTGTGTGATGTCGTTAGGTTTAAGTAGTTCTACGTTCTAGGGGACTGATGACCTCACATGTTAAGCCATTTGAACCATTTGACTCTTCGTCCGTAGGAACCTTCAAATACGCTTCAGACTAATCAATTTTAGGAGAGTGCTGGTCAACCGATATTTTCGCCAGCTGTTTCTCCTGGCGTGGGAGAGGATGCGTAACCATGATCGACTGGGCGTTGGCAGTAGTAATGAAGCTGCCACAGAGGCGAAGTTTCCCCGACGGTTTCCGAACTACAACCAGCGGAGACGACCATTCACTACCCATAACAGGTTGCATCACACCCTGAGATTGAAGTTTGTCCAATTTTGCTTTCGCTTGATCTTTCAGAGCGACAGGAATAGGACACGCACGACAAAAATGAGGCCCAGTTGTGGATTTCAAAGAAATATGTGCAGAAAAATTCGCAGTTACCTTCCGAAAATAAGTCCGAAAACTGCTCACACATGTTTCCAATTGAGAATACGGTACCTGGTCGGCCACAAGGCGAACTGCGTCGTTGATAGAAAATCCAAATGCCCGAAAAGCGTCCACCCCGAACAAGTTCGAACGCTGGCATCAGCAAGCACTAAAAATGTAATGGAACGAACCACCGACTTGTAAGAGGCAGATGCCGTAAATTGTCCCAATAGAGCAATGTTCTATTTACTATAACTGACCCAGCCACTGTAAGACTGATTTCGTTTTTTGCGGCATCCGTAGAATCCAACTCATACCAACTATGACATGTGTTAGTTTGCAGTGGTAAGTGGACAATAAACTGCACATGTGATCAAAAGAGCTGCCGGTTCTAGTCAATGGGCAAACTGACACAGTAATGGTCACATATTAGGTGAATCGACGAGATGAATAAGCCTTTGCACAAATTTTAGTCTGTTACACCGAAAGCCAAAAAATGGCTTCTGAATCATTTTTCGTAACCTTCCCAATGCTCGACTAAATCGTCATACGTAGGAAAAGTGGTTGTATAGACCGACAGGATGATTCAAAACTGTTCAAATGTGTGTGAAATCCTATGGGACTTAACTGCTAAGGTCATCAGTCCCTAAGCTTACACACTGCTTAACCTAAATTATCCTAAGGACAAACACACACAACCATGCCCGAGGGAGGACTCGAACCTCCGCCGGGACCAGCCGCACAGTCCATGACTGCGACAGGATGGTACCCTGTCTGTTGTTGAAAGCCGACAAAGTGGTCACTGCCGAAGTAAGCTGTTCAATTAGGGCCAGTAGCACGGCGTCCATTATGACTAATCCTGATGAAACTGCTCTTAAAGATTGCACATGCGGAAACCATCTCACTCTCCTCGCCAGCCGTGTAGTAACCAAGTATCTACATCTACATCCGTACTCCGCAAGCCACCTGACTGTGTGTGGCGGAGGGTACCTTGAGTACCTCTATCGGTTCTCCCTTCTATTCCAGTCTCGAGGACGCACGAAACCGATCCAAGTTACACAAATATGGCTTTATTCACAAAACTACGAACAATAACCGAAATAAGCCTCTCGTGACTCTACACGTAACAAGACAAAAGAATAATACAGAAAGTTTAACACAAGCACTACAGAGAACAACTGATGTGAGTGGTACAAACTGAAGGAATATAGTGTGGGTGAGCCAGCGCTACTCCGCGCGTACATAGGCGTCGGAGACCTTGTCGAGTACGCACTTCCTACAGGTGGCCTCTACAGGCGCCGGCCCGCGCTACTACAGTTGGCGGTAGATTTTTAAGTACACACGTGCCGTGACAGTACACTTGGCGCACTCACACGGACAAGTAGCAGAATACAGCAGCATGGCACACGTATCTGGCGATTACAAAAATGGTGTGACTGCCCAAAAGCGAGCAGTGAGATTAACATATTGCTTTCAACCAGTTATCTTGCGGGCGTCTGTTTACCTAGTTAGGAAATCTATCCGCATCTTCACAATATGCATGTTTCCTAAAGCAATTCGTCATAAGTAATCCAACGGAATTTAAGGTGAATAGTAATGTCCACAGCTACAACATCAGAAGGAACAAGTGACCTCCTTTACTCATTTCTAGGGCTGTCAGTGGCTAAAAAAGATGTTGAGTATGCAGCCACGGCTATCTTTTATGATTTTCCTGCAAAATTTCCGATAGGTAACAAAGGAAATTTTAAATCCAATCAGAAATTATTTTTCTGGGCAATTACTATTCTACAGACCAATATTCAATTCACAAATATCAGGTAAACATGGGCTCTAAAATGCATACTGAAGAGCTATGAGATATTCTTGATTTTCAATATTGTGAAACAAATCTCTTCGGTACTTTGGAACACAACTCTTGTAATGAACAAGTGCTCATAACTTTTAAGGAATTCATTTTAGAGAACTTTTTTTTTCCTTGTTTTGGTCCATACTACCACTTCCCAAAACATGGAAAGCAACGAGATTGCAGTAGAAGAGATTTGTTTCACAATATTGAAAATCAAGAATACCTCGTAGCTCTTAAGGTATTCGTTTTAGAGCCCATGTTTACTTGACATTTGTGCTTCTATCAGTCGTGTACGTTTGCGCCATCCTTTCTGATACACTCTCTACATATATATGTGTGTGTGGTGTAGTAGCAAATACTTTAAAGCCGGCCGAAGTGGCCGTGCGGTTAAAGGCGCTGCAGTCTAGAACCGCAAGACCGCTACGGTCGCAGGTTCGAATCCTGCCTCGGGCATGGATGTTTGTGATGTCCTTAGGTTAGTTATGTTTAACTAGTTCTAAGTTCTAGGGGACTAATGACCTCAGCAGTTGAGTCCCATAGTGCTCAGAGCCATTTGAACCATTTGAAGAAATACTTTAGCCTATCCCCGATGTAATTCAATCTGTGTATTGAGCAAGCAGTAAAGGGAACAAAAGGAAAATTTGGAATAAGAATTAAAATATAGGGAGAAGAAATAAAAACCTGGAGGTTTGCCGATTACATTATAATTCTGTCAGAGACAACAAAGGACTTGGAAGAACAGTTGAACGGAATGGACAGTGTCTTGAAAGGAGGACATATGATGAACATCAAAAAAGCAAAACGAGGATAACGGTGTTGTGTGACGTCCTTAGGTTAGTTAGGTTTAAGTAGTTCTAAGTTCTAGGGGACTGATGACCATAGATGTTAAGTCCCATAGTGCTCAGAGCCATTTTTTTTTAGGATAACGGAATGTAGTCGAATTTAATCAGATGATGCGGAGCGAATTAGTTTAGGAAATGAGGCACTTAAGGTGGTAGATGAATTTTGCTATTTGGGTAGCAAAATAACTGATGATGGTCGAAGTAGAGAGGATGCAGACTGGCGGTGGCAAGGAAATCGTTTCTGACGAAGAGACACTTGTAAACATCGAGTATAGATTTAAGTATCAGGAAGTCTTTTCTGAAAGTATTTGGATGCAGTGTGGCCATGTATGGAAGTGAAACATGGACGATAAACAGCTTAGACAAGAAGAGAATAGATGCTTTTGAAATGTGGTGCTACATATGAATCCTAAATATTAGATGGGTAGATCACGTAACTAATGAGGAGGTATTGAATAGAAGTGGGGAGAAGCGGACTAGAAGAAAGTATCGGTTGGTAGGTCATGTTCTGGGGCCTCAAGGTATCGCCAATGTAGTACTGGAGGGAAGCGTGGAGGGTAAAAATTATAGAGGGAGACCAAGAAATTTGGAAAGTTGTGGTAAGGCATTATGGGACCAAAGTGCTGAGGTCATCGGTCCCTAAGCTTAGACACTACTCAATCTAACGTAAACTAACTTACGCTAAGGACGTCACACACACCCATGCCTGAGGGAGGACTCGAACTTCCGACGGGAGGAGCCACGCGCAGGAGACCAAGAGATGAATACAGTAAGCAGATTCAGAAGGATGTAAGTTGCAGTAGTTACTAGGATGGAGAGCTGCATCAAAACAGTCTTTGGACTGAAGACCACAACAACAATCTACAATACTATTTAATCTGTAAATAGGCATCAAGCAGCCATGCACGCAAACAAATCACGTATGTATTGCTTATAACCTGACTAAGTACGTATAATTTCGATAAAATTAGCGTAAATTATCTATTGAATATGTACTAACTAATAACCCTTATTATACAGTATGTTTTTATTCACTTCCCACAACTTACGAAGACTGCTGAAGGGTGTTCATAGACCAAGCTGATGTGGCGTGTGTAGTTTCATCTTATATATTTGGCAATGAATTATGGTGTATGTATCTTTGTAGAAGCTTTCACTATTTATGAATAATTCGCTTCAAGAATTGTAATTGTTGACTGTATGTTCATAATACTTGTTCCGTGAGTGTTACATCGTTACGTGTTGCCGGAAAATATAGGATCTTACCGAAATATTTGCACGATTTTCTTGCTTAAGTCACGGAGTTATTAATGCTCTTGGTTGCGCGGGCCGTCGTGTGGTCGCCGCCTACTTCGCATTCCGCCAATCGGCGTACAGTCTTGGGCATCGTTAATACGGTGAGTAATGGTTTTTAAAAGTGCCGTAACATTAAATCTTTGACAGCGGCAGCTGGAATATGTAAAAACGACGCGGTAATAAATCAGCCTGCTTCCTTCAGTGATTAATGTCTTCCCCGACCCTGTCCGAGGTAAGTTAAGTAGCGGTGGGTCTGATGTGTTATATCGGTACCACTCTCTACATGAACAACACCCGGCAGGTCGAGTTTACATGCCGGCAATAAATTTATCTCCAGCAAGAGTACGTATCCTAATCAACTGGTATAACAACACCAATTCATCGAAGAACGTTTAGTATCTACCCTTGCTCTCATACCGTGTAGCTACTCTTCCTTAACGTGGGTTGAAAGCGCGCCTAGGATGCTGCGGTGCATTTAAGTGATGCGTGTTGTAATCTGATGATACAAACAACTGTAGCCGATGAGTCAAGCAGGCAGCCGAATGGTCCACTTAAGAGTTAAGACAGCACAGACAGTTTCCTATTGACTCGGTTTATACTTTACAAATACTTTTAAAGCGACTGGTCGTCCCTACAATGAACAAAGTACAATATTTCATTCTGTTCGGTTAATATGAACCAGTCTGAAAAAAGAAAGCCAGACAATCATTTGTAAATTAACGTATCTATTTGTTCGCACATGTTAACAAATGCCAAACTTTTTTCTAATTTTTTTTTTAAAGTCACTCGTTGCTTTAATACCAACTTTCCTATTTTTGTTTCTTGTTGCAGTCTTTTCTTCTTCTTCTTTTTCAACATTTCAGCGATTTGGCCGCTGTCTGTTGCAGCATCCTTATCTCTTGAATGTTATTCCATACCCTGTTTAGGTAATATGTCACAATCGATTAGCTCCAAATGTTTCCTCCTGTCTTCTACAGTTTGCTGAATTTTGTCTCTTAAAGTGGATATTTTCAGGTCGTGTGTTAAGTCGGTCTGTCTAGTAGGTGTGACTGTACCATCACATATATCGCTTTTGCGATAGTAAGTAGCAGCTTAATGTTTTTATCATACAATGAAGGCTTTCGCGATCGGATGTTTCAGCTGCTGAGAATTCTTTCCGGGTTGTATGGCCGTGGTCCATGGAACTCTTCAATCCCTGACGTTTCGTCCAAGGCTACGTTGGACGTCTTCGGAGGTGCTCCTGGTTGCAATGAGTCTTGCCGACTGACGAGTCGGACGCCGAAGAGCGGCCTAAGTGCCGTGGAAAGTGGACGTGGTCTGGATTTCACGTGATAGCAGACATAAGCATTGTCAAAGACAAAATTTTATCGTTGACAATGTTTATAAACATTGTCGGACGTCGAAGAGCCGCCTAAATACTGTGGAAAGTGGGCGTGGTCTGGATTTCACGTGATAGCAGACATAGCAGCATAAGATAAAATTTTATCTTTGACAATGTCTATGTCTACTATCACGTGGAATCCAGACCACGCCAACTTTCCACGGTATTTAGGCCGCTCTTCGACGTCCGACTCGTCAGTCGGCAAGACTCAGTACAACCAGGAGACCTCCGAAGATGTCCAACGTAGCCTTGGACGAAACGTCAAGGATTGAGGAGTTCCATGGACCACGGCCATACAACCCGGAAAAATTTTCAGCAGCTTAATGTTTTCAGCCATGATGGAGGTAACCATATAATTAGTGGCTTATGGTGAAAGATTCGTGAATTCCCCTTCGCTGAATCAGGCCTGAGAAAACGCGGTGACGGACCTGGGTGGTCGCGATGAGTTCGGGGCGGCTTAAGCCCCCTCTTCCACTCCCCCTTCCCTGCTGGGCTGCTGGTTTGTGGCCGGACGCTGGTCGGTTTCCGTTGTCCACGAGGCGGCACTACCTTGGAAGCTATAGCAGGGTGACCACAGGTCCCCTGGGCATTTTTGGTGTGAAGAACCTGCATTTTTTGTTGACAGTTGCAAATACACGGCACCGGCATCGTGCCAAGTTCAGTGTCAGAAAGTTCCAGGATCTAACTGGCTGGATGATATCAGCCAATTAGAAAGGCCATCGGCATAGGCGCTGTAGCGTGAGTGTCTGAACCAATGAATGGCGACATAGTATATACAGTTAATGGGCATCCTGTAAGCGATAGTGGAGAAGTTCTCCTGCGTTTCAGCGTGTTGAGGCGAATTCATGGTCGTCACTGTGGGGAAAGTTGTGACTCACCCTCTCCAAGCCGTAGTTTTCTGTGATCGGAGAGGAACGAGGAACGTAGGGGAGTCAAGGACGCATAGCCGTAATGTCACATCTAGAGAGAGAGAGAGAGAGAGGGAGAGAGAGAGAGAGAGAGAGACGCCGGGCCGCAGCCTGGCGCAGTTTTCGCGCTAGCTCAGCTCTGCTTTTGCTGTGGGCAGGTCACAATATGCGAGATCAATTCCACGACTTGGGTTGCTTTTCAGTGAATTTACTTATTTGGATCTCAGATCTGGTTTCAACTTGCATTTGCAAGATGCACAGGTTTTGGAAAGCCAAAAAATATGTGTGAAATCTTATGGGACTTAACTGCTAAGGTCATCAGCCCTTAAGCTTACACACTACTTAACCTAAATTATCCTAAGGACAAACACACACACCCATGCCCGAGGGTGGACTCGAACCTCCGCCGGTACCAGCCGCACAGTCTATGACTGTAGCGCCCCAGACCGCTCGGCTAATCTCGCGCGGCTTGGATAGCCATCGCTATTCCATAGCAATCTTCTGTTTAATTAGAGGTTTCCACCATTTGTTGAGAGAACAGCAACCATTTATTGTACATTTGAGCACATCAACATGCATCCCTCTGCGGAACGTAACTTGTTATATATTTCAAAAGTAACAACTCTTTCATTGACCTTGAAGTACTCAATCATTTTTGTCCGAGTTTACAAATAAATATTCACTTTAATTCTGAAGAAAATTAGAAAGAATAAGTTCAGTGTTCAAAATAATTGATTCGTTTTCACCATTTTTATATTGTCGTACAACAGTTCAGGTCAAGTCACCCTCATTAAATAACAAATGTGACTGATCTCTGTTGCCTAACTGAATTGTTCTCTTACTGTGACGGTTATCCGTTGTTAACCAGGTGGCGCTATCCAGAGCTATATATATGTGGTAGGAGGTTTATTTAATTCGTATGACAAACGATTCATGAGATCTGCTCTCATTTACATTCAATACAGTCTTGTAATCGCAGAGATTTTTCATTTACTGCGATTAGAAATTTACTGGATGAAGGCAATATAGAGCATAGAGAAATGGGAAGATTTCAGTTAGATTACATCATGGTCAGCCAGAGATTCCGAAATCACATACTGGATGGTAAGGCATACCCAGGAGCAAATACAGGCTCAGATCTCAATTTAGTATTGATGAAGACTATGCCGAAGTTTAAGGGAGTAGTCTGGAATAATCAAAGAAGTGGGACACGGAAGTACTAAGGAATGACGAAATACGCTTGAAGTTCTCTAAGGTTATACACTCATGAGCATAAATTAAGGATAATGCTGATACATGGTGAAACAACGCTCTGGTGGGCGGTTTGCGGTTTTAAATCACCTCTGCGTATGACCATGCGGTGCATTTGACCTGTGGTCGTCGCAAGGTGGCGCTGGTAGCAGTCCACATACGCAGAGGTGTGTTGGTGCATGTCAGATTCAAATGGCTCTAAGCACTATGGGGCTTAACATCTGAGGTCATCAGTCCCCTAGACTTAGAACTACTTAAACCTAACTAACCTAAGGACATCAGACACATCCATGCCCGAGGCAAGATTCGAACCTGCGACCGTAGTAGCAACGCGGTTCCGGACTGAAGCGGCTAGAAACGCTCGGTCACATCGGACGGCGGTGCATGTCAGAGTACGGTGCGTCGAGTAAGTGTGCAGACGTTTTCAGACGTTCTAATGGTGACTGTGTGTTGAAAATGGCTCAAAGAACACATACTGATGACGTTATGAGGGGTACAATACTAAGGCGACTGGAGGCTGGTCAAACACAGCAGGTCATAGCACGGGCTCTCCGTGTGCCAGAAAGTGTGATCTCAAGATTAGAGCAACGATTCCAGCAGACAGGAAACGTGTCCAGACGCTACAGTACGGGACATCCATAGTGTACAACACCACAAGAAGACGACCGATATCTCAGTGCCCGCAGACGGCCACGGAGTGCTGCAGGTAGCCTTGCTCGGGACTTTACCGCAACCATTGGAACAGTTGTCTCCAGACACACAGTCTACAGACGACTGAACAGACATGGTTTATTCGCCCGGAGACCTGCAAGGTACATTGCACTGACCCCTGGTTACAGGAGAGCCCGTAAAACTTGGTGTCAAGAACACAATACATGGTAATTGGAACAGTGGTCGCAGGTTATATTCACGGACGAAGCCAGGTATAGTCTGAACAGTGATTCTCGCCGGGTTTTCATCTGGCGTGAACGAGGAAACAGATACCAATTCCTTAATGACCTTGAAAGGGACCTGTGAGGAGGTCGTGGTTTGATGGTGTGTGGTGGGATAATGATTCGTGTTCGTACACGCCCTCATGTCTTTGACAGAGGAACTGTAACAGGTCAGGTGTATCGGGATGTCATTTTACACCAGTATGTCCGTCTTTCCAGGGGTGCAGTGGGCCCTACCTTCCTCCTGATGGATAATACCGCACGGCCCCACCGAGCTGCCATCGTGGAGGAGTACCTTGAAACAGAAGATATCAGGCGAATGGAGTGGCCTGCCTGTTCTCCAGACCTAAACCTCATCGAGCACGTCTGGGATGCTCTCGGTCGACGTATCGCTGAACGTCTTCAAACCCCTACGACACTTCAGGAGCTCCGACAGGCACTGTTGCAAGAATGGGAGGTTATAGCCCAGCAGCTGCTCGACCACCTGATCAAGAGTATGCCAACGCGTTGTGCGGCCTATGTACGTGTGCATGATGATCATATCCCATATTGATGTCGGGGTACATGCGCAAGAAACAGTGGCGTTTTGTAGCACATGTGTTTCGGGACGGTTTTCTCAACTTATAACCAATACAGTGGACTTACAGATCTGTGTCGTGTGTGTTCCCTATGTGCCTATGCTATTAGCGCCAGCTTTGTGTAGTGCCACCGTTGTGTGGCACCACATTCTGCAGTTATCCTTAATTTATGAGCTTGAGTGTAGATACAGCAACAAGGAATAGCCCAGTAGGCAGTACAGTTGAAGAGGAATGGACAACTCTAAAAAGGGCAATCGCAGAAGTTGGAAAGAAAAACATAGGTACAAAGAAGCTAAATGCGAAGAAACAGTGAGTAACGGAAGAAATACTTCAGTTGATCGATGAATGAAGGAGGTACAAAAGTATTCAGGGAAAATCAGGAATACAGAAATATAAGTCGCTGAGGAATGAAATAAACGGGAAGTGCAGGGAAGTTAAGACGAAATGGCTGCTAGAAAAATGTGAAAAAATCGAAATAGAAATGATTGTCGTAAGGAGTGAAAAAATCGAAACAGAAATGATTGTCGGAAGGACTGACTCAGCGTATAGGAAAGTCAAAATAACCGTCTGTGAAATTAAAAGCAAGGATGGTAAATTAAGAGTGTAACGGAAATTCCACTATTAAATGCAGAGGAGAGAGCGAATACGAGGAAAGAAAACATTGGAGTCCTATACGAGGGGGAAAGAGTTGTCCGATGATGTGACAGAAGAAGAAACAGAATTCGATATAGACGAGATAGAGGATACAGTGTTTGAATCAGAATTTAAAAGACTGGATAGATAACATTCCATCAAAATTTATGTATCCAATCCGGATACATAATTTGAACTATAGCGTTGCTATGTGTTTGCCCTGTACTATTTGTTCTAAAATTATCTTTCATTTCCCTAAAAACATTGAAAAGAAAAACATCTTCGCAGCCTATCATCACTATCTCCAGTTTACGTTTTTACTTTTTCGATGTATAGAGATGAAACAGGTCTTTCCTTGTCTGAGAGTTGGTACCTGACTTGAGACATACTGTCATTTGTAGTAAGTCTGTGAGACATACGGCCCGTTTTGCAATTGTCTGTAAGTTGTGAAATAGACGCCAGCTTCCGGTGACCGTTTCACGGGTAATTCTTTGTCATTGAGTGTTACATTCCAGGCGTGGTCACTGCGGAGGGACTAGCTATCTCGAGCACGTTAGATGCAATGCGCTGTGCATACTGGAGATGGTAATAAAAACTTTCATCATTATTACGCGTAGCACGCACAGCATTCAGCCTGTCTCTCGTTTAACAAGGGAATGCAAATGTTACTTTTTCTTGCGACACGAGCTTGATGCCACAAAAGTGTTATTCAAGCCTTCTCTCGGCTGGCACAAGGGGCTGTGCTGCAGAGTTAGTATATGTTTCGTCGGTCCTGTATCTTGTACCTTGTACTAATTATCAAGAATAACTAAGCTCATAGTTCGGCCAAATTACATTTGTAGGTTTATAAGTAACAGGTAATCGCGCGTCTTGCACCTGCATTGCTACTTAATTAACGACCAACATAGTTCATAACATGGACAGGTCTCTATGGACATCCTTGTTTCTCGTGTTCCTTCTTCATAATGCCTTATGTTTTGTATTCATGTATTTTCTTCGCACTTTTTTAAAATTACAATTCATACGTAAGGTCTTGTAAATTTTACCCACCTAACAATTTGTCACGCCCTATCATTCTTAAAGGTTACAATCTTGACTTTCTGAAACATGTTAAGCTGCGTAAATTGTATGTACGGTAGCTGAATGTATTTTCTTTCACCTTATAAGGTAAGTTGTCACTATAAGAATCCACGAGACACAGAGGGAATATCTGTTTAGCATAATATCACGGATCAAACATGCAAATCGTCAGTGTATCAGGGCATAACTTGTAGTGATTAAGTTTTTGTTACAGTTCAGTACTCTGGATGCTTCTCAATACAACATAGATCAGGACCTTACTCATATACATTGGTCTAAATTAATGAGTAATTTCCAGAGTGTTTTCACAACATTAAAGTACATTAAATAACATTAAACATATCATCAGATACACTTTCAATATCTTTGGCATTTGAACTGTGACGATAATCTGCGAAACTGCCTTATCCCCTTCACGTGCTTGTCTTTCTCGATTTTTGAGTTTTTGTGGATATTGAAGGTTACTCGTCTGTGTCCGCACCATATCCATACTCGTTGCAGGATTTACTTTATCCACGTAATCATTTACTATATTAATATTTCTTTCTTCTCTTCTCTGGCCAGTAATGTAAATGTGATAGGTGTTAATGGGATTGACTGTCCAATAGTTGTTTCGGCAGATACCGTAAGAGATACATTCAAATTTGGTGTCCCTGTAAAAAACATGTAAGGAAGTACAAAATGCCACGTGTTCCTCGCGATAGGCCGACAAATGAACGACACTTTAATTATCGTCGGCCGCGACCCCGGCCGGCCACGCGTTCCCAGATAGTGTCTGCCGACAGCGGCCACGCCCACCGGTCCCCCGCCAGCCGGTTGTAATCAAGATGCAGGGACGCGCACAACACTCTCGCACGGCCGGTGTCATGTTCCCTCGAGTCGAGGGCGCCGTTATTCCTGCTTACACCGGCCTGAGACCGCGGCTTGTGCGTCCGTGGAGCGAAATGTGGGCACCGACACAGGCCAGGAAACTGGAAATTACGTGGATAACTCTATCAGAGCCATAACAGTTCTCCTTGAAGCAAGGAAACGTACAACATTCACAGAAGGCCAACTAAAAAGCAGTTACGTTGGAGAAAGCGTTCCTGTGATAGGAGTATTTATATGCAGCACATGACTGTGTAGAGCTCAGAGTTTGCACCAGTCGTCTACACCTGCCGGCTGATTAAAAAAAGAAATAACAGGTTTCAGTTGTTTATTACAGAGAAACTGTGAAATGTAGGAACACATTGCGCGTGTCACTGGATAGAGGAAGGTTCGAAGTTCTGACACAGCCGCTCTGTTGTTTGTTGTAACATGCCGACTACACCACAAGAGAAATCATTTTGTCTGTTGGAATTTGCGCGAGGACAATCCGCTGTTCAAACGTGTATTCCGCTGTAGGTTCATCAAGAAGCTGCCTCTGCGCAACCAGATTTATGACTGACACACAAAATTCTTGAAACTATTTTGCATACGCACAGTTAAGAACACTGGTCGGCCTCGCATGTCTGATGAAAATGCCGAACGTATCTGAGATGCGTTCACAGGGAGCTCTCAGAAGTCCGCAAGACGGGCAGGCCAAGAACTTCGGCTTGGTCAAATTATGGTGCGGCGTGTTATGGAACGACGTCAGCATATGAAGCCTTAAAAGTTGCAGTTACTGCAACAATTGCTTCCGGCGACCATAACAAAAGGTACGAATTTTGCATATCAAATCTTCAGGACATGGCAGAGGCCGTATTTTCCAAACGACTCATGTTTACTGACAAATCAAAAACCGCCATAATGCAAGCATTGGGGGTTACAAAATCCTGGCGTCGTTGTCGAACATAAAGGGGACTCACAGAAACTGAATGTGTTTCCTGACTTTTCTGTTCACAAAGTTAATGGACCTTTTTTTTTGCGGAGCAAACTGCGACAGGAGTTTCATACCTCTATTTGCTGCAAAACTGGTTGTTCCCTAAACTTCACGAAGCTTTCAACGACTTCATCTTTATGCATGACGGCGCTCCCCCTGAGTTCCATGTTGAGGTACAGAGTTACCTTAACATCATCCCACAACGTTGGATTGGAAAAAGAGGACAATATCTTATTCATCCCTCTGGGCTCTTTGGTCACCAGACTTCACACACTGCGATATTTTTCTGTGGGGATACATAAAAGACAGCCCTTGTCCTACATATAGCAGGTACTCCTGAAGAGTAGAGAAACTGTAATGTTGAAGCTGTCGATTCAATAAACAGGGGTCCATTGATTCGTGTGTGGAATGATGTGGACTAAAGTTTCGATATTTCTCGAGCAACGTGTTGTGCTCGTGTTGAGTGAATGGTATTGTGTCTGTGCGAACATAAAACTGTGAACCTCGCTCTATCCAGTGGCATACGCAATGCGTTTCTATCCTTCGTAGTTCGTCTGTAATAAACAATTGAAATGAGTTCTTTCTTTTTGAATCACACTGTATGTCTATAACCTACAAGCAACCATAATGTGGCTGGCAACGAACGCTCCTTCTAAGAATACTGTAATTTCCGTACTTCCATGTTCCATTCCCCAACTGTACACGGGGAGAAAGACCGTTGACAACTCCCCTGTCACCTCTAATTTATCTGATCTTGTCGTCGTCGTCATTTCGCGAGATGTACAGTATCCGATCAGAACAATTGTTGGTAAGGCGGGTGCCAGGTTGAAATTCATTGGGAGAGTCCTTAGAAAATGTAGTCCATCAACAAAGGAGGTGGCTTACAAAACACTCGTTCGACCTATACTTGAGTATTGCTCATCAGTGTGGGATCCGTACCAGGTCGGGTCGACAGAGGAGATAGAGAAGATTCAAAGAAGAGCGGCGCGTTTCGTCACAGGGTTATTTGGTAAGCGTGATAGCGTTACGGAGATGTTTAGCAAACTCAAGTGGCAGACTCTGCAAGAGAGGCGCTCTGCATCGCTGTGTAGCTTGCTGTCCAGGTTTCGAGAGGGTGCGTTTCTGGATGAGGTATCGAACATATTGCTTCCCCCTACTTATACCTCCCGAGGAGATCACGAATGTAAAATTAGAGAGATTCGAGCGCGCACAGAGGCTTTCCGGCAGTCGTTCTTCCCGCGAACCATACGCGACTGGAACAGGAAAGGGAGGTAATGACAGTGGCACCTAAAGTGCCCTCCATTGGGTGGCTTGCGGAGTATAAATGTAGATGTAGATGTAAAACATTCTGGACGCCTCTGCGTAATGTGGAGTTGACCATCAGATGTCAAGAGAGACGACCCGACAGTACAAAAGGACGCGGGGAGTATTGTGTTGTCAGTAGCGAAGCAGTAACAGGAGAATGAGTCTTTCAGAAGACCCCAGCACCTTCGAACGTAGACTAGTCATCGGATGTCACTTGAGCAACAGCTCCATCAGGAACACTACAACCATTCTAAAAGTGCCCGAGCCGACTGTTGGTGATAAGACTGCGAAGTGGAAACTCGAAGGAATAACCACAGCAAAACGAAGGCCAAGCGCAGCTTCGTGTATTTACAGACGGGGACCGTCGAGCACTGCCGAGGGTGGTCGTAAAAAATCGCATGAGGTTGGGGGGAAGGGATCCTTCGTGAGCTCCAGAGTGCTGCCGCCAGTTGAGCTAGCACAATAACTGTGAACAGAGAGTTACAAAGGGTGGGAGCGGCTTCTAATAACCTACACATTTCTGTAATCAATGTCAAGCAACCCTTGAAGTGATTTAAAGAACTACGCCACTTGACAGGAATGGAAATGAATGATTTGGAGAGATGAATCTCGCTACAATCTGTGGTAATCCGACGGAAGGGTTTGAGTTTGTCGATTTTCTGGAGAACATTACCTGCCATCATTTGTAATGCCTATGGTGAAGTACATAGGCCGCGGTGTTAAGGTATGGGGCTGCTTTTCGTGATTAGACAGTGGTCCCCGTATTCTGCTGAAGGAAACGCGAATGTGGAATAACAAATACATATTTTACTGCATTGTTTACTGTGCGCAGTAGAGCAACAATTCGGAGACGATGACTGTAGCAGCACGACAATGAAACCATGATAAAACAGCATCTATGACCCAATATTTTCTAGACGATAACATTCCTGAAGAGGAGCGCCCTGCCCAGAGTCCCGACCTGAATCCAATGGAACACTTTTGGGATGAGTTAGAACTCCGACTCTCCTGCAGACCCCAGCGTCCATCATCACTACCATTTCTAGTTGCAACTCTTGAGGCTGTCACGTGCCCACAGACATTCATACTGCTCTTCGAAAGCGTCCCCAGCAGAGTTCAAGCTATTATAAAGGCAAAGGTTGGACACAACCCATATTAATGTCCACACTTTTGATCAGTTGGTGTATGTTGGCCTGATCAGTTGGTGTATGTTGGCCGACTCTTTTGCAGACTGTACGCTGTCGGAACTTCAGCGGTAAGCCCGTCCGTGATGTCTGACACTATTGTCTGTGGAACAGGGTACGTTAATACACTGAGGTGAGAAAAGTCACGGATATCTCCTAATATCGTGTCGGGCCTCCTTTTGTCAAGCGTAGAGCAGCATATGCTGAACAAGTCGTGTGATAAATGTTCGATAGGATTCATGTCGGACGATATGGGTGGTCAAATCATTCTCGAATTGTCCAGAACTTTCTTCAGACCAATCGCGAACGATTGTGGCACGGTGATAAGGCACATTTCCATCCATAAAAATTCCATCGTTGTTTGGAATATGGTATCCAAGAATGGCTGCAAATGGTCTCCTAGCAGCCGAACATAACCATTTCCACACAATGATCGGTTCAACGGGACCATAAGACCCAGTCCATTCCATGTAAACACAGCCCACACCATTATGGAACAACCAGCAGCTTGCACTGTGACTTGTTGACAACTTGGACCCTTGGCTTAGTTAGGTCTGTGCCACACTCAAATCCTACCGTCAGCTCTTACCAATTAAAATAGGGACTCATCTAACCAGGCCACGGTTTTCCAGTCGTTTGGGATCCAACCGATGTCACGTGCCCAGCAGAGGCACTACAGGCGGTGTTTTGCTGTTAGCAGACACACTCGCTGCGGTCGTCTGTTGCCATAGCCCATTAATGCCAAATGTCGCCTCGTGTCCTAACGGATACGTTCGCCGTACGTCTTACATTGATTTCTGCGGTTATTTCACGCAGAGTTGTTTGTCTGTTAGTACTGACAACTCTATGCAAACGCCGCTGCTCTCGGTCGTTAAGTGAAGGCCGTCGGCCCCTGTGTTGTTCGTGGTGAGAGTTAAGGCCTGAAATTTGGTATTCTCGGCACACTCTTGAAACAGTAGATCACGGAATATTGAATTCCCAAACGATTACCGAAATGGATTGATCCATGCGTCAAGCTCCAGCTACCATCCGACGTTCAAAGCCCATTAATTCCCGTCGTTCGGCCATAATCGCGTCGGGATCCTCTTCACAAGAACCGCCTGAATAGAAATGGCAGTTGGGCCAATGCATTGCCGTTTTGTAGGTTGTGCACGCGATACTACCGCCATCTGTATATGTGGATGTCGCTACCCCACGACTTGTGTCACCTCAGTGTACTCCATCTGTAATTAACGAGAAGAGCGTCGAAGAGACCTGCGAGTAGAGGGAAGCGTGGCTTCTATGAAGCGTCCATGGCGGTGCTTCGATCGCAGCGTGAAGCTGAGTATTGAGCAGTGTATTAGATTTGGCTTGGAAATGGAAGCCAGCATAATAGTAAACTAGTCACGTAAACTTTTATATTTAAAATAATTCTCATTTATTTCGCGTCTCAGTTTCTGTTTATTTCGTACTGTGGTCACGAAAACTCTAACTGATGTGCAAATAACAATGTATTACTTTTGAAAATATTATTAGAACTTGTCAGCACTTGCCTTCGTAAATGCGATTATTATATTCTTCTTGATGTGTGAGGGTATTTCACATGTATCATTCATACTAAAGGTAACCATTTTTTTTATGGTATGTCCTCCTTCACCCAGAAAGTATATACCGGTTGATCAAAAAGTCAGTATAAATTTGAAAATTAATAAACCACAGAATAATGTGGATAGAGAGGTAAAAATTGACGCACATGCTTGGAATGATATGGGGATTTATTAGAACACACACAAAAACCACCCCATATTACTAGACGCGTGAAAGATCTCTTGCGCGCGTCGTTTGGTGATGATCGTGTGCTCAGCCGCCACTTTCGCCATGCTTGGCCTCCCAGGTCCCCAGACCTCAGTCCGTGCGATTATTGGCTTTGGGGTTACCTGAAGTCGCAAGTGTATCGCGATCGACCGACATCTCTAGGGATGCTTAAAGACAACATCCGACGCCAATGCCTCACCATAACTCCGGACATGCTTTACAATGCTGTTCACAACATTATTCCTCGACTACAGCTATTGTTGAGGAATGATGGTGGACATATTGAGCATTTCCTGTAAAGAACATCATCTTTGTTGTGCTAATTATTGCTATTCTGATCAGATGAAGCGCCATCTGTCGGACATTTTTTGAACGTTTGTATTTTTTTGGTTCTAATAAAGCCCCATGTCATTCCAAGCATGTGCGTCAATTTGTACCTCTCTATCTACATTTTGCGTGATTTATTCAGTTTTCAAATTTATACTCACTTCTTGATCACCCAGTATAACAAGTGGAGTGAGAAGGGAGCAAATATTGCCGGTGCAAGGTACTCTATGCTACATTCAGTGGTGGCTGGCGGAGTATGAAAGTCAATATATCTCTCTGACACACACATACACACACACACACACACACACACACACACACAGAGAGAGAAAGAGAGAGAACTCATAGTGAGATTGAGTGAGAGAGAGAGCGCGAGAGGGAGAAGAGAGGAGCGAAACAATGGAGATGGCGAAGCGTTTACAGCTATGAATGAAAGGCGCTGTCAGACAGCGGCTGGGCGTGTGAGGAGCTCTGCTGGGAAGCTCGCAGTTAATTTTGACAACGCCGGAGCGGAGCGGCTGGGCGTGTTGCGTTCGCCCCGGACGCCCGGGGCGGCGCGCTAAATCACCCGCCAGTCCGGCCGGCCAGCTGAGCGCGGCTCTCTGCGCCCGTCGACCCTCCCACCCTCCTCGCTGGCTGACCTCTGACCCGCCCGCTCCCTCCCAACTCCCGCGCCGGCAAGCCTGCCGGTTCGGACCTTCTGTTCCAATTCGAACGCCGAGCAACAGCTCCATAGCCCACGCCGTCGAGTCTTCGACTGGCTCCACGTCAACTCCTCTCTTCATCAGTGGCATGTTAGGATGACTGTTGTCATTATGTAATGTAACTGCACCATTCAGTACGGCAAATTATCTCTGAGTAGCCCACAACACACTTATAAGTATGAAACATAACAATTACACCGTTTCACACTTACAAATCTTTTAATCTGCTACTAGTATTTTCCCAGCGTTGCTTGGATCTCCACACTTGCAATCCGTCCTCGAACATCATGCACTTTGCTTCAACTTTCCAATCCGTATACCTTCTTCCACATATATCATCCACTAGCTAATCAAATTCCTTCTTCAACTTCGTCGAATATCACCGAGCCGGCCCCGGTGTGGCCGAGCGGTTCTAGGCGCTTCGGTCTGGGCCCGCGCGACCGCTACGGTCGCAGGTTCGAATCCTGCCTCGGGCATGGATGTGTGTGATGTCCATAGGTTAGTTAGGTTTAAGTAGTTCTAACTTCTAGGGGACTGATGACCTGAGATGTTAAGTCCCACAGTGCTCAGAACCATTTGAACCATTTTGAATATCATCGACAATCTTACACTGTAACAAGGAAACATCACAAATTTCAATTTGAAGCCATTTTGACTATTTTTCGACCGTGATTTCTCAGTAAATGTGTAAAGGTTTTTTTAAATTACCGTTATCAGTCACAAACTTTGTTGACTATTGTATTACTTATTTATTTAGCGACATGTTTCGAGGGAATACTCATCTTCCAGCTAAATGGCATTACAAAAACAGTTTTACAATAAGGTCATTCTGATGTTACTTAGTCTTTACACAAATGCTGTCGTTATCCAGTGGAAGAAGAGAAAACTTACTAAGAGGCGATGTCAGTTTGGAAGCTGGACTGCAAACATCGCCTCTTACTAAGTTTTCTCTTCTTCCACAGGATAACCACAGCAGTTATTTAAAGATATGTAACATCATTATGACCTTATTGTAAAATTGTTTTTGTAATGCCATTTAGCTGGAAGATGAGGTATTCCCTCGAAACATGTGGCTAAATAAATAAGTAATACAATCGTTAACAAAGATTGTGACTGGTAGCGGTAATTTAAAAAACCTTTACATATCACCAATTTGGCTTCATATTTTAAGAAAATGAAAGAAACCAGCAAGATACCAGTCCCAGCAATCGATCCTGCGCGAAAATTTGAGCCATAATTCTGATAGTAGGCAGTTAACTTTCTAAAAGTACAGGTGTTACACTTTCGCCTGCACCGCTTGTTTGTGACGAGCTCCACCTCACTGCAGCCGTTTCATGCTCGAGCGCGAAGTACTGTACAATGGAGTGAGTAAGGTTGGGAGAAATGTTTTCGGTGCTAGGTTGATTACGTCAAGAAATAAATATGTAGACATGAAGAATAAGGATGTAGAATGTTAATATTCGTTTGATTTTAAAAGTTTAAGAGTTTTCACACAAAAATTTCGGAGGCAGTACTTTTCAACACGCTATCGTAAATTGTAAATTCAAAAGCATTCACTTCAATTCATAGTAATTCTTCAGTTCTTTAGATTTATTCATTTCGATTTTGAGGCATTGTATAGCTGTAGTACATACGAGAATATTGTTAAAATAATATTGAACATGTATGTGCCTGAGGTTGACATTAATTACGTAATGATATTACCTACTATTCTTCGCGTAAAATAGCATGTGTTGTTGAACAAGATTTCAAAACGTGTTGGGCAGAAGTGTCCACCTTCCTCTTTCTTAGCGTTCAACATCTGGCGAATAGGTGGGCTCTGGTTGTCCGCCCCTCTGTACAGTACTTCGTGCACGGACGTTATGCGGCTGCAGTGGCGTGGAGCGAGTGACAAACAGCCAGTAAACGCGAAAGTTTAAAAGCTGTTCTTTGAGGAGGACAGAACTGCGTTGTGTCAGAATTATTGCACATATTTTCGCATGGGTTCGATTGTTAGGGCTGATATGTTGCTAGTGTGTTTTTGTTCTCCTTAAAATAAAGAGGCCTTGTTGGTGACGCTTCCTTTTAAGGGCGGACGTTTATTTCCTTCTAAAATCTCAAGTCTAAGGCCATTGTGCACGGCAGTACCAGCATAGCCTTCCTTCACTTTACATTCTTATGCCACTCGAATAATACTACCATAACAAATTATAGAACGTTTGCAGGACGTGTGTTGACGGTATTGGACGGAGCTGTAGAGACAGACAATTGTTGTGAAAGAAGGATATTGGAATATGTACAACCAAATTGAGGACGCTGGGTGTAAATGCGATTCTGCGACCTTATCAGGGGAGAAGAAATCGTGGCGAACCGTAGTAAACCAGTCAGAAAACTGATGGAAAAAAATCCCTCAACAGATGGCGTCTACATCCAGAAATCGGCGCTGGCATTACACCTATACAGCCTTTACCTATTTCTACACTGTTCCGTCTTTCCCTGATGACTCCGTCGTCGGGAGAATGTTAAATCCTAATCTTATATGCTTCCTGCAATCCAGCTGTCGCACAGTCCACTGTCGCTGTAATTATACGGTTGCACTGGAACAACAAGCTAGCAAGCGTAGTAAAAGTGGATGCTCCTGAAGAGGACATTCTTACTAGATTGACATTAATGAAGACATTATGATTCACCAGTAGCAACGACTTACGAACATTCAGATGGGCTGTACTGTGGCGTGTACTCATAATAAAAAGTGAATCTTGAAATAAGGTTTCATTATCTCTTTCTACTATCGCTCGAAATACAATAACGCTTGTAAATATAACGACATCGTAATAACACCCTGATTGAGAGCATGGTTCCCGAGTAACGCAGTTGTCATTTTCTCAGATAATGTGACTCTGCTATAACTATCTCTCGGCGGCAACACCGTTAAGATAATATGACGAAGGCTACTCCCATCACTATCTTACCAAGGACGACAACGTAGTGTTCCCATGACACACTGACGGCCACTCTTAGCCTTGGCAGATCTTGATATCTCGGTAACTTGCCCTGAGAACATTACCTGTTGAACGTCGTTAATTAGCAGTACTTTCCTGTGAATATTAGGGGGGTGAAAACATGATGCAGCTCCCTGACAAATTAGAAAAAATTCAATATCGAACGTAAAATGTACGTCAGAAGAGTAGGCAACAAATTTTATCTGTAGTACTGCTGTGTGACACATTAAACTATAGCGTTGCATTAAATTATATCATATATACAACATGTATGCTATCTAACATTTCATATCACTTTGTTGTCTACTGCCCGACTTTCAAAACAGAATCCACAAATGGCCTTGCTCCGGACACACAGTATCTAACAAAAGAAATGTGAAGCATTCAGAAGCCATGGTCGAATGTAAATGTAACTTTGGGGGGGCGGGGGGGCGGGGGGGCGGAGGGGATATGTAATTGGTTAGAGATGTAGATCTGTGTGACAGGGACAACGACCGCCGGAGCGCAGTAATGTTTAATTAACTTTTCATAACCGGAATTAACAGTCATGTGAAATTTCTTGAAAGACATCATGTTTACGCCAGTGACTGTTAAGCTTTTTATTTCCACTATTGCAATTTCGGCCTTAGGCTCTTATCAAGTGCAGATATTTTGGCTTTAAGCCATGTCTACTTTATACAAGCTGACACATTTATATGTCGTTGTCATTTGCTGTTATATACATTCGCACTACTTAGCAGCCTTACGAATGTATATAACAGCAAATGACAACGACATATAAGCTTGTATAAAATAGACATGGTTTAAAGCAAAAACGTCTGCACTTGATAATGGCCTGAGGCCGAAATTGCAATAGTGGAAATAAAAAGTTTAACAGTTACGGGAACAGACAACATTCCCTTAGAACTACTGACAGCCTTGGGAGAGCCAGTCCTGACAAAACTCTACCATCTCGTGAGAAAGATGTATGAGACAGGTGAAATACCCTCCGACTTCGAGAAGAATGTAATAATTCCAATCCCAAAGAAATCAGGTGTTGACAGATGTGAAAATTACCGAACTATCAGTTTAATAAGCCACTGTTGCAAAATACTAACGCGAATTCTTTACAGACGAATGGAAAAACTAGTGGAAGCCGACCTTGGGGAAGATCAGTTTAGATTCCGTAACAATATTGGAACACGTGAGGCAATACTGACTCTACGACTTATCTTAGAAGAAAGATTAAGGAAAGGCAAACCTACGTTTCTAGCATTTGTAGACTTAGAGAATGCTTTTGACAGTGTTGACTGGAATACTCTCTTTCAAATTCTAAAGGTGGCAGGGGTAAAATACAGGGAGCGAGAAGCTATTTACAATTTGTACAGAAAACAGATGGCAGTTATAAGAGTCGAGGGACATGAAAGGGAAGCAGTGGTTGGGAAGGGAGTGAGACAGGGTTATAGCCTCTCCCGATGTTATTCAATCTGTATACTGAGCAAGCAGTGAAGGAAACAAAAGAAAAATTCGGAGTAGGAATTAAAATCCATGGAGAAGAAATAAAAACTTTGAGGTTCGCCGATGAGATTGTAATTCTGTCAGAGACAGCAAAGGACTTGGAAGAGCAGTTGAACGGAATGGACAGTGTCTTGAAGGGAGGATATAAGATGAACATCAACAAAAGCAAAACGAGGATAATGGAATGTAGTCGAATTAATTCGGGTGATGCTGAGGGAATTAGATTAGGGAATGAGACACTTAAAGTAGTAAAGGAGTTTTGCTATTTGGGGAGCAAAATAACTGATGATGGTCGAAGTAGAGAGGATATAAAATGTAGACTGGTAATGGCAAGGAAAGCGTTTCTGAAGAAGAGAAATTTGTTAACATCAAGTATAGATTTAAGTGTCAGGAAGTCGTTTCTGAAAGTATTTGTATGGAGTGTAGCCGTGTATGAAAGTGAAACATGGACGATAAATAGTTTAGACAAGAAGAGAATAGAAGCTTTCGAAATGTGGTGCTACAGAAGAATGCTGAAGATTAGATGGGTAGATCACATAACTAATGAGGAGATATTGAATAGGATTGGGGAGAAGAGTAGTTTGTGGCACAACTTGACTAGAGGAGGGGATCGGTTGGCAGGACATGTTCCGAGGCATCTAGGGATCACCAATTTAGTATTGGAGGGCAGCGTTTACTGGCGTAAACCTGATGTCTTTCAAGAAATGCAGTAATGTTTTTCGTGTTTAGTGTTCTTACCAACCCTGGTAGCGTATATAAGGGGCGTTAACAGCGTAAGATGGTGAGTGGTCACTGTGAAGGATATGCAGAAGCCAAGTACTCGTGGGAGACAGCGTTACCAGCGTGACACAGTCTGAAAGGGGCTTAATTGTTGGTCTCCATATGGCCAACTGGTCCAGTGGTGCAATATCCAGATTTGTAGCGGACTGAGGTGTGACAGTGGCCCGGTATTAAACTGCATGGGAATGTGAGGGCAGGCGTGCGCATCGTCAAGGTTCCGGTCGACTGCGACTCACCACCAGAAGGGAGTACTGCCGTATTCTGCCTCAAGCACGTCGTAATCCCTTCTCGTCTGCACCTACCATCCGAGATAATGGACTCCCTGCATCATTCTGTTTCATCCCGCACCATGGGTCGCAAACTAACAGCAGCTGGACCAGGGAATAACCGTCCCATGAGTTGGTTACAGTTAACAGCACTGCACAAAAAATAAATAAAAAAATGTTCAAATGTGTGTGAAATCTTATGGAACTTAACTGCTAAGGTCATCAGTCTCTAAGCTTACACACTACTCAACCTAAAGTATCATAAGGACAAACACACACACCCTTGCCCGAGGGAGGACTCGAACCTCCGCCGGGACCAGCCGCACAGGCCATGACTGCAGCGCCTGAGACCGCTCGGCTAATCCCGCGCAGCACCTGCACAAAACTCTTCTATCTGGGGTTCCAGATGTATGAGACAGGCGAAATACCCTCTGACTTCAAGAAGAACGTACTATATTTCTAATTCCAAAGAAAGGAGTTGATGAGAGGTGTGAAAATTACCGAGCTATCAGTTTCATAAGTCATGATTCCAAAATAATAACACGAATTTTTTTGCAGAAGAATGGAAGAACTGGTAGAAGCCGACCTCGAGGAAGATGAGTTTGGATTTCGGAGAAATGTAGAAACACGCGAGGCAATACGACTTATCTTACAAGATAGCTTGAGGAGAGGCAAAGTTTCATTTATAGTATGTGAAGACTTAGACAAAGCTTTTGACAATATTAACTGGAATAATCTCTTTGAAGTTCTGAAGGTAGCGGGAATAAAATACAGGGAGCGAAAGGCTGTTTGCAACTTGTCCATAAACGAGATGGCAGCTGTGAGTCGAGCGGCATGAAAGGGAAGCATTGTTTGGGAAAGGAATGAAACAGGATTGTAGCGTATCCCGAAATTTATTCGATGTATATACTGAGCAAGCAGTAAAGGAAACCAAAGAAAAATTACGTGACGTAATTAAAGTTAAGGGAGAAGAAATAAAAACCTCGAGGTTTGCCGATGACATTGTATTTCTGTTAGAGACAACAAATGGATGAAAGAGCAGTTGAACGGAATGGAAAGTGTCTTGAAAGGAGGATAAGATGAACATCAATAAAAGAAATACAAAGATAATGGGATGTAGTCGAATTAAACAAGATAATTCAAAGGGAATTAAACCAGGAAACTAGACGCTTATAGTAGTAGATGGGTTTTGTTAGTTGGACAGCAAAGTAACTAATGATGGCCAAAGGAGAGAGGATATAAAATATAGTTTGCCAATGGCATTCTCTGAAGAAGAGAAATTTTTTAAGACTGAATATACATTTAAGTGTTAGGAAATCTTTTCCTGAAGGTATTTGTCTGGTGTGTAGTCATGTGTGGAAGTGAAACATGAACGGTAAACAGTTTAGACAAGAAGAGCATAGAAGCTTTCCAAATGTGGTACTACAGTAGAATGTTGAAGATTAGAGGATAGATCACATAACTAATCGGGTAGTACTGAATAAAATTGGAGATACAAGAAATTTGTGGCACAGCTTGACCAAAAGAAGGGATCGGTTGACAGAGCACATTCTGAGACATCAGGAGATCACCAGTTTTTTTAGTGTTGGAAGGAAGAGTGTGTGAGTGAGTGTGTGTGTGTGTGTGTGTGTGTGTGTGTGTGTGTGTGTGTGTGTGTGTGTGTGTGTGTGTCGGGGTGGGGGAGTGCGGGTGGGAGGAGAGTGGGGATAAAAATCGTAGAGGGAGACCAAGAGATGAATACAGTAAGCTGATTCAGAAGGATGTAGGTTGCAGTAGTTATTCGGAGATGAAGAGTCTCGTACAGGATAGACTAACCTGGAGAGCTGCATCAAACAAGTCTTCAGACTGAAGACAACCACAACAACATGACACCCTTCGCAACCGAATAAGTACATACATCCAGGCCACACACTGGACTCGCATTCGGGAGGACGACGGTTCAATCCCGCGTCGGGCCATCCTGATTTCGGTTTTCCGTGATCCCCCTACATCGATCCAGGCGAATGCCGCGATGGTTCCTTTGCAAGGGCATGGCCGACTTCCCTCTCCGTCCTCCCCTAATCCGATGAGACCGATAACCTCTCTGTCTGGTTCAAATGGCTCTGAGCACTATGGGACTTAACTTCTGAGGTCATCAGTTCCCTAGAACTTAGAACTAATTAAACCTAACTAACCTAAGGACATCACACACATCCATGCCCGAGGCAGGATTCGAACCTGCGACCGTAGCGGTCGCGCGGTTCCAGACTGTAGCACTTAGAACCGCTCGGCCACTCCGGCCGGCTCCCCCACAACAACCCAAGTCGTCCAGGCCAGAGGGTATAGAGCTCCACGCCGATAAGTGGTCTCATATTACCTAGACTTTTTGTAAATTTGACTCGATTTTGTAATCACTGAAATAACATTACATACCGTCTCAACCCGTGAAGCTTCATTTTGCAGTTTCCTTCTGTTGTGTACATAGTTCCGCGTAGTCAGCGCGTACACAACTTTCCCAATAGAGCGCGCCCCGCTAATCACAACAGCGCAGGCGCAGCGCTCGTCCGTCTCCGCACTACGAGATGGCGCTGCCATAGAGACAGACCAAATTTTGCTTCCGCCGATCCGCGTATTAATATGTAACGCAGCCAATGAGATTGCTGCTAACGTAGAACCTTCTCTCCTCGCGGATCACACTCGTGCAGTGATACCTGAACGCGCGAGGTATTATAACGAGTGTACAGACCTCCGATTAGTCAGTCTGCATTAGTCTGTACGAGTCTGCATTTATCTGCACCTGTCTGTACCAGTCTGCATTAGTCTGTACCAGTCTATAGTCAAGTTTCAGTCTGCGCCTAATAAGATTATCATATTCCTGTACATAGCCATGAAGAGAAATGTAAAGACACTTTGTCAAGTATCTGAGATATGTGAGAATAAGATTAACGTACCAAGACCAAAGGAACTTCAGATTGTCAATTGTAAATAGCATCCAGGATCAAGTTAAGTAAGGTTTATGATTGTTATTATTTTAATAAATGTGTGTGAAAATTAATCAAGTTCTGTTTAAAGTTGGTCACCGTCAATCTGCTACTCTAAGCGTGCAAGTGACATTTCTATCGTCTGACCTAACAGCGGATGATAAACACGCCACGATAAGACCACGAGACATATTGCTGACACTCGCCTACTTCGTTAGAGCGACAAGTCAAATAATCTGATGGTGTGTGTACTGAAGGTCTTACAGTACGCACACCACACCTTCCCTTCTGGGTGCTTCACTTCTTTTGTCAGACACTGTAGTTTCGTGGACATATTTCTGTCCGTGAAGACCTTAAAAAAATAAGTACTGTGGTGTATATTATGCTCCGAATAACCAATCAGTTATTACAAAGCTCTTTATGACGAACACTGTTGGCGGGCCCACTGTCCGAAGGGCCCGCTGGCTTAATTTGGCCGCTCGGGGCACCCAGCTGCTAGCACGGCGGGAACAAGTGTATCGGAAGTGTTGCGTGTTGCTGATAAATTATCGACCGTGCCCTGCACAAGGCGGCGGACAATGCACGGGAGTGCTAAGCAGCGCAGCGTAATGGGCTACATTGTAGATCCGGCGGCCAGATTGCTGAATGGCCGGAGAGGCGGGAATGCAATCTCCCGCGGTCGCAATTAGTGGGAGGGTCAGCAGCGCTGCGGCTCCTCGTATACTCGCACAGCGGTCTACCGTGTCACGGCTATCGCTGTCGGTTGAACCCAGCGAGCCTCCTTAACATCCCAAGCTCTTTACGAGGACGTCACGGAAAATGTTTCTGACGGCTTTTATCTTACGAATACTTTTCTTTTGCCCGCATCCGTGATTTCTCCAAATAGCTTCAGACGACTGCCGGGATGGTTCCTTTGAAAGGGCAAGGCATCCTTCTGTAATACGAGCTTGTGCTCCGTCTCTAATGACGTTGTTGTCGACGGGACGTTAAACGCTAGTCTCCTCTTCCTTCCTTTGCTCGCGTATGTTCACAGGCTACGGAAGGTAATTGTACGGCCGCACACAATTAACGTAAAAGCGGAAAAAAACCACTCACGAATTTACTCAAAATTACTAGTAAGCGACACGGTATTCAAATCATTGTGATCCCAATGAATGCCGCTTACTGTCTGCGATCAGTCTGAGCATTTTGAAAAGACGACTATATAAAACTAAATGAAAATTTAACAAACGTAAAATATAAAAAAACAGTGTGCCTTACACCCCGGTTTGACTGTATAGGTACTGCATTCCTGCGTCCATAGTGCAGAGTACACGACCACTCTTTTTGCAGTGTCTGTCTCTTTCGTGCAAGAATCTACCAATGGTGATAAACATCCATCCAAAAAAATGGTTCAAATGGCTCTGAGCACTATGGGACTTAACTGCTGTGGTCATCAGTCTCCTAGAACTTAGAACTACTTAAACCTAACTAACCTAAGGACATCACACACATCCATGCCCGAGGCAGGATTCGAACCTGCGACCGTAGCGGTCGCGCGGTTCCAGACTGTAGCGCCTAGAACCGCTCGACCACTCCGGCCGGCATCCATCCAAGATTTAGCAAATGTTTTTATTTCTGTTCTGTGGCCAAGCGGCCTTCCTCTAGCTGAAAAAGTCAGTTATCGTACAGAAAGTCCACAACCTTCCTTTTTTTTCCTTTCAACTTCGTGCATTCGCTTGAAGCCTTGAAAAACGTAAACAAGGCACGCGTTTGTGATCGGAGTTGTATGACATGCATCTAAGCGTTAGCTACCCAGCCTTGGTCGAAATCTAATGCGATATTTAGGCGTCCTAACTGATCAGCCTGTTAGTTACATACCCGTTTCTTTCATAGCATAATTTATTCCCCCTTCTTTCTGTCGTAATGAAACAAGCAACTTGTTTTTCATAGAGTGGTACGGACGTATCAACGCCGAAGTTTTTGTGGAAATTTTTGATGTAAACCTGTCAGTTGCCAAACGCGGATACTGAACTGTTTTTGTTCATCACACAAAGAAAAAGTGTTTTACCACGCCTACAAATGCTGTAAATCGGAGCAACAGCAAGCAGAATGGAAAGGCAGCTGCAACACCCAAATTGTCGTCGATGTTTTTACCGATGTCGTGATTGAAGATTACTCCAGTTGAAGATGGACGAAAATCTGAAAATATACACGCAAAGTGACTGGTTACAGTATTTATTAAACTAAAACAAAAGTGCGCGAAATATGCTGTACGCAATTAGGTTTTAGATTCCGACCAATCAAAATAAAGTAGATTATTTCTCACTGGTATAAGGTCTCAAGGAAATGAGAATTTAAAATCATTTTAAATCTCACATCTGCAGGACGACGGGAACGTGTGTTTACGTTCTGGAACGCGTCACATTGCCGTGAGTTGTGGTGCATGCCGTATCAGCGTCGGTGGCTAGCGTGCTGCGAGTCTTCTGTTGAAACCCAAGCACCAACAATCAGTGTTATTTATTAAACATCAATTCTGGACGGTTCTCGAAATTTCTTATGTTTGTATATTCTGGAATAATCGATGTTTGAGTAAAATAGCTGCATGCTCCGCCCAGGAAGTGATTTCTGTTGTGTATGAACATCGGTATTCGTAATAAACGTGCTTTCGGTGTTAAGTTTTGCACTTCGCTGACGACTCTGGTTTCCGATTTGGACTTTATTCCGATTACAATGTGACAATGCTGCAATATTCCCAGTGTCGTTATTGAGCTTGCTGGCTTTTGCAATTGCCTTCGGACAGCATCACAATTAGGTTGTAAAATTTTACAAAGGTATTCAGGGGTATTTGTAATTTAGTTTTTTTTTCACTAATTTCGGATTTTACTTTTGCAGAAACTTTGGTATCGAAACAGGTTTTTCCAGCTCTCAAATGTTATTTCATTACGGTATTTAGGCACATTCGCGGTCAAATTTCGATAGTTTATTTAGCATACCTTTTCTTTACACAAGGCTCTCGAGCAACAAGGTTTGATGTTTCATCTCGTCAGAGTTAGTTTCGTTCCAGTCTACAATGAAGTCGTGATCGATAGGACTGTAGGCCATAATCTTCCTTCTTTCTTTTTTTGAATTTGATAGCAGAGACCAAAGTGTTTTCCCCCTTCTGTTAGAAACGTCGTAAGTATGGTATGCAAGTTTTACAAACCTAGAGTACGGATGTCGTAACAAGAAGGTCAAGTGGAGTATAAGACCTGTTGCTCCTTCTTTTCCTTTTTTTCCTTGTATCTCTCTACTGCATCTGTCTTCACATTTGCTCCAATTTGTTACACTATGGTGTCGGATGCTGAAAAAAGTGCTTGCATTTAAATAGACTCTGTTGCTGCTATACGGCCGCGAAAAAAAAAAAAAAACAAGACAGGGACCTGGCGTGCCAGGTACACGTGCGGTGAAGGTGCTGGTGACCGCTGAACGGACAGTCCGGGGTGCTCAGAGAGCAGGTGCAGGTCCAGCCAGTTTTGCGATGAGGACGTTTTACGGAGGCGGCGTGAAAGTTGCATATCTGGTCTTCACGCCGGCCGGGCAGTCAATAACGAGGCTGGCTGCTCTCTCTGCAGATTAAGGCAGCCTGCGCGAGATTAACTTTGGCGCCACGCCGCCATTCCTGGAACCTGCTGTGAAAAGGACTGCATAAACTCCCTCAACGAGGTGTAATTGATGTCCAGCATCTCATGTTGCTCAGAGGGCAGTGGGCAACGTCGATCTGTTGTTGTTGTTGTGGTCTTCAGTCCTGAGACTGGTTTGATGCAGCTCTCCATGCTACTCTATCCTATGCAAGTTTCTTCATCTCCCAGTACCTACTGCAACCTACATCCTTCTGAATCTGCTTAGTGTACTGATCTCTTGGTCTCCCTCTACGATTTTTACCCTCCACGCTGCCCTCCAATGCTAAATTTGTGATCCCTTGATGCCTCAAAACATGTCCTACCAACCCATCCCTTCTTCTAGTCAAGTTGTGCCACAAACTCCTATTCAGTACTTCCTCATTAGTTATGTGATCTACCCATCTAATGTTCATCATTCTTCTGTTGCACCACATTCCGAAAGCTCCTATTCTCTTCTTGTCTAAATTATTAATCGTCCATGTTTCACTTCCATACATGGCTACACTCCATAAAAATACTTTCAGAAACGACTTCCTGACTCATCTATACTCGATGTTAACAAATTTCTCTTCTTCAGAAACGCTTTCCTTGCCATTGCCAGTCTACATTTTATATCCTCTCTACTTCGACCATCATCAGTTATTTTGCTCCCCAAATAGCAAAACTCCTTTACTACTTTAAGTGCCTCATTTCCTAATCTAATCCCCTCAGCATCACCCGATTTAATTTGACTACATTCCATTATCCTCGTTTTGCTTTTGTTGATGTTCATCTTATATCCTCCTTTCAAGACACTGTCCATTCCGTTCAACTGCTCTTCCAAGTCCTTTGCTGTCTCTGACAGAATTACAATGTCATCGGCGAACCTCAAAGTTTTTATTTCTTCTCCATGGATTTTAATACCTATTCCGAATTTTTCTTTTGTTTCCTTTACTGCTTGCTCAATATACAGATTCAATAACATCGGGGAGAGGCTACAACCCTGTCTCACTCCTTTCCCAAACACTGCTTCCCTTTCATGCCCCTCGACTCTTATAACTGCTATCTGTTTTCTGTACAAATTGTAAATAGCCTTTCGCTCCCTGTATTTTACCCCTGCCACCTTTAGAATTTGAAAGAGAGTATTCCAGTTAACGTTGTCAAAAGCTTTCTCTAAGTCTACAAATGCTAGAAACGTCGATCTACAGTATATCAATGTTGCCATCAGTCAGCTGCCGTGCCGCGCCACGGATTAGTGCTATATATATAGATGTAAGTCCTGCTGGAAAATGTGGACCACCATGAAATGAAGAAATTACAAAGAAAATGTACACTTAGTTGACAAAAGTCATAGGATACCTCCTAGCATCATGTCGGACCACCTTTTGCACACCTTAGTGCAGCAACTCGACTTGGCATGGACTCAACGAGTCGGTGGAAGTTCCCAGAAGACACAATGAGCCGTACTGCCTCTGTAACCGTCCATAATTGCGAAAGCGTTGCCGGTGCAAGATTTTGTGCAGGAACTCACCTCTCGATTATGTTCCACGAATGTTCGACGGGATTCACGTCGGGCGATCTGGGTGGCCAAACCATTCGTTCGAACTGTTCAAAATGTTCTTCAAAGCAAATCGCGAACAACTATGCCCCGGTGACATTGTGCATTGTCATCCATAAAGATTCCACCATTGTTTTGGAAGATGAAATCCATGAATGGGCGTACGATCCCGCACACTGAGCAAACAATAAATATGTCCTGCCGAGCGCTAATCGCTTAGTGCCGCTGAGATCCAGCGTGATGTTGCGTATGGCCCTCTTGAACACATCGATTCCGTTATCGAATTAAAGTCGTAGGATCCCGACCAAAGCGATCAGTAACATCGCGGAACGATAAACCGCAGTCCCGATAGGCTTCGATCCGGACACCGCCTCCATCTTGCACCAGTAAGTAATGACTATGGATGGAAAAAATTGTTTTATTTTACAGTCATATTCAGTTTTATTTTGTTCTGATTTCGGTGGTTATTTTTGACAAGATCGGTGCTATTTTTTGTCTCATTCAGTGCCATTTTGTTGTATTTCAGTGTCATTTTTTCCTTTTCCATGTAATTTTTTCCAGTTTTGGTGTTAATTTTCTCCAATTTTGGCGCTATTTCCTTTCAGTTTTGGCGCTACTTTATGCGTATCTTGGTGTTTTTCCAGTTTCTCTGTTTTTTCAACGATTTTCGCGTCTTTTTTACCAAATTCGGTTTTATTAATCCCAAATTCGGTTTCATTTTTTGGCAAATTCAGTATTATTTTTGTCAATTAGCCGTTATTTTTTGTCAAATTCGGCGTTATTTTTTGCCAAATTTGGTGTCATTTTGGTCAAATTTAGTTTTGTTTTTTGACAAATTTTGTTTTATTTGTACCAAATTCAGCGTTATTTTTGCCAAATTCGGTGTTACTTTTTACCAAATTCGGTTTTTTTGCCAGTTTCAGCGTTTCTTTTCAATTTCAGTGTTAGTTTCTGGCAAATTCGGTGCTACTTTCGACGGGACATCATGGTTCGTTATGCGGGAAATGAACTGTCATTTTAATATTATAAATGAACATCTGACTTTAGAAAAAAAGAAAGCAAAATGCAATTTCAGTGTTCAATAACTGTACGAATATTGGTAAACTGTCGCCCTCATATATATTATTTATTTATACGGGAAAATGAGAAATTCCACGATATTTCGTAAAATTCGCCGATTTCGTGTTATTTCGTTAAAAAGCGCGTTTCGCATTATCGTTTTCGCATAATTTTCCTGTCTCAAGGCATTACACAACATTCTCACAAACAAACAACATTCAAACGTGATTTCTGAATAAGAAATCGGCTGCGTAAACTGTGCTTATTTTCGGAATGTATACGGCGTTACTCCTATCTACCTTGAGCGGATCTGCTGAAATGCTTATCGTGTCCGTATACAAGCACGTAACACAGTTCATGCCAGTTTGAGGTTTGCTGCATACCGCCTTCGTGGTGAGGCATTTTTAATGGCCAGCAGTGCAGTCGACAATGGACTAGTGCGATTGAGCTGTGAGGAGATACGTCGTTTAACTCCTTTCTATTACGGATTCCATTCGCCGGCAGACACTCTCGTCCCTAAAAGGCACCGCGCACGCTATCTGGCTGTTTTATGACGCGTGTCGCCCGGTCAGGAGGAGCGCCGCCGGAAATCTCTCGTAAACGCGGCGATCGGCGTCTACGTCACAGCTCAGTCCCTTGCGCCGCCGCCAAATAGCCGCACCCCGCTGCGCTGCGGAGACAACGGCAAGTCTCTCCTCTGACGTGGCGCAGCGACTCCGTACAGGGGCCAGGTGTAATAGGGGTCTGCCTCACTTCATTACGTCCACCAGGGTCGATGGTCCATTACTTATGCACAATATTTCAACGACTGTGATGAAATGGGTGTTGTGGGAGATGCTCCTAAGCCTTAAGGGGATCACACCCTGCCTATCTAACCCATGTTAATTTAGGCAAGTATTTGACTCATTTCTGAAAAAAACAACTATTTGATGCGGGACCTTAATATTTTTACTGTATGTTACATGATGTTAACAAGTCATCTGTACTAAAATCTACTTTATTCATTTTATAGTTTTTAAGAAATACTTTTTTAAATTTATTAACAAAAATATTAAGTTTTCTCTGCAGAAAATATTTTTTGTGAACTTCCTAATGGGGGAATATTAATGAATGTAGTACCAAAGGTGGCTTTTTATGTTATGCAGAGTCTCTGAAAATTTCATTCATTTTCTATGGTAGTTTCTGATATAATGGGTCCTATGTACTGAAAATTTTAGTTTGTGGGAAATTGACTTTAAAGAAAAAACTTTTGAAATTTGTTATTTACAGTTAATTAAAACTGTCCTGCTGCATATGATGGCCCTTCTTTGGCCTCTAGCAGGTCTTCCAGCTTCTTTTCCACCTTCCTGGATGTTTGTCTTGCTTTCTTGGCCATATTAGATGCAGACCTGTCTGCATCGGCTATCCACATTTTATCGCAATGTTGCAGCCCAGTGATCAAATTTTCACCAGGATTAATTCCCAGCTTTTTCAGTACCCAACACTTTCCAATATTACCACAATTGAACATAATAACAGCATCATGAACTCCTAGTTTCATTCTATGCATGCCTGCAAATAGAGTTTTAGGAAGGCGGCTCCAAATTATGCTGTTGAAACATTCATTTGGGTCCCAAACGTTTTTGAACATGGCCTACACATTCTATTTTGCTAATAATAGCATCTCCATATGGCTTAGAGTTCACAACATTGTTGTATGCCTTACTGTCACCATCGCCCAAATATTTGATGTACCGTAGGCCTCTTGTTTCTTATGAGCGATGAAATATTTGTTGTACTCCATGAACTTCCATACCACCACTTGTTCCTCTAAAATTAGCCACACAGTTGTGTTCTTCATGTTCATTGACTTTACAACATTTGCAATATTTAGACATTATCTCCACATCTAACACTTTACCGGTGTCTACACTCGTGGCAGTCACTACTTCATTCAGAGAAGTATGTTCTCTTTTCTGCCAACTTCCATCAAGTGCAACTGCAATATCCGAACATCCATCATTTTCTTCCACTGCTTCCCTAGCAGCCAGTTTCATGCTTTCCTCAGTGACCTCACATACAGCGTTCCCTAATATTGCAGTCAGTTTTTCAAATTTATTTGGTGGTTGATGCAAGTTCGTCACTCAACAAAATGTTCTCCCTGCAGCCATGCCCTTGCCAATGGATCATAAAACATAAACTAATCTAGTACCGATTTCATAAGGACCACTTGCATCTGGTTTTGAAGAACTCATAAATGATTCACAGCCGAGCATTTAGTGCAAATTAAATCCACAGCAATCGCTAGGCCTTTTCTCCCACTGGCACTCTCACAAATTTTCACACACTGTGACTCACCACACTGTCTACACTGTACAAATTTAGAAATTACATCTGATAATATTCTCAAATTTATAATAATGTTACTGCACCCCTTGTCACTTGCAGTAAATTCGTTGTAACTCTCTAGAAACGGTGAGAGCTTCTTTGATGATGCACTTGTTGAAGAATTACAATTAGAAACATCGTTGCCAGGCGACATAACCTCTTGTCAGGAAAGCTTCCTCAAAATTTAGTTTCTTGAAAATGCGTTTACGTTTCGTCATCTTCAATAAAGACAGCAAAACACACGTAAACAAGCACTGCAAACGTAAGTATAAAGACTACTCGCAATCACTTTGAACAAAACTAACCGCGTGTTTGAAAGCGTGTTGTTTACATACAGCAGAAACAAAAGAATACCGACCGTTGCATTCCAAGGATAGCCAACACTCGGGAGTAAAAAAAAAATCCCTAACGTGCAATGTAGGAGATATAAAGATCTAAAATATATGCAGAAAAGTGTTGACAGAAAAGTTGACGTGGCACATAAACACACGTGGTAGAAAAATGCTCTTTAAATGCTAGAAAAAAATTTTTTTTAGCAAAATCCTTTTCAGAGTACTTAAAATCTTAATCTATCTAAATATGACGAAAAACGAAAATCCATTTTTTTTTACCTGAACCACAGTGTGGTCCCCTTAAATGTATGATTTTTTATTTTTCCTTAAGAAATTAGCTCTGAAGTCTTTAACTTGTTCATAGCTAGGGGAAAAAATAGAGAAAAATACGTGTATTGTTACTTTTCTAAAATAAGCACTTTTCTAGATGTTGCATGTAGCCACACAATATAATACGGAAAAAGCTTCAGTTCCTTTTATTTTTGTTTCTAAGAATTTATTAAAATCAGTTCATACGCATGATCTGTCGTCATTGTGACCTTTTCATGACTATATAGTTAACACAATCTGCATATGAATGCATGGTGTCTGTTCTTCGGACATGTCTGAAAGAACAGGCACTACGCGGAATCCGCAGCTATAATACATATTATGTAATCTGCTATGGTAACATTGTGTCTGAATTTTGGTCAATGTTCTAGTAACAGTAGTGTGTGTGTGTGTGTGTGTGTGTGTGTGTGTGTGTGTGTGTGTGTTTGGAGCTTATGGGCGCTCAACGGAGAGGTTATCAGCGCCTTTTCACATTTTAAAAGAAACGAATGAGGATGAAATAGCTAAAAATTGTTATCCAACATTGAGGAGGAAACCGACATTCGTGATGACCCATACAATCACTCCATCTCACACGCCTCAAGACAACGGGGAAAGAGCAAAAGGTGCTATACCTGGGATTAAAACAAAAGTCAGACGGAAGATGAGCTAACGAACTGCACAGGGAAATATGACTGGCTGACCACTTGCAAAAAATATGGGTGAGCCAGTCACTCTGTCAACACATTAAGAACCCCTCCCCAAAATTTTAAGAAACAATCTCGACATATCACAAAACTTAAAACTCTCACCTCAGTCGTTTGAACCTCACTTAAAGTAGAGGGCATATTTGTCGGCAAATCTGTCGCTGCCGTCTGATCTGAAAATCAAACGCAGTATAATAGAATGTAGTGCACACTGATCTGCATGCCACAAGCACCGCACACTGGAAGGTCCTTCCGCTGGAGCAAGAAGCCATGTGTTATAGGGCTGGAGCCTATGTGGAAACGTATAAGAAGGACCTCGTCCCGCCGGCGTTGCTGGAAGGAGGTACACCACGGCCGCGTTGTGGACTTGCCTGGACGCAGCTTATTGTCTGTCACTGCCAGCCACTCTTCTTTCGACCGACGCATGATCCTGTACCTCAACAGCAAGGCGACAGCACGAAGGGGGAGCGCACACTAAACTGTGCCCTTTCGTTTCCTGCAATACCCATGTCTCTTGGCACCCAGCGGAATGACATCTCCTTCCCCAGCCTTTGTGGATGGAGGAGCGCTTCCTGGATATTCTGAACGACTGTAGCTGCTGGGTACAAGCGCTGGAGAGAGTGAAAGGCGCTCAGGAAAACGGAACAGACAAGGAGTTTAGCACTCGTAACACGTCGCATCTGATAAAGTGCTCGCAAGATGGTGTATAATTTCACATCGAAGACAGCAAAATCTGGAGGCAGTCGAAACTTGAGGACACGATCCCGGAAAACAACAGAGCAACCAACGCAGTCCCTCTGTTTAGAAAATGGTTCAAATGGCTCTGAGCCCTATGGGACTTAACTTCTGAGGTCATCAGTCCCCTAGAACTTAGAACTACTTGAACCTAACTAACCTAAGGACGTCACACACATCCATGCCCGAGGCAGGATTCGAACCTGCGACCGTAGCGGTCGCGCGGTTCCAGACTGAAGCGCCTAGAACCGCTCGGCCACCTCGGCCGGCTCTGTTTAGACACGTCCGTAAATACGGCTACATAGTTGTGGTGCTCAGTTAAAATGTCATAGAATAACATGTTAAAAGCATTTGCAGGATTGCAACCTCACCTGTGCTGCCTCAAAACTAAAATCAGTCTAGGCATCTGCAGTAAGTAGGGCTGCAGACGGTTAATATCCCGAATTTCAGCCTGTACGTGCCCCACACCAAGGGGCTCCAGGACACTTTTCGCGCGGATCCCAAACGGCCTCGTTCCTCGTGGACGATGGGCAAAGAGGCGTTCCATAGCAACAGTGTGGTTTGCTCTGGAGTTGGGAGTAGCAAAGAACTGACACGCCTGACGCACCACGAGGAGTTGCCGCCGGATGGTAAGTGGCGATTCACCAGCCTCAACACAGAGGCGGGGTACGGAGCTGGTCCTGCAAGCGCCCTTGGGCAGCATGATCCCCTCACTGTGTATAGCGTCAATGATCTGCAGGCAGGAAGGTCTCGCTGACCCGTGCACAATGCACCCATAGTCCAGCCGCAATCGCACGAATGCCCTGTAAGACTGGAGCACATGCGCCGAGTCTGCTCCCCAGGATCAGTGGCAAAGACACTTCAAGATGTTCTGTGCCTTCTGGGCTCTAGTAACAGCGAGAGTACAAAAAGAAATTATCCAACTACTGGTAGAAATTAGTGTAGCAATTCGTGTCTTTGTAGAAACAAAGATGCACATCAGATTTTGTGTAAGTAGCGGATATGCATTCAAGACGATTTCTTTTGGCATTCCGCGTAGGGCATTCGTCTAGTTGCTGCTGAATTATATTGTTTCGTCTATCAATCTTTCGTCCAGACATGTTACAAATACATTGTCCCACTTTAACCGTGTCCGCCCACGGTAGCTGAGTGGTCAGCGCGACAGACTGTCAGGGCCCGGGTTCGATTCCCGGCTGGGTCGGAGATTTTCTCTGCTCAGGGGCTGGGTGTTGTGTTGTCCTAATCATCATCATTTCATCCCCATCGACGCGCAAATCGCCGAAGTGGCGTCAAATCGAAAGACTTGCACCAGGCGAACGATCTACCCGACGGGAGGCCCTCGTCACACGACATTACAGTATATATTACCTTAACCGTGAACTCTTCTGATTCAAGGCGAGCTCAGAAGATATCTTCCTCAGTATCACTTCCTTAAAACAAAAATATCAGAATTTCTGGTAGAAAGATCAAGCAAACGGTAAAAGTGTCTGGTTCAAAATGGCTCTGAGCACTATGGGGCTTAACGTCTGTGGTCATCAGTCCCCTAGAACTTAGAACTACATAAACCTAACTAACCTAAGGACATCACACAACACCCAGTCATCACGAGGCAGAGAAAATCCCTGACCCCGCCGGGAATCGAACCCGGGAACCCGGGCGTGGGACGCGAGAACGCAACCGCACGACCACGAGCTGCGGACGAAAAGTGTCTGAAATCGTTTCGTTTCATCAGAATAATCTAAGTTTCCTGTAACATTCTTTTGTTCCTCAGCAACGGAGAGGTTCTTTCATTTCCATATAGATTGGTTTGGTTTTTTAGTTACTAAAATTTTTTATATTCATCATTCTTGTATGACTGCTTGTGGTCACAGTCAGTGGTGTTGCTGTTAAGGTTATCGATTAGCGGCTTAAAGTAATGAGAAACCTGTTCGGTCTCAATTCTTTTTGAGGTACTTGCAGAAAAATGCGATAACTCTACAATTTCTATTTTATCTTCTGCTGAGAAATTATTTCCAAAAACTGGTGTAGCAATGTAATTAATTTGAATGTGCCGTAGAATCGTCATCACTGCAACCATCAATCACCGAGCTCATCACAACTCCAGAAGGTAAATCTAATAGCTGCCTTATATTCTCTGCAGCAGCATATTTCTTCAAAAACCACGGTGGTTGGATATTCGATCCATAATCAGAAACTCAATGTTAAGTAATAATAATTATCTACCATAGTAGCCATATTACCCTAAAAATATCATCTAATGTAAAGAATAGACCATTGAAAAAGAAGATTTAAGCAGAAATAGTAACAAGCCAAAGAACCTCATCGGGGTTGTGTGTCAGTATTCACACACTGTTGTACATGTGCAACATACACAAAGTGTCATGTAAAATCCGAAGTCGAACAATTTGCAGAGTTACTCTTGTTGAATATAGTTATACATACTTGCTTTAGTTTGTGTGATATTTTTCCATTTTCGTAACCCGGCTCTTAATAAAGCAAACATAATATCAAACTAACCATATTCATACTAACCCCTTTCTTTTCTATTTTCATTTACACGTCAAGTTCCGCAGGACCAAATTGAGGAACAAATCTCCAGGGTCATGGAACGTGTCAGTACATGTAATTATAGCATAAAAGCAATAACAGATAAAATAAAACGTTCATGAACCTGAAGAAAGTCAAGCCGTAAGTTTAAGTAAACGCAATCAACAATACAACAACAATCAGCTTAATTTTTCAAGGAACTCCTCGACAGAATAGAAGGAGTGACCCATGAGAAAACTCTTCAGTTTCGATTTGAAAGCGCATGGATTACTGTTAACATTTTTTAAATTCAAACGGTAGCTTATTGGAAATGGATGCAGCAGCATACTGCACACCTTTCTGCACAAGCGGGTAGCCACGAAGACGGAAATCTATAGCCGTATCTCTACAGAAACTGTAACTCTTTGATATTTAGACATCTTCACGGACTAATCTTTTGTAAATCTTACTTTCATACGCGTGATAGTCAGAAACTCCTGGCAATGTGACTGACAGCATTGAGGACGTCACATGGCGTCGAAAGCGTGCACGTCTGTCACAAGAGCGCTGCAGAGGGTACGAGTCCATATTTACTGCCGACGTGGTGGCCAAGCGGCGGGCGCTGGTCCCATACCGCCGACGCTCTGTATTGTTTTTAGGTGACATTTCCAGAAATGGATCCCTAGCCTCAGTTTGTTCCTCATTATACTTTTTACAGACCGACGAAATTCGTCGTATCGTTTCGTAATTACGTTCTTTTTGACAGTATGAGCATTCAGTTGGCTACGTTTGTTTAAAAAAATCCTGATTTCCTGGCCTTGCTGTGTAGGATACATGTTGTTGTTGTGGTCTTCAGTCCTGAGACTGGTTTGATGCAGCTCTCCATGCTACTCTATCCTGTGCAAGCTTCTTCATCTCCCAGTACCTACTGCAGCCTACATCCTTCTGAATCTGCTTAGTGTATTCATTCCTTGGTCTCCCTCTACGATTTTCACCCTCCACGCTGCCCTCCAATACTAAATTGCTGATCCCCTGATGCCTCAGAACATGTCCTACCAATCGATCCTTTCTTCTAGTCAAGTTGTGCCACAAACTTCTCCTCTCCCCAATCCTATTCAATACCTCCTCATTAGTTATGTGATATACCCATCTAATCTTCATCAATCTTCTGTAGCACCACATTTCAAAAGCTTCTATTCTCTTCTTGTCCAAACTAGCTATCGTCCATGTTTCACTTCCATACATGGCTACGCTACATACAAATACTTTCAGAAACGACTTCCTGACACTCAAATCAATACTCGATGTTAGAACGCCAGTTTCATCATTTAACCATACAGTAAAGCTGCATGCCCTCGGGAAAAATTACGGCCGTAGTTTCCCCTTGCTTTCAGCCGTTCGCAGTACCAGCACAGCAAGGCCGTTTTGGTTAGTGTTACAAGGCCAGATCAGTCAATCATCCAGACTGTTACCCCTACAACTACTGAAAAGGCTGCTACCCCTCTTCAGGAACCACAAGTTTGTCTGGCCTCTCAACAGATACTCCTCCGTTGTGGTTGCAGCTATGGTACGGCTATCTGTATCGCTGTGGCACGCAAGCCTCCCCACCAACGGCAAGGTCCATGGTTCTTGGAGGGGGGGGGGGGGGGGTGTAGGATAAGTAATAGGCATTAATTTCATGTAGCAACTTCTGATGACACAATTTGTGGAATTGCTGTAATAGATCGTTCTGAAATAACAATAAAATTTTTATTTAAACATTACTGTAGGGCCAAGTAACGCCTATTGAATGCTGCACTACGCTGCAAACTGACACAGATACATGACGCTATTTTTCAATAGTCACCAAGTCTACTTAAACAAGAGTCAGAAAAGTTCTACCAAACGTTCAATTTCTCGACGTTAGAATCCGCTTCTTGTTCACTGAGCTATCCGAGAACTGCCATGTGGACGTCCCGATTGTAGGAAAATGTCTCCCCCCCCCATGTTCTTCTTCAATTGCCTGGACATTTTTCTCTGTGGTGGCCTGGCCGAGGAGCAACAGGTGCCCGGCCGCCCCCCACCCTTTCGCCATCACCCCCCCCCCCCACCCCTAGAATATGGAGTACAGAGCTTTTATTCATATCCGAATTTTCACACCCATTGAGAAGCGACTTCTGATTATTCCTCTACATCACACGTAAAAATTATGTTCTTGCGGCACGACACCTCTCGAAACGGACCATTTCTTATATATAAAATACTAACCTAGTGCCCGCAGCTTCACTCGTGTAAACTGTAAGTATGTACAGATCTTTTTTTTCCTTTAATCGAATTTTTATGTTGTTGACGTACTGCAGCACATTCCAAACTTTCCACACTAATTAAGGCTATAGACACATTGTATTCCGAAGCGCTCTCTCTCTCTCTCTCCCCGCCCGAACAGCCCTTGGGAGGCCCAACGGTACCGACGGGCCGCCATGTCATCCTCAGGCCTCAGGCGTCACTGTATGCGGATATGGAGGGCCATGTGGTCAGCACACTGATCTCCCGGCCGTATGACAGTTTCCGAGACCGGAGCCGCTACTTCTCAATCATGTAGCTCCTCAGTTTTCCTCACAAGGACTGAGTGCACCCCGCTAACCAACAGCGCTCGGCAGACCGGATGGTCACCCAAACAAAGTGCTAGCCCAGTCCGACTTCGATGATCCGACGGGAACCGGTATTACCACTGCGGCAAGGCCGTTGGCTTTTCCGAATGTACTTCTGACCAAAATGCGATTCTGGTAGTCGGAGTCCAATGTTTTTGTCAATAATGCCTTTTGCGTTCTTGTGGTGATATTTCCATAGAAAATTTCAACCTCTAACACAATTTCTTTTTTATATTTAACCAGAAAGTGAAATATCAATTTTCGTAGATTTAGCTTCAGATTGTTTTAATAATATCCAAATAAGGTCTTAAATATTTTCATTCTCTATTTTACCGCCTCAGTGACAATTTCTGAAAATGCTGAAATACAGGCTTTTTATTTCTGACTGAGAAACCAAATACCGAATTTCGTCGTTCTAGTTTCAAAATTACCGTAACGACGACATATTTTCAAAAAGGGTTTCATCCCCTATTTCACCCCCTTAGAAGAGGATCTTCGAACAATCCCTTCTTAAACACTGCCTACAGCATAAGATCCACACCATCTCCAAATTTCAAGTTTCTATCCTTAGCAGTTTGGGTCGGCGATGAAATGTCAGTGAAACAGTCTGGCTCTATTTCACCCCGTTAGGGCTTGAATTTTCAAAAACTGCATTTTTTTTCATTGCCAACCGAGAAGACAAATACCAAATTTCATAGATATAGCTTTAAAACTGCTTGTATAATGAATATTTCATATAACAATTCGTCCCCTATTTCATCCCCTTAGTGGTTGAATTTCCAAAGACATTGAAACACGTTTTTTTTGTTTGTAACCGAGAAATCAAATACCAGTTTGCATGTATGTAGCTTTTAAACTACTTTAGTAGTACTATTTTTAATAATTATTTATTTCCAAAAACTTTCACCCACTATTTCAACCCCATAGGGACTGAATTTCCAAAAATGTCGAAACACATATATCTTTATTTCTGACAAAGAAACCAAATACCAATTTTCGTAGGTCTAGCTTCAAAATTGCCTTAATGGCGACATATTTTCAAAACACCTTTCATCCCCTAAAGGAGTGGAATGCCGAAAAATCCCTTCTTAAACGCTACGTACATCGTAAGATACACATCCTCTCCAAATTTTAAGTTTTAGCGGCTTGGGCTGGGGCATGATGAGTCAGTCAGTCGGGATATTGCCTTCTGTATGTAGAGATGGCACCTTTAGTCTCGCCTCCCCAACTCCATGGATAAATTTTTGCGGACGCCCATGGTCTATGATGCCTTGGTGAAACTATTTGCACCATTTCTCTGTGGGTCGGCGGGACATTACATTTTATCCATACGTCGTCAGAATTTCGGTCTGAAAGTGTGTGTAATTTAGACGTTCTGCCCACAAGAGTAGCGCTGTTCCACTTACCTCAACATTGGAGTACTCTGTTCTGACAATGTATCATTCTTGTTGCGCAATGGTCTTAATGTGGGTCGACATGTGTAAATCCCTCAGCTTGTAAACTTCTGTGCGTGTAACTCTTCTGTGCGCTTGAACCATGAACCATAACGACCAAGAAAACAGCCACTCTGGAATAACAGTGGAGTAAAATTCGGGATAAACAGGCAGTAAAAGCCGGCTCGAATTTGTGTGTTTTCTTTTACTTCAAAGAATCAGGCGAATGCCGATATGATCGCATCAGTGAACCCAGGGTCGGAAATCTCTGCCATCTTTTCCGATGCTGACAACGTTTCATCAGTAATCCATAAACGAAAACCAAACCTATAAATTCACAATAATGGATAAGATAACGGGAGAGAAGTAGATAGAGCAACAGAAGAAATAAAATGGAATGTAGGAAAACAACGCGCCTCCGCACGACATACAATCGTTTCCTTGTTTATAACACGTAACCGCATATAAAACTGTCATATACATTGTGAGTGAAACTGCTATCTTTGCAATTCACTTTCACTGGATTTTATTATTTAATGGCAGTATTAACATTAATTGTGTGTGTTAGCAAGAAGAATCCAAGCTTTGGCACGTGTAAGGCTTATAATACACCGTAATTTCGTGTAGCAACTCCCGGTGGTACAAGTTGTGGAGTGAACTGTTTGCAGTTTTCCGCCGGCTGCTAGTGGGAACTCCGAGCAGCTGTGTGAACCGTCTACCATGCGATGAGTAATAGCTGATTAAACATGCAAAGTAATGCTAATGGACGTGCTGTAACTCGCTAGAACGACCGCCGCGTCGCCAATTCAAATGTTGCAGCAACCCCTTATGCTTGTTTTTACATTAAAAATGTCCAATAAAACCGTGCGAAGAGAGACATTTACGCGTATCTGTCATGTCGCTTAGACACACAGTCAACGAAAAACGTGTACGGACACTCTCAGTTTGTGGCACTGAAGATTATACTAAAATAAATCATCATAAGAAACAAGCAGACTGAAGTTTTCTCGTTCTGTTTGTTTCTTACGTAAAAAAGACATTAAAAACGTAACATCTCTAATGTCACATAGATAAGAAACAAAAGAAGTCGTACTATTGGCGGGCTTCAAACGTATGTAACTGCATAGAACAAATATTCATACACAAAGGCGAATGCGGTGCAGTTGTTAAGACATCTAGTTCATATCTCAAAGACGCGATGGGCCGTTCAGATCCTGCATGGCGCTAACAAGGGAACCTCCCCATCGCACCCCCCTCAGATTTAGTTATAAATTGGCACAGTGAATAGGCCTTGAAAAACTGAACACAGATCAATCGAGAAAACAGGAAGAAGTTGTGTGGAACTATGAAAAAAATAAGCAAAATATACAAACAGAGTACTCCATGCACAAGATAGGCAACATCAAGGATAACGTGAGCTCAGGAGCGCCGTGGTCCCGTGGTTAGCGTGAGCAGCTGCGGAACGAGAGGTCCTTGATTCAAGTCTTCCTTCGAGTGAAAAGTTCACATTCTTTATTTTCGCAAAGTTATGATCTGTGCGTTCGTTCATTGACGTCTCTGTTCACTGTAATAAGTTTAGTGTCTGTAATAAGTCTAGTGTCTGTAATAAGTTTAGTGTCTGTAATAAGTTTAGTGTCTGTAATAAGTTTAGCGTCTGTAATAAGTTTAGTGTCTGTAATAAGTTTAGTGTCTGTAATAAGTTTAGTGTCTGTAATAAGTTTAGTGTCTGTAATAAGTTTAGTGTCTGTGCGACTGTGAAACTGATGCATTCATTTGTTGCAGTTTATGTGACAAACTCTTATGTTTTCATCACTTTTTTGGGAGTGATTATCACATCCACAAGAAAATCTAAATCGGGCAAGGTAGAGGAATCTTTTTACCCATTCACCAAGTGTACAAGTCAGGTGGGTCGACGCACATGCCGTCACCAGTGTCGTATAGAATATATCAGACGTGTTTTCCTGTGGAGGAATCGGTTGACCTATGACCTTGCGATCAAATGTTTTCGGTTCCCATTGGAGAGGCACGTCCTTTCGTCTACTAATCGCACGGTTTTGCGGTGCGGTCGCAAAACACAGACACTAAACTTATTACAATGAACAGAGACATCAATGAACGAACGGACAGATCATAACTTTGCGAAAATAAAGAAAGAAAACTTTTTACTCGAGGGAAGACTTGAACCAAGGACCTCTCCTTCCGCAGCTGCGCTCACATTATCCTTGATGTTGCCTATCTTGCGCATGGACTACTCAGCTTGTATATTTTGCTTATTTTTTCATAGTTCCACACAACTTCTTCCTGTTTTCTCGATTGATCTGTGTTCAGTTTTTCAAGGCCTATCCACTGTGCCAACTTATAACTAAATCTGAGGGGGGTGCGATGGGGAGGTTCCCTTGTAAGTATGGCACTCCTTACCCCATCGCTTCCACATTCGCATGACAACCGTGGGGTCGCGACCACCGCGAGCATTGTTATCGCAGGACGATAAACTGCAGTCCCGACAGCCCAAGATAACGCCGCTGCCGAACACTGATACGTCCTTATACCTATTGAGGTGCAGGCCACGCGTAGTGAAACTCGATCTACTGGTAGACTCTACAGGCACCACTGAAATGTGACCCATGTCCTGTGTCATCAGTGCCTTCTCCAGCCCCTTGTCAACTCGCCTAGCAACCGCATCAAGACGAGGCTGATCATGACGCTGAAACAGCTGCACGAAATGCATATTAGTGCCACCAGTTTGAGTAGCTATCTTTTTCAGGTCATCACCTACATCATATTCCCCGTCCCTACCAAGAATATTCCGTGCTCCACCCACTATCACTACCTGATCCTCTTTCGTAAAATTCCTACATAACTCCCCTACGCTGTCGGTTACCTGAGCCAACGCTGCACTAGGCTTCACAATGCTGGTGACCTGGAACTCACTCCCAACGCTTCCTGCAACTGCTGGCCCACCAAGCACTTTGGCTATCTTGGTTACGGAGGAACCCACCACTGAAGCAGCAAGAATTTGTCCAAGTTCGAATTCACTTAGCTCAGACATAATGCACTCACAATTACACTGATGCAATTGAAAAGTCGCAACACCAAGACGGAGTTGTGCGACATAAATGAAAATTGCTAGGCGTGTTTCTACATCTGAAAGATGACATCTGTTCGAATTATTCGCCAGTCCCTTAAGAATAGAGCTAGGTTTGCAATAAATACACACTGTAACGTCCTTAGCGTTAGTTACTTTTGAGACGACGTGGTGAGTTGATGCTAGTCAAGAATGCCTTTAAGGCGACAAAGACACTATTATCAGCACCGCACTGAGTTTGAACAACTTCGTGTAATAGGGCTACGAGAAGCTGGATGTTCCTTCTGGGATATTGCAGAAAGCCATGGTAGGAATGTAGCCACTGTACATGATTTCCGGCAGCGATGGTCAAGAGAATATAGGGTCGCAAGAAGACATGACTCCAGACGCCCACGCAACACTGCCGAGAGGGAAGGCCATCGTGTTCGGCGTGTGGCTCTGGCGCATCGTACTGCATCCGCAGCATCAATTTGAGGAGCAATTGGCACCACAGTGACACAACGAACTGTTACTAATCAGTTACTGCAAGGGCAGCTCCGAGCCACAAGCCCTGTAGCGTGCATTCACCGACCCCAAACCACGGCCATTTGCGACTTGGTGTCAAGCGTGAGGTCATTGGAAGTCAGGGTGGAGGTCTGTTGTGTTTTCGGATGAAAGCTGGTTCTGCCTCGGTGACAGTGTTGGCCGTGAGTTGGTTAGGAGGAGGCTAGACACACTGAGCCTACAACTGGAGTATGGAAGGAGGAGCACTCTTGTTGTTATCCCACGCACCGTGACTGTAAACTCATACGTCAATTTGGTGATTCTACCTGCTGGGCTGCTATTCATGAACAGCATTCCATGGGCTGTTTTCCAACAGGATAACGCTTGCCAACATACCACTGCTGTAACTCAACATGCGCTACAGAGTGTCGACATGTTGCCTTGTCCTGCTCGATCAGTAGATCTGTCTCCAATCAAACACATATGGAACATCATCGGACGACAGCTGCCGGCCGTTGTGGCCGAGCGGTTCTAGGCGCATCAGTCTGTAACCGCGCGACCGCTACGGTCGCAGGTTCGAATCGTGCCTCGGTCATGGATGTGTGTGATGTCCTTAGGTTAGCTAGGTTTAATAAGCAGTTCTCTAGGGGACTGATGACCTGAGATGTCTTGTGACAGCCAGAGCGAGAGCACCAGCAACAGCGAGTACTGTTTGTATAAAGCGTTTATTTTGCATTTTGTTTACGACCTTCCACTAAGGAAGGGATTCTATTTGTGTTTATCTGCTCTGCATAGTAACTAACAGTTCTTGATAAAACTTTACGTAGTTTTCGTGTTAGATTTCTTAGTGTTTTCTTGATCGTTTAGAACAGAAAGCGCCCTAAAACCGTCTTTTGTTTGTTTCGCGGCCTTTAGCCACTAGTCACTTGAATCAGCAGTTGTCTTGTGACAGCCAGAGCGAGAGCACCAGCAGCAGCGAGTACTGTTTGTATAAAGCGTTTTTGCACTTATTTGCTGCGCTTAGCTTTTAAATAGTTTTTCTGGGAAAACCTAGCGTAGTTTTCGCGTCTCGTATTTCAGTGAGTGTTTCTTGATTATCAGAGTAGCTCATCAGAAGATTATCTTTGGAATTTGTCACCGTATAGAGTAGGGTAAACATAGTCATGTGTAGGGACTGTGGTTGTTGTGAGCGGACGCAAGGAGAATTGGCCACTCTTCGGGGGCAGGTGGAGGCTTTGTCTGTTAGGCTCATCGAGCTCGAGGCGCAGGCGTCGGCTCGTAGTGGCGTTGGGGCAACTGTGGTGAGACCTATGCCTACTTCGGTGGCCTTGGAATCACATGGAACCCCTGATGTCGCTGCGTCTTCCGGCAGTGAGCATCTTATCGGTCAGCCATCACTCCAGGGTGAATGGCGGACAGTGGTGGGCTCGCGCGTGCCTGGCCGAAAGGCGAAGGTGGGATCTGGCCGCGTGGCAGCTGCCTTACCCCTTTCCAACAGGTACGGGGTGCTTCCTAGTGGTGATGACATCGTTTCCGAGCCACCACAGGATGCCTCGCCTGTTGGGCCAGTGGCCGATTCTCCGGCAAGGTCCCGACAGTCACAGAGGGCGGGCCTATTAGTTATAGGGAGCTCCAACGTTAGGCGGGTTATGGAGCCCCTCAGGAAAATAGCGGGTAGGTCGGGGAAGAATGCCAGTGTGCACTCGGTGTGCTTGCCGGAGGGGCTCGTCCGTAATGTGGAGGAGGCCCTTCCGGCAGCTATTGAACGCACTGGGTGTGACCGGCCGCAGATAGTAGCACATGTCGGAACGAATGACGCCTGCCGCTTGGGTTCTGAGGCCATCCTTGGTTCCTTCCGGCGGCTGGCTGATTTGGTGAAGACAACCAGCATCGCACGCGGAGTGCAAGCTGAGCTTAATATCTGCAGCATAGTGCCCAGAGTCGATCGCGGTCCTCTGGTTTGGAGCCGTGTGGAGGGTCTAAACCAGAGGCTCAGACGACTCTGCGACTATAATGGTTGCAAATTCATCGACCTCCGTTATTGGGTGGAGAACTGTAGGGCCCCCCTAGACAGGTCAGGCGTGCACTACACACCGGAAGCAGCTACTAGGGTAGCAGAGTACGTGTGGCGTGCACATGGGGGTTTTTTAGGTTAGAGGGACCCCCCCTTGGGCGAAACGATAAAATACCTGACGGCTTACCAGAGAGGACATTATCATCGTTGATAAAGAATGTCCGTCCTCAGAGACCAAAAACAGGAAAAGTTAACGTAATATTGGTAAACTGCAGGAGTATCCAGGGCAAGGTTCCTGAATTAGTATCTCTTATTGAAGGAAATCGTGCGCATATAGTATTAGGAACGGAAAGTTGGTTAAAACCGGAAGTGAACAGTAACGAAATCCTAGACACAGAATGGAATATATACCGCAAGGATAGGATAAACGCCAATGGTGGAGGAGTATTTATAGCAGTAAAGAATTCAATAATATCCAGTGAAGTTATTAGCGAATGCGAATGTGAAATAATCTGGGTTAAGTTAAGTATCAAAGGTGGGTCAGATATGATAGTCGGATGCTTCTATAGACCACCTGCATCAGCAACCGTAGTAGTTGAGTGCCTCAGAGAGAACCTGCAGAACGTCGTGAAGAAGTTTCGTGATCATACTATTGTAATAGGGGGAGACTTCAATCTACCAGGTATAGAATGGGATAGTCACACAATCAGAACTGGAGCCAGGGACAGAGACTCTTGTGACATTATCCTGACTGCCTTGTCCGAGAATTACTTCGAGCAGATAGTTAGAGAACCAACTCGTGAAGCTAACGTTTTAGACCTCATAGCAACAAATAGACCGGAACTTTTCGACTCCGTGAATGTAGAAGAGGGTATCAGTGATCATAAGTCAGTGGTTGCATCAATGACTACAAGTGTAATAAGAAATGCCAAGAAAGGAAGGAAAATATATTTGCTTAACAAGAGTGATAGGGCACAAATCGCAGAATATCTGAGTGACCACCATCAAACGTTCATTTCTGAAGAAGAGGATGTGGAACAAAAATGGAAAAAATTCAGAAACATCGTCCAGTACGCCTTAGATAAGTTCGTACCGACTAAGGTCCAAAGCGAGGGGAAAGATCCACCGTGGTATAACAATCATGTACGAAAGGTACTACGGAAACAAAGAAAGCTTCATCATAGGTTTAAGAGTAGTCGAATCATAGCTGATAAGGAAAAGCTGAACGAAGCGAAAAAGAGCGTAAAGAGAGCAATGAGAGAAGCATTCAACGAATTCGAACATAAAACATTGGCAAACAATCTAAACAAGAACCCTTAAAAGTTTTGGTCATATGTAAAATCGGTAAGCGGATCTAAATCCCCTATTCAGTCACTCGTTGACCACGATGGCACCGAAACAGAGGACGACCGAAGAAAGGCAGAAATACTGAATTCAGTGTTCCGAAACTGTTTCACTGCGGAAAATCGTAACACGGTCCCTGACTTCAGCCGTCGCACGGACGCCAAAATGGAAAATATTGAAATAAACGATATCGGAATTGAAAAACAACTGCTATCACTTAGTAGCGGAAAAGCATCCGGACCAGACGAGATACCCTTACGATTCTACAGTGATTATGCTAAAGAACTTGCCCCCTTTCTATCAGCAATTTATCGTAGATCGCTGGAAGAACGTAAAGTACCTAGCGACTGGAAGAAAGCGCAGGTCGTTCCCATTTTCAAGAAGGGTCATAAATCAGATGCGAATAATTATAGGCCTATTTCGCTTACGTCAATCTGTTGTAGAATAATGGAACATGTTTTGTGTTCTCGTATTATGACGTTCTTAGATAATACAAATCTCCTTCATCATAACCAACATGGATTCCGCAAACAGAGATCATGTGAAACTCAGCTCGCCCTGTTTGCCCAAGAAATTCACAGTGCCGTAGACACTGGCGAGCAGATTGATGCCGTATTCCTGGACTTCAGGAAGGCATTTGATACGGTTCCGCACTTACGTTTAGTGAAAAAAATACGAGCCTACGGAATATCGGACCAGGTTTGTGATTGGATTCAGGATTTCCTAGAAGAAAGAACACAACATGTCATTCTTAACGGTTCAAAATCTGCAGATGTAGAGGTAATTTCGGGAGTACCGCAGGGAAGCGTGATAGGACCTTTATTGTTTACAATATACATAAATGACTTAGTTGACAACATCGGTAGCTCCGTGAGGCTATTTGCAGATGACACGGTTGTCTACAAGAAAGTAGCAACATCAGAAGACTCGTACGTACTCCAGGAGGACCTGCAGAGGATTAATGCATGGTGCGACAGCTGGCAGCTTTCCCTAAACGTAGATAAATGTAATATAATGCGCATACATAGGGGCAGAAATCCATTCCAGTACGATTACGCCATAGGTGGTAAATCATTGGAAGCGGTAACGACCGTAAAATACTTAGGAGTTACTATCCGGAGCGATCTGAAGTGGAATGATCACATAAAACAAATAGTGGGAAAAGCAGGCGCCAGGTTGAGATTCATAGGAAGAATTCTAAGAAAATGTGACTCATCGACGAAAGAAGTAGCTTACAAAACGCTTGTTCGTCCGATTCTTGAGTATTGCTCATCAGTATGGGACCCTTACCAGGTTGGATTAATAGAAGAGATAGACATGATCCAGCGAAAAGCAGCGCGATTCGTCATGGGGACATTTAGTCAGCGCGAGAGCGTTACGGAGATGCTGAACAAGCTCCAGTGGCGGACACTTCAAGAAAGGCGTTACGCAATACGGAGAGGTTTATTATCGAAATTACGAGAGAGCACATTCCGGGAAGAGATGGGCAACATATTACTACCGCCCACATATATCTCGCGTAATGATCACAACGAAAAGATCCGAGAAATTAGAGCAAATACGGAGACTTACAAGCAGTCGTTCTTCCCACGCACAATTCGTGAATGGAACAGGGAAGGGGGGATCAGATAGTGGTACAATAAGTACCCTCCGCCACACACCGTAAGGTGGCTCGCGGAGTATAGATGTAGATGTAGATGTCAAGTCCCATAGTGCTCGGAGCCATTTGAACATTTGGACGACAACTACAGCGTCATCCACAAACAGCATTAACATGCACGTTTGGATGCTTGCATTCAATATTCTCACAGTTACACCGGTTGTTAATATACCAGCATTTCAGATTTGCTATGACGCGTACATTAACGTGTGACCTTGCCAAGTTAATCACTTAAATATGTTTTCTAGACAGATGTATCCCAAATTTCATCACTGTACATTAATTATTTTTTGGTGTTGCGATATTTTTCCGTCAGTGTATGTACAAAACTCTTCTGACCAGACTAACATCTGCAACGTATTGAGGGCACTGCACAGACGCCGTTCGTTGCCAAATACAGCAGCGCAACATGCAGGCCTGGCCAGAAGCTGCATTTATGTTCAAGCATGCATTTCTCGCAGTGTTTCCATATTTTGGTCAAGTTCCTGTACGGCCAACATTCAAATGTAATTACTGAATGAGAAACATGCTATGTAATCTTTCCGTATATAGCCGGCCGGAGTGGCCGAGCGGTTCTAGACGCTACAGTCTGGATCCGTGCGACCACTACGGTCGCAGGTTCGAATCCTGCCTCGGGCATGGATGTGTGTGATGTCCTTAGGTTAGTTAGGTTTAAATAGTTCTAAGTTCTAAGGGACTGATGACCTCTGAAGTGAAGTCCTATAGTGCTCAGAGCCATTTGAACCATTTTTTCCCTATATACAGAATGTGGATGCCATTACTTTTACCTGCTTTGTGCGGTTGCGCTGAAATGCTAATCATTTGCATATACAAGCATGTAGTGCGGCTCATGCGACTTTGGCGTCTGTACCTGCTGTATTCTTGGTGCTGCAATGTTAATGGCCAACACTGTAGTTGCAGCAGTAGCACACATGTGCATGACAGCATGTAGAAGGGTTAGCGTACTATTTTATTGAGATGGCAACGCTAAATTTCTGATCGCGTAGCTTTTGTTGATTACTCTGGCCTAAAGACTCGTGTGAGCTGATGGGGCCGATGACTACCATTCTCTCGTTATTTTAGTTAACCCGGTGCATTTACGTATACATTTCTTTCCTGTATTACTTGAAATGCCGAAGATGACAGGCGACGATCAAAGTTTTTGTTTCTCCTCTTCAAGATATGAAGATCAGACGACTGTGAACACACTACCAGCTTACTGCAACGCGTTTCGTGCAGGTTCCTTTAGTAAGCAAGGAAGGAAGTTACATGGAAAAACTGATTCAACTCCCCTTACGAATAAAATTATCCTTCAAGCGGAATTTTACGTGGCCATTCGACAGAACGGCCCCAGATTACTCCAGTGCGATACTGTTTTATCTGTACGTGTTAACAGGAACAGTAAAAACTCTACGAGTAACCAGTACTCCAGGAGCGAAGCACCACCCTGGCCCCATCTGACTGCTACCGCCAAGCATGCAGCGCTCTGAGTCGCTGCTGTATTGCTGTTTGTTCTTCATGTTTTACTGTCCCTGTTAATACGTATCTGTAAAATGAATATCGGAAAAGACTAAATTGGGCGTGGTCTATCGGATGGGCGAGTAACTTTCCGATTTAAAAATAACTTTGTTTCTAACGAGAAACAAACCGAAACAAACAGACGGTTTCCGTTGACACTGGGCCTCGCGTTAAAAGAAGTGATGAGCGCTCTTCGTCAGAGCTGACTCCGGCTACGCAATACGAAAGAGGAGATTAGTGTTTAACGTCCCGTCGACAACGACGTCATTGGAGACGGAGCTCAAGCTTGGATTAGGGAAAGATGGAGAAGGAAAGCGCCCGTGCCCTTTCGAAAAAAGCATCCTGGCATTTGCCTTAAGCGATGCAGGAAAATCACGGAAATACTTAAATCAGGATGGCCGGACAAGGGTTTGAACCGTGTTCCTTCATAATGCGAGTCCAGTGCACTAACCACTGCGCTACCCCGCTCGATTACACAATACGAAAACGAAACTGCAAATACCTGCTGAAACACCAGAGAACATGCGCTTGACGACTTTTACATCTACATCTACATCCATACTCCGCAAGCCACCTGACGGTGTGTGGCGGAGGGTACTTTGAGTACCTCTATCGGTTCTCCCTTCTATTCCAGCCTCGTACTGTTCGTGGAAAGAAAGATTGTCGGTATGCCTCTGTGTGGGCTCTAATCTCTCGGATTTTATCCTCATGATCTCTTCGCGAGATATACGTAGGAGGGAGCAATATACTGCTTGACTCCTCGGTGAAGGTATGTTCTCGAAACTTCAACAAAAGCCCGTACCGAGCTACTGAGCGTCTCTCTTGCAGTCTTCCACTGGAGTTTATCTATCATCTCCGTAACGCTTTGGCGATTACTAAATGATCCTGTAACGAAGCGCGCTGCTCTCCGTTGGATCTTCTCTATCTCTTCTATCAACCCTATCTGGTACGGATCCGACACTGGTGCGCAATATTCAAGCAGTGGGCGAATAGGATAGACACCCTATATACTGCGCATGCACCTTAAGGTGTGTGGTGGAGGGTACTCCCCCCCTTACCTTTCCATCTGCGCAAGAAATGTGATTTTCGGTAAACCTTCGTATTAGCTCTAATTTCTCTGATTCTCTCGTTGTGGGCATTTCGCGTAGTGTATGCGGGAGGAAGTAATATGTTGTCCAACTCTTCACGGAAGATATGCTGTCGGAGATTCAGTGATAAACCTCTCCCCGAAACACAACACCTCTCTTGTATCGTTTGCCTCTTGAGTTTGCTGAACGTCACCGTAACGGTCTCGCAACGACTAAAACGAGACGAAACGCGCTACTCTTCCTCGAATCTTCTCTATCGCTCCTATTAATCCCACTTGATAAGGCCGTTGAGAAGTTTTCAAAAATCCTTCAAACAGGAGTTTTGTAACCACTTGTTTGGGGGATGAATTACTTTCCCTTAACATCCTTCCAATGAATCTGAGACAGGTATCTGCTTTTCGTTCGCTCCATTTTATGTGACTATTCCACTTTAGGTTGCTCTGCATATTTACTACTAGTTATTTTACGGTTGTTACTGTTTGCAATAATTTCTCTCCAATAGCTTAATCGAACCGTGATGGATCTCTTTCCCAGTTTATGCACAGTTCGTTGCATTTATTTACGTTCGGGGTCAACTGCCAGTAGCTGCACCAATCATCAAACCTCTACAGGTCTTTCTCCAATTCGAGACAGTCTACTGGCGTTGCTACCATCTTACAGAAATAATGCGTCAAATGTGTGTGAAATCTTATGGGACTTAACTGCTAAGGTCATCAGTCCCTAAGCTTACAAACTACTTAACCAAAATTGTCCTAAGGACAAACACACACAGCCATGCCCGAGGGAGGACTCGAACCTCCGCCGGGACCGCCCGCACAGTCCATGACTGCAGCGCCCGAGACCGGTCGGCTAATCCCGTGCGGCCATCTTACAGACATCTCTACTATCTGCAAACAGCCCCATAGAGCTTCTGGCGTTAAACACAAGATCATTTATACAGGGTAGCCAGGAACAGTCTGAAGAGCTTATAACGGTGTTGTAGAGGAGGTTGAGCTGAGAAATAATTATTAAGAGAAAAATTCCGAGTTATTTAGCATTGAAGTTAGCCTGCAGATGTTACGCCTGGTGTTCTAACAGTAAAATGCATGCCTGGTGGAAACCGAGAGATTGCGGGATCGAATCTCAGACGGACCACTGATTTTTTAGTGTTCGTTCTAAGCTAGCCTATCAGTGATGTAAGGAGTCTCCAGAAACAACGTGTGATTCGGTATCCACTTTAAAGGGTATGTCCCCTTTATCCAGCTGGATAACTGGGGTAGACCAGGGACGTGCAAGCCACCGAAGTGGCGTCCACACTTGCTCGTTTCTTTTCTTGCGTTTGAACTTCCTGTGTATGTTACTCTGAAATTAATATTAAAATTTAATTATTATGGTAGATTTATTTTTCAGTTAGTCACGATGTTTCAGAACAATTAAAGTTAACCTACAGTTGGAAACAACCCACAATTGCCAGATAACAGTCCGCAGCTAGTGGTCTTGCGGTAGCGTTCTCGCTTCGTGCGCACGGGGTCCCGGGTTCGATTCCCGGCGGGGTCAGGGATTTTCTCTACCTCGTGAAGACTGGATGTTGTGTGTTCTTCATTGTCATTGACGCGCAAAGTCGCCGAAGTGGCGTCAACTAAACAGAACTTGCAATCCGGCGGCCGAACTTCCCCGTGTGGGGCCTCCCGGCCAACAATGCCATACGATCATCATCATCATCATCATCATCATCATCATCATCATCATCATCATCACCACCACCACAGAACAGATAATCGGTCGACGTCACCTCATTTGACGGTACGAGGCAAGTCAACCACACGGTTTCATCGTATCAGTAAGATTTGTTTGGTCAGTGCAAGACGAAGCAGCACGTCCGCGTCGAACCAGAGGAGGCGCTTGGGTGCGTGTTGCAGCCGTGGGCCCTGCGGCTGCCTCATCTGGCATGCAGACGACGCGGCCCTGCGACCAGACCAGGCGCAAGCGCGCCCCCCGCCTCCGTGCGTTTTGACCCCGCGGGCTGCCACCATGCCTCACTCTCCACAGCACTTCCTGCCGCCAACTGGTTCCAGGGGCCTTACTGCGCTTATAATCGCGGTTGAATGCCCGGCACGTAGCCAGAGTCAGCAGCAGTTCAACCAAGGTGACAACTTCTTTTTCTTTTCTTTCATAAAGGCACTTGGACGTTCTGTGTGAGAGGTCCCATGTGAGGTCAGTGACACTGTATACTGTGTTTTGTTGAGACATTGTGCAACAACGGTTTGTACGCCGGCGATTTATCTCCGTGGTCCAGTTCCAGGATGTAGGTCAACTAGCTGTGTCTTCGTCTTATCCGTGGCATACCATCTGTCAACAGACTGACATCGCTGCTATCCTAGTGTGGTATTACCTAACAAATTCAAGTGTAGCCCAACCATATAACCTCCAGCATGTGTCGCAGTCAGTTACAGTTGATATGTGCAAGGGTTGGACATACACAACTGGCCATTAAAATTGCTACACCACGATGACGTACTACAGACGCGAAATTTAACCGACAGGAAGAAGATGCTGTGATATGCCAATGATTAGCTTTTCGGAGCATTCACACAAGGTTGGCACCGGTGGCGACACCTACAACGTGCTGACATGAGGAAAGTTTCCAACCGATTTCTCATACATAAACAGCAATTGACCGGCGTTGTCTGGTGAAACGTTGTTGTGATGCCTCATGTAAGGAGGAGAAATGCGTACCATCACGTTTCCGACTTTGATAAAGGTCGGATTGTAGCCTATCACCATTGCGGTTTATCGTATCGTGACATCGCTGCTCGCGTTGGTCGAGATCCAATGACTGTTAGCAGACTATGGAATCGGTGTGTTCAGGAGGGTAATACGGAACGCCGTGCTCGATCCCAACGGCCTCGTATCACTAGCAGTCGAGATGACAGGCATCTTATCCGCATGGCTGTAACGGATCGTGCAGCCACGACTCGATCCCTGAGTCAACAGACGGGGACGTTTGCAAGACAACTATCTGCACGAGCAGTTCGACGGCTTTTGCAGCAGCATGGACTATCAGCTCGGAGACCATGGCTGCGGTTACCCTTGACGCTGCATCACAGACAGGAGCGTCTGCGATGGTGTACTCAACGACGAACCTGGGTGCACGAATGGCAAAACGTCATTTTTTCGGATGAATCCAGGTTCTGTTTACAGCACCATGATAATCGCATCCGCATTTGGCGGCATCGCGGTGAACGCACATTGGAAGCGTGTATTCGTCATCGCCATACTGGCGGATCACCCGGCGTGATGGTATGGGGTGCCATTGGTTACACGTCTCGGTCATCTCTTGTTCGCATTGACGGCACTCTAAACAGTGGACATTACATTTCAGATGTGTTACGACCCGTGACTCTACCCTTCATTCGATCCCTGCGAAACCCTACATTTCAGCAGGATAATGCACGACCGCATGTTGCATGTCCTGTATAGGCCTTTCTGCATACAGAAAATGTTCGACTGCTGCCCTGGCCAGCACATTCTCCAGACCTCTCACCAATTGAAAACGTCTGGTCAATGGTGTCCGAGCAACTGGCTCGTCACAATACACCAGTCACTACTCTTGATGAAATGTGGTATCGTGTTGAAGCTGCATGGGCAGCTGTACCTGTACACGCCATCCAAGCTCTGCTTGACTCAATGCCCAGGCGTATAACGGCAGTTATTATGGCCAGAGGTGGTTGTTCTGGGTCATGATTTCCCAGGATCTATGCACCCAAATTGCTTGAAAATGTAATCACATGTCAGTTCTAGTATAATATATTTGTCCAATGAATACCAGTTTATCATCTGCATTTCTTCTTGGTGTAGCAATTTTAATGGCCAGTAGTGTAGATACGGAAACATCGCGAGAAATGCATGCTTGAATATAAACGCAGACGCTAGCCGAGCCTGCAGGTTGCGCTGTTGTGTTTGAACACTTACGACACCTGTGCAATGTCCTAGGTAGTCAGAGAAGTGTAGTGTGTAGTTGTGACTGCATTATGTCGGAGCCAAGTGAATTCGAACGTAGGGTAAATTGTTGGTGCTCATATGGAGAGTGCTTCCGCAAGCAAAGGAGCCAAGGCGTTTGCTGCCTCAAGAGGCATCGTATCAAATATTTACGTATAAAATATTATGCGCTAAGTCACAACGCAGATCAAAGTGTGTGCTGAGTGTGACGGTCATTGAAGAGGATTGTGACGAAAAATAAGAGGACAATAGCTGCAAGAGTAACTGCAGAACTGAATATCGCACTCGCGAACCCCTCAGCTCGAAAAGAACGCGAAGGAAGTTCCATAAGCAGGGAAATGCAGGCCGTGGTGCAGTTCTAGAACCACTCATCAGTGATGAAAATGCCCGAAACAGGAAAAGGTGATGCCGAAGCCGTAAAACCTGAACTGTGGAGCAATGGAAGAATGATTTGGTCGAATGAGACTTGGTTCACACTGTTTCTAACATATAGGCGAGTTTACTTCCCAAAAGTGAATCTTGACTGGGGTTCAGTGACGATTTGGTCAGCCATATCGTTGTATTCCGCGGCGCTCGTGGGTATTCTGCGAGGTTGCATTACTGCCAAGGATTATGTTACTATTTTGGATGATGAAGTCCATCCCATGGTACAATATTTCTTCCGAAATGGTGATGCTGCGTTCCAAGATGAGGGTCCCTGCTCTCACAGCTTGCTTCGTCCAGAACTGGTTTTGTGAGGACGAGGATGGGTTGTCGTATCATCGCTGGTCACCACAGTCGCCAGATCTCATTATTGTTGAGTCTTTATCGCCAACTTTGGAGAGAAGGATATGTCATAGCTATCCATCACCGCTCCCTAAACTTGCCGCTATTTTGCAGGAAGAATGGTATGAGATACCCTTGAAATCCGTACAGGACCTGTTTTAATCAACGCTAGGCGACTGGAAGCTGTTTTGAATGCTAACGGGTTTCCTACACCATAATGGCCATGGTAACGTGTTGTGCTTTTGGTGTTTCGTTGTTTCTGTTCTCCCCCCCCCCCCCCCCCCACACACACACACACATGTCCAAAATAACGTGTGTTGTGAATGTAAGCGTAAAAACCAGTCACGGAGAGTAACTAGTAACTCCAACGAAGAAGTAATAGTTTATTGTTAACGGTATCTAGTATTACCCGAACTCCAACGACAAACTTTCGGAGGTTTTTCAGGGATATATTCTGGGTATTTTGATATCAGGAACTCGTGGTTTCCAGTGGCTCTTACTCAGCAATAACGTAGTTATGAGTTGTCGGCTACTACGCCGTTACGCCAGTTACATTTGTTTCAACAAATATGCCTCCACAACAGTAAAATGCTTCTAATTAGAGCTGGTCTCTTCCAAAACTACGGTTCTGTAGTTTTCATACATTACATAAATGACGTAGTAAATGGTGGGGTTACCGGTAGTATTGGTAGCATTAGCAGGAAAAGAATCGTAAGTGAATGTTTAAAGAAAAGCTGAGAGCCGATGACTTCTATTTGTTTTTTGTTTGTTTGGTCGTTTGTTTTACGCGTAATTAGAACCATACATCGGTCAGTGTTAGTCTGTTGTGTATTTTATATCTTTACAATATATAAATTGCGTTTTTTAAGTAATAGAAATTAGCTGATCGCGTAACTTCTGCTTTTTTATGTAACCAGAGCAATTACTTTGGTGTAAGTACAGTTTACACGCAGAAACATAAAAGCATTTATAATTATAGGTGTTATTTTGTACTCAGTGGAGCATTATTGATCATGATTAAAGGCAAGAGTTTCCTTTTAACATCCATAAATGTGAAGGTTGTTTATCAATGACAGAAACATGTTTTATACAGGTAAGTTCGACGAAGAATTGAAGCTATGTTTGATAAATTTTTGTTTTCTAATTTTTTCATTTTACTTTTTTGTTGAGGATATTGCATTTTCCGATCTACATGATAAATCTGTTTTGTTTTCTCTATTTTTACTACAAGATCCCTCTTTTTCACGTTAGAAATCAACAATTTTCGAATAAAACCTGAACTAAACTTCGAGAAGTTCAGTGGTGCTGCAAATACTGTTTATTTTTAAGTAACAAATGGTTCAAATGGCTCTGAGCATTATGGGACTTAACACCTGAGGTTATCAGTCCCCTAGAACTTAGAACTACTTAAACCTAACTAACCTAAGGACATCACACGCATCCATGCCCGAGGCAGGATTCGAACCTGCGCCCGTAGCGGTCGCGCGGTTCCAGACTAAAGCGCCTAGAACCTATCGGCCACTCCAGCCGGCTTTAAGTAACAGACGGGAGGATAACTACAGTTTGTAAAACAAAAATGTTCCACAGATTATAGAGCCCCTTTATATATCCTTACTCAGTTTCTAGACTGTTCACTGCTTCCTATTTTTAGGGATATCCAGTGAGTACTCATCGCATACGTGCAGAAACGATCGTTATGAGTTAACGCCCGACAGGTATGCAACACATCTAACGTACAGGTAACGTAGGTATGACCTTAACTCACCAAAGCTTCTAGAAAAAAACTACCGCAACCTACGCTTACTTGTTATAGTCTACGGTAGCCTACAGTAGTTTTACGACTCTACTTGTAATACTCAATCACCAAAATCTGTAACACAAAACAAAGGATAATGTAACATCTGTATTGATACAGAAGCGTCACTGAGGCAACAGCTGTCCATAATATCGTTGTGCCGCACTTCCGTTTATTTCAATGAACCCGTACCTGAAGTGCATACACAGCGTTCCAGGGTGAATAGTAACCGATGTATAGATGTAGACTGAAGCGACGAATGAAAATTTATACAAAGGTGGGGATTCGAACCCGGGTCTCCTGCTCACTAGGCAGATATGCTCACCGCTACACCACCCTGGCACAGTGGCTTTGCACAACTACACGGCCTGAGCTACCACGCCTCCCTCCTCAGTCCAAATTCCCATTCACACCTCAGTCCACCGGCATAGCACCTCAGCATCGAATGGAACGGGCTAGCATCCCTGAAACCATGCATACTTGCTTCTAATATAGAGGTTTCTAGCCTGGGAATATTATCCCTTGAGGGGTAAAAACTAAACGATTCGGTTCTGCTTCAGTCACGAGACTAAATTACACTCCTGGAAATGGAAAAAAGAACACATTGACACTGGTGTGTCAGACCCACCATGCTTGCTCCGGACACTGCGAGAGGGCTGTACAAGCAATGATCACACGCACGGCACAGCGGACACACCAGGAACCGCGGTGTTGGCCGTCGAATGGCGCTAGCTGCGCAGCATTTGTGCACCGCCGCCGTCAGTGTCAGCCAGTTTGCCGTGGCATACGGAGCTCCATCGCAGTCTTTAACACTGGTAGCATGCCGCGACAGCGTGGACGTGAACCGTATGTGCAGTTGACGGACTTTGAGCGAGGGCGTATAGTGGGCATGCGGGTGGCCGGGTGGACGTACCGCCGAATTGCTCAACACGTGGGGCGTGAGGTCTCCACAGTACATCGATGTTGTCGCCAGTGGTCGGCGGAAGGTGCACGTGCCCGTCGACCTGGGACCGGACCGCAGCGACGCACGGATGCACGCCAAGACCGTAGGATCCTACACAGTGCCGTAGGGGACCGCACCGCCACTTCCCAGCAAATTAGGGACACTGTTGCTCCTGGGGTATCAGCGAGGACCATTCGCAACCGTCTCCATGAAGCTGGGCTACGGTCCCGCACACCGTTAGGCCGTCTTCCGCTCACGCCCCAACATCGTGCAGCCCGCCTCCAGTAGTGTCGCGACAGGCGTGAATGGTGGGACGAATGGAGACGTGTCGTCTTCAGCGATGAGAGTCGCTTCTGCCTTGGTGCCAATGATGGTCGTATGCGTGTTTGGCGCCGTGCAGGTGAGCGCCACAATCAGGACTGCTTACGACCGAGGCACACAGGGCCAACACCCGGCATCATGGTGTGGGGAGCGATCTCCTACACTGGCCGTACACCACTGGTGATCGTCGAGGGGACACTGAATAGTGCACGGTACATCCAAACCGTCATCGAACCCATCGTTCTACCATTCCTAGACCGGCAAGGGAACTTGCTGTTCCAACAGGACAATGCACGTCCGCATGTATCCCGTGCCACCCAACGTGCTCTAGAAGGTGTAAGTCAACTACCCTGGCCAGCAAGATCTCCGGATCTGTCCCCCATTGAGCATGTTTGGGACTGGATGAAGTGTCGTCTCACGCGGTCTGCACGTCCAGCACGAACGCTGGTCCAACTGAGGCGCCAGGTAGAAATGGCATGGCAAGCCGTTCCACAAGACTACATCCAGCATCTCTACGATCGTCTCCATGGGAGAATAGCAGCCTGTATTGCTGCGAAAGGTGGATATACACTGTACTAGTGCCGACATTGTGCATGCTCTGTTGCCTGTGTCTATGTGCCTGTGGTTCTGTCAGTGTGATCATGTGATGTATCTGACCCCAGGAATGTGTCAATAAAGTTTCCCCTTCCTGGGACAATGAATTCACGGTGTTCTTATTTCAATTTCCAGGAGTGTACTTTCAAAAGATCATTATTATTATCACAGTTTTGTAAGACTCTAATATTGATTGAACAAGTTGTCAATAATTAGCCCACTTTTCCTTAATTGGTAGCATTAATGTGGTGGAGGTTACAGGTTCCTTACATTGTCCACCCACTACACACATATGTTGTGATTTCGTACATCGATGATGATAAAAGTGTGACATATACGTAACAAATGCTAAATATCTCACGAAAATGTCTTCTCCAAGTTGTAGATAGTACCTGCGGCAGTCCAGAAATTGCTTCGTTACATGCTTCGAAGCATGTAAATGAATTAACTGACAGCACGACTCAGCAGTAACTACACAAGGACTACTATAGTCTTTACACATTATTATTATTGTTATTATTATTACTATTAGCGGCTGTTGTCAGACAAAGCATCAACAGCCTGAAGTCTTCCAATTTCTGTCAGTTCAGAAGAAAGGAGTGCAGCAATTAAGTGATTTAGGAACAGTAAGTATAGTGCACACATTTTAACTTTGTTGATTTTGAATGGGTTTGCAGTGTGCAGGTCAAGCAAGCCGCGCAACGGAGAGGAGTAAAGAAGACTAATGCCGGGGAAGTATATTTTGTAACAAGTGTCTCTCCTCACTGTGGATAGTTAGCTTTCTTCTTATCTAAGAAGGAGTTGGGGGTAGCACGTACGATGCAGCAGGAATTCCCCCCACCCCAACACATACTCACTCTCTCTCTCTCTCTCTCTCTCTCTCTCTCTCTCTCTCACACACACACACACACACACACACACAAACTAAATTTCATTATATTTCACCATTTTAAAAATAAAAGTCTTTCGTCCTACAGTTTAGTTAGGCAACAGTCGGCAGGGGCGGGGGTACTAGCTAATGTCTGATTTCACTCACATGTAATGGTCCAAGAAAGGTTGGAAACCACTGTTCTAATCAAATAAGGTGCTTTTCCAATACAGTTGGAGATCCTCTGTAATGAAGTTCAAGTTTTTTTTTTTTGGGGGGGGGGGGGAGAATACCAGTGGGCTGAGGCTGAATGATAATTTGTATTGAGGAGGGCGACATGCTAGTGCAGTCCGCGCACTTATGCATAGCCACTGTGCCAGCGTAGCATAATGATTAGCGCATCTGCCTACTGAGCTGTTAGATTCGGATCGAATCCTGGCCTTTGTACAAATTTTCATTCGTCATTTCATCGTAAATATATACAATACTGATGTTGGAGACATGATAAGGTCTCTGGAGCCATATAGTTTCCTATGAGGAATAGTAAATATTTTAAGAGGCTATAGCAAAGACTAATATGAATAAAACATTCCGTGTACAGGTTTTGTAAAGGAAACATTGCTGCTGCTTATAGAGAGTACGGCAGACGGTTTTCTAGCAGGAGAGGTCAGATTCTTATTTTCATTAAACTCTGAGACAGGTACAGTGCCTAGCAGTCGTATCTCATCTGAACGTGCAAATCAACAGTGTGTGGATGGAGTAGGAGACATTATCCAGTTAGTAGAGCGTAGTCCTTCAACAAGCATACTCGGCACTTCTATATGTATCGGGGATCCACATGTGAGCATACAGCGTACATTAAGTATGCAGCCGATTCAACACCTTCAAGGAGGAGACGTTTGGAATGTTGTCGTTGGCTAATTAAAAACCACCGAGTAATCCGATTGATACTGATTACTGATGAAACAACTACCATTCGTGACGACATCAATAACACTAGCAACCCACATCGCTGATCCTACGAAAACACACATGCTTTTGTGGAGAAACATTTTCAAAGATTCTAAACTATAAGTCTGTGATGTGTAAATAATAGATTTCAGCTATCAGTCGTCCTTTTTAAATTTTATTGGTAGCTGTAGATTTCAGCTAGAAACTAGCCGTTGTCAATGCACTATCATTTTTGTTCAATGCATGTAATGCCTGTTGGTCGGGCTTCATCCACAATTCATTGAGCTCCGTGCAACAGCCTTCTGAATGGAAGGTAACCTGATGAAGTCTGTGATGTTGTGTAGTAGACAATCGATTGATTGGGCCTGTTGTATTACCTCATTCTCTTACAGGGCTCCGTTATCTTCACGCCCTTCTCGGCGGGTGGAGGTCGTTTTGGCCCGGTTACGGATTGGACACTGCTGGTTCAGCCACCGCCATCTGCTGATGGCTGCGCCGGCGCCGTTCTGCCCATGTGGGCAATTGCTGACGGTACGTCACATTTTAACATCCTGTTCGAATTTTAATACACTGCGCATTGATCTTGGCCTGCCATGTACTCTGGATGAAATTTTAGCGGATGACCCAGGAGCAGCTACTCGCGTTCTTCGTTTTATCCACTTGACAAACCTGTCTAAAGACATTTGATTATGCTGTTTTCTTTTAATCCCTTGCCTGTTAATATGCCTTTTATAGTGTTGTCCTTTTTAGTTGCTGTTTTAACATTGTGCCTCGCAGTGCATTCATAACTTAGTCTGGGCGCTAATGACCACTGCAGTTGTGCGCCCTAAAACCACAAAAAAGGGCTCCGTTATATAAAGTTTCTTGAAAACGAACTCCCAGCATTACTGGAAGAGGCTCCTTTGGCTAGAAGGGTGGTTATGTCCTTCCAGCTTTCTTCTCTGCTTGTCCGGTGTACAGATTTAACAACATCGGGGGGCTCAAATCACTTTTCAACTACTGTTTCATGTTTTTCTTTTGTAACTGCTATCTGGTTTCTGTATTACCTTACAAGTCGTAGATACCATTTTGCTCCCTGTATTTTGTTCCTGCTATTGTGTCCTTATTTCAGTTAAATAACATACACTCCTTGACAAAACAAAGTGAAGTACCTAGAAGACATGGTTGGATTTCAGAGTGACTTCGTACACATACGCACAATCGGCGGGCATGTAAATGATTCGAGTTGCAATTCTCTTTGACAGGTGGAACAGCCACCGGAGTGCACTAGTGTCCTTCGTGTGTAGTGTTGCTACCAGAATTGTTAGGGTATGTAAGGGGAGTGAAAAGCGTCAGTTGTTGAGTAATCACTGCGAAGGACAAGCACATGGTACGTACCCTTGTGAGACAGTTATCAGCACCTCGGAGCCGGCCGTTGTGGCCGAGCGGGTCTAGGCGCTTCAGTTCGGAACCGCGCTGCTGCAACGGTCGCAGGTTCAAATCCTGCCTCGGGCATGGATGTGTGTGCTGTCCGTAGGTTAGTTAGGTTCAAGTAGTTCTAAGTCTAGGGGACTGATGACCTCAGATGTTTAAGTCCCATAGTGCTCAGAGCGATTTGAACCATTAGCACCTCGGACGGGACCTCATTGTGCGGCTCCATTTGGTCGGCTACTCGAATCGTGTAGTATCCAAATTTGTGGGGCAGTGGGATGTGATAGTGGTTACGAAACTCATGTTTGACCGATTTTTGAAAACTACTGGACTGCATGAGATCATAACGGCAGGGATACTTGTCAAATATCTGGTCGACCACCACAAGTAAGAGTGGCCATTTTTTAAACCAAGTACATCGTTAACCATTCACATGTCCGCCCCCGGTAGCTGAGTGGTCAGCACGACAGAATGTCAATCCAAAGGGCCCGGGTTCGATTCCCGGCTGGGTTGGAGATTTTCTCCGCTCAGGGACTGGATATTGTGTTGTCCGTGTTGACCTAATCATCATCATTTCATCTCCATCGACGCTCAAGTCGCCGAAGTGGCGTCAAATCGAAAGACTTGCACCCGGCGAACGGTCTACCCGATGGGAGGCCCTAGTCACACGACCATTCACATCTGCGCCTGCCATCGTAGAGCAAGAAATGGACTTCCTGCATTATTCTTCGTCATCTGGCACCATCTATCAGAGACTAACAGCAGCCGGAAGGGGAATTACTCCACCAAGTGTAGGCTGCAATTAACACCACAACTTGCACGGTTGCGTATGGGGTTGTGCCGAGACCGGGAAGCTCGGACTACTGATGAACAGCGTCGGACTGTGTTCAGAGATTCCTTCACAAAAGAAGACGAAGTAAATATTCCAAAATTCGAATTAAGAACAACTGCCCACACCACTAAAATAGAAACAGATATCATCGGTGCACCGAAGTAGCTTAAATTATTTAATGAAGGCAAGGTATACGGTCCAGAAGGTATACCAGTCAGGTTCTTTTCTGAGTATTCTGATACAATAGCTCCGTACTTAGCAATCATACATCATCGCTCGCTCGTAGAAAGATCCGTATCCAAAGATTGAAGAGTTGCACAAGCCACACCAATACCCAAGAGAGGAAACAGGAGTAGTTCGCTGAATTACAGACCCATATCACAAACGTCGTTTGCAGTAGGATTTTAGAACATATACTGTGTTCGAATTGGATTCAGAAAGTATCGTTTTTGTGAAACACAGCTATATCTTTATTTTCGGGATGTAATGAGTGCTATCGACAGGGGGTGTCGAATTCATTCTATTGAGTTCCATTACGCACTTTGCCACTCAAAGTGCCATCTAGTTGCAACTCGCAAACTGGACAGGTCACATTGTCCAGTAACTCGCTCCTTGTAGGGGAATATTGTAACTTCGGGTGTGCGAAACTGGACTTCAGAAATCCTTTGTGCTCGCACGTACTGGCGAGATGCTGATGAGAGCGGATGTGCCATGTAGCCTGGAGACAGCGTACTGAACGGAAGTATATCTCGTGCAGCCAAGCACTGCAGTGGGGAGTGCTGCGGAGTAGCTTCTTGTATATTACGGAATATTTTTACGTAACTAACTTACTGTCCATCTATTCATTATGGAATGGAAAGTAGGGGGAGGACAGTGAGTCCTCTAGTTCTATACACTCAGAACATAAATGTACCAAAGCAAGACCAGAGGCCCACAAGTGAACTGCGTACAGATTCGACATTTTTAGATTTCCGGAAGTCTTTTTGACACTGTTCCTCTCATGCAATTTTTAATCAAATTGCGTCCCTATGGAGTACCGTCTCAGTTGTGCGACTGATTCGTGATTGCCTGTCAGGAAGGTCACAGTTCTTAATAACTGAAGGAAACTCATAAAGTAAAACAGAAGTAATATCTGGCTTCCCCTAGGAGGCGTTACAGACTCTCGGTTTTCCTGATCTACAGAAATTATTAAGGAGACAATCTTAGCAGCCCACTTAGACTGTGTGCAGATGATACTGTCAGTTACCACCTTGTAAGGTCATTAGATGCTAAAAACCAATTCCTAAATGATTTAGACAAGATATCTGTATGGTGTAAAAAGTGGCAATTGACTGTAAATAAAAGTGTGAAATCATCCGCATGAATACTGAAAGGAATCCGCTAAATTTTATCTACACGATGAATCACACAGATCTAACGGCTGTAAATTTAACTACATACGAGGGTTCCCAGAAAGTAATGCACCGCATTCTTTTTTCTCAGCCGAAAACAATGCTACGAATGCGAAACATTACTTACGTGTTATTTGAAGTCTTCTGAGTGAGCGCGCCAAGTTCCCGTCACTTCCTACAGATGGTGTAGCTGCAAGACAGTTTCAAAATGGCGTCTGTAGGTGATGTACGTTACAAGAAACGTGCCGCCATTGTATTTTTCACTGCAGACAAAGAAACTTTGGGGAATATTCATAAACGCTTGTAAAAAGTCTATGGGGAATCCGCTCTCGACACAAGTGCATTTAGTCGCTGGGCACGGAGGATGAGGTCATCAGAAGGCGGCTCGGCGGAGATCCACGATTTGCAGCGGCTGTCACACCTGACATGCTGCAGGCAGCTGATGTCATTCGCGAAGACAGACGCATTACGACTCGGCAGTTGGCGCTGGATCTGTCAATCAGCAAAGGAGTGTGGATGCAGCTGTTGAATAAATAGCAAAACAGGATTGGACAGTGTTACACCATCCACTGTACTGCCCTACCCTAGCCCCCTCGGACTTCCACTTGTTTTAGCCATTAAAGGATGCCATTCGTGGAAGGCATTTTGAGGACGATGAGGAGGTGATTACACAATGAAGCACTGGCTCCGCCACCAGGACAAGAATTGCTACCGACAGAGCGTACACGGCCCTGTTTCGTGCTGGAGGAAGGCCATAGAACGGGATGGAGACAACGTGGAAAAATAGGGTGCTTAGATAAAACACCATTCTTTCTTGTGTGTAATTCTCATTATGTTCAATAAAGAATGGTTGAAGGGAAAAATGCGGTGCATCACTTTCTGGACAATCCTCGTACTTAACGATTACAGTTACAAATAACTTAAATTGTAATGATCACACAGATAATGTTTGGGGGAAAGGAAACCAAAGACTGCGATTTATCGGCAGAAACTTACAAAATGGAGCAGGTCTACTGAAGAGACTGCATACACTACGCTTGTCCGCCCTCTTCTAGAGTGTTGTTGGGCGGTGTGGGATCTGCATCAGAAAGGACTGACGGGAGTCATCGAAAAAGTTCAAAGGACAGCTCGTTTTGTATTATCACAAAATGGGGTGAGAGTGCCACGGATATGTGAACTGGGATGGAAATCATTAAAACAAAGGCGTTTTTCGTTGTGGCAGAATCTTGTCATGAAATTTCAATCACCAACTTTCTCCTCACAGTGTGAAAATATTTTGGTGGCGCCCAACTAGATAGAGAGAAATGATCATAAAAATAACAAAAGAGAAATCGGAGCTGGCACGGAATGATATTCGAGTTCGTTTTTCTCCCGCGCTTTTCAAGCATGGAACAGTAGAGAAATAGCTTGAAGGTGGTTCGATGAACACGCTGTCGGGCATTTAATTGTGAAATGCAGAGTAATCATGTAGATGTAGAGACGACACGCTGTTCTGCGATACCCTGGAGGTCATAGTTGGTGAGTATGGCGGGGACCTGGGGAGCTGTCCCATTCTTTCAATGTTTTGAAGAATCACTTCGGTGTTACCACTGGTGTCACGGATTTCCTCATGTACGAGGTCTACTCAAAAAATTCCGGAACATTTGTAATTTTGCGCTAGTGGTCTGCTGCAGCGAAATGCGGCTGGCGTCTCTGCACACGCCTGTGTTTAATGTGTAACTGCTGGAAGTTCATTGTAGTAAGTCTGTTAGTTATTTTTCAGTGCCGTATTGAGTACAACGTTGTGTCGCACAGTTTGCGAATTTCCAGGTGGCATAGATAGAGGAGCAACGCGTCTGCATTAAATTTTGTGTGAAACTCTAGAAAACCTTAGAGACACACCAAATGATGCAGGAAGCCTGCGGTGATGAGTGATTAAGCCGTACTCGGTGTTACGAATGGCTCACACGGTTTAAAAGTGGCCGGACGGAAGTTAAAGACGACCCTCCTTCAGGACGCCCTTCGACGTCTACCGACAACTAGTTCATCACGAGTTCGTTCCACAGGGACAAACTGTTACTCGAAGGTACTATCGGGGCCTACTGCGTAACCTGCGAGAAACCTGCGGCCTGAAATGTGGCGAGACAATTCGTGGCTCTCGCATCACGATTACGCACCCGCACATTCATCCACGAAAAACGGAATCACCGTGCTGCCTCGTCCGCCGTACTCTCCAGACCTGGCCCCAGTGGACTTCTTTTTTATTCCCACAGTTGATAATCCCGTTGAAGATTTACAACGATAGACGAGATAAAAGAAAATTCACAGACGGAGCTTCGTGCGATCCAGCAAGAGGCGTACCACGACTGCTTCCCGAAGTGAAAACGGCGTTGGTAGCGGTAAATCAGTTGTGGAGGAGAGTATTTCGAACGAGACTATGCACAATAAGTAAAAGATAAGCGCAGAAAAATTTTGTAGACAAAGTTCCATAATTTTTTGAACAGACGTCGTATTACACCTCATAACACAGTTTCATGGCGCCATTTTTCAATAGGAGAATGCTCGTCCTCACTTGGAACGGGTCTTTACGAACTGTGGGTCTGATGTTGATGTAATCTCTTGGCCAGCAAGATCCCATATCTGGCGCGACAGAGAATGGGTGTCACCAGCTCGGAAGACAACTCCGTCACAGTGTCAGTATCCTCGTATCATAACAGTTGTGGGGCAGCTCGGTTCAGGAGAGGATACAATGGATTTATGACACCACTGCCAGCAGAATCAGAACATGCATCGAAGCCAGACGGCGTGCGACGTCATACTGATAAGTGGGCTCATACTGCCAAGTTCTTTGTAAATTTTATTTCGATTTTGCAATCACTGGAATAACATTACATTCCTCTCAATTCGTGAATTTTTATTTCGCTGCCTCCTCCCCTTCTGGGTGCTTCACATTTTTGTTAGGCAGTGTACAGCCCCTAAATCGGATGACACAAACACAGGCTTACGAAGAGACCATTAAGTGGTGAAGAGGAACGGAGGAGGAGGATGGGTGGGGGGGGGGGGGGGGGTGAAGGAGGTTGGAGAGCCCGCGATTGAGCGCAGTCATGTAGTTACGTGAACGACACGACACTCGCGTACTTCCGTAAGAGGGCGAGTCTAGGTGGTGAGACGCTCGGCGGACGCAATCCTCTCACTGCAAATGTGAAGGCCTCTTGACACTCCGCCCATCACACGCGGTTCGCCACCCGAGAGCCGAACAATAACACTGTGAGCCAACACTGTTACTTTGACTTCTAAATGTCAGACGACCGGAGCACCGCAGTGGGTAAGAATCACTAGCACTGTGCACTCGTTTGTGGTTTTCTTCCTCCGAACTGAGGCCTCGTAAAGCTACTAAGAAGGAGAGGGGCGGCAACCTCACATTAAAGTAGTCTCTGCTCGTTACAAAGAAAGTGAGGAACTTAACAGACTACAAAAGTAACAATAAGCCAATGTTAACATGTTTCAATGAGTAAACGAAGCAGGACGTAAATGAAACTAGTGATAAGTGGGGTATAAAGCAGGTTTGGAGCTCATAGCTGCTGCTGTTCAACATGGACGTTAGATGCAACGAAGGAAACTACAGTAAATTTCAGAAGAGCAATGTAAATGCAAAGGAAGCAGAAACCAATGCTAATGTACGCTACATGATCTAAAATAGGCAGACGCCCTATGTAATGCGGAATGGACCAGTAGATATCAAAAGAGGGAGGACCCCACAGTACAAAAGGAGGCGGTGATAATTGTGCTGGCTGTAAAGAGAAGCAGGAACAGGAGACACGATCTGTCAGGAGAGCTCTTTGTCTGCTAACATTGACTTGTCATTAGATGTCGCCCGAGTAACATATCCGTCAGCCCGCCCGGCTAGCCGCGCCGTCTAACGCGCTGCATCCTGGGGGGGAAGGTGTGCCGGCCCCCGGCACGAATCGCCCAGCTGATTTGTGTCAAGGTCCGGTGTGCTGGCCAGCCTGTGGATGGTTTTTAGGCGGTTTTCCATCTGTCTCGGTGAATTCTGGCTGGTCCCCCTTATTCCACTTCAGTTACACTATGTCGGCGACTGCTGCACTAACACTGTCTCCACGTACGCGTACACCATAATTACTCTACCACGCAAACATTTGGGGTTACATTCTTCTGCTATGAGACATACCGCGGGGGGGCGGGGGGGGGGCGGGGGAAGAGGGGGTGGTACACTGGAGGCTGAACCGCACAATAACCTTGGGTTCGGTGTGGGGCGGCGGTGGGGTGGGTGGACTGCTGTGTCCTGTTGTGGGGTTGTGAACCACTGAGGGCTAAGGTGGGACGAAGCCTCTCCATCGTTTCTAGGTCCCCAATACACACACACAACACATCCGCCAGGAACATTTTGGTGATGTGACTGTGAAGTGGAAATGCAAAGGACCTGCCACAGGTAAACCAAGACCAGTCAGAGCTGATGTACTGACGGACAGGGACCGCCGAAGCATTAGGGTGATTGTACTCGTAAACAATCACATGATACCAGCCGAAGGAATCACTCGTGAGTTCCAAAGTGCTATCAGCAGTTCATCTAACTTAGTAGCTCTGTGCAAGGAATTAAAAACAATGGGGTACAATGGTCGAGCACGCATTTCTGTACTGAATGCCAAGTGGCGCTTGAGATGGTGTAATGAGCAACACTGATGACTGCAAACGAATGATTTGGAGTGATGAATCAGTTTACACCTCTTGACAGTCCGATGGAAGGGTTTGGCTTTGATGAACGCGTGGAGAGCGCTATCTTTCGTCACATGTGGTGTCAAAAATGAAATACAGAGGAGGTGATGTTACGGTGTGGGGAACTTTTTCGTGGTCATGATGTGCTCCATGTATTGCGCCTAAGAAAACGCTGCGTACAGTAGAATAACAGTTCGGAGACAACGACTCATTGTATCAGCATGACAGTGCAGCCTGTCATAAAGCAGTACCTGTGAGGCAATGGTTTGTAGACGATAACATTCCTGAAACGAACTGACCTTCCCAGAGTACCAACCTGAACTCATCCAGCGTCCAACAACCTTCACCGGTTTCGGCTCTGCACAGACATTCAGACACACTGCTGAAAATGTCTGCAGCAGAGTACAAGCCGTGATAAAGGCGAAGGGTAGACACACCCTATTAATGTCCAGCTATAGATGTCCGAATACTTTTGATGAGACAGTGTAGATGACGTTATTTTTACTATGTTGTGCGATTGCACAATTTGCATGTCCAAACTTGTACGAGAAGCGTTCAGTAAGTAATGCAAAATATTTTTCTTCACCGACAGTTTCGGTTGAAAAATGCAGAATTTATCGTGTGACGTCGTGGAATATTCCCACTTCAGCCCTTTATAGTTTCTTGAAGTTCCGATAGGTGGCAGCGCAATACGTAGCCTTAAAAATGGCGTCTGCAACGGAGGTGCGTCCCAAGCAGAGAGCTGTCAACGAGTTTCTTCTACCGGAAAACCAGAGCATCGCAAATATTCATAGGCGCTTGCAGAATGTCTAAGGAAGCCTGACAGGGAACAAAAGCACGGCGAGTCGCTGAGCGAGGCGTCTGTCATCTACAAGGTCGCGCAAACCTCACCGATCTCCCACGTGCGGCCGGCCGCACACATCTGTGACTCCTGCAATGGTGGAACGTGCGGACACTCTCACTCGATGTGATCGACGTATCACAAACGTGCGGACACTCTCACTCGATGTGATCGACGGCTCACAATCAAACACCTCGCTGCTCGGCTGGACGTCTCTGTTCGTAGTGCTGACACACTTGTCCACCATATAAGGTACTCAAAAGTTTGTGTCCTCTGGGTTTCTCTCCGCCTAACAGAACTCCATAAAGAGCAACGAAGGACTGTCTGTGCGTTATTGCTTGCGTATTACGAGGCTCATCGTGACAATTTTTGTCGAAGTTCGTCACAGACATGGATTCATCATTTCGAACTGGAAACAAAACGGCAATCCATGTAGTGGCGCCACACCATCTCTTCGCCGAAGAAAAAGTTCAAGGCCGCACAATTCGAAGGAAAAGTCCACCAATCTTTTTCTTTTCACTATCTTATTTATTCCGATAAATTCTGTAACCTAAACACACAAATTCTACAACCTACAACAATAAAACATGGGAAATTCCGCCCAGTGGGCATGGCTTTACAATGGTGAATCTCTATATTATGGTCTCGTAATTATTTTTAACGCTACAGTGCACTTTCTGAATAGGATGGTGGATCTTTTATTATACCTCACACGTCGACTCTCACAATCATCATCACTAAACTTTCCTCCAGACCGAGCGGTACTGAAGAAACAAGCATAACCCACTAATCTTTTGAAACTACTTCGCTACTCTCCCATGCAAACCACACATACCCAAATTACATGACATACACCACACTACAACATGAAATACTACACAGAGAATAGTCACAACATTATCACTTTTAGCTTTCCCACTTCAATTAATATTTATCCCAGTTTCACACGACACTGCCCCACTTCATAATTCTACTTTCCTACTATGAACTCTGGAGATATTTGCACGTCTTCCTGTGCAATGCAAGCCAAGTGGCGTTGCTGGATAGACGGCCGACTCACCTTGCTTCTCTCTCAGAGTTTGAATCTAGCGTCACACAGAATCATATCACGCAAAGTAATATTAAGAACGTATTCATCACACACGCGAGTCCTCAACTGATACCATGGACGAGTACTTCTCTTTATCTTTTGTCTCATACACAGTTTGAGACTCACACAGTACTCACCACGTGGAAGTACTCGTCTCTAATTTCAAGTCCTGCACACGCCATTTCTTAAATATTTCAACTTATGGTACACACGCTATTTCTTAAATATTTCAACTTATTGTACACACGCTAGTAATTCAGCTTAACTTAAGCACATGGAAGCATTTCAACTTATTGCTACACGTGGTTTCATTGTGACCGTTGGTCACTTCCGAAGATTACTACAATCCCATTAATATTACCTGCCTGACATTTAATTCTCCCCACAAAAGTTCCTGAAATAGAGAAATTATTACTTCAAACTACTCTTAAATATTCCACATGCATACCATGTCTCCACTCTTTCGTCATTACGGAGCACAACTAAAACAGGTCTTAACAGCACAAGATCCAGCGGCAGAGAGCTGAAACATGGCCATTCTCTAGGTCCTCTCCCATCTCTGTCGAGGTGGGGGAAGCACCTTGCTATCGTATTGGTCAGCCACATTTCAGGCGCTCAAAGCTCTGGTAAATTTCATCTCTTTCAGTATCCAGCAGCGTACATTTCGCAAAATGAGGGAGCATTAGAGATTAACACCATGCCGACTACGAAGTCATTAGAGCCTGGATACAAGCTAGAAATGGAGAATGAAAAAGGTAGCATCTTTTCATGTGGATCACCATGGCCTTAACGTTACGCAGAATAGGAAAACAACGAAAACCCTGAATCTAGATCGTTCGACTAGGATTTTACGTCGCTCATTCCCAAATGCGAGTCCAGTGCCTTTACCACTCTGACATCTCGCTCCGTACTTACACTTTGTAGTGCTGAAGGTGCGAAAAGAAAGAAGTGCCTTGCAATTATATGACCGAATAAGCTCTCAGAATCTCAAAGACAGCAGTCTCTTCCGAAGCTTTCTTTGTTGTCTTATCCTAATTGCGTTGATATCGACAGAAACTCTAGTGGTACACTATGGGTGGACATCAGCTAGTAGTACAATGTTATCAGAAAGAGCCCGGAAATAGCCTACCACAGTAAGTTTCAACTTTTAGTAATGTTTCATACAACAATATTTTATTCTCCCAAGAACTTTCCAACGTTTAATGTTACTAAAACTATTTCAGTTTCGCGAGAAGTGCATAGATTGCACATTCGTCATCATCTCTGAGGTGACTTAGGCGCCTTATAGTTGTTCTTAAAACATACGAATTACAACTACTGTTCTATTGTACCTTGTCGAGAACGAATTGAGAAGAGCAGCTATTGTAAAAACGTTCTTATATTTGTTCTGAAATAATAATTAACATTTTAATTTCACAGCTGCTATTAATTTGAAACTTGTACCCTGTAGTCAGTTGTGTCAGTCGGACTAAACATTTTCATTGGATTTACAGTGTATCTTAGCAGACGCTGCAATTTGGTTAATAGCCTGTTTGGTGTCTGCAAGTGAATCATCCTTCAACATAGAGGCAAATCGAACGCGCCTCCTCTTACTTTCGTGTATTGTGAAAAATATAACTCGATTACTATTCCGTGAGCTTGATTTCTCAGTTGTGACTATTTTGTATACCGTAGATAACATGCAGCTTGCTCACTACTGGCTATACTTCATGGCGTCTATTGATAGTCTTCCGCAGCTAACCTAAACTTATTTTGTTCACAAAAAATGTTCAAATGTGTGTGAAACCTTATGGGACTTAACTGCTAACGTTATCAGTTCCTAAGCTTACACACTACTTAATCTAAATTATCCTAAGGACAAACACACACATCCATGCCCGAGAGAGGACTCGAATCTCCGCCTGGATCAGCCGCACAGTCCATGACTGCAGCGCCTCAGACAGCTCGGCTTTTTGTTCACACAGCAGATAAAATTATCAGACAACTTGCTTAATGTGTATGCTTGTGCTGGTGCGAATTGAACTTTTTTCTCGCCTCTACCCTTTGCTAACCCAGAAAAGGTAGTATCACAGATTTCCAATAAAGGATGCCGTAGCATTGTCGGTATATTTATTAGTGCGTATGTCCGCACTCGCAATAACGTCATATATATAATCTGCATCTACATGGTTACCCTGCAAATCACACTTCAGTGCCTGGCAGAGGGTTCATCGAACCACCTTCACAATAATTCTCTGTCATTCCACTTCGAAAAGCGTGCGGAAAACATTAACCCCTATATCTTTCCGTGCGAGCTCCGAGTTCCCCGTATTTTATTATGATGGTCGTTTCTCCCTTTGTATGTCAGCGTCAACAAAATATTTTCGCATTCGGAGGAAAAAGTTGGTGACCGAAATTTCACGAGAAGCTTCCGCCGCAACGAAAAAGCCTTTGTTTTAATGATGTCCACCCCAAATCCTGCATCATGTCAGTGACTCTCTCCCCTATTTCGCGGCAATACAAAACGTGCTGCTCTTCTTTGAAACCTTCTCGATGCACTCCGTTAACGGACAAGCGTAGCGTAGGCAGTCTCTGTAGTAGATCTTTTGCATCTTCTATGTATTCTGCTGATAAAATGCAATCTTTGGTTCGCCTTCCTCACAACATTTTCTGTTTGTTCTTTCAAACATAAGTTGTTCGTAATTGTAATTCCTAGGTATTTAGCTGAATTTACGGCCTTCAGATTTGACTGATTTATCGTGTAACTGAATTTTAACGGATTCCTTTTAGCACTCATGTGGATGACCTCACACTTTTCTTTACTTCGGGTTAACTGCCAATTTTCGCACTATATATATCCGCCGCAACGAAAAACGCCCTATATATATATAATCTAAATCGTTTTGCAATTGGTTATGATCTTCTGGTGACTTTATTAGACGATAAACGACAACATGATCTGCAGAGAACCTAAGATGGCTGCTTAGATTGTCACCTAATCGTTTATATAGGTAAGGAGCAACAGAGGGCCTATAACACTACCTTGGGGACGCCAGAAATCACTTGTGTTTCACATCACGAAGATACGCAAACATTTTAATATATTATTCTACAAGTAAAAATAAATAATAAAGTTCATGTAAACATAGGTCCACAAATGTTTAGTTACGAAGTTACGACTAACAAAATATTTTGCCTGAAATTTAGCAACTTCGCTAATATGAAACCATCGAAAAACTGTACGAGGTTACACTAATGCACGATTTCCATTTACTTTGTTGTTATTGATCTGGTGACTCTAATGAAACACGTCCCAGGCTTTTATCTGCAGAAGTTTTCCAGAAGCACAGACGTAATTCCGTAATTTTTTTAATTTATTCAGACAATTTCACAAAGTTTTCAACAGAAGTTGCAGAGAGTTTAATTTTGGAAAAATGATGGTAATAACGTTAACTGAAACTGTATGAATGTATCAGATAATCTGCTTTTACTAAAACCGTAGCATACGTGAATTCATGTTAAACCGGAAGAAAAGAAAGCTCAGTGTTAAGGAAGTTTTACCGTGTACATATAATTTCACAATACACTCATAATAAATGTTCAAAAATGTCTTCGCGGAGTTCAATGCATTTAGCTGGATGTGTATAAACAGATTTTGTTGCTCGTTTCAGTTCCACAGGGTTGTTCTTTATTTCGTCTGTTGCATTCATAATGCGAGCAAGTAATGCACGTGTGGGAAATGTTTTATTAGATACACCAGATCAATAACTGCAAAAAAAAAAGGGAGGGTGAAGGAAGAGAGAGCGAGGTGAGGGAGGGAGGGAGGGAGGGAGAGGGGGAGAGAGCGAGAGACAGAGAGCACGAATGACAGTGTCCTTCAATAGAGCGAGAGGTTTCCTGTGTATTACATTTCATAAACGATTTATCGCCGTTACTGACGCGTCGGTCACTAAAAACGTGTTACGGTACTTGCCACCCACGTATCGGTTACAGCGCAGCCGCAGATAAACTTGAACGAGCCCCTTAAACAGTCACAGAAGCTAAATACGTCCAGCGCCCCTGCCGGCCGCAGCTCCATTATAAACTGATGCTCTGCTGGAACGCCGTTCCGTCCTCGGGGTTTTACGGCCGCAGTTTACGCGGCAGGCATTTCAGTGGCCGAGCCGCGTTTCGCGCTGCGCTATGGAGATTTACACTGGCCGCCATTGTCTGCAGGGCCAGGTGATCGGCCGCGAGATAATCCGCCTGGGCCGGGATTCCTCGCCAGTCGGCGCACGCGGCTCAGGTATCTGTTGTGAGGAGCAAAGCGCAAGCAGGCGCCATCTCCCGGGATATCGCAGCTGCCGGCTACGCCTCTGAAATAAATATGGCCTCCATATTCACGCAGTCGTCTCACACAGCTTCTGAACGTCACGCTACACGACTCCTACACTTTTCTTCGGAAGTAAACGCTTGAAATTCTTTTCGTATGTGCCATAAAAGATAGATGAGAAGCACAGGTTGTGCAAAAGATGTTGTTGTTGTTGTGGTCGGTTTGATGCAGCTCACCATGCTACTCTATCCTGTGCAAGCTTCTTCATCTCCCAGTACTTACTGCAACCTACGTCCTTCTGAATCTGCTTAGTGTATTCATCTCTTGGTCTCCCTCTTCGATTTTTACCCTCCACGCTGCCCTCCAATAGTAAATTGCTGATCCCTTGATGCCTCAATTCATGTCCTACCAACCGATCCCTTCTTCTAGTCAAGTTGTGCCACAAACTCCTCTTCTCCCCAATGCTATTCAATACCTCCTCATTAGCTATGTGGTCTACCCATCTAATCTTCATCAATCTTCTGTAGCACCACATTTCGAAAGCTTCTATTCTCTTCCTTTCCAAACTATTTATCGTCCATGTTTCACTTCCATACATGGCTACACTCCATACAAATACTTTCAGAAACGACTTCCTTACACTTAAATCTAAACTCGATGTTAACAAATTTCTCTTCTTCAGAAACGCTTTCCTTGCCATTGGCAGTCTACATTTATATGCTCTCTACCTCGACCATCATCAGTTATTTTGCTCCCCAAATAACAAAACTCCTTTACTACTTTAAGTGTCTCATTTCCTAATCTAATTCCCTCAGCATCACCCGACTTAAGTCGACTACATTCCATTATCCTCGTTTTGCTTTTGTTGATGTTCATTTATATCCTCCTTTCAAGACACTGTCCATTCCGTTCAGCTGCTCTTCCAGGTCCTTTGCTGTCTCTGACAGAATTACAATGTCATCGGCAAACCTCAAAGTTTTTATTTCTTCTCCGTGGAATTTAATACCTACTCCGAATTTTTCTCTTGTTTCCTTTACTGCTTCCTCAATATAGAGATTGAATAACATCGGGGATAGGCTACAGCCCTGTCTCACTCCCTTCCCAACCACTGTTTCCCTTTCATACCCCTCGACTCTTATAACTGCCATCTGGTTTCTGTACAAATTGTAAATAGCCTTTCGCTCCCTGTGTTTTACCCTTGCCACCTTCAGAATTTGAAAGAGAGTATTCCAGTCAACATTGTCAAAAGCTCTCTCTAAGTCTACAAATGCTAGAAACGTAGGTTTGCCTTTCCTTAATTTTTCTTCTAAGATAAGTCGTAGGGTCAGTATTGCCTCACGTGTTCCAATACTTCTACGGAATCCGAATCGATCTTCCCCGAGGTCAGCTTCTACGAGTTTTTCCATTCGTCTGTAAAGAATTCGCGTTAGTATTTTGCAGCCTAGACTTATTAAGCTGATAGTACGGTATTTTTCACATCTGTCAGCATCTGTCACATCTGTCAACCACACAATACAGGGTGAATGACCTAAAAGTTGCACCGCAAATTGTGCGGAAATGGAAAGTGCTATTGACGTGCAGTTTCCATATAATGGATTGGTAGTCAGGGTCTCGTACTGTTAGACAATGAACAGATTGTAACAATACTTAGAATTTTTTGTGTAAACATACATTTGAAAAGTTGCCACACAGACACTTGTACAATACCAGTGGTACCACACACCAGAGAACAACACACATTCACTAGTTATGTGGATTCTCACCAGCAAACAGAGAATTAACGAACACAGGTTGTGTTCAAAATGACCACTGACAGTGGCAATACCACCTTCCAGTCTGGTGTGGAATGACTGGTGCCTACGCGCTAGCATTCCAGCGGAGATGTCTCAGCAGGCTGCAGTAATACGGCGTTGCTTATCGTCGGGTATAACAACTGGTACATTCTTGTAGTAAGCGTCTTTCAGCTTTCCGCAGAAAAAAAGTCCACAGGCGTCATAACCAGGGAACGGGTCGGGCAAGGTACAGGTCCGCTGCATCCAATCCAACGATTTGGAAACAATTCGTGGAGACATGCTGTAGTAGTACGTGCACTATGGGCTGGAGAGCCATCACGTTGGTTCCAAAGGTTCCTCCAAGTCTGTAGAAGAACGTCTTATAGCATCCTTGGAAAATGGTCTGTTAGGAGGCTGCGATACTTGTTCAGTGTTCCGTCTATGAAAAACGAGCCTATGAGTTGATGGTTCACTATGCCATACCACACGTTTACACTCCATGGACGCTGACGTTTCATCTGACAAAGCCAACGAGGGTTTCAACAGACCAATATTGCATGTTTTAGCGGTTTACTAGCGATGATTGGTAAATGTGGTCTCATCACTAAGCAAGATTGATGTAGAGTATTCTGTCTTAATACCCATGTACAGAAATTAAAACGATTCTCGTAATTGTTGCCATGCAGCTCTTAACACGATTCTCTTAATCGTGCAGCTCTTGACGGAGAGAGATGTGATAGCGATGGAACCTATGTCGATGGAGAATTTGTAGAACACTTTCCCGATTCATGCCACTTCCCTGTGCGACTGCGCGGAGGTTAAAGAGCATATCAACCGCAACAGCAGCAAGAACATTAATTTCCTCCTCTTCTGTCGCCACTTGTTCCCTTTTGTTACGTTGTCTAGGTGTTACACAACCACTTTCGCGCAACTGGCCGAAGAGACTGATAAATAACGGCCTAGATGGTTAAAGTGTGTTGGGATATCTTGCCGCATACACCGTACAAGAACGAATTGCATTCTTCCTACCCTCTCCACACCATGAGCATGTAGGCTTTTTCTGCACTGGTAAACCCCCTCGTCCACTCACGACCTACTGGTTGGACAGTCACACACTAACTGAATGGCTCTAAGCGCTATGGGACTTAACATCTGAGGTCATCGTATTTAGAACTAGTTAAACCTAACCAACCTAAGGAAATCACACACATCCATGCCTGAGGCAGGATTCGAACCTGCTACCGTAGCAGCAGCGTGGTTTCGGACTGAAGCGCCTAGAACCGCTCGGCCACAGGGGCCGGCTCACACACTAACTGATTAGCAAACCGCAGTGCATTCAAGGAACAGACATGCACACTGTAAGCAAACATAGCAACTACGATAGTTGAAAGACACAAGTGTCGGTGTGGAAACTTTTCAAAATACGGTATCTCGTAAACTAGTCGCACTAGAATCCTGCAACAAACGCCACTGACATTCTAACTTACCCTACTTTTAGGCTGTCAATGTCAATAGGTATTGTTCCATTTAAATAAGTGCATGTTTGCACAAAAAATACACTTTATAGGTATTATTACAATCTGTTTATTGGCTAACAATACGAGCCCCTAGCTGTCAATCCATTCTGTGAAAACCGCACGTCAATAGTACAAAAAATAGCTCTGAGCAATATGCGACTTAACTTCTGAGGTCATCAGTCGCCTAGAACTTAGAACTAATTAAACCTAACTAACCTAAGGACATCACACACATCCATGCCCGAGGCAGGATTCGAACCTGCGACCGTAGCGGTCGCCCGGCTCCAGACTGTAGCGCCACTTCGGCCGGCCGTCAATAGTACTTTACATTTCCGCAATATCTGCGGTGCAAGTTTTAAGTTGATTCACCCTGTATATATTGATAGTATTTGGGGTATCCAGTGTGGTCCATCAAATATGTAACGATCTGTTTACGTTATAAAAACGCAGATTCTACGAAAGACAAATAACAGCTGTTAATTGTACCAAATACTGGAACATATTACGTGCCGTAACATTAAGCAACATGTCTTATAGTCTGCTCCCGTCCCTGTGTGTTTCAAGCACGCAATAGAAAAGAACAGCGTCATCAGTCATTAAATTTTAGTCCTTCAATAACAACGGCTTTGTTCCATCATCGGGTGACAATGTTGGTGGTTCGTTCAGCACTATCTCCTGTGAAACAAACGGTGTCGAATATCATATGACAGTTATTTGTTTAGCTCAAGCTGCACTGGTAGCGGGAAAGAAACAAAGTTGAAATTTCGACATCATTGGATTCTTGAGAGCAATGTTGCTGAGCTAAATGCAAAGATTATCATCCTATGGTGGATGAAAGCCTTCGAACCGAATCGTAGTTCAAAAAATCGGCGTTTAGTGATTTCTTTAGACTATGTGATCAAAAGTATCGGGACACCCCCCAAAACATACGTTTTTCATATTAGGTGCATTGTGCTGCCACGTACTGCCAGGTACTCCATATCAGCGACCTCAGTAGTCATTAGACATCGTGAGAGAGCAGAATGGTGTGCTGAGCGGAACTCACGGACTTCGAACGTGATCAGGTGCCCCTTGTGTCATACGTCTGTAAGCGAGATTTCCACACCCCTAAACATCCGTAGGTCCACTGTTTGCGATGTGATAGTGAAGAGACACGTACAGCAGAAAAGTGTACAGGCCGACCTCGTCTATTGACTGACATAGACCGCTGACAGTTGAAGAGGGTCGTAATGTGTAATAGGCAGCCTTCTATCCAGACCATCAGATAATAATTCCAAACTGCATCAGGACCCACTGCAAGTACTATGACAATTAGGTGGGAGGTGAGAAAACTTGGATTTCATAGTCGAGCGGTTGCTCATAAGCCACACATCACGCCCGTAAATGCCAAACGATGCCTCGCTCGCTTTTGGACGATTGAACAGTGGAAAAACGTTGAGTGCAGTGACGAACCACGGTACACAATGTGACGATCCGATGGCAGGGTGTGGGTATGGCGAATGCCCGGTGAACGTCATCTGCCAGCGTGTGTAGTGCCAACAGTAAAATTCGGAGGCTGTGATGTTATGGTGTGGTCGCGTTTTTTGTGGAGGTGGCTTGTGCCCCTTGTTGTTTTGCGTGGCAGTATCAAAGCACAGGCCTACATTGATGTTTTAAGCACGTTTTTGCTTCCCACTGTTGAAGAGAAATTCGGGGATGCTGATTGCATCTTTCAACACGATCGAGCACCTGTTCATAAGGCACGGCCTCTGGCTGAGTGGTTACACGACAGTAACATCCCTGTAATGGACTAGCCTGCACAGAGTCCTGACCTGAATCCTATAGAACACCTCTGGGATGTTTTGGAACGCCGACTTCGTGCCAGGCCTCACCGACCGACATCGATACCTCTCCTCAGTGCAGCACTCCGTGAAGAATAGGCCGCCACTCCCCAAGAAACCTTCCAGGGCCTGATTGATGCATGACTGCGAGAGTGGAAGCTGTCATCAAGGCTAAGGGTGGGCCAACACCATATTGAATTCCAGCATTACCGACGGAGGGCGCCACGAACTTGTAAGTCATTTCCAGCCATGTGTCCACTTTTGATCAAATAGTATATATTCACTGTTGAGCCAAAATAATTATCGTCAGCGCCGACTGCAAGAATGAATGAATGCCACCTGGTCGCTTTGCAAGCTCGTTGACACCACACGGGAGGTACGTAAGCGGAAGGGAGATCAATGGAGAATCATTCTGGCGACTACACGGACCACAAATGGGGGAAATCCACTGACACAAGCGACCTTGACAAAGGCTAGGTTGTAATGACTCATCATCTAGGAACGAGCATGTAGGAAGAGACGGAGTTGGCTGACTGTTCTCCTGTTACCTGCTACTATCGGAAGTAGCGGAAGAACGGTGAAAACACGACGCCTCATCACAGAACGTAGAAGCCCGCTCTGTGTACCGAGATAGGTTAAAATGGTTCTGAGCACTATGGGACTTAACATCTGTAGTCATCAGTCCCCTAGAACTTAGAACTATTTAAACCTAACTAACCTAAGGACATCACACACATCCATGCTCGAGGCAGGATTCGAACCTGCGACCGTAGCAGTCGCGCGGTTCCGGACTGAGCGCCTAGAACCGCTAGACCACCGCGGCCGGCACCAAGATAGGAACCGATCTGTGACAGATATGACGACAGACAACTATGTTGGTGCAGGCACAAATGTTTGGAAGCACTCCGTCTTGTGTACATGGGACTCCGCTGCAAGCGACCGCTTCGTGTTCCCATTCTACCCAATGACATCGTCAATTACGACTGCAGTGGGCCTGAGATTATAAGGTTGATTGGTGGAGCACTGGAAACGTATCGCCTTGTCGGATGGGGCAGGTCGATGATTGTGTCCGGACATGTTGTAACCCAGGCGAACGGCTGCTCGAAACACACACGACGCCGAGGTTGCATGATGGTGGTGCCAGTTACATGCTATGGGGGCGCTTGACTGCGCTTCCGTGGGGCCTGTGGTAGTAATCGAAAGCACCGTGACTGCTGTGCACTACATGAACATTATTGCAGACTATCTGCATTCCTACATGCTTGATGTATTCCCTGACGATGATAGTATCTTCCAGAAAGATAACTTTTCTTGTCACTGAGCCAGAATCGCGTCACAGTGGTTTCACAAGCACAATACTGAACCGACGTTGAACTCTTGTCTACCAAATTCATCTGATCTGAAAGCAATGGAACTCATCCCGGATGCTATAGGGCACCAGCTTTGCTCCCACAAAACCACCGGTCTCAATTTGCGGGAATTTTGTGACTCGTGTGTAGACATTTGCTGCTGCATACCTCCTGAAACCTATTAAGAACTTGCCTAATCCATACCAAGTAAAATTGTTGCTGTATATTGTGTTCCAAAGTTGGGCGAACACTCAAACAGGTGGCGTAATTTTTTAGCTCTTCAGAGTATGGAAGTACGGTGGTTGCTGTTACAAGGTTCTTCAAGGAAGCTACAAGATGCCAAGAACCGTTATTGTACCTGTAATTGGATTAGCGCCGTTCCTATCTGTACGAGGAAATGTTCCTGACGAATGGATAAGAGCGCAAGTCATACCGGTGTACAATAACACCAGAAGAAATTATTCACAGAACTGTTGCTCTGTTCCACTGACATCTTATTTTCAGGAGAATGCTAGAATATATTAAGAGTTCATAGTGCTCTATCAAGAACAAGTTGACATTCTGCCTGGTAACAAGATGTTGACCTCGTAAAGCCCAGATGTGCTTTACTACTGTATATCCATTATTTCGACCTTCTACTCCTTCCGTTCAATACTGAAGCTACTAATGCTAAGAAAAATACTTTGACATTAAACAAGCTTATGAATGGACTGAAAACTAGATTAAGAGTCATCTCAAACGTTGAAGTAAATTCGAGAGTGTGTCAAGTAATTATGACTGGACCATTAAAATTTATATTACGCATCAATAACATAGCTGACGGTGTCCTTTGTAGTCTCAAAGTTATTGCGTTTGATATAATCATCCTTTCCGTACTAAATTTTGGCCGTACCTGATGAGTTACGGACAAAATACAAGCCTGGTGCAAATCCTGACAACTAGTTCTTACGTAGGGAGTTAAACTGTGCATTTCAAGCAATGTAAAAATGTAGTAGCATATAAGTAAACGAATGTCGAGTCACAACTGGACAAGTTATGTCATTCAAGTACCTGCAAGTAACTATATATGGCAGGCTTCGTGTCACTGCAATTCGACTGCTTATAACTAGATTGTGAGCTATGTCCGCAAGAGGCCGGATTGACAAGGAGTACTATGGGCGCATACAACAGGAAAGGTCGGTCACCGGCCTGCCTGCCCCACGTGAGAGTGGAACAGAAATGCTGCCAAATCTGAACTGGCAGACGCTTGATGGAGGACGCCAAATACCTCGCGAAAACCTACTTGAAATTCCATAAACCGGTTTTCGGAGTGGAATCCACAGGTCTTCCCAAACACTGTACTTAGCTGTGAAGAGAAATTCAGTCTAATAAAAACTGAACAGACGCACGTAAGCAGTCATGATTCTACTATTAATTCTTGAATAGAACGGGAATTAACTTTAAAATGTGACACAATAAAAAAAGATCCTCTGCTATATCCTTCACAGTTGTTCATTGATTATAAATACTGAGATAGTTGCTTGTGTACACATACAGGGAATCACATCTATGAGCAGAGTAACTGGATTCATTTCGTACTGGAAACTTCTGCACGTAAGCTGCTTCTGGAAGCAATAACTACATTTCTGCAACTTAAAAGAGATAACGTCAGTGATTCCCGGTATAGATTTACTAGTGAGACGCTAGTTTAAAGAAAGTAGTCATTTTATAATAAATTGTCTTATCAAATATTTCCTTGTTTTGTAAGGTAGTTCCCACACGCTTCGACATCGAGTGGTGACAATGAACTGATCGCAGCATGGTTACGAAAGCTATCAGTAGGGTGTTTTTCCGTTGTAACCAGTGTGGAACTGTTCGCAGCATGGTTCCGAAAGCTATCAGTAGGGTGTTTATACGTTGTAACCAGTGTGTTTGACAGACTAATTGGCTCAAGGATTCTTTCAGTGCTCCTGCTGTAATCAGCGACTAAGTTTATAGCATGGACGCCATCATGACCTCTCGAGTGTCCTGACTGACCGTACTGTGATGGTGTAAACAGTCAAGAATTGAGGTAACGGTGGAACTTAAGTTTTACTTACTTGCAAATTTGCACTTCACAGATACGTGTGTGAATTCAGTCTTGATTGTAACTGTGATAGTAAATTAAATAAATTACCTTTTCGGCTCCAATTTAATTGTGGCGATACACAGCTTTGCACTCCAAATCTTAGTTTCAACACAACCAAACAACGTCCGGTTTCATTGCGATATCTGTGTGCTTAAAATAGCGCAACTCGTAAATTATGAGCTCAGTGATGCTAAACCACAATGCCTTAGAAAAAACAAAAACAAGAAAAGGTGCAGCCCACGATACAATGAAATGTTATCATACTAAACATTACTTCACGCAAGTGTTGTGTGCTTAGGAACAGCAGTGTCAGTTTACACTGCGACGTAAACAACTGATAAAATTTTTATGTCATACCATCCCGCGGCTGACAATACATCAATCTATCAGGACGTTTGTAAGAATAATCGAAAGAAAAATGTTTCAGTAGTTACTCATTATTATATTCAAATGGCCGTGTTTACAAACACACGTTTCTCGCCGGTAAGGGCTACAATGAATCCACCAATGACCTCGTTGGAGCCGGAGGAAGTGTGTAGAAGGAATAAGCGTACGATTGGTCTTCTTCCGTTGGGAATAGACGTGAACTTACCAATACTCCATCTCTTCTGTGAGAGTTGCTTCACAAGGCACAAACAATAAAATCCAAAATGGAAACGAAACAAAGCGGCAAGCAGACCGGAGGACCACAATTTTTTCCAGTGCACTGTTTTTCCGCGATCTCGTCGACGCGCACTTTGCTCAGTGCAGCGGGCTGCAGGGTCAGAAGCGGCCTACTCCGGCGTTCGCGTCGCGTCCGTGCCGACCTCGTGCCCGCCGCGTCCAGACTGCCCGGGCATCGCCGCCGAGCGTTTGTTGACGACTCGGTTTCCGAGCAACGCCGCTAGGGGCGCCAGCGTCCTCCAGCACCGGGCCCTGGGCTCCGCAGCGGGGCACGAGAGCGCAAAGACGGAAAACAATGGCCCCCTAAAAAAAACCGTCCCTCTGCCTGTCAGATGAGTGGGCGAGCCGTTTAGACCGGAGCTTTAGGAAACAGAAGGGACACCGGCGGTGTAAATTCGCAAACCGCAAAGCGACGATCATATCTGAGCCGCAGCGGCTGTGAACAGCAAACTGACCACGTCGGGTTATCCATCACTCAGCTATCACACAACTGCGCAATAACGAGTGGAAGTAAACATCGCAGTAGACAGTATGATCGCTGACAATGCTGCGACTTTCACGATTTTCAAAAGTCGACGTTTAGCTCTCATGACTAGGAAGCCATCTACAGGTTTTGTTCAAATGGTTCAAATGGCTCTAAGCACTATGGGACTTAACATCTGAGATCATCACTCCTCTAGACCTTAGGACATCACACACATCCAAGCCAGAGCCAGGATTCGAACCTGCGACCGTAGCAGCAACGCGGCGTTTTGTTCATCTTTGGAAATTTTCATTTCGCTTGAGGAAGTGTACAGCAGTTACCGTTACAAAAACACTGCTGTATACTTTCTCAGCATCAGAACATCAGCTTTTCTTATTGGATAGACTGATCAGCCAGAAGAATATGACCACCTTTAGATCTAGCGACTTGGGGGGTGGGGCAGCACATCAATTGAGACTCGCCACTGTGCTCCTAGGACTACTCCATCACACTCCTGGCCTTATTAAATGGCGCATTATCTTGTGGAAAAATGCCGCTGCCGTCGGGAAACAGGATCGTCATGAAGGAGTGTACATGGTCTGCAACCAGTGTACGGTACTCCTTGGCCATCATGGTGCCTTTCACGAGTTACATTGACCTATGTGTGCCCACGTGAATGTTTCCCAGAGCGTAATATAGCCGCCGCCAACTTGTCTCCGTCCCACAGTACAGGTGTCAAGGAGTTGTTACCCTGGAAGATGACGGATTCGCGTCCTCCCATCTGCATGATGAAGAAGGTATCGGGGTTCATCAGCCCGTGCAACGATCTGCCACTTCGCCAACGCCCAGTGCCGATGGTCACGTGCCCATTTCAGTCTTAGTTGCCGATGTCTTGGTGTTAATACCAGCACATGCCTGGATTGTCGGCTGTGGTGGTCCATCATTAAGAGCGTTCGGTGCAATGTGTGTTCAGACACACTTGTACTCTGCCCAGCGGTGAAATCTGATGTTAGTGCTGCCACAGTTCGTCGCCTGTCCCGTTTTACCAGTCTGCCCAGCCTGAGACGTCCAACATCAGTAATGAGGGTTGGCTGCCCAACCCCACGATGTCCGTACATGGTTTCATTTTGGCTTCGCCACGTCTTGAAGACACTCACCACAGCAATCCTCGAACACTCGACAAGCCGTGCAGTTTCCGAAATGCTCGTGCCGAGTGCCTGGGCTATCACAATCTGCCCTCATTCAAAATCCGATTGCACACACGGCCAGCACGCTCGCTGATACTACATGCACCGTGCTTGTGTCTGACTAGCAGTCATTCCTCGGCGTGTGACGCTGCTATGGCCTGGATGGATTTATATCGATAGTATGTCGGTGGTCATAATATACACTGATAAGCCAGAACATTCAGTTCTAGGCGCTTCAGTACGAACCGCGCTGCTGCTACGGTCTCGGGTTCGAATCCTGCCTCGGGCATGGGTGTGTGTGATTTCCTTAGGTTAGTTAGGTTTAAGTAGTTCTAAGTTCTAGGGGACTGATGGCCTCAGATGTTAAGTCCCATAGTGCTCAGAGCCATTTGAACCAGAACATTAAGTATGACTGATTCATTCTTAAATCTGATCAGTTGTATTGGAAAACTCTTATTAGGTGTACCCGAAATTCACAAACAAAATTTCGGAGGTTATTCAGGATTATTTTTCTAGTATTTTGTTAGAAGTAGCCGATGGTCTCCGGTGGCTCGTTACAGAGCAATTGTATTTAGTTTGATTTTTTTACCCTCATTTATCTTCGTACTTGTATTTTGCCGGGAATAGCTGGACAACAGTGCAGTTGTCTACGGTACGCGCTTGATGTCTTGTTTGGAAACAAACTTGTTCCACTCACTCACAGTAGCCGCTGTTGACAACGGTTATGCCCCACTTTACTCTTCGCCCTTGAGCCTGCATTCAGTACGGCTATGTTCTGTCTCGGGTATGTTTATGCGGTGGTGTTAGCTGCGCGTTAACGGTGACACGCAGCAGTATGGATAGGTTTACTGGTGAATAGCCGGCTGATACGCGCTTCGCGTGTGGGTTCACAGAATGCAGTGGAAAAACAGCACCACGACGCTACTCTGAGCTGTTCCCGTAGCAATGACAACCGCTTCACAGTGCGTTTGCATCTGAGGACAGTTGCATTACTTTGTGTTGTACGATTTGATGATTACATCATTTCAGGTTTTTCACTGAGTTGAAGGGCAAGAATGATAATTACATTATTACATACGCGAGATACATATCGACCAACTCTTCATCAGCGCAACTATCTGGGTGGCTTGCGGAGTATAGATGTTGTAGATGACGTCACCTCTTACGATACTCCTCTCGAGTAACTCAGTACAGAGAACCAAACTTAAGTGTTTCTGATGCAGACTGGATTACCACTAATAATGATACACATAACGTCACTCTAGGGGATATTTCAAAGAAGTTTGGAATTTAACTCGGGTCTCTGACAGAATGTTTGGTGATTAGGAACTTTTCGAATCACTCTATTCTTTTTTGCCATGCAGTTACTGACGAAGTAAGTTACGTCTGTGACTAAGACTCGAACCAGCGACCTTCTTGTCGAGTGGCACAGCTACGGACTCTGCATAGAAGTCTCCTCTGTTGGTAACTTCTTGCCAGTTGATTAATAGATGGAGGTTTTCCGTTAACTAAATAAAACAAAAATAGACACACAAATTCTATGCAACGAATTTGAGAAAGAGAAGGAAATAAGGAATACGGCTGAATCAAACATTAGTCATGCTCCTTGAGTCGAGCAGAAGGCAGAGTGTAGTCGTCTAGCGCTTTCTGCAACGTTACCAGTTTTGTGAGTGTGTCATCTATATACTATGTAGGTATTCGTAACACTCTCGTTCGCCATCTATTTAAAACAAAAAAAAGACTCGTCCAAGAATGTAACAACGCTTGCAGATCGGCAGCGATATACACTATCTGATCAAAAGTATCCGGACGCTTATTAGTGGACATTTGTATGGGCTGTGTTCATCCTTCGCCTTCATGGCGGCTTGACCTCCGCTGAGGACACTTTCGATAAGGTGTTGGAATATCTGTTGTGGAATGGCAGCCGATTCTTCCTAAGGAGCCGAAACCAAAGAAGGTAGTGGTTTTCTACGCTGGGGCCTGCAGAGCAGTCGACGATCCGGAATGAGGTTTTCACTCTGCAGCGGAGTGTGCGCTGATATGAAGCTTCCTGGCAGATTAAAACTGTGTGTCGGACCGAGACTCGAACTCTTTTCGCCTTTCGCGGGAAAGTGCTCTACCATCTGAGCTACCCAAGCACGACTCACGACCCTTGCTCACAGCTTGAATTCTGCCAGTACCTCGTCTGCTACCTTCCAAACTTCACAGAAGCTCTAGATTCGCAGAAGAGATTCTGTGAAGTTTGGAAGGGCTTGCACCAGGGAAGAACAGCGTTCTGTTATTCGGTTTTTGCGTAGTGAAGGTGTGAAACCTACTGAAATTCATCGACGAATGAAGGTTCAGTACGGTGATGCATGTTTGTCACTGCAGCAAGTCTACGAATGGAGTAGGAAGTTCGAAAATGGTGTGACTTTAGTGGAAGATGCTCCTCGTCCAGGTCAGGCACAACGAGTTGTGACTCCCCAGAACATTGCACCAGTTGAAGCCATAGTGAAGGAAAATCGCCGGATGACACTGAATGACTTTGCAGCATGTTTACAGATTAGTCATAGGTCAGCACACCACATTGTGCATGATGTGCTCCAGTTTCACAAAGTGTCTGCAAGATGGGTGCCACGGCAGCTGACTCCTGAAATGAGAGAACGACGTGTTGATGCTTGTGAAGAACTTCTTCGGCGCTTTGAACGAGAAGGTCATGGCTTCCTTGCAAGAATCGTTACTGGGAACGAAACCTGGGTTCACTTCCACCAACCGGAAACGAAGAGAGACAGCAAGGAATGGCGCCATTCTTCATAGCCAAAACCAAAGAAGTTGCGAGCAGACCCGTCAGCAGGCAAGGTTATGCTGACTCTCTTTTGGGACCAAAAAGGCCTCATTTTGGAGCATTACATGCCTACAGGGACCACTGTCACCAATGCATCATACACAGATCTAAAAAATCATCTGCGGCCTGCAATCAAATCAAAGCGACGTGGATTGCTCTCAGCAGGTGTCCTTTTGCAACATGACAATGCAAGGCCCCACACTGCCTGTACAACAGTTGCAATAATTACAGACCTGCATTTTGAGTGTCTTCCTCATCCACTAAACTCATCAGACCTTGCCGCAAGTGATTTCCGTAAGTTTGGACCACTCAAAGACGCAATGGGAGGAAAGAGGTTCCGTTCTAATGAAGAGGTACGCCACGCGGTGCATGTGCGGTTGCGCGGACTACCAAAAGAATTTTTTTCTATAGGAATTTATGCACTTTGTAAGCGCTGGACGACGTGCACTGAGCGTGGGGAAGATTATGTTGAAAAGTGATACAGCTTTGTATCACTTCTGCACAATAAATAATATTTAAAAATATTTAAGGTTTTCATTTGACTTACCCTCATAAGATGCAATGTCCCTTCGGACATTGTGGTGTGATAAAGTAGACGATTAGTTGACTGGGTCTGTTGTGTTGCCCCGTAGCGTTACAAGACCTCGTTATCTACAATTTCTTGGGAATGAGCTTCCACCACCACTGGAAGAGGTTCCTTTTGTTGTAAGATTGGGTATGTTCTTCCAGCATGGCACTGCCCCTTTACATTCTAGTAATCAGATGATACGTCATCTAAAACTAACATTCCCTGGAAGGTGTATCGACATCCAACGAAGCTCCTGGACAGCTGCTAACGTAATATTAGTAGTAAGTGGACTTGCGTATTGTGTTGCAGTGCCATTTGCTGCAGTGTTCCGTTCGATTTTCTTCAGCTGCTAGTGCAAGTCGTCTTGAGTTTTGGCAATAAAAACCAATAGTTATGGTCACATCCCTGGAAAACAGTGTGCAGTAAACGACTCCTCGTTATCCTACCAGGCGCGTAGAATCGTCTTATCTGAATGGCCACAGAACTGTTTTTATGAGGCGTTGATTTTTTGTTGGAGTTTACCCCTAAGGTAATACTTTATGTTGATATAAAGGCACTGGTTTCAAATTACAAGTAAGAATTCTGGATAGGAATCGTCGACGCGACTCACTGGTTCACTGACGTCAAGCTTTTTTTAGTTAAAGCGTGTGAAACCTCTACACAAAATTTTTGAAAGTCCACCAAGCAATAAACATGTCACACGATGGTCAGTTGGCCATAATGGCAGTCGGATGGCTGAGATAGACCATCACGGGTTAAAGGATCTGACGGATTTTCATGAAAGGTCGATGGATTACTGCACTGACAAATGTCTTCCTGTGGATTTTCTGGATAGCACAGTAATGTACCTCACGTAGAATGAATGTTGTTGACACTTTGTCCGAAAAGAAATGTTAAAGCATTACACATGCCTGTAACAGTTACAAACATTATTTGTTCCTGTAACAGTTGTGAACTGATTCAGCTAATCATGATTGGTTTCGGCTGTTATGTTCAGTTGCGTACTGGTTGGTTACAGCACAACAGAAAACATTCGTCGTCTCGAATTTCCACCCGAACATTAAAATAACATTAAATAATCCATTTGAACTCATTAGCAATTGTATACTTCGAAGACTGTACCCAGGTTCCCAGAAAAGTTATGTCATTGGTCAAAGTTCGTTTTCCACCTAAGCGTTGAAGTCTCCGAGCCCGTAAAGTGGGAGGGGCTTTATATTTGTTCCACACGTGATTTATGTGTTTCTATATGTTACACTTGATATGTACATCAGTTAAGTTCACTTTTATCTCAGTTTAACGAGTGGGCAGGTACTTAATGTGAACGAACTAAGGAGTTAGTTGACATAAAAGTTTTCTGAGTATGGTATAGTAGACCCAGAAGAAGGACACGGGCCGAAACGTTGGTTTCTCCAGAAGAGTGTTTCACAGTACGACGCAGTAAAATACTCAGAAAACTTTTATGTCAGCTGACTCTTGTCGCCGAAACCTACACAATTAAACTAAAGTGTTGTCTTTGTCATTCGAAATCTGTTTAGTAAATGATTTTTTTACAAAAATAATATTCTTACTCAACTTACCGATATTTACTCCTTGTGTCATTCAAGTTACTTGCCTTCTTTACACACAGACTTGTGTAAACGGTTTTTCTACTTTGCCGTGTGGTTTTCGAAACATACATTTGCAATGTCCTCTTGTGTCTGTGAAAAATATTCCTTAAGTCATCGATGGTATAGAAATGGTATCTTTTCAATTCAATTTTAATTTTTATTTAAAAAACAAGAAAAAGTCACATGATGCGAGGTCTGTGGAGTATGGTGACTTGAGGTGCACAGTCATGGCGAACTGAAAAGAAGAAATTGGACAGGCGCGTTTTTTCATATGGAACTATGAATTGTTTTGCCCCAGCTGTATGCAATTGTGCGAATTTTCTTGCATGACTGGCCTAGTTTGAAAATCATTCCGTCTACTGCAGCGAACAGGTGGGTTTTGCAGCGAAAACACAGGTTGATAGGAACTACCGCACTTTAGCACCATTTTCGTCTAAACTGCATTCTGTTATCGTAGTGCATATCAGTACAAAACATACTGCTTCCCGCAGAATAATTTTGCCAAAGCAGGAGTATAAAACAGAAGGGCTGGCGAAACACCACTAGTTCATTCAACGCACCCACAAGGCAGGTGACACCGCATTCGAAAAGGAAGAGCGTCCGCGCACCTGCGGGAGCAGGAAGCGGACCAACCGTCCGTGGCGGGGAACAGAATGAGCGGCCATTTAAACACGGCCGTTGCAGTCCCTGCCAGCGGAACTCGCTCACACAGGACAGACGTGCAGTACCTCGTGAACAGCGCTCCCTGGCACTGAGATACAGGTGCCGCACATCTTAAAATGAGTCACGTTTGTTGCGCACGTCGGATCTACCATCAAGCACAACACGGACGCGTTTACTTGCATATGAGATATCAATTTGTACTTATCAGTATTAAAGTTGGTTCAAATAACTTAGAGAGCAGATCAATGGGCTCATTTCAAAATAGAAACATGGTTTGCGCTGATAAACCAAAACATATATCACTGCCGACAGCGAGAGTAAAGAGCAACTGGTAGCCTTGCGGGCTCGTGACCCAGTAAGGAAAGTACAAAAGCACTCCGTCTTCAGGCCACAGGTGGCCCATCGGGACCATCCGACCGCCATGTCATCCTCAGATGAGGATGCGGATAGGAGGGGCGTGTGGTCAGCACACCGCTCTCCCGGTCGTTGCGATGGTTTTCTTTGACCGGAGCCGCTACTGTTCGGTCGAGTAGCTCCTCAATTTGCATCACGAGGCTGAGTGCACCGCGAAAAATGGCAACAGTACGTGGCGGCTCGGATGGTCACCCATCCAAGTGCCGGCCACCCCCGACAGCGCTTAACTTCGGTGATCTGACGGGAACCGGTGTATCCACTGCGGCAAGGCCGTTGCCAAGGAGAGCACAGGGTGATTATAATTGAAGTTAAATTTTCAAATCGCTGCAAAAATAACACCATTTGTCAGAATGACGTCAAATTGCAACGGAATATTATCAGAGAAGGGGGAAAACGTATGGCATAAGAAAAATAAATAGTTACAAAATGTAGCAATAGGTGGTGCTGTAAGAACACCACTTAATAGTGGTCGACTACAAATGACAAATGAATCGTACAACAACGCCTAAGGTGTACGTTTGACGTTAAACAAACTGTACTACTCAGTGTGCATGGGTGTACAGGTGCGATACTGTTAGTTATGTAACTAACGGCAAGGTCATATCACATCGGATGGGAAAAATCGGTTTTTAATTGCCCTGTGATCAAAAACCGCATAAAACGCATCAATTACATCAGTTTTTAATTGTCCTGAGGCCAAAAACCACATAAAAAGCATTAATCAATATCAAATTGAATTATTAATTTCCGTGTGACTGGCGCAAAACATGTTCAACACGTTGTTCACCGTTTCTTGCAACAAGCTGAAATCGAGAAACATCATATTCCACAACTGATCGAAGTGTTTCCGGGGTCACGTTCAGAATGTGTTTCGCAATGTGTACCTTCAATGCAACTAAATTTGCAATCGGGACACTCAAGCAATATCTTTCAGATAGCCCCACAGCCAGAAGTGATTACTCTAGCATTTCCGAAATGGTGCTGCAGCAGCTGCTTAACTGGGTTTGCAATGTGCGGAGGTGCGCCGCCTTACATAAAAATGATCCCATTCACACATCCACGCCGTTGGAGAGCTCGAATGACGTGGTTGCGCAAAAGACACTCACAGCGCTTACAAGGTACGGTACAGGTAATAGGTCCCGACGCACCTGTATCTTCGAAAAAATATGGCCCTATGATCAATGATGCCGTAAACCCGCACCTTTTCAGGATGAAGTGGTATTGGTTGATTTGCGTGTGGATTTTCCGTTGCCCATATTCGACGATTTTGTGTGCTGAATATCCTGTCAGATGAAGTGGGCTTCGTCTATCTACAAAATCTTCCAAGGCCAATCATTGTCCGTTTCCATGCGAGCAAGAAATTCTAAAGCAAAGGTCTCTTTTTCTGACAGGTCAACAGGAAGCAACTTGTGCACATGGGTAATTCTGAATAGATAGCAAAGAAGGATGTTTCGTAGGATTTTAAGCGCCGAGCTCGCGGGTACGTCCAATGTTCGGGCAATTGTCCGTTCACTACACGTTTGCACACCACCACTCGTCTCCTGCTGCACTCCTCTGCCCACTGCTTCCACTGACGTCTAATCAATTCGTTTCCTTCCTCTACAAGATTGCGCACCAAAAGAATCCGTCTTTTCGAATTTCCGAATCATTTTCTCCAGACCCGCGGCAGTCATCGGACCAACGCCTTTTTTCAAGCCCTTCAGTGTCCGGAACTTCTGCAGAGCGACGTGTGCACAGTCATCGTTCTTGTAATACAGCTTTACAAGCAGAGCGCGATCCTGCATTGAGACAGTCATGGCGAACGTCTCAGACGCGAAAGGAGGAAAAGTAGCTTACAGATGCCGCTCTTCGGCCTATAGAATAACAGAAATCGTATAGGAAGACATAAAAACAGATAGATATGAATGTTAAAAACAGTTGGAATACATAAGAATCTGATGGAGGCGTTCGGTGGAAGACACATGACACATAAGCAAAGTCGACAGAGAACACAAACGAAGGCAGTCAGTTGTCCACCGAACGAAGGAACACACCGATGAGAACTCTGACGCACAGTAACGGCGAAAAACACTATTGCACAAAACACTAACGACGATCGAGTAAAAGCCGTGTACCCATCGTGTTTATACCAACTTCAATGGATAGTGCGCATGACAGGTGTTTTCATTTACATATTCTAACACATGCAACGCCATCTATTGATCAATTTTCGCACTATTTTTTTTTCTTCTTCCATACATTTTCCCCCTTCTCCTATAATATTCCTTTCCAATTTGACGTCATTCTGACCAGTGGTGTTATTTCTACAGCACTTTGAAAGTTTAACTTTAATTATAATCACCCTGTATATTCTGTTGATTCGTATCAACCGGCATCTAGGCACGATCATCTAGGAAACGGCGAAGCTGGTCGGCTGTCGGCATGCTGTTGCCGCGAGCATCTGTGGGAAATGGTTGAAGTACGATGAAACCAAGAGAGGTGACAAGGTGTTGGACGTACACGCCTCGTCACAGAACGTGGAGCCCAAAGACTTGTTCGTCATGAAAATCAGGGTAGGTGGCGATCTGTGGCAGATGTGACGCTGCTGGTGCAGTCACCAGTATTTCGGAGCATACCGTTCGGCGCACATTGTTAAACAGTAGACGACCCGCACTTGTTCTCACGTGGATCCAACGACATCGCCTATTACGTCTCCAATGGGAACGGAATCGTCGATATTGGACCATGGATCAAAGGAAACTTGTCGCTAGGACGGATGAATCACGTACCTTACATCACAAGGTCTACGGTCGTGTCCAGATACGCCGTCGTCCAGGCTTACCGCCGCTCCTCGAAACAAGTACCACGCCAGGGACGAAAGCCGCCGCGGGCAGTATTACGCTACGGGGAAGTCACCTAGGCTTCTATGACATTCACATTAGTAATCGCAGGCCCCCATGACAGCTGTGGACTACGTGAACATTATTGCGAACCATCAGCATTTCTTAGCTCGATCTCTTTCCCGACAGTGATGGCATCTTACAAGAGGATAACTGCCCCTGTCCCAAGGCCACAATCGTGCTACAGTGATACTGAACTCACTTTTGTGTCTTGAGTAATAAATTTCCTTGATTTTAACCTTATGGGATACGTCTGAGACACTGTCGGGCACCTGCTCCACGCCCACAATCCAGCGACCCGTAATTTATGGGAATTGTGTGACCAGACGTGTGGCGACCCATACCTCCGGGACGTACCAAGGACTTGTCGATCCGTGCCACACATAAGCGCTGCTGTATTGCGCTGCAAATGTCGACCAACACTATTTAGCAGGTGGCATCGTTTTGGCTCAACAGTGAGCAATACAAATTAAAAAAGTAACCACCATGAAATCAGGGACAAAACTTTAAATTTTTATTTACGAAGCGCTTCATAGGATTTGCTGCTGCACAAGAAACTGTTCCAGTCTTTGGCTCAGGTCCATTTGCTCTTGGAAAAATCAACAGTGTCGAAGTAACTAGAATATATTGAACTTTTGGTGCACAGTGGTTTTAGTGGATTAGTAAGGATGAATATTTTGGATCTGATGTGACACTACAGCAGTCCTGTGCATTTTCGTGGCGTACTTTCCCCGAGAGCTCTGCACCCGAGGTTTACACATTCAGTGTTTACGAACTTTACGAGAGATGTACTGGTATTCAAAGTTTCCTGGCTAATAGAGACGTTATAGAATATGTTATCTTAAAGTGTTCATCCTGTTGTTAGCGAAAACTGCCCGTTTATCTTTAAAAAGGAAGGAAAATCGAGTACCTATAGGATATGAGAGTTTACTGAACGTCGGACCTGTGGCATAGGAATGTTTTTTTATGTGTTTTGGAATGAAAAAGCCATGATTCCAAGACATTTTATTCATATTGGAACTCACTTCTTTGTTAGACGATCATCAGTAGATTCGGACAGGTAAAAAGTTGTGTGAACTCCCACGATCACGAAACATACGTATCACAATATTATTGAGATCCGTTGCATGTGTCATTAAAAATAACGCTAAAAAAGAAAAACACGCCAAATCTTACAATAAACTATGTCTCGGAAGACGAAAAAGTTTCGCCTACTTTTGATTTTAGTAATGACCACGTCAGGGGCCGAAAGGATGAGGAATAAAATTCCAGTTCTTAAAGTTTGTCAACTGAAACTAGTACACTACACTGCCAAGCCGAACAATGTTTCGGTGGTTGATCGATAATGGCCGCAACAGCACCTTGGCGGTAACCAGTAAACTCCCCATATTTTAAAAAATCGAATTCACACGTATAAAACAGCTAGAAACGTCTGATTAAAAATGAGTGAATGTGTTAAATATTTGACTTAAGTATGTAAGAGAGAAAAATGTTAGGAAAGGTTTCAAATCGTGCTCAAAGTTTGTTAGAATACACTGACTGCTCTCATTATGAAACACGGGATGAACATAAACTAGATAACTTGTGCTGCGTTTTAAGGAAAAATTAGTTTTTCACGCATAAAAATGTTTGTGAGGGCAAGTCTCTTGTACTGTGTGTCATACAGTGGTATATTCTTGCTGGCGCCTTCAGTGATGCCTGTGGATATATCTGCAAAGTGTCTTACGTACAGAATTAGCAGTAAAGAAGTAATAAATTAAAATGTCATCCGTGATTTTCAGGTTTTACTGCGCGCCGTTTTAAGCAAAAGCTAGGTTTTCACGCATCTGAATGTTTATACCTTTATATTCGTTGTACGATGGCATAATTTTCCAGATATATTCAGTGGAATATGTGGATACTGTCTGCGAACTGTGTTGCGAATAGAGTTGGGGATGCGAGTAGAGTTGATAGTAAAGAAGTAATAAATTGAAACGTCGTGCCTGAAGCTGCAATTTTACTGCATGAACAGCGGATATGTAAACGATAAAGAATTTTCCTTGCATCATTTTATCTGCAGGGGGGGGGGGGGGAGAGGGGGAGGAGGTGTGAGAGGGAGGGGTTGTCTGGGAAGGGGTGCGTGTGTAAGCGAGAAGCAGTTACGAAAATATTTGAAATTATGTGTAAAGTTTCTTGGAAGTAGCTAAGTGCTCGTATTTTCAAATACTGGATGAACAAAGACCAGACATTCGCATTTCGTCTGTTACGTTACCTCGAGACAAAAAAATGTTCAAACGTATGTGAATTCCTAAGGGACCAAACCGCTGAGGTCACCGGTCCCTATTCTTACAAACTACTTCAACTAACCTATGCTAAGAACGACACACAACCCATACTCGACGGAGGACTCGAACCTCCGGCGAGAGAGGCCGCGCAATCCGTGTGACATGGTGCCTCAAACCACGCGGCCACACCGCGAGACAAACACACGGTTTCTAACTATAATAATTGTCGTATTGTGCTAAACTTTTAATATAATGTTATACATTTTAATGAATGGGTTATGACAGCATTTTCAATTTTTAAATTCTGTCATTAATTACGCGAAATATCGGAAATCGAATTTTCGTTGCCCCTGGACACTGTTAGATAGGCAACCTGTAAGTCGGTTAGGGTATCGTGTCCAGGGTTCCGGGTTAGCACTAGAGCACTGATTTACAGAAACCTTGTAGCTTGTGCTGCAATTTCTCTTTCTAGCGTTAAATATCTTTCGTGAGGCACTCATCACGCAGAGAATAAAATACATAAGTTCGTATGTTAATGGTGGGGCTTCAAATGTTGTACCCTGAATTCTTTCGTTCGATGCATCAATGATCCGTTAATCAAAGGTGGCAGTTTATAAATCATATGATTAATGAAGTGCGGCACAGTGACAAAGCAATAATAATCCTTGCAAAAGAAATTATTTGTATTGTTGTGTGTGTATGGTAGATCGTAGATCGTCTCCGACTCCTGGCGATACGATCTGATGACGTTTAGGCACCTCCTCCTTGAACTGGATCTCCGTGAATATTGTTTTTTCCGAACACGGCAACTTTTTTTCCCCAGTACGTGTTCAGCTGTCTCCATGTTTGAGAAGCAGATTTAGTTTGGGCTCTAAAGACAAAATAGATTTTATTTTGGCCAAGGCTGAGTTATTGAAACATTTTCAGTTCTCGAAGTACTTTAGAAACTAGAAAGATCGAAAGTTGCATAGTGGTTACAGCTGCGCTTTAAATGTAGTTCACCAGTTACTCGTGCTTTTAGCTAGTTCTTACAGGCGGGGGATTTGTTTTTCTGCTCCTCAAGGATTGGGTGTAATGCTCTAAGACGTTTAAATGAACTGTTGACTGACTACAACTTACGGTTGGGGCATCTGTAACTGACGATAATCTTCTCTGTAAACGTGGACTGTGCGAACAGAGATCTTGTGGAACTCAGTTCCAGAGCGCCGTAGACGGTTACACCCCATGCCGTATTCCTTAATCGTCCGAAAGGCCTTCGGTATACGGCACCGCACTATCAAATGGTTCAAATGGCTCTGAGCACTATGGGAGTTAACATCTATGGTCATCAGTCCCCTAGAACTTAGAACTACTTAAACCTAACTAACCTAAGGACATCACACAACACCCAGTCATCACGAGGCAGAGAAAATCTCTGACCCCGCCGGGAATCGAGCCCGGGAACCCGGGCGTGGGAAGCGAGAACGCTACCGCACGACCACGAGCTACCGTACTATCGTTTAGTAATCAGAATATGAACATCGGACCAAAAATATGTCTGGCTTCAGGACTTTCTAGCTTGTAGAACACGGTCAGCGGATTGCTAACCAAAGGGGCCCGGGTTCGATTTCTGGCCGGGACGGAGATTTTCTCCGCTCGGGGACTGGGTGTTGTGTTGTCCTTACATTCCTATCGTCAAAACTGACATTACGGTCTTGAGACAGATGTAAGGGCACGTGCCGAAAGCCAGTGAATATTAAAAAAATTTGTTTTGAGCGGGACGAAATCATCAGTTGTGAAAGTAATTTCGTGAGTACTCCATTAGTGTGGAATAGCACCTTTACTTATTATACAGGGTATACAAGGAGGAATGGTCGATATTCAGAGATATGTCAGGAAGAAGACCGGTAAAAATGGGCTCTAAAATGCATTTCTTAAGACCTGTGAACACTTGTTTAGTAGAAGACATGTGTTTTGCAGTAGAGAAGATGAAAAAGTACTTAGAGCTCTTAAGGTCTGCATTTTAGAGCCAATTTTTACTACATGTTTTTGCTTCGAATGCTCGTTTCTGTGATATCCCTAAATATTGATTGTTCCTCCTGGGACACTCTGCATAAGATTTAGTGGTTAGCGTCAAAAGTCCCGTGAGATATTAGCGGACGAGGCTGTAGTTCATTTAAAGGTAACAAAGCCAGAAAACTTGCGAAACACAGGAGGGCCTCCGAAGTATCAACGAATGGAGCGAGGTCTGGCAGTTGATGCTGAACACAAATAAATCTAACGTATTGCGCGAAATAGGGAAAGAAACCCATCAGGATTCTATTACGATATTAGTAAGAGACTTCTGGAAAAAGTGTCAGCAGCTCATGGTCTTGTGTTTAGCGTTGCTGACTCTCGATCACAGTGTAACCTCCCCCTCTCTTATCAACCATAATGACAGTGAAAAATTAAACCGCGTGTACCTAACGGAAATTTGGGAAAAGCAATCGTCACCGAAGTTAATTTGTCGGCAAAGAGGGAGGAAAGGGTTACATGTAAATGAAAGGAAAAATGCAAATGAAATTGGTGGAAATTTATTTTGAGAAAAGGGTAAAATTAATAAAGAAAGTAAATGTGCGGTCGTTACGTAAACAGTTAATTGGCATTAATTAGATATTTGAGATTTGCGGAAAATTACGGTCGCCAGTCCTATGGACAACTAGTATAATAACTGAAAATGAAAGATAAATGCACATATAATTAGCACTAAAAGCGTGGCAACTGAAGGTTGACACGTGTTGTGTGAAAACTGAATGTCTGTCAGAAGTAATAAATTTCACTACACTCTGACTTAATTTAGCAAAAGAAATAATAAAAGCAGAAAATTGAAAGTTAATTTAGTGACTGAAATTAATAGTGAACTTTGTTTCTGAAGCACTACGAAATTCAATAAAATAAGGTTAGTCTTGGGCTGCCTCAACAATCATTTCAAAAGCTACTTGAATAAGTTCGTATGTTAATGGTGGGGCTTCAAATGTTGTACTCTGAATTCTTTCGTTCGATGCATCTATGATGAGATTGAATAAGAGATTTAACTTTGAACTTGAATTAAATGATTCTGAATAATTAACAATAGTAAAATTTAGTACGTACCAAGCTGAGCTGCAGTCACAGGTAAGCTAAAATATGGTAACAAAACTCGCACTCTTAATTTGTGCTTGTGTAATCTAAATATAGTAGCCAGCTATGAATACTTTAACTGAACTTTGAAATTAAAGCAGTGAAATGGAATGATATTACTTTAATGCTGGCGTTTGAATTTCAACGACACTCGGGTTCATTCCGGAAAAGGAAGGGACTCTGCTTGGTTATGCAATTGGGACAATGAGCAACAAAGGTTAATGCTACGTTGCTGTAATTTTTGAGGCAAATTGAACAGTTTGAAAAGCTGAGGTCTGCCATACACTTCTAAAACTTTACGTGCTTCCCGTCTCTTGTTGGTTGATTGAAGGTTTGGAGTCGTCGGTCGAGGAGGTGGCGACAGTCACTCATTGCCGGCCGTCGCTGTTGCAGAAGCTGGATGTTGGCGCGCCTTCTTCTCGACACGGTCACCAGGCGAAACGGGCTCTTGATGTGCGCCAGCTAATGCTTCCCGTCCGCGACACCGTGTCAGAAACTATCACAGCAAGTCGAGCGCAATTACATGCTGCCAAACCCCGAAAGCGCGGCAACTCGCGGGAGCGTCACACAACACACTTGCTCCACCGCCCTACTCCCGCCAGACTCCCTCTGCCCGCGCTCCATGCGGCAGATTTAACAATACCAAAGATCCTAAACACTTTGGTTCTCCACACGATCTATCGATGTAATCATTCGATAGCATAGTTTTCCCTAGGCCAGACACAGCGTAAAAATACAAATAATATTTACAAAACAAACCAACTATACATCGACATATATATATATATATATATATATATATATATATATATATATATATATATATTAGAATAATTACAATATATAAAGACACAGAAATGTCATATCTTCAGGTACCTGGTTGAGATTCATTGGAACAACCTTAGGATAAATGTATTTAATCTACAAAAGAGCACGTTCGACCGTTTCCTGAGTATTGTTCGTCGGTCTTGAACCCTTAATAAATTGGGTTACTGTATTGAAGCGCCAAAGCAACTGAGATAGGCATGCGTATTCAAATACAGAGGTATGTAAACAGGCAGAATACGGCGCTTTGGTCGGCAACGCCTGCATAAGACAAGTGTCTGGCGCAGTTGTTACGTCGGTTTCTGCTGCTACAACAGCGGGCTATCAAGATTTGAGTGAGTTTGAACGTGGTGTCGCAGTCGGCGCACGAGCGATGGGACATAGCATCTCCGAGGTAGTGACGAACTGGGGATTTTCCCGTACGACCATTTCACGACTGTACCGTGAGTATCAGGAATCCGGTAAAACATCAAATCTCCGACATCTCTGCGGCCGGAAAAAGAGCGGGCAAGAACGGGACCAACGACGACTGAAGAGAATCGTTCAGCGTGACAGAAGTGCAACCCTTCCGCAAATTGCTGCAGATTTCAATGCTGAACCATCGACAAGCGTCAGTACGCGAACCATTCAACGAATCGTCATCGGTATGGGATTTCGGATATACGACACAAAACGTTAGGCCTCGCTTGGGCCCGTGAACACCGACATTGGACTCTTGATGACTGGAAACACGTTTCCTGGTCGGACGAGTCTGGTTTCAAATTGTATCGAGCGGATGGATGTGTACGGGGGTATGGAGACAACGTCATGAATCCATGGACCCTGCATGACAGTAGCGGACTGTTCAAGCTGGTGGAGACTCTGTAATGGTGTGGAGCGTGTGCAGTTGGAGTGACATGAGACCCCTGATACGTCCAGATACGGCTCCGATAGGTGACACGTACGTAAGCATCCTGCTTGATCACATGCATCCATTCATGTCCATTGTAAATTCCGACGGACTTGTGCAATTCCAGCAGGACAGTCCGGCACCTCACTCGTCCAGAATTGTTACAGAGTGGCTCCAGAACACAGTTTATGAGTTTAAACACTTCCGCTGGCCATCAGACTCCCCAGACATGAACATTATTGAGTATGTCAGGGATGCCTTGCAAAGTGCTGTTGAGAAGAGATCTCCACCCCCTCGTACTCTTACAGAATCATGAACAGCCCTACATGATTCATGGTGTCAGTTCTTTCCAGCACTACTTCAGACATTAGTCGAGTCCATGTCGTTTTGCGGCGCTTCGCGGAGGCCCTACACGATATTAGGCAGGTGCACTAGTTTGTTTGGCTCTTCAGTGTAGGAGAGAGAGAGAGAAGATCCAACTAAGAGACGTGTGTTTCGTCGCAGGTTCGCTTAGTAGACGCGAGAGCGTTTTCAGGATGCTTAATAGATTCAAGTGGCAGACGCTAAAAAAGAGGTGTTGCGTGTGAGGAGTGGTTTACTGTTCAAATTACGAGAGAGTACGTTTCAAGAAGAGTTGAGCAACATGTTGCATCGACCCACATACATATCGGGAAATGACTACTATGAGTAAAATGAAAGCTCAAACAGGCCTTCTTCCCACGTATCGTATGTGAATGCGACGTGTATGGAACCCTTGACAGTGGTACTGGAAGAAACCAACTTCCTACCCCGCTGCACACTATAACTTAGCCTATAGATGTAGATGCAGAGTAATACCGTATAAGTAAAATCCTCCCGTACAGTCACCTCTCCACGGGTATCTTGACTCCAGAGTTTCCATTCTCGTTCCAATATAGTGACGTTGGTTGTTAAGAGACAGCCGAGTAGGACGGTATGTAGGAAAGAGCATCAAATTCAGCAGTTTCGTCAAGCTAAGGAGAATCGCCGCAAATGCGGCCAAAATGTCTCCTTTGTCTTACAGTTGTTTTTGTGTTACAAAATGACGTGGCCAAATAACCAAAGAGCCTTATTGAAATTGGCACTGTGCAAAAACCAATGTGTGTAAGTGAACTTAACTAAATCGGAATTAATCGTGAAACACGCACTTCCTTGAGACTCAGTGCAGAATTTAATGTACGCAACGGATTCACCAACGCTATAAATAATTTTGGCCCAAGCACTAAATATTAAGATGGGGAACTGACATAATATTTAGCATTGAAAAGGATTAAATGTGATAAACAACACAAGATTTAGGCACACTCAAAGGTTCTGTTACAAAAAAACATTTAGAAACATGAATAATTCAAAACAGTTATCAAATTATCCACGTTACAATTATGTACTTTCCGATGAGAATTGCGAAGCTAAGACTATCACTTGGCGAATTTACTTGATGGGGTGGAACTGCTTGATAATCTCTCATCTGACTCTGTGAAATCTGACTACGTGACAATCATAGGGACTGTTTGTCTGAATCAAGAACCGAAGAATGCAAAGATTTGAGAATGCCCCCTGATGAACAGGACAGTGAAACCTATCATGAACCTGAATTACAAACTCTTGCTTGTCCTAATATGCCAGAGTTGTAATCGACGCTCACCGTAATCTTCGGTGTAATATGAGCACAGTGGAGACACTACATCGCGCTCCCAGAAAGTAGGGCGCTACGATCGTTCAGCTGAGGTCTGGAACATTGGACTCCAGATGGCTCCGCCAGTTGCGAGCACAGCCTGCAGAGCGACGAAGTCCTTTTCCCCAAGTCCGCAAAAAAGCTGCTTTTTCCCTTATTCTTGCCAACAAAATGCGACAACCGATCTTCTCAAAAGTTACTACAACCCACCAATGGCGCAACTGTTTTCTTTAACAAAGTATCCCGCTAAGAAAAGGCGAAATGACAATAAGTCAATGAACTGAATTCCCTTCCCCGTTTTTAAACTTCCTGCTAAGTGTTACGTCCTCCTGACGTCTTCTTTCACGCCATTCAGTGATCTCACAACCACCAGCTAGCCTCACTTACGGATCCTGAGAAATTTAAAAAAAAAGTCCACAAGGCCAGCTGCTGAATCTTCTGCAACATATGAACATTTAGTAGGTCAGAGTTGTTTTGTCATATTTTTTTGGAAAGCCGGGAGATGTTCAATTGCTGAGAAGGTATTTCTCTTAACATGATTCTTGCGCCTACCACCTCCTGACAGTTCCATCCTCGGGAACGAAAGTGTCTGTCTCGGCCGTCAACAGTGAACCCATGAGATAAACTGCACAGTAACCCATGCACCATCACAGCACTTTGCGAAATGACTTTTCCTCAACAGGGCGACACGGTTTTAACTGCTGTCCTACTTCCCCTTAGTTCTGTGAAAACTACATGCCCTCAGCTCCCCGGCCATTGTTCTGCTGAGCCTCACTAAAGTTCACCTGTCTCATATTCACAGAGCCGCTTACTTCCAAAGTTGGCCCATAAAAGCAAATTTATATAGCCAGTGTTAGATTACAATATGTTAAAAAGAGGAAATGAAATCACCTCGTACAACTGTTGTAATCTCATTAATCCCATTAAACTAACTCAACTTCCATTCAGTTGCATAATTAAAGATACGTAAATGAAAAGAGGTGATCCGAAGGGCTTCCAGGTTTTCAAATGTCTGTGGAAACCGACACACTTAAATTGCTGCCAATTAAAATTACAACACATTGGAAAGACACTAAACAGGCAAATTTTAATTATTGTGTGTATGTAGTGTAGTTAGGTTCTACGAATGTCAGAAGTTTGAACATGGTTCAGAATGGTTCAAATGGCTCTGAGCACTATGGGACTTAACATCTGAGGTCATCAGTCCCCTAGAACTTAGAACTACTTAAACCTAACATAAGTACGTCACACACATCCATGCCCGAGGCAGGATTCGAACCTGCGTCCGTAGCGGTCCCGCGGTTCCAGACTATAGCGCCTAGAACCTCTCGGCCACGTCGGCCGGCAAGTTTGAACATAGCAGGGAAGCTAGAAAATCTGAAAAGGGAAATGCATAGACTCAGTCTAGATATAGTTGGGGCCAGTGAAGTGAAATGGAAAGAACAGCAGCAGAAAACTGTATAACGTGGAGTAGGATTCGTTATGAATAGGAAGGTAAGGCAGCGAGTGCGTTAATGTGAACAGTTCAGTTCAAATGGCTATGAGCACTGTGGGACTTAACATCTGAGGTCATTAGTCCCCTAGAACTTAGAACTACTTAAACCTAACTAAGGACATCACACACATACATGCCCGAGGTAGGATTCGAACCTGCGACCGTAGCGGTCGCGCGGTTCCAGACTGAAGCGCCTAGAACCGCTCGACCACAACGGCCGGCGAACAGTTCAGCGACAGGGTTGTTCTCATCAGAACTGACAGGAGACCAACACCGACAACAGTTGTTCAGATGCACACGCCAACGCCACAGGCAGAGAATGAAGAGGTAGATAAAGTATTTGAGGATATTGAACGGAAAATTCAGTACGTAAAGTGACACGAAAATCTAATAGTCATGGGGGACTGGAATGCGGCGGTAGGGGAAGGAGTAGAGGAAAGGGTTACGGGAGAATATGGACTTCGTAGTAGGAAAGAGAGGAGAAAGACTAATTGAGTTCTGCCATAAATATCAGTTAGTAACAGCGAATATTCTGTTCAAGAATCACAAGAGGAGAAGATATACCTGAAAAAGGCCGGGAGATTCGGGGAAGGTTGCAGTTAGATTACATCATAGTCAGACAGAGATTCAGAAATCAGATATTGGATTATAAGGCGCACCCAGGAGTAAATATGGATACACGTCACAACTTAGTAATGGTGAAGTGTAGGCTGAAGTTTAAGAGAATAGTCAGAAACAATCAATGCGCAGAGTAGTGGGATATGGAAGTTAAGGAATGAAGAGATACGCCCCTGAGGCTATAAATACTGCGATAGTGAATAGCTCAGTAGGTAGTTCAGTTGAAGAGGAATTGACATCTCTAAAAAAGGCGGTCACAGAAGTTTGAAAGAAAAATATAGGTACGTAGACGGTAACTGCGATGAAACCATGAGTAACGGAATAAATACTTCAATTGATTGATGAAAGAAGGAAATACAAAACTGTTCAGGGAAATTCAGGTATACAGAAACACAAGTCAGGTAATAGGAAGTGCAGGGAAGCTAAGGCAAAATGGCTGCACGAAAAATTTGAAGAAGTCAAAAAGTAAATGAGCACTGGGCTGACTCAACGTACAGAAAAGTCAAAAGAACCTTCGGTGAAATTAAAAGCAAGCGCCGTAACATTAACAGTGCATGGGAATTCCACTGTTAAATACGGAGGAGAGAGCGGGTAGGTGGAAAGTCTACATTGAAGACCGCTGTGAGGAGAATGATTTATCTGAAGACGTGACGGAAGAAGAAACAATAGTTGACTGGGAAGAGACAGGGGATCCAGTATTAGAATCACAATTGGAAATAGCTTTGGACGACTTAAGACCATGTAAGGCAGAAGGGATAGATAACATTTGATCGGGACTTATAAAATCATTGGGGATGGAGGCAACAAAACTACCATTCCCGTGGTTGTGTAGAATATATGAGACTGGCGACATACTGTCTGACTTTCGGAAAATCATCATCCTCATCATTCCGAAGACAGCAAGAGCCGACAAGTGAGAGAATTATCGCACCGTCAGCTTAACAGCTCTTGCATCTAAGTTGCTTACAAGAAAAATATACAGAAGAATGGGAAAAAATTAAAGATGTATTAGATGACGATCGGTTTGTCTTTAAGAAAGATAAAGGCACCAGAAAGGTAGTTATGACGTTTCGGTTGATAATGGGAGCAAGACTGAAGAAATATCAAGACACGCTCGCAGGATTTGTCGACCTGGAAAAAGGGTTTGACAGTGTAAAATGGTGCAAGATGTTAGAAATTCTGAGAAAAATAGCAGTAAGCTATGGGGAAAGACGCAGAATACAGTATGTGTGCAAGAACGAAGAGTGATCAATAAGACTGGATGACCAAGAATGAAGTGCTCGAATTCAAAAAAGGGTGTAAGACAGGGATGTAGTCTTTCACCCCTACTGTTCAATCTATACATCGAAGAGGCCATGACGGAAATAAAAGGAAGGTTCCAGAGTGGGATTAAAATTCACGGTGAAAGGATATCAATGATAAGATTCACTAATGACATTGTTGCCCTCACTGTAAGTGAAGAAAAATTATAGAATCTGTTGAATGTAATGAACAGTCTAATGAGTACAGAATGCGGAGTGAGAGTAAATCGACGAAAGACGAAAGCAATGAGAAGTAGCAGAAACGAGAACAGCGAGAAATTTAACTTCAGAATTGGGGATCACAAAGTAGCCTAAAGTTAAGGAATACTACAATATAGGCAGCAAACTCATTACAGATGGTGCAAGGAGGACATAAAAGGGAAATTAGCTCTGGAAAAAAGGTATTCCTGTCTATGAAACATCTATTAGTATCAAACATAGGTCTTAATTTGAGGAATAAATTTTTGAGAACGTGTGTATGGAGCACCACATTGCATGGTAGTGAAAGATGGACTGTGGGAAAACCAAAATAGAAGAGAATAAGAATTTGAGATATGATGCTACAGAAGAATGCTGAAAATTAGGTGGACTGATGAGGTAAGGTATCAAGAGGTTCTATGGATAGTCGGTGAGGAAAGGAATATGTGAAAAACACTGACAAGAAGAAGGGATAGGATGATAGGACATCTGTTAAGACATAATGGAATAACTTTCATGATACTAGGGGTAGGAGTAGAGGGTAAAAACTATATAGGAAGACAGAGATTGGAATATATCCAGGAAATAATTTAAGTCATGGGTTGCAGTTGCTACTCTGAGACGAAAAGGTTGGCACAGGAGAGTACCACACATGATTACATCCACCGTGATGCTGTACAGGCCCGAGATTCGTCTGAAAAGACGACGTGATTCCGCTCCTGTGTCCAGCGTTTTTTATTTGGCGCAATGCTTTCGGCGCGCCTCTCTGCTGCCACGTCGATGGAAGCCGCAACAGTCGTCACCCTGCTGACTGTCTGTGATACTGCAGACATCGTCGTACTGTCCACTGTCCATTCGGATACTCTTCTGCCTGCAAAACAACCCTGTTACTAATTAAGTGCACGTGACTAGGCTATAAGGTCCGGTATGACAGACCGAAAAAAATAATGTGTCCTCTCGGGCGATAGTCACAGGGGACCGCAGAGATCCTGCATGGCGTTGAGTATGGCCCTGTAGAACCCATTGATTCCGTATTCAGATGACAGTCATGGAGTACAAAATAACGCGAGATGCAATACAGAGGAACGATAAACCACGATCTCGAAAGGCCACAAGCCTGCCGCTGGCGTAAACCAAAATGGAAGGTGTACAAGTTATTTTCAGAAACAATCAACACACAAAAACAACTTCTGAATGAGAAAGCCGCAGCGTAATCTTTACTTATACACTACTGGCCATTAAAATTGCTACACCACGAAGATGACGTGCTACAGACGCGAAATTTAACCGACAGGAAGAAGATGCTGTGACATGCAAATGATTAGCTTTTCAGAGCATTCACACAAGGTTGGCGCAGGTGGCGACACCTACAACGTGCTGATATGAGGAGAGTTTCCAACCGATTTCACATACACAAACAGCAGTTGACCGGCGTTTCCTGGTGAAACGCTGTTGTGATGCCTCGTGTAAGGAGGAGAAATGCGTGCCATCACGTTTCCGACTTTGATAAAGGTCGGATTGTAGCCTATCGCGATTGCGGTTTATCGTATCGCGACGTTGCTGCTCGCGTTGGTCGAGATCCAATGACAGTTAGCAGAATATGGAATCGGTGGGTTCAGAAGGGTAATACGGAACGCCATACTGGATCCCAACGGCCTCGTATCACTAGCAGTCGAGATGACATGCATCTTATCCGCATGGCTGTAACGGATCGTGCAGCCACGTCTCGATCGCTGAGTCAACAGATGGGGACGTTTGCAAGACAACAACCATCTGCACGAACAGTTCGACGACGTTTGCAGCATCATGGACTATCAGCTCGGAGACCATGGCTGCGGTTACCCTTGATGCTGCATCACAGACAGGGGCGCCTGCGATGGTGTACTCAACGACGAACCTGTGTACACGAATGGCAAAACGTCATTTATTCGAATGAATCCAGGTTCTGTTTACAGCATCCTGATGGTCGCATCCGTGTTTGGCGACGCACATTGGAAGCGTGTAGTCGTCCTTGCCATATTGGCGTATCACCAGGCGTGATGGTATGGGGTGCCATTGGTTACACGTCTCGGTCACCTCTTATTCGCAAAGACGGCACTTTGAACAGTGGACGTTACGTTTCAGATGTGTTACGACCCGTTACTCTACCCTTCATTCGATCGCTGCGAAACCCTACATTTCAGCAGGATAATGCACGACCGCATGTTTCAGGTCCTGTATGGGCCTTTCTGGATACAGAAAATGTTCGACTGCTGCCCTGGCCACACATTCTCCAGATCTCTCACCAACCGAAAACGTCTGGTCAATGGTGGCCGAGCAACTGGCTCGTCACAATACGCCAGTCACTGCTCTTGATGAACTGTGGTATCGTGTTGAAGCTGCATGGGCAGCCGTACCTGTACACGCCATCCAAGCTCTGTGTGACTCAATGCCAGGCGTATCGCGGCCGTTATTACGGCTAGAGGTGTTTGTTCTGGGTACTGATTTCTCAGGATCTATGCACCCAAAATGCGTGAAAATGTTATCACATGTCAGTTCTAGTAAAATATATTTGTCCAATGAATACCCGTTTATCATCTGCATTTCTTCTTGGTGTAGCAATTTTAATGGCCAGTAGTGAATACAGAATGTAAATGGCGTTACTCCTCCCTGTTTTGAGTGATTGCTCTTGAATTCTAATCTTTTGGATATCTAACCATGCAGCACGCTTCATTTCATTTTGACGTCTGTCGCTACCCGTCTTCACGGTGTTGCGGTTGTACTGGCCAGCAGTCTGTGCTATACATAAGGGGTCTAAAATTGTGTTTCACGTTTATTCTGATTTTCTCATCTCCTGCGTGTGGTGATCCTGAGTTAAATATACATTTCGTGTGTGTGCTATTCTGGCGGATAATAGGCGGGGATAAAGTAGCATCAGAAATTGGCGGCGACGGTTGCTTGGCTGGTAAGAGAGTTGATACGAATGCAGTTGGCAGCAGGAGGAGTCGCTATAAGAGGAGAGCCTGCCTCCTCAAATTAGCGGCGTTCCGTAGGCAGGCCACGGATCGGTAAGCGGCTTACGGTCGCAAACAATGCGAGTCGGGCGGCCGGCCCTCCGCCGTGGGACGCGCCGCGAGGCCGCGCCGGCCTTGGCAGTCGAAGCCGCGGCAGCTCCAGCGCTGGCCCTCACCTATAGGTATATACTGCAGGGGCGCGGGGCGTGGGGCGCGTCCGTCCAGTCCTCAACTGTAGCATTAGCTGCCCTCACACGGGACGTGAAAGCGGACGTGGACGTGGAAGAGGTCGATGTGTGTGGTGTCACATTGCGAAATTTCACGTTGCCGAGCATTCCCAAAAGAAAAGCAAGACTCAGACACGTGATATTTTTGCTTCGTTGAGAGGAACGTGACCGATGAGATTGCTTTCTACGTCATGAAGCCCGTACTGCTCCATCTACTGCTTCTACAGGGTGTTACAAAAAGGTACGGCCAAACTTTCAGGAAACATTCCTCACACACAAATAAAGAAAAGATGTTATGTGGACATGTGTCCGGAAACGCTTAATTTCCATGTTAGAACTCATTTTAGTTTCGTCAGTATGCACTGTACTTCCTCGATTCACCGCCAGTTGGCCCAATTGAAGGAAGGTAATGTTGACTTCGGTGCTTGTGTTGACAAGCGACTCATTGCTCTACAGTACTAGCATCAAGCACATCAGTACGTAGCATCAACAGGTTAGTGTTCATCACGAACGTGGTTTTGCAGTCAGTGCAATGTTTACAAATGCGGAGTTGGTAGATGCCCATTTGTTGCATGGATTAGCACGGGGCAATAGCCTTGGCGCGGTACGTTTGTATCGAGACAGATTTCCAGAACGAAGGTGTCCCGACAGGAAGACGTTCGAAGCAATTGATCAGCGTCTTAGGGAGCACGGAACATTCCAGCCTATGACTCGCGACTGGGGAAGACCTAGAACGACGAGGACACCTGCAATGGACGAGGCAATTCTTCGTGCAGTTGATAATCCTAATGTCAGCGTCAGAGAAGTCGCTGCTGTACAAGGTAACGTTGACCACGTCACTGTATGGAGAATGCTACGGGAGAACCAGTTTTTTCCGTACCATGTATAGCGTGTGCAGGCACTATTAGCAGCTGATTGGCCTCCACGGGTACACTTCTGCGCATGGTTCATCCAACAGTGTGTCAATCCTCATTTCAGTGCAAATGTTTTCTTTACGGATGAGGCTTCATTCCAACGTGATCAAATTGTAAATTTTCACAATCAACATATGTGGGCTGACGAGAATCCGCACGTCATCAACACAGATTTTCTGTGAACGTTTGGGCAGGCATTGTTTGGTGATGTCTTGATTGTGCCCCATGTTCTTCCACCTACGCTCAATGGAGCACGTTATCATGATTTCATACGGGATACTCTACCTGTGCTGCTAGAACATGTGCCTTTACAAGTACGACACAACATGTGGTTCATGCACGATGGAGCTCCTGCACATTTCAGTCGAAGTGTTCGTACGCTTCTTAACAACAGATTCGGTGACCGATGGATTGGTAGAGGCGGACCAATTCCATGGCCTCCACGCTCTCCTGACCTCAACCCTCTTGACTTTCATTTATGGGGTCATTTGAAAGCTCTTGTCTACGCAACCCCGGTACAAAATGTAGAGACTCTTCGTGCTCGTATTGTGGACGGCTGTGATACAATACGCCTTTCTCCAGGGCTGCATCAGCGCATCAGGGATTCCATGCGACGGAGGGTGGATGCATGTCTCCTCGCTAACGGAGGACATTTTGAACATTTCCTGTAACAAAGTGTTTGAAGTCACGCTGGTACTTTCTGTTGCTGTGTTTCCATTCCATGATTAATGTGATTTGAAGAGAAGTAATAAAATGAGCTCTAACACCGGAAGTAAGCGTTTCCGGACACATGTCCACATAACATATTTTCTTTCTTTGTATGTGAGGAATGTTTCCTGAAAGTTTGGCCGTACCTTTTTGTAACACCCTGTATAACTACACTTGCAGCCGTCTTATGGTGTGTGGTAATAGGTACTTTGGATACCACAGTCACCTTCTCTGTTTTCCATTCCATTTGCGAATTGGCCGGGGGGATAACAATTTTTGGTAAGCCTCTGTCCGAGCTTAAATCTCACTAATTTTACCTCCACTGTCTTTCCGAAAGATATTGGTAGGAGGAAGCAGTATACTGGTAGACTCTTCCAGAATGTACGCACTCGGAATCTGCACAGTGAACCACGCCCCGTAATGCGCGAAGTCTCTAGTATAGAGTCTGCCACTGAAGTTGGACGAGCATCTTCGCGTCGCTTTCGCGCTTACTAGATCTGTGACGAAACGTGCTACTCGTCTTTGGATCTTCTCTCTATCAGTCCCATCTGGTATGGATTTCAGACTGACGAGCAGTATTAGGTCTAACGAGGTTTCAGTAAGTTACCTTCCTTTGTGGACTGATTTCAATTCGTCAGGATTTCCCCCATGCATCTTTATGACATCTGCTTTACCTGCGATTACTTTTATGCTGTCGGTCCACTTCAAATAGCTCCGTACACTTAGTCCCAATATTAAATGGATCTGACTGTAACCCAAGATTGTTTCGCAATCATGAAATCATACAATAATGCGTCTTTCTGACAGTTTACGCTTTACATTTATCTAAGTAAACTGGCAATCCCTCCACCATGCATCGAACCTCTGCAGGTCTTCTAACATTTCGCAACAGTTTCCTAGTAGTTCCTAAAAGGTGTGAATATCAGTTTTCCAAGTAATGGTTGCAAAATACTGACGCGAATTGTTTACAGAAGAATCGTAAAATTGGTTGAAGCCGATCTTGGGGAAGGTCAGTTTGGATTCCGGATAATGCAAAACCGTGCTACGCTACACTGACCGTATGAATTACTTTAGAAGATGGGCTGAAAGAAGGAAAGCCTACGTTTATATCATTCGTATATTTAGAGGAAGATTTTGATAATTCAGAATGGACTACACTACTGTAAATTCTAAGAGTAGCAAGGATAACATACACGGAGCGGAAGTCGATTTATGACTTTTGCAGAAACCACTCATAATAGCCGAAGGACACAAAAAAAGGACTGATTTGTGGAGAAGGAGTGAGATAGGGTTGAAACCTCCCCCGATGTTATTCAGTCTGTACCCCGTGCAAACAGTAAAGGAAACGAAAGAGAAATTTCTAAAGAGATTGAAATTTATTGAAAAGATATATGGGGTTGGTGTATATGTTATTAGCGTTTAGACTTAAGTTAAACAAAGAGACTTCTTTCATCAATTCTCCGTCACTATTTACAACAGTCTGCCAACGCTGGGGTAACTTTTCGATTCCGCGAATGTAGAAATCAAGTGGTTTTCAGGCGAAGCACTCGTCAAGCCATGTTCGGAGTGCATTTCCCTCCTGAAAGGAAGTTCCTCCAAGGTGGTTCGATGTTATTGTTGTTGTGGTCTTCAGTTCTGAGACTGGTTTGATGCAGCTCTCCATGCTACTCTGCCCTGTGCAAGCTTCTTCATCTCCCAGTACCTACTGCAGCCTACATCCTTCTGAATCTGCTTAGTGTATTCATCTCTTGGTCTCCCTCTTCGATTTTTACCCTCCACGCTGCCCTCCAATACTAAACTGGTGATCCCTCGATGTCTCAGAACATGTCCTACCAACCGATCCCTTCTTCTAGTCAAGTTATGCCACAAGCTCCTCTTCTCCCAAATTCTATTCAATACCTCCTCATTAGTTATGTGATCTACCCATCTAATCTTCAGCATTCTTCTGTAGCACCACATTTCGAAAGCTTCTATTCTCTTCTTGTCTAAACTATTTATTGTCCACGTTTCACTTCCATACATGGCTACACTCCATACAAATACTTTCAGAAACGACTTCCTGACATTTAAATCTGTACTCGATATTAACAAATTTCTCTTCTTCAGAAACGCTATCCTTGCCATTGACAGTCTACATTTTATATCGTCTCTACTTCGACCATCATCAGTTATTTTGCTCCCCAAATAGCAAAACTCCTTTACTACCGTAAGTGTCTCATTTCCTAATCTAATTCCCGCAGCATCACCCGACTTAATTCGACTACATTTCATTATCCTCGTTTTGCTTTTGTTGATGTTCATCTTATACTCTCCTTTCAAGACACTGTCCATTCCGTTCAACTGCTCTTCCAAGTTCTTTGCTGTCTCTGACAGAATTACAATGTCATCGGCGAACCTCAAAGTTTTTATTTCTTCTCCATGGATTTTAATACCTACTCCGAACTTTTCTTTTGTTTCCTTTACTGCTTGCTCAATATACAGATTGAATAACATCGGGGATAGGCTACAACCCTGTCTCACTCCCTTCCCAACCACTGCTTCCCTTTCATACCCCTCGACCCTTATAACTGCCATCTGCTTTCTGTACAAATTGTAAACAGCCTTTCGCTCCCTGTATTTTACCCCTGCCACCTTCAGAATTTGAAAGAGAGTATTCCAATCAACATTGTCAAAATCTTTCTCTAAGTCTACAAATGCTAGAAACGTAGGTTTGCCTTTCCTTAATTTTTCTTCTAAGATAAGTCGTAGGTTCAGTATTGCCTCACGTGTTCCAACATTTCTACGGAATCCAAACTGATCTTCCCAGAGGTCGGCTTCTATCAGTTTTTCCATTCGTCTGTAAAGAATTCGCATTAGTATTTTGCAGCTGTGACTTATTAAACTGGTAGTTCGGTAATTCTCACATCTGTCAACGCCTGCTTTCTTTGGGATTGGAATTATTATATTTTTCTTGAAGTCCGAGGGTACTTTGCCTGTCTCATACATCTTGCTCACCAGATGGTAGAGTTTTGTCAGGACTGGCTCTCCCAAGGCCGTCAGTAGTTTTAATGGCATGGTGTCTAGAGAGAAGAAAAGGTGAAAATCTGAGGGCGTAGGATCAGGTGAATGAGGTGGCTGCAGAATGACTTCCTAACCGAACTCCTGTATAGCGTCTTTTGCCATCTAGAACAATGCGGGCGGGCGTTATCGTAATGTAGCATCACTTCAGGCAGCCTTCCCAGTAGTTGTTCTTGGATCGGGTCTGCAAAATGTTTCAGTTGTTCACAATAAATGTCAGCAGTGACGATTACTCCACGGGAATGCAATTCGAGTACATCACACCGTCACTGTTCTACCACATGCGTAACATTATCTTTTATGGAAGCACGCAGGTCTGTGTATGGAGAGCTACCACTTTGATTGAGCTCGAACATTCATTTCTTTTCATTACGTTAGCATAAAGACACCATTTATCGTCAGCAGTAACGATACGGGATAGGAATGGTCGGTGTTGTTCACGAACAAATTGATCAGGAGTAAGCAGAGAAGTCAGCGATGGCCGCGCGATTGCTACGGTCACAGATTCGAATCCTGCCTCGGGCATGGATGTGTTCAAAATGGTTAAAATGGCTATGAGCACTATGGGACTTAACTTCTAAGGTCATCAGTCCCCTAGAACTTAGAAATACTTAAACCTAACTAACCTAAGTACATCACACACATCCATGCCCGAGGCAGGATTCGAACTTGCGACCGTAGCGGTCACGCGGTTCCAGACTGTAGCGCCTAGAACCGCACGGCCACCCCGGCCGGCCATGGATGTGTGTGATGTCCTTAGGTTAGTTAGTTTTAAGTAGCTCTAAGTTCTAGACGACTGATGACCTCAGATGTTAAGTCCCATAGTGCACAGAGCCATTTGAACCATTTGAGTAAGCAGATATGCACCCACCCGGTGGTGTTTGCGATTTTGGGGTAGAGCAAGCGGTATCTATACATCCCATTTTTGAACCTTCCCCACTGCATGCAAATGTCACACGATGGTAGAATGCTCATGGTTCATCTCAGCTGCCAGCTCTCGAGCACAGTGGCATGGATCATTGTGGATTAATGCGTTTAATCGATCTTTATCAAACCCCGAAGACAGTTCCTGATCATGGAGAGTCACTAATGTCAAAATGATCCTCCTTAAAACAAGAAAATCACCTTCTTTCTGGCTGTTTCCGCTGCTGTCACCCCTCTATTGATCTCAAACGGAAGAATATGTCGGAAATGTTCAGATTTCTCCACTTGGCACTCCATTTTCTAGCGTCCATAGGTCCAGTAACTATCCTCAAATGACAATATGTAAAATCAAATAGCTACAGTGAACTACAAATAAAAAATGACGATAGATAAATAAACCCAGAGCAACCGAAATATCAACATGCAAAACGAAAGCGGCACGAACTTATGCGCCAACGTAAATCGTGTAGACTTTGTTCTATATGTAATCGTATTTTATCTGTTTGCGTATCCTATTTGCGGAGGCTGAAGTTGGGGACCAGCCCAGTAGTTGCCTAACCGAGCGTGAAAAACCACGTCAAAGCCACACTCAGGCTGGCCGGTGTACACGGCCACTGTCGTTAATTCGTCGCACGGATTCAACCCGGATTTGTGCGGAGAGTTGGATCAAACCCCTCTTCCGACTGAAGGCCATACACATTGAGGTGACAAAAGTCATGGGATAATGAGACGCCCGCTAAACCCGCTGGGCAGAACAGGTAATAGGATTGTGGAAAGGGCCAAGGGTTGAAGTCAGTTTCTGCTTCTGATTGTCATTTATTGTAATTTAGCAACTCTTTCACGGCTGAAGGCCTCCAACAAGAAATCTTAACAAGATAAAAATCCAATTAAGATAGCAATAAAAGAATTCAAAAAACAACATACGCAAAGTGCAATACAAATGGCTGAGGGCCACAATTAATTTCCAAAATTTTAGAATATATTACCATAGACCTTTAAAGGCAGAAGGCCAGCATGTTTAACAACAAGAAATCTTAAAAATCAACAAGATACAAATCCAATTAAGATAGCAATAAAATACTTTAAAGAAACAACATAAGCAAGGTGCAATACCAATGGCTGAGGGCCACAATCAAACATCAAAATTTCAAAATATATTACCATAATCTTTGATGGCAGAAGGCCGCAGTGTTTAAGCTTGAATGATAAATTTAAAAATTAATTTTTGCAAAATTTTAAGAAACAAACAACCACAAGCCTAAAATTTAAAATACCTGACAACAGATAATTAAACATCGGTGGCACTCAGAAGGCCTCCAGGGAGGTCGGTCTGCCCTCGTTCACTTGGGCAAGACAGGTGGTGAGCCCAACTATACTTGATCTGTCGGAACCCAACCAGGGGGCACCCACGGACTGACCGACACAACAACTTGCTTCCCATCAATCAGTACATGAGAACCCCAACCGGCAATGTTTCAAACATGATAATCGAGAATGGAGTACGTATTAGCTGTCAAAATTACACACCATGTTGGACAGCGACAACAGGTGAGGAAAGGACGCTGCCTGAAATTAAATTAGTGGCCAGGGCAGGTAACCGGAACACTAACGGCCACTAGGCAGAAAATTCCGCTGGTACACTTGAAATTGAAACACGGTAATAGTTAACTTCGCTCAAAAGAACACTGCCTGAATTTACGTCAGTGCCCAGGGCAGGTAACTGGAACACTAACGACCACAAAACAGGAAATTACACTAGTGCACTCAAATCGTAGTCGACCAAAATAGTTAATTGCACCGCATGGCGGCTAAATCTCAGCAGTAGAACCACTCGATTTTGCTCACCAGAAAACCTCTCCAACAGCAAACCACCGAAGCGAACCACCACAACATGAATAGACATGGCTTGGGTAGTTGAAACCACTAATCAACTTTGACGTCCTGAGTCGGCGAACCACGAAGCTCGTAGCGATCAGACAGCTCCACACACGCTCCGACACTGCGCAGGGACTGCCAGCGGCCCCAGCCGACTGCACCGCGCGGAGAACTTCCCTCGTCCGAAACAACCGACCGAATTTCCTCAGAATGCCGACATCTAAAATCGTCGTCAGTAGAGACATAAAGCCAACTACACACACAACCTGACAAACACTTGCACGAAGAGCTGAACGATACACAACAGTAACTAAGTATGCACGAAGACAAATCGGGAGTCGATGCACACACACACACACACACACACACACACACACACACAAAGCCGACGCATGAACGATCGGCGAGCCAAAACGCGTCGTCCGGTTGGACGACCGACCGACGATCCATCAAGACTGTGGCTCGGCTGAAGTGATGCATGGCGGCAATGGTCGGGCGAGCTATCTCGACGCAGAGCTCACTGCTGCTCCAACCCGACTGCACTAGAGCCGCATTGCAACTCCCTGACTGGCAGGTCCGGACTGCGCTCCAGACGCGTTCCAACTGACTGGCAGCCCGAACTCGCAACGCGAATTCGCGACGTGAACTCTCTCACGACAGACAACGACCGGGAAGTAATAACAGTCAAGAAAAGATACTACGAGAGGGGATACATCGTTACGCGCTGCTCACGCCGCTCACGGTCAGGCAAAGCAACAACTCAGTGACAGTAGCAATTTAACGTTGTGAGGTGGAAGTACGTTAAAAACAGGGTGTAAAATACATAAATGGTGGGAACACGAGTCACGCACGGCTCAGATACGTCCTCCTATCATGTCTGACCTCCTTTTGCCCGGCGTAGTGCAGCTGTTCGACGTGGCATGGACTCAACAAGGCGTTGGAAGTCCCTTGCAGAAGTAATGAACCACGGTGCCTCTGTAGCCGTCCATAAATGCGAAACTGATGCCGGTGCAAGATGTCGTGAACGAAATGACCTCTCGATTATGTCCCAAAAGTGTGTGTGAATTCCTAAGGAACCAAACCGTTGAGGTCATCGGTATCTAGACTACTTACTAGTTAAACTAATTTATGCTAAGAAAACACACACATCCATGCCCGAGGGAGGACTCGAACCTCCGGCAGGAGGGACTGCGCAATCCGCGCGGCTGATTATGTCCCACAAATGTTCGATGGGATTCATGTCGGGCTGTCTGGGTGGCCAAATCATTGGCTCGACTTATCCAGAATGTACTTCAAACCAATTGCGAACGCTTGTGGCCCGGTTACATGACACTGATTTTTGGGAACATGACGTCAATGGCTGTAAATGGTCGCCGAATATAACTATTTCCACTCAATGATCTGTTCAGTTGGACCAGAGGACCCAGTTCATTCCGCGTAATCATAGCCCACGCCTTTGCGGAGCCACCACCAGCATACACAGTGCCTTCTTGACAACTTGGGTCAATGGCTTTACTCGAACCCTACCATGAGCTCCTACCTTCTGAAATCGGGATTCACCTGACCAGGCCACAGTTTTCCAGTGGTCTAGGGTCAAACCGATTCGGTCACGAGGCCAGGAGAGGCGCTGCAGGCGATGTCGTGCTGTTAGCAAAAGGCACTCATCTCAGTCGTCTACTGCAATAGCACACTAATGTGAAATTGATTTTTGCGGTTGTTTAACGCTGCTTGTATGTTGGCTCTGAAAACTGTACGCAAACACCGCTGCTCTCGGTCGTTAAGTGAATGCAGTCGGCAACTGCGTTGTCCGTTGTGTGAGGTAACGGCTGACATTTGGTATTCTTGGCGCTCTTTTGACACTGTGGATCACGGAATATTGAATTCCCTAACGATTTCGAAATGGACTGTCCCTTTCATCTGGCTCCAATTACCATTTCACGTTCACAGCCTGTTATTTCCCGTCGTGCGCCCACAGTCACGTCGCAAACCTTTTCACATGAATCACCTGAGTACAAATGACAGCTCCGGCAATGCACTGCCCTTCTATACCTCGTGTAAGCGATACTACCGTCATATGTATACGTGCATATCGCTATCCCATGACGGGGTGCACCTGATGAACAACGTTTTTTGTTAGACCAGGTCGACGGTTGTGTCTGAATAAGTCGTTATCCGCATAAACCGCTGCTCGCAATATTTATTTATTTATTTATGCATTTATTTTACCTGGCAAAAGTAGGGCCTTCAGGCCCCCTCTTACACCTAACCAGGCATACTCAGATTGAACACATTTCAGTTTGTACAGAACATTATGGACATACCACGTGTTATACAGTATTAATGTTAAAGGAAAAATAGAGATTATAACAGTAGTACAAGGATAATTATAACAATCAAAAAAATAATTATAACAATCAAGAATAATAATAATTATAATAGTAATGACTATGTATGTGAAAGTAAACATATTTTTCTTTTATGAATGTCAGTCCTATTGCTAGTTGTGAATTTTCGCGTTATGTTCTTGCAGCTTGTGAGTTATTCACATCGAGGAGAGACATAAGACGATAGAATGGGGTGAAAGAGATATAGAAGAGGTAGCTAGGTTAGAGGAAGAGAAATAGAATGGTATAATTCGAAGCTATGATGGAGAGGAGAAAGAAAGAGATGAGAGGGGCACAACAATGGTGGCTATACCGTCCCTAATATGTAAGTTTTGAGTTCCCTCTTGAATGTTGAGTGGTTCTGTATAAGACGCAGATCACAGGGGAGCGCGTCCCATAGTCGTACGTACGACTGAGACGGAGAATGACACGGAGAAAGATTTTGTGTTATGTAAAGGTACAGCCAAGATGCTAGACGTATCCGATCTGGTATTGCGGTTGTGGAATGATGATCGGTGTTTAATGTGAGAAGATAAGTATTGGGGGCACCAGTGACTAAGAAATCGATGAAGTAAGCACATCGTGTGGAGATCGCGTACCTTATGTGGGGGCGTATCCAACCTAGCTGGGAGTATGAAGGACTGACATGATCATACAACCGTATATTGCACACTATCTAACGCAAGCATTTATCACTAGCTCGAGGCATCTCGAATTTTCACTATTTGTGCCTTGTTGAACTAAATCACAGTAGTAAAGATTAGGCAAGCCTAGTGTTTGGACTAATTTTTGTTTAAGGGGAGCCAGAGGTGGTCAAATCCAAAAAATTACGATTTTTTTTTTTGCTACCGATAATTAATTGGAACATTCCTCTTTAATGTAAACTTTGAATTATTGTTCTACTCGCCCTAGAAGTGGAGTTATTACAATTTTCCCCCACGCCTGCAGAGGAAATGGGCGGCCGCTGAATGCATCTAACACCCTCTCGTGACTTCCTGGCAAACTGCTTGGGATTTTCTCGGCCTGTTGCGCATACAGCGCCTTATGTTACGCATACAGCGAGTGTGCAAGGGTTGGCTACATTGTTTTCTGTGACAAATGAAGCGCTAAGAGGCTCAAACAAACTTTGGGTTCAAGTAAGCTCAGTGATGGAAAGACAATAGGAGGGAGAGGCAGGCTTACTGATGAGGTGATTGAACGTCTACAGAGATACTATGGGTATGCTATAAGGCAAAATACTAGTAATGTTAGTGACATGCGAAAAGCAGTGTGGGCATTGTTCCTTCATACTGCCTCTTCCAATGAATACCGTCAACACAGCCTGTGCCCAAAAGAGTCCTGGTGCAAATATAATGCAAAAAATGGACTATGATCACAAACATGGTTTGCCAGCAGCTGTGATAAATGCAATAAAACCAATTTTTCATGACTTAGCACAGCCAGAATTGTTACACAAATGTCTACACGGAAAGACGCAGAATCCTAATGAGAGCGTAAACAATTTGATTTGGAAAGTGATTCCTAAAATGGTGTTTGTAAGCATAAAAACACTGCGCTTTGGCATTTATGATGCAATAGCAACCTACAACCAAGGGAACAGTGTGTGATGTTCTGAAGGCATTAGGATTTACAGCTGGGGTGAACACTGTACGAGCACTAAGAAATATTGACAGAGAAAGGATAAGAGGAGCAGAAAGAAGAGAAAGGCATATGAAGTATGATGGAACAACAGGCCAGAAAAGAAGACAGAAGAGGAAGCATTTGGAGGATGAAGAAGAAGACCCTGATAATCCATCCTATAGTGCAGGAATGTATTGGGAAACTTTGATAGCCATTTCCCGTAAATTAGAATTTTTCGAATATAAGGAACATTTTCTCAAAATCCACTCAAGCTAGAGAGATGGAATTTTTATACAGCACTCCTAGTGGTCAAACTTACATTGTTACACAGCCATTTGGCAATATGTTCAGTAATTTCATTTCAGTTTAATTATAAAGCAATTATTTGTAAAAAAAATTTGGGTCATTAATAAAAAAAATAATTGGAAGGAAACTAGAAAAGATACTCCAAAATCTCTCTGTCATAACTGCAATACTAAACCACTCTATATGGAAAAAAAATTCAAATTTTTCTATTTGGTAGTTTATTCATAAATGTTCCTCAAACTTAGTGATTTTAACATGGGCAGCATAGGCACCTCCGGCTGCCCTTAACATGGGTTGGAAATATATTTCTAAATTTTTGGATTGCATGTAGGGAGGAGAGCGGTTTCCGGCAAGCTGTGACTGTTCTTCCCAGTTTAGGTGTTCATCCAAGATTATTCCAAGGTCTTCTACTGTTTTTTGGTATGGTAGTTGGGTACCATTGAGGAGTGTTTGAGGGACTGTTTCGCGAAAGTACCGTCTGATTAACTTTGGATGAGATATAAGAATGACCTGGGATTTCTTGGGGTTTAGTGTCAGACCTAGGTTCTGTGCCCATCGAGAAACGGAGCAAAGATCTGCGTTCATACTCACTACTGCGTCAGCAATGTTCTTGGGGCTTGCACTTACGTACAGTTGGATGTCGTCGGCATATAGATGGTAGTTGCAGGAGTGAATCACGGAAGAAATATCATTAATGTACAGTGACAAGAGTAATGGACCAAGGACGGAGCCTCGGGGAACTCCAGAGCGCCCCTTTTTTCCATGATGACTTCCCCGACCTACAAATGACTTGTTGACTTCTGTTTTTGAGGTAGCTGTCGAACCAGTGTATTGCGCTGTTTGAGAAATTCAGCTGTTTCATTTTAATTAGTAATATATCAAAGTCAACTGTATCAAAAGGCTTGCTAAAGTCAAGCAGTGTTAAGATGGTAGCTTCACGTCTGTCCATAGCTTGTTTAATGTCATCAGTTACTTTGATTAACGCAGTTGCTGTACTATGGTGCTTTCGGAAGCCTGACTGATATTTATGATGGGTGTTATGAGTTTTGAGGTAATCCGTCAGCTGTTCATGGACGATGTATTCTAGGGCTTTAGATATTGCAGGTAGTATGCTGATCGGCCTGTAGTCACCTGTCGACTTTGAGTTGTCAGCCTTGGGTATAGGTTGAATTAAACTTTGCTTCCACTCAGTAGGATATGTACTACTGACAAGAGATAGGTTGAAGATGTCTGTTATAGCTGGAATAACACTGTCTACAACGTTCCTAATCATGCCAATTCTCACTCCATCATTTCCTAATACCTCGGAAGAGATTCTCATAACTGCCTTGTGTACGCCACGGACACTGGCCAGAGGGAGCAGTATTATGCTACAGGGGACATTTAACTGCGCTTCTATGGGACCTCTGGTGGTATTCGAAGGCTCCATGCCACTGTGGACTACGTGAATATTATTGCGGGCCAGTTGCATTCCTTCATATCTGAGGTCTTCCCCGACGTCGATGGCATCTTCCAACAGGATAACTGTGCCTTTTACAAGGCCAGAATAGTGCTAAGTGGCGAGGAGCATGAGAGTGAACTCATGTTGATGTCCCGACTGCCAAATTCGCCTGATCTGAGCCCAATGGATCACATGTGAAACGTCATCAGGTGCCAGCTACCACCGACAAACCACTGGCCTGTATTTTCGCGAATTGTATTAGCCGGGCATAGACAAATGGTGGCCCACACCTCCCGAAACCTACCACGTATCTGTCGAATCCCAGCCACGCAGAATCGCTGCTGTGTTGCGTCCCAAAGGCGGACCAACGCGTTATTAAGCAGACGGTCATTAATGGTTTGGATCATTAGTGCAGGTAGCAGCACTTAAAACAGTGGTGATTCTTCCGGCCGGCATTTTCGTATAGCAAAGACATTGCTTTGCTGAAGCCATCGTAAGTCAGTAAACAACGGTAATGTTAACTTTTATCGGCTCTTCCAAACTGTGTCGGTTTACAGCATGTTTCGTATCAGTGGCAATGTCAACATAAACAGTTGTTCGTATGATATCGGCAAGCTTGTGTACTGCTATCCTTAGGAATACATCGTAAGGTTGTGTTTGCTTAGATGCTAGTCTCCCGAAAGTTTTCGTTGTATGTTTTATAGTTTCACTTGTGTAACATCCGAACATAAATGGGGGCATGAAGTGTAATCTTGACCTCTCATATAGTCGGAGTCTCGAATGCAAGTCAGCTTGGTGTCGTTCGACTCGGAAATAGGAGGATCCAATGCAGATGGTGGAAGGAGTTTTCACTGCCAGTTCTCGGCCAGTAACGGGAGCTTAAATCGTATCGTAACGAAATCTCTCCCTACTGTCTCATTGAGTGAGGACGTGTGATTCTGTTGATGGTGATCCGTCAGTCTGATGGGGTTGTTAAGGTTGGCAGTCCCTATGATGCTGTTTGAGAGGAGTATACTAGGTACTGTCATCAGGTTTCACACTCTCCCTTCTCTCATCATCACACAACTCAACCATCACGTACTATACATACACGAGTACAATCTCCTAAGCTCCACTGATGTAACTAAGACACAACTCTTATACGGTGGATAGAAAGTGGCCATTGTGAATGGAGAAAGAAAAAACTTCCGATCCGGTGACTGGACAACCCATCGGAGTCTCCCAACCAACAATGCTGCATCACTCGTTCTTTTTCTCGTGTACCATACGTCATGGAATACTGGATGCCTCAGTTAAAAGATAATAACGTTACGAAATATGGATCATTATAGCAAGATGGTGCATCTGCGTGAGAAGAATAGGATGGTATTTCAAGATTCGTCCGATTTTGATACCATATTTTTTACACGAATTAAAATGGAAACTTGGGTAAATTTGAACGTACACAAATGAATGCAGAGTTTTTATTGCCAAAAGATCCATATGATTTTAGCTGGGTATTTGTTTTACATGCATCCACATACAACCTTGAGATACATCTTAAAATTACGTTTGGGGTAAAAGTTTTAACTTATTTTGCACAAATGTTCAATATATCGTCCACCGCAGGCACGACAAACAACTAGACGATAGTCAAACTCTTTCCATACCTATGGAGCATATCTGGAGTTACTGCATTCACTGCTGTTGCTATGCGGAGACGCAATTCACTCAAAATTGTTTGAAGAGGATGCAGTTAGATGGAGGCTCTTACATTCTCTTTTTTTTTAAAAAAACAAAAAGTCTTCATTATCAGTCACACTTAAGGTTTATGGCATACATAAAAAATGGTTCAAAATGGCTCTGAGCACTATGCGACTTAACTTCTGAGGTCATCAGTCGCCTAGAACTCAGAACTAATTAAACCTAAGGACATCACACACATCCATGCCCGAGGCAGGATTCGAACCTGCGACCGTAGCGGTCACGCGGTTCCAGACTGAAGCGCCTTTAACCGCACGGCCACACCGGCCGGCTATGGCATACATAGCCCAAGATATAAGTTTTATGTCATCTGTAGACCGAGGCATAAGTTATGTTGCATTCATGTTTCATTATTGACCTCTACTATAGGTCCATATCTTTTATAATTCTGTGATGTGTTTTGTTTCTACAACTGCAAAAAGCTTTTAGTCTTGTACACGCAGTGGCTAACCTCACTGTCTGTAACATTCGATGTTTATAGGATAAAAATTGTTATTTAATGATTATGTTACGTATTGATTCGATTATGGATTTAATGGCGATCTGACAGTAAACCTCTCTGTCACTATGTTATTTGTGCTGTGTTAGTGAGAGGATATTGCATCTTAAATATGGGCTTATGCAACTACCTTACAGGACTGATAAGCTCGTTGATTGTAATTACTATCTACAAACGTCTTTTATACATCATTGTTGTTATACCAAGAATACATATCTTACAAAAGTTGATTTCTCCGGTTTACGATTTATTTGGTTGCCATGTTTACTATACTAGGCTTGTTTTTCTCGTGCTGTATTCAATGTAAGTTGTTTGTTGGTAGTAACCACAACTTGTTGTCAACATTGAACTTTTCTTTTATCAGCTGTTCTCTCTGACTACTTTCAATGACTATATTACAGATCATCATATCAATTTACCCTTTGATATTAGATCTTAGGTTACATATGCGTCTGATGACATTCGCCTGTTAACTGTCAGCAGTCTTTACGCAACCTGTCTGCATGCTTTATGACACTGGTTAAATTACGCGCATTTTACATACTACTGTGAGACATCGTCTTGATTGGTATGCTGATGAGTAGTATGCATCTGATGTACTGCTTTGTAAGTCTGCCTCCACAGCTGCGTGGTCAGCGCGGCAGGACGCCCTGTGGGAGGCCCAGGTTCGATTCCTGGCGGGGTAGGAAATTTTCTGCAGTCGAGGAGTGGGTGTTGTGTTGTTTTCATCATTTCATCCCCATTGATACGCAAGGTGCCGAAGAGGACTTGCTCTAGGCGCCTAGTGTTCCCGACGGGAGGCTCTGGCCACACGCACGTTTGGATTTACTACTTTGTTAGTAAAGACTGTGAGTTTGATGACAGAATGAGATTTTCACTCTGCAGTGGAGTGTGCGCTGGTATGAAACTTCCTGGCAGATTAAAACTGGCCGGCCGCGGTGGTCTCGCGGTTCTAGGCGCGCAGTCCGGAACCGTGCGACTGCTACGGTCGCAGGTTCGAATCCTGCCTCGGGCATGGATGTGTGTGATGTCCTTAGGTTAGTTAGGTTTAAGTAGTTCTACGTTCTAGGGGACTGATGACCACAGCTGTTAAGTTCCATAGTGCTCAGAGCCATTTGAACCATTTTGATTAAAACTGTGTGCCGAACCGAGACTCGAACTCGGGACCTTTGCCTTTCGCGGGCAAGTGCTCTACCATCTGAGCTACCCAAGTACGACTCACGTCCCGTCCTCATAGTATGTCCTTTCTTCCTGGAGTGCTAGTTCTGCAAGGTTCGCAGGAGAGATTCTGTCAACTTTTGAAAGTAGGAGACGAGGTACTGGCGGAAGTAAAGCTATGAGGACGGGGCGTGAGTCGTGCTTGGGTAGCTCAGATGGTAGAGCACTTGCCCGCTAAAGGCAAAGGTCCCGAGTTCGAGTCTCGGTCCGATACACAGTTTTAATCTGCCAGGAAGTTTCATATCAGCGCACACTCCGCTGCAGAGTGAAAATCTCATTCTGGAAACATCCCCCAGACTGTGGCTAAGCCATGTCTCCGCAATATCCTTTCTTCCAGGAGTGCTAGTTCTGCAAGTTTCGCAGGAGAGCTTCTGTGAAGTTTGGAAAGCAGGAGACGAGGTGCTACGGGAAGTAAAGCTGTGAGGAAGGGAGGTGAGTCGTGCTTGGGTAGCTCAGGTGGTAGAGCACTTGCCCGCAAAAGGCAAAGGTCCCGAGTTCGAGTCTCGGTCCGACATACAGTTTTAATCTGCCAGGAAGTTTTATGTGAGTTTGATGCTCAAAAGTACAATTCTTATATTTTTCGTTTTTTACTACATAAGTTTTTCAATTTTTGTTGTTTAGTCTATCAGTGTTGCTGTTTGTAAAAAAGTTCAAAGTGTACAGCTGATGGCTATAAAAATGCTTTCCTAAAAAAAAAAAAATAGTACTGCGAGATCATGCAGCCTTAAAGGTTGATGATACAATGCGAGATTCATACTTGCCGATGCCGATGACGATGCATTGTTAAGGTAATGGGGAGGTTCATCATTGCCATACTGCGGACAAAAATCACGCTGGAGTGCATTTCACCTTTTGAAATGGGGAGAAAAAAGAAAGAAATCTTTTATTGCTGTGTTATTATCATCTCGGCTGGGCGCATATTGGGTAACGAACGAGTGAGCGAGTGAACGACAATAGAGCACCCTCTATAGACATTTACAAGTGGCGCAAGGGCGAGCATATAATTTCTAGACGGAAGTTAAAGCTTATCCAAGTTTCTACCATCATTTGTGTGTTAAGATATAATCTTGTGTAATAGAATTAACGTTTTTGAAAAATTCTGTACCCTGAGATGGAAAAGCAGGTGGAGACGATGACTCAAACCACTTAGTGGTGATAAACAGGACTAGCTGTAGGGTAGACCGCGAAACTAGATGCGGTTCCTCTGCGGTTGTTACAAACTGTTGCACGAACGACCTATTCTCAGCTTGTATTCCCTCGGAATCCGTCTAAGATGACATCAGCGACGATGAAACGTTAAGTAAAGAACAAAAAGAGAATAGCTCTGGTGAACAAAAAGTGATGCTCAGCGGGATATTGCGGTGCAAATTGCGAGGCGCGAGCTCTCAGGCTGGGATGAACCTGTCACTCGTCATTCCCTTGCACTGCCTCTCTCAGGCGCTATTAAACTTGATATCGCACTTCTTATTTACATTTTGGATCTAATGGAACACCTACAGCAAACCTGGTCCATTTACGATCGGGAAAAAAGCCACTTTGAGACCTCTTCCAGAAAGCGAACCTGTAACGGTAAACCGTTGGCCTCATACTCTGCACTCTTGTATACCGCGTTTTTTTTTTTTTTTTTCATCTCATGCGTGAAACTTCTTGAAGTATATGAGAATGCCTGTAATTAACAACAAAACTGCAAGTGTTTCACAAGGTACGGTATATTCGCCAGACGTATTTTGAACGGCACCTTGCTTTCTTCAGCTATCTTTCGTTTCTTGCAGTAAATGCACTGGATTAAGGATACTTACGTAACCAGCTGGAATATTCTATAACGTTTCACGCTTCATAGGTAATATTGCCATAGTGATATGAAAAGAGCGTGAAAGAATCCCTACAACTTTTGACTTCTGACCAACTAAAAGATGCATAATGAAAATGAACAAAGATTAAAGTTATAAAATATTCTCTATATGAGAAAGAAAATAAAACGTTTGGTTTGGAGGAGAAAACGTGAGTGCCATGAAAGAGATCTGCTGTCGAAGAAGTCTCATTAGTTGAAATGAAAAGAATGAGAAGTACGTGAGAGCAACGGTAGCACGTGCGAAAACATCATTGGTACGAAAGAGATAAATACTGACATCTGAAAGTATTTTAATGAAATCGGAAAAGAACTGAATCAAAAACTTTATCTGGAGGATAGAAAAGCCTGGGTGTAAAAGCTACACCTTTCCAGAAGCTGATAAAAACGTAATTAATGCCTTAGAAATGTTGTACTGATGAGATATGCTAAGAATATCGTGGACTGTACAAACAACCAATCAGGATGGCCTAAGAAAAGCACAGAAAACAAACCAGTTAAGTGAGCTGCTACAGAAAAGCACAGAAAACAAACCAGTTAAGTGAGCTGCTACAGGACAAAAAGGTAGACTAAAATGATATGTGATAAGTCATTCAGCAAGGTGCATGAATTCGTTGGACGCAAAAATACATGTAAAAAGAAGGAAAGTACAACCAAGAAGCAACATCTTTGACTTTTGTTCCCCTATTGTTCTCAGTTGCATATAATATAAAGCAGATAATTTCCACGTTACATCCATCTATGTGGAACTGAATAAAACCAACTTTATCATGCCATACGCATTTCGCCTTCATTCTTTGAAAGCCATCATCAGTGGGAAGGCTTATAGATGCTGTTCTCTGTGTGTGTTTACTTTGCTGGATTTGTATATTCTTCTGCTTCCTGTTTATCGAAATTTCACTAGCACAGCACTGAGAATAAGAACATACGTTTAAAAATAAAGGTGAAACGTATATTGCATGACAAAACTGGCTTTATTCAGTATCAAATAGACGGCCATTACCTGAAAATCACCAACGCAACAAGCCAATAAGCAGTTTTATACACTACCTAGAACAGGGACGCACTTATACAGAAGTAAAATAGTTGGCTACGGAAAGCATACCTATGATGAACATGGTTGTGGAGATAGGGAAAAGAAACAGAGAATGCAACCACGGAAGATATTTTTACCATATAATAACCTTTTATCCAATCTGCAGATCTTTATAAGTAATAAGCAACAATTGGCTAAAGTATATTTATGATGTTTGCGGCTCTTCCATTACCTGCTGCTGTTCGTTATCATTGTTCGTAGCCTATCGAGTGACAGTAAATAACGGAAATAAACGATCGAGAAAACGAAAGACGTACTAATTGGTTACATGTATGTATCGTCTAATGTTATTTTAGTACGTACTCCATCAGCAATAGGTCCAACTAATTCTAATATCTTGAAACAACCTTCTCTAAATATGTGATTAAAATTTCGCTCCTGGGTATTTTGTCAGTTTTGCACTGAAGATATCACCACCTCAGTTTCCTTGAAGATAGTTCTTGAGTTCTTCCTTTCATTATCACTCGACGGTTGTTGTAATTTGGATACACACAGAGAGGAGGTATATTTCGACATCAGGCCATCATTCGATTTTCTTTCAGAAACAAATGTTGCACGTCAGTTATTTTGTCTAGTTTCTGTAGCAACACTGGCTGAGCATCAACGTGATAGAGTCTTAAGATTTCAGATGAACACTATGCCATCTCCTTTGTGCAGCAGCGTTTTAAGGTTTCTTCTATTTTTCAGATCGTACATTCCTTCGTTAAAGACGCAAGGTATGCTGGGATGAAACAGAACAACTCGGGACCGATTAATGGATTATACAACATAAAAGGAAATGTGGCTATTTTTCGTGAGGCGTGTCGATATAAAAATGATAGCCAGAATTTTCTACAACTTTATTTCAGACAGCATTAGCATAGTTTAAAGCGGAGTGTACTGTCTTAAATATGGCGATATTTATAGAGGACTCCTTTTAAATGTGAAGAGATCAGAGCACAATTGACTTTAGCTATTACGATGTATCTGCTAGCGAACGAGACCGTTGCAGCACTTGCACGCAGTTCGTAGGCAATAAGGGTTCCGCCCATGACATGCAGTATTACATTACAGATTTCGCAAACATGTCCTTCGCTAGGTAATGGCCTTTCCGCGAATTGCGGTGAAATATCAGGCTCTGCTATATCAGGAAAGGAAGCAGAAAGTGACCTTACGTATCGAGTGGCCGTCTAGAGAGAGATCCTATGACAACGTGGAAGACACATTCCAGGAACTGTGAAGTGTTTCCAAAAAAAAGGCATGCTACATTTAATGCTATGTTGCCAGTAATAGACAAATTGAGAAAAGGGTCGTAATATTAGTGCAAGAATAATAACTTAAAACGAGAAACCAAGTATGAGCTTCTTTTTATAACACAGCTTTCGGATTAAAAAAAAAAATCTTCAGACGGCTACAACAGTCTTCATATATTCCGAATGTGGCTTTCTAGAATATAGGATGTACGTGCACGTAATTTGTATATGTGAGGTTCACGTAACAATGATATAATACCATTCTACTTTCTGTGAGACCACACGCTAATTATGGAAGCTTATACAACACCTGCTCCAACTTCACACGAGAAACAATAATCCTGTCAAAGTCCTTGGAATCTTCGATCCTACATAATTTGAGAGACCACACGTAAGGACCTCAAACAAAAAAGCCTTGAGCAACAATCGATATGCGAATTTTAAATCTGAAAGCGGTTATGCTGACTTGTGTCTTGCGTGCCGGTGGCTGATGTATTGGTTCAGTTTGTTACTGATCCCTTCAGCTCAGCTACGAGGGGCGTTTGAAAAGTCCGTGCAAAGTCCGAGAGATGGTACCACCGGCGCGTATCGACGTCAAGTTTAGTTAGTACACTACTGGCCATTAAAATTGCTTCACCAAGAAGAAATGCAGATGATAAACGGGTATTCATTGGACAAATATATTATACTAGACCTGACAAGTGATTACATTTTCACGCAATTTGGGTGCATAGATCCTGAGAAATCAGTACCCAGAACAACCACCTCTGGCCGTAATAACGGCCTTGATACGCCTGGGCATTGAGTCAAACAGAGCTTGGATGGCGTCTACAGGTACATCGGCCCATGCAGCTTCAACACGATACCACAGCTCATCAAGAGTAGTGACTGGCGTATTGTGACGAACCAGTTGCTCGGCCAACATTGACCAGACGTTTTCAATTGGTGTGAGATCTGGAGAATGTGCTGGCCAGGGCAGCAGTCGAACATTTTCTGCATCCAGAAAGGCCCGTACAGGACCTGCAACATGCGGTCGTGCATCATCCTGCTGAAATGTAGGGTTTCGCAGGGATCGAATAAAGGGTAGAGCCACGTGTCGTGACACACCTGAAATGTAACGTCCACTGTTCAAAGTGCCGTCATTGCGAACAAGAGGTGACCTAGACGTGTAACCAATGGCACCCCATACCATCACGCTGGGAGATACGCCAGTATGGCGATGACGAATACACGCTTCTAATGTGCGTTCACCGCGATGTCGCCAAACACGGATGCGACCATCATGATGCTATAAACACAACCTGGATTCATCCGAAAAAATGACGTTTTGCCTTTCGTGTACACAGGTTCGTCGTTGAGTACACCATCGCAGGCGCTCCTGTCTGTGATGCAGCGTCAAGGGTAACCGCAGTCACGGTCTCCGAGCTGATAGTCCATGCTGCTGCAAACGTCGTCTAACTGTTCGTGCAGATGGTTGTAATCTTGCAAACGTCCCCATCTGTTGACTCAGAGATCGAGACGTGGCTGCACGATCCGTTACAGCCATGGGGATAAGATGCCTGTCATCTCGACTGCTAGTGATATGAGGCCCGTTGGGATCCAGCACTGCGTTCCGAATTACCCTCCTGAACCCACCGATTCCATATTCTGCTAACAGTCATTGGGTCTCGACCAACGCGAGCAGCAATGTCACGATACGATAAACCACAATCGCGATAGGCTACAATCCGACCTTTATCAAAGTGATGGTACGCATTTCTCCTCGAGGCATCACAACAACGTTTCACCAGGCAACGCCGGTCAACTGCTGTTTGTGTATGAGAAATCGGTTGGAAACTTTCCTCATGTCAGCACGTTGTATGTGTCGCCACCGGCTCCAAGCTTGTGTGAATGCTCTGAAAAGCAAATCATTTGCATATCACAGCATCTTCTTCCTGTCGGTTAAATTTCGCGTCTGTAGCACGTCATCTTCGTGGTGTTGCAATTTTAATGACCAGTAGTGTATATAATATACGTGCACGTAATTTGTATATGTGAAGTTCACGTAACAATGATATAATACCATTCTACTTTCTCTGAGACCACACGCTAATTACGGATGCTTATACAACATCTGCTCCAGCTTCACACGAGAAACAATAATTCTGTCAATGTCCTTGGAATCTTCGGTCCTACATCATTTGAGAGACCAAACATCAGGACCCGAAACAAAAAAGCCTTGAGCAACAATCAGCATGCGAATTTTAGATCCGAAAGCGGTTATGATGACTTATGAGTAAAAGTTTTGTGCCTTGCCTGCCGCCGGCTGTTGTAGCCGAGCGGTTCTAGGCGCTTCAGTCTGGAACCGCGCGCCCACTACATTGCGGGTTCGAACTACAGTCGCAGGTTCGAATACTGCCTCGGGCATGGATGTGTGTGATGTCCTTAGGTTTGTTAGGTTTTTGGTAGTTATAAGTTCTAGGGGACTGATGACCTCAGATGTTAAATCCCATAGTGCTCAGAGCCATTTGAACCTTGCCTGCCTCTGGTTGCTGTGTTGGTTCAGGTTGTTATTGATCCTTTCAGCTGAGCTATATACACCCTAAAGCCAAGTGATGTTTTCGATACAAGTTATTTTAGACGGTTTTTGCATCTTGGATACCAACCGTCGTATCGTGTTTTTCTGGTTGTTTTGGTATTTGTATATTTTAATATTTTGTGTATTTTAGTTTTAATTTTTATATTTTAGTATTGTATTATTCTCCATCGCTATCCCGTTACGTTCTATAATCATTTTTAAAAAATTATTGGTTTCCGCAATTAATGTTTACTTTTTCGCGTCCAGGGAAGGCGTGACTTTGAAATCATGGTCGCCAGTTTGAATTCTTGTTTGTGTTGCGTTTCGTGGGTTATGATGAAGTCATAGGTCAAAGTCAAAGGATGCTATACGAGGCTCTAGTTTATCCAGTTTCGAAAATATGATCTTTACATATAAACACTTTTGTTTAGTTTTCTACTGTCCACCTGAAGTTGCTGTTTCGAAATTTGTAGAACATGGCCAGTTAGCTTCAGCACCTATAAAATATGCTGCTATAAGCACACATGAGACAGATATGGACAGAAGTACATTGAGATACTCTAAGTTTCCCATTTGCCGTGACATCAACAGTCACTGATCCGAAATCGGATTTCCAACTATTAACTGAGATCATCTTAGAATGTGTGAAAATAGGAAGAAGGAATAGATCATTCATCAATAAATTCATCACATCCATATGCATTTATTTGTGGAAATTGCGTCTGTCTTCGCATATATCGTCATCCCGTTCTACTCGTACATGACGCCAGTGGAAAAGTAATTATTTATTCACATGGGATAAAATTCACTATCGCCATCTGTAATATGGAACAGTTTTCTAAATATCTAATGGTCTTTACTACCTTCAACAAATGATGCTATTGTTATAATCAGTGTGGGTATGAAAGTAGCCGATCGTTTGAACAATTTATCATTTTTTTCAGTTTTTAAATTCCCAAGTAAAATGCATTTCAAACCAAGTGATTTCCTTACCGTATGCTATATATGACAGTGTTTATTCATTATCTGTTCTTGCTGAATAAGGTATACGTACAGGTACAATTGGATTTTACGAGGAAACATTAAAATTAGGTCGTTTACGTCACAACGGACAAAGTGTGGAATAACACGAGTGGATCTATTCAACAGGGAGATCAGGCGAGCTGATCCAAAGATTTAGACACTGAACTCGCGGTCAGAAGGAAGGGGATTTCGACCATCGTCCGCCTACAGTGAGTTTAGCTTCCCATTGTCGATGGAGGGGCTCAGGTGACTAGTTACAACGGTTCCTCAAACGTACTGTCCTCAGGTATATCACTTATCGACACAAGCCACTTAACGGTGTGAGACGGAGGGAGCTTTTGACATCACTATACAGTATTTTTCCTGTTCCATATACGAGTGGTTTTCGGGAAGCGTCCATACGAGATCCAGTTTCTCTGACTTTCTCTCCGTGGTCGTTTCCCGAAACGTAAGTGGGAGGAAGGAATATGTTGCCCAACTCTTCCAGGAACATACTCTCTCGGAATTTGACTCGTAAATCTCTCTGTGATACACAACGCCTCTCTTTAGGTCTAGCCACTGCAGTTTGTTGAGAATCTCCGTAACGGTCTCGCTCCGATTGAAACATTGGGTGACGACACGCGTCGCTTTTCTATCAATCCTACTAGGTAAAGGCCTCAGACTGATGAGCAGTATTCAAGAATCGGTGGACAAAATGCTTTGTAGACCAATTATTTCGTGGATGATTGACAGTACCCTTAGATTTTCCCCATCGAATCTCAGGCTAGCGTCTGCTTTTCCTAGAACTAATGTCGCGTGATCATTCCACTTTGGGTGGCTCCAGACGGTTACTCCTGCGCATTTTACGATAATTACTGTACCCAGTGATGTGTCATCAATAGTGTAATTGAACAGTAGTGAATCTGTTCTGCCTATTTGTGCGTAAAAGTCATACACTGGTGAGTCAAAGAAATACAGAGATATGTAAACAGGCATTACACGGCGTTGCGGTCGGTAGCGCCTATACAAGACAAGTGTCTGGAGCAGTTGTCAGATCGGTTACTGCTGCTACCATGGCAGGTTATCAAGATTTAAGTGAGACTGAACGTGGTGTTATAGTCGGCGCAGGAGCGATGGGACACAGCATCACCGAGGTGGCGACGAAGTGGGGATTTCCCTGTATTACAATTTCAAGAGTGTACCGTGAATATCAGGAATCCGGTAAAACATCAAATCTCCGACATCACTGCGGCCGGAAAAAGATCCTGCAAGGCGACTGAAGAGAATGTTTCAATGTGACAGAAATGCACCAATTCCGCAAATTGCTGCAGATTTCTATGCTGGGCCATCATCAAGTGTCAGTGTACGACCCATTGAACGAAACATCATCGATATGGGCTTTCGGAGCCGAAGGCCCATTCGTGTACCCTTGATGACTGCACGACACAACGCTTTATGCCTCCCCTGGGCCCGTCAACAACGACATGGGACTGTTGATAACTGGAAACATGTTGCCTGGTCGGACGAGTCTCGTTTCACTCCATCCCCTTTCTGGATGTCCTTGTTGGAAGAAGAGCAGACAGCACATTGGGTCACAGCGTGTACCGTAAGGAGACCCACACAGACCTTTACTTACATGCAAACAGCTGCCAACATCCAGTGCAGAGGAACAATGTCCTCAAAACATTAATTCACAGGGCCCGTACCCTGCCTGACAATGACAGCCTTAACCTAGAACATCTGAGATCGGTTTTCTGGAAAAATGGCTACAAAGAGGAGCAAATATAGAGAGCTCTACGTCCCACATCGGTTGTATAACCGGAGGAAACAGAAGAGGAGCCTCAGCAGGATGGGGGCATAGCATTTATTCCGTGCAGTGACGCTTTTTTTGTGTTCTTTTGTGTAATCGGGAAAGACAGGTCGAATTCTTCAAAAACATCAATTCAAAACTGTCTTCCGCCCATCAGTTAAGACACAGGTACTGCTAGGTAATGTCAAGGACGATCGAGTACTACGGAGATTCGGAGGCTTCCATATCCCCTGCGAATGTGGCATGACTTCATAGATCCAACGGTGCGTACTATCGAAGATGGTTGTCAAGAAGATCAACGGCACACCAGACTGCAGCGGACTAACAAGTCGACTGTTGCTGAACATTGCCTCTCGGAATCACACAGACTGAATTCCGACCAGACCAAGGTTCTGACACAGACGTCCCATACTGGGACTGTGTCATTAAAGAATCTATCGAGATTCGAGTGATCAATCTAGAGAGCGGTTACATCCTTAGTAAGGCCTGGGGACCAGCTTTGAATCTGATTATAAGGAGAAAGAAGACGTCCCACAACGAAGTGACTTGGAGATCAGGCAGAGATACTAAGAAGACGCCGCCAGCACGCGCCCCTGGGCGCGGACCGCCAACGGAACGGATGCTGGAAAATCCGCACCTGGGCGCGGACCGAGTCCGGAACAGCTGGACGGGGAGGGGGGAACGGGGTGGAGATAAAAGCCCGGAACCGGCGTCTCGGTGGTCAGTTCGTCAGCGCACCTGATGATCGCAACGTGGTCGCTTGCTGAAACATTGTGCCCGTGCCGACACTAATACCCGGCTGTTCACCCGTGAACTCTTTCGTCAGAAATATTTTAGTCACCTGTCAAATTAGAAGGCACATCATACGTGGTGTAATGGGTATACGTGCAGATATTTCTATTGGTGACTGAGGATGGTGTACTGAACAACATTACAGAAGTATTTACTTCATTTGCAGACTAATAATTATAGGTATTAGTGCAGAAAACATCACATCGTAGAGTATGTGACGTGTCTGTGGATAGACTGTTTGGCACAGAGAAAAACAACCAATGCACTAATGTGTGTTCATCTTAAGGGATCACATATAAAATATATGCACTTATCCCGGCTACACCCAATTGTCCTGACAAAGTCATCATCGCCCAGGCCAAACCGCTAAGGACAGAAACTTGAAATTTGGAGAAGGTGTTTATCTTATGCTGCAGGCACCGTTTAAGAAGATATTTTTCGAAATTCCACCCCTAATGGAATGAAATAGAGGATGGATTTTTTTTTTGAAAATATGTCGCTATTAAGGCAATTTTGAAGCTAGACCTTCGAAAATAGGTATTTGGTTTCTCGATCGGAGACAAAGAAATCCGTGTTTCACCATTTTTGTAAATTTTTACTATATGGGGGTGAAACAGTTGGTGACATTTTATTGAAAAAATCTTTATTAGGGAACCACTGAAGTATTTTTAAAGCTACGTCTATGAAAATTGGTATTTGGCCTCTCGGTTGCAAATTAAAAACAAACATGTTTCAGTGTTTTTTGAAATTCAGCCCCTAGGGGAATGAAATAGGGGGCGAAACATTTTATGAAAATATTTTATTGTGCAAACATTTTTGTAGCTAAATCTATAAAAATTGGTATTCGACTGCTCAGCTAGGAATGAAAACATACGTGTTTCACTGTTTTTGGAAATTCAATCCCTACGGGGATGAAATAGAGCCACACTGTTTCACTGACTCACTATCTCCCAATCCAAACTGCTAAAGATATGAACTTGAAATTTGAAGAGGGTGAGGATCTTTTACTGTAGGCATCGTTCACGAAACGGATAGTTCGAAATTCCGCTCCTAAGGGGGGCGAGATAGAGGATGAAACGGCTTTTTGAAAGTATGTCACTACTAAGGCAAGCTTAAAGCTAGAGCTACAAAAATTTGTACTTGGTTTCCCAGTCAGAAATAAAAAATATTTGTTTCAGAATTTTTGGAAATTGAACCAGTAAGGGATTTTTTTAAAAAATAAATCCTTATTAAAGAGCTTCTAAGCGTTTTTAAAGCTACTTCTATGAAAACTGTTATTTGATTTTTCGGGTAGAAATAAAAAAAGATACATGTTTTAGTGTTTTTGGATATTCAACTCCGTAAGGGAGTGAACTAGAGGATTAAAAGTTTTATGAAATTATTTCATCTTGAATGCCTTTTCAAAGCTAAATTTACGAAAATTTGTATTTGGCGTCTCTGTTAGAAATAAAATAAATATGTGTTTCACAGTTTTTGGGGATTCAAGCCCCAAGGGATTGAAATAGGGGATGAAAATTTTTAAGAAAATATTTCGTTATGCTGTAAGTTTTTAAAGCTGTATCTATGGAAACTGGCATTTTACTTCCCAGAGGGATATAAAGAAATAAGTGTTGTTGGATGGAAGTTTCTACGGAAATATCACCACAAGAACGTAAAAAACATGATTAACAAAAACGTTGGACTTCAGGTATAAGAATCGCTTGTTGATCAGAAGAACGTATATATATATACGAGGTGTGATTGGGAAGTTTTAAGAATGGGCTTTTAATTGTACAATGGTGGTACTTACACGCTACTGTGATGCATCTCCTTCAAAATAGTCCCCTTATGACTGAACACACCGACTCCAACGGTGTTCCCACTTTTGGAAACATTCCTGGTAATTTTTTTTTCCTGAAGTGTGTTAAGGCTGCTCTCCCTATTTGCCTGAACGTCTTCAATCGAGTCAAATCGTTTCCTTTTCAGTGAAAATTTCAATTTAGGAACAGGTAGAAGTTCAAAATGTTCAAATGTGTGTGAAATCTTATGGGACTTAACTGCTAAGGTCATCAGTCCCTAAGCTTACACACTACTTAACCTAAATTATCCTAAGGGCAAACACACACACCCATGCCCGAGGGGGTACTCGAACCTCCGCCGGGACCAGCCGCACAGTCCGTGACTGCAGCGCCCGAGACCGCTCGGCTAATCCCGCGCGGACAGGTAGAAGTCCGCAGGGGCCAAATCAGGGGAATATGGCTGTTGTGGAAGCACAGGAATTTTGAATTTGGTCAAAAGTTCAACGATGGAGAAGGCACGATGAGCCGGAGCATTGTCATGGTGTAGCAGCCAACTTCTGTCTTTCCAGAATGCAAACCCCTTCTTCCGCACATTTTCGCGCAAACGCTCAAGGACACATTTATAGTATTCCTGGCTAATTGTCTGTCCTCCAGTGGTAAATTCATTATTGAAAATACTGGTAGAATCGAAAAAAATCACCAACATTGTCTTCATCTTCGACCAATTTTGCTGTGTTTTTTTTTTCGGTCGTGGTGAACCTGGAGTCTTCCACTGCGAAGACTGCACTTTGGTTTCAGGATCATATCCATATACCCACGATTCGTCACCTGTAATTACTCTATTTAACAGATCTAGGTCATTTTTAGTCCGATTAATTAGTTCTTGGCACACTTCAAGTCGGTATTGTCTCTGGTCACTTGACAACACTTTTGGAATGAATTTTGCGGACACTCGACGCATGTTCAGATCTTCAGTTCAAATTGGATGAACTGCACAGAAACTTAAATTAAGTTCATCATCCATCTCACTAATTGTAAGTCTACGATCAGAGCGCACTAAGTCGCGAATTTTCAGAACATTTTCATTCGGTTTTTGATGGGGAAGGACGGCAGGCCCGTGGTTCATCTTCACTTGATTCGCGGTCATTTTTAAATCTGTTGAACGCGACAAAAACATTTGACTGGCTCGTACAATCATCCCCAAAAGCTGTTTTTAATAGTTCATAAGTCACAGCAGCTGATTTCCCGGTTTTAAAACAAAATTTCACACAAACTCGTTGCTCAGTTTTTAGATCCATTTTCACGTAGACAGGATAGGGCAACGACCCCTAACAGACCCGCACTCAGTCAGCTGCCATAACGAACTGAATAAAGGAAACGCAGTTTCCTGAAAGAGGGCTTTCAAGGCAAGGTAATGACTCACTCCCCACCCTCCGTGTATCTGCCCGTAAGCAGTACCGGATCCGTTCTTAAAACTTGCCAATCACACCTTGTATAATACAGGATAAACGTTAATAAAAACGAAAAACTGCAGTAATGGATTCTTGATTGGAAATGGAGGGAAAACGGTCCATTGAACATGTGTCCAGAAAAGCATCGTTGCCACAGTAGATGGCACTAACGATGAAAGTTCCTGTGACCACATGCCGTATGTTCCTTGTGTGTTGCAGACTGCGTGGGTGACGCAGCGTACCGAAAGCAGCGAGTGGCCCGGTATTGATGTCGCGAACAAGCTGCGATAGTATTTATGTATGGCCGAGATGGTGTTTGTGTACAGTCAAGCGGATGGAAACGGTCGAAAGGCAACACGGCTATACCCTCACAGACACCAACCACATCACATAACGTTTCAAGTCCTTTTCGGGCGTTTCTGTGATCACGGTTCCTTTCAGACAGATGTATGTGCAGGGAGGTGGCGGACAGTGTGTGCGCCAGATATGGAGGACTAGGTTGTGCCTCTCGTACGTTTCCATCTGCTTGGCCGTACTCAAACACCATCTCGGCTTGTCCCGACAGCAATACCGAACTATTCTGCTGCTTACAACATGCTGCGTCAAGCACAGCCTGCGACACACAGGGAACACACGGCTCGTGGTCAGAGGAACTTCCATTCGTCAGTGCCATCTACTGTGGCAACGATGCAACTCTGGTCACATGTTCAAATGATCTTTGTTCCTTCGTTTCGAGTCAGGAAATCGTCCCTGCAGTTTGTCGGTTGTATTAATATACACAGCACTGACACCTGTGGAACCCCCGACTCAACCATGTCCCAGTCAGAAGCCAACTCACGGTCTTTCTCATTACTGCGGAGAATGACCTTTTAATGCTTGTTCTGGGGGTAGAGCCCGTTGTGAGCTACTCCTGCTATTCCATAATGGTCCAAATTCTGCTGTAATATTCTGTGATCAACACAATCACGCGCTTTAGTTAAATCAAAGAAGACACCTACTGTTCGGAACTTCGTTTAATTCACCCAGTGTCTCAGAGAGAAAAGAGAATTTTCAGTCGTTAAATCACTTCTAAAACCAAACTTCATTTGACAACAAATTAGGTGAATTGCAGTGATCAGTTACTCTTATATACACAGCCTTTTCGATAACTTTTGCAAACACCGATGGCGTAAGAATGGCTCTAAAATTTTCTGCACTACCCCTTATTCGTTTTTTATAAAACGGTTTTTCTACTGAGTACTTTAACCGTTCAGAAAACTGGCCATTGCTAAGAGAAAAATTATAAAAGTGGCTCAGTATTGGGCTAACATACGCAGCACGGTGTTTTAGTATCCTGTTAGATACTCCATCATATCCGTGAGAGCCCTTAGTCTTCGCCGGCCGGCGTGGCCGAGCGGTTCTAGGCGCTTCAGTCTGGAACCGCGCGACCGCTACGGTCGCAGGTTCGAATCCTGCCTCGGGCATGGATATGTGTGATGTCCTTATGTTCGTTAGGTTTAAGTAGTTCTAAGTTCTAGGGGAATTATGACCTCAGATGTTAAGTCCCATAGTGCTCAAAGCCATTTGAACCATTTGAACCTTAGTCTTCAGCAATTTAATTATTGACTCAGTCTCCCTCTTGTCACTATCACGGAGGTGTATTTCATACAGAAGTCTTGGAAAGCCATTTTTAAGACAGTTATACATATGATTATCTGTAGAAACTGTAAGTAGGCTGTTTAGGTTTTCATGTTGGTAACGTCTATGTGAAAATCACTGTGCTGTGTGCAGTCTGTGGCTGGTTTGCATTGTTGGAATTTGCTATTGTAGTGTTGGGCAGTTGGCTGTTAACAGCGAGTAGCGTTGCGCAGTTGGAGGTGAGCCGCTAGCAGTCGTGGAAAAAAAAAAAAATTCTGATGGACACACGTCCAGATCATCCGCTCTCAAAACTTCGCCATTTCTCTCCCCACATCCACCACAGCACAGTCAGTGGTTTTCATATGGAGCGCTACATGGCGTTACCAACATAAAAACCTAAACAACCTAATTACAAAATTAAGTTTTTATTCAATACTCCTGCTTTATTCAGAAAGTTGTTGTCACTGTACATATATCGGACATACCGGTTACAAAAACATCTTTTCTACGTATCGACGTCATATCTTTGTCCTTGTGCTGTTGGCCACACATTTTCTTCGTGACTTTACCACATGGTTTTAATTTTATGCTGAGAATTAGTTACACTATTTGCATAACACAAGCTTTTTGGCTTCCGAAAGACACTTAAGCACATTACAGTACTGTTTATAACACATTAATGCAGAAAGATTGTTACTACCCCTAACGTTTGGATATCATGTCCACTTGATACTACCTTATCCCATTACTACCTTATCCCATTAACTAGCTTTCCAGGTTGCCTGTTAGCGCCAATATCCTATTTTAGACGTTCTAATGGAAAGCATCTTTCAAAGAGGATGAGAAATATGTTGAGGAAAGGATCATATTAATCGTCTTCGTTATTTGCACTATAATCTTCCTGCAACTCTTGCGCTTTAATGAGGTTTAAAAAAGTCTCTATTTCCCTTGAATTAAGATCTCTAAATAGTTTGCTGTTATATTTAACATGTGTGTGTGTGTGAGAGTGTGTGTAAACGCCTGCAGTTTTACAGTTAACGCATCTTCTAATAAAAACTAAGCTTCTGTTCTAACCGCTTTGTCGTCTACGGGACGTTAAACCCCACTCGGCTTACTTGTTTCGTTGAGATCTAACAACACCCAAGTAACCTTAAATTTTGGCTCTGTAGTGACAAGCCGCTTTGTTACTGAACAGTAGACAAAGATATGAGTTTAGTTACACTACGGACACCCTGGGAAGCTCCTAAGCCGACTCTTGATGTAACTGAGAATAGCAATGCAACTTACAGAATATTAGGGGTTCGTTTTGCAACTACGAGACTAGATGTATTTGGAGACTCACATTATCTAGCATAAAATCCATTTCATCTTTTCCCCTCCATTTATAAGTAAGTAACTTTATAATCAGAAAACGTATCTTGTTTTATACTCAGTATGCTGTTTCAGAGGATTTTTCAATAGTTCCATACATAGCTTTTTATAGTACAAAATTGTCAGGCGTGATGGTCTAGTGGTAAACCGAGTGCCTGGAAACCGAAAGGTCGCATGAGTGGATCGCCATTGAACCTAGCATTTAGCTCTCAATGATGTGAAGGCTTACCAAGGACGAAGAGACGTCCAGTTGAAAGCCTTGAAGCAGTACGTTGCGTCACGCGTAACTATTATTATTATTATTATTATTGTTGTTGTTGTTACAAAATTTAAGAAGAAAATACATGTTGTCTGACTTTTGCGTTGTTTCATATATACATAATGCTGCTTTCGTTCTTTTCAATGATAGTGGTTTGCAATAGCCCGCCATTTGCATTCTAGGAGAAGTGTTATTAAGATATTGCGGCAGTAAAACCAAAGAACGTATATCAGGATATTACGCTACGTCACTTAACTGAAGTAACAGGATGTTTCCTTTCATAAGTCGACGATCCACTCCTCCCTATTCTTTTCCAAACTGTCTAGTGCCCCGTCCTTCATTTCCATTTAATGCAGATAACCAGTGCATAAACTACTGCAGCAAACATCACTTTTGGATATGCTACGTGGTCACAAGTGCCTGAACACTTCAGTGAATGATCCCTGTGCAACGTCAAGACATACACGATATGATTAAAAGTATCCGGACACCTGGCTGAAAATAGCTTTAAGTTCGTGGCGCCCTCCATCGGTAATGCTGGAATTCAATATGGTGTTGACCCACCCCTAGGCTTGAGACAGCTTTCACTATCGTAGGCATACTTTCAGTTAGGTGCTGGAAGATTTCTTGGGGAATGGCAGCCCATTCTTCACGGATTGCTGAACTGAGGAGACGTATCGATGTCGATCGGCGAGGCCTGGCACGAAGTCGGCTTTCCAAAACCTCCCAAAGGTATTCTATAGGATTCAGGTCAGGACTCTGTGCAGGACAGTCCATTACAGAGATGTTATTGTCGTGTAACCACTCCGCCACAGGCCGTGCATTATGAACAGGTGCTCGATCGCGTTGAAAGATGCAATCGCCTTCCCCGAATAGCTCTTCAACAGTGCCGGAAGCTGCTTAAAACATCAATGTAGGCCTGTACTGTGACAGTGCCAAGCAAAACAACATGAAAAACACGACCACACAATAATATCACCGCCTACGAATTTTACTGTTGGCACTACACACGTTGGTAGATGACGTTCACCGGGCGTTCGCCATACCCACACTCTGCCATCGGATAGCCACACTGTGTACCGTGATTCGTGACTCCACACAACGTTTTTCCGCTGTTCAGCCGTCCAACGCTTATGCTCCTTACACCAAGCGAGGCGCCGTTTGCCATTTACCGGCGTGATGTGTGGCTTATGAACAGCCGCTAGACCATGAAATCCAAGTTTTCTCACCTCCCGCCTAACTATCATAGTACTTGCAGTAGATCCTAATTCAGTTTGGAATTACTGTGTGATATTCTGGATAGATGTCTGCCTACTAAATATTACGACCCTCTTCAGCTGTCGGCGGTCTCTGTCAGGCAACAGACGAGGTCGGTCTGTGTGCTTTTGTGCTGTACGTGTCCCGTCACGTTGCCACTTCACTATCACATCGGATACAGGGGACCTAAGGATGTTTAGGAGTGCGAAAATCTCGCGTACAGAGGTATGACACAAGTGACACCCAATCACCCGACGACGTTCGAAGTCCTTGAGTTCCGTGGAGCGCCCAATTCTGCTCTCTCACGATGTCTAATGACTACTGAGGTCGCTGATATGGAGTATCTGGCAGCAGGTGGCAGCACAATGCACCTAATATGAAAAACGTATGTTTTTGGGGGTGTCCGGATCCTTTTGATCATATAGTGTACATTCGAGTGCAGAGACGGTTTGTGTGCACTGAACGCGCAAAAAGGAGAAGAATAAGTCGAAAGGGTAGTGATTCTTGAGGCCGTTGTTTCAGAGTGAATTCGTAGGAGTAATATAAACCCAGATACACTGTAAATGTTGTAAATGGAGCTTCCGCACGACAGCAGCTTGTATGAGCGACAAAATAAAAAGGAAACGAAATGTAAATTGAAGTATATGAAAATGATCAATCGCAAATTCTTTCAGGCAATTTGAGTACGTTCTGTCGGTGTGTCCCATACGAAAGCGACAGAAGTAACATTGCGAGGCATTGCATTCTTCACGCTTAATACCTGTGGGTAAAACGTCTATGTGCCAAGACTACAGACAGTATTTTGTCGATGAAACAAGGCTACATCCATTTATCAAATCGTTTTAAAAACTTGAATCCATTACATCTGTAGCCCCACATCGCTGCTTCATAGTAAACGTAATGCTGTTTTATTGTTCGTTATTGATGTTATATGTTTCGAAAGTAAGTGAGCAATTGGACATCTTCTACAACTTTACATCATAAAATGTGCTCACAGGACATTTAATATTTGGTGCCCTTCAGGTCATACACTGTAGGGTACGCAAGGTAGCAGACACTTGGAAATCATTTTTACACTTGGGAGGGAATGCATATCTACTTCTGTTCACGATTAAATAGAATTGGTTTATTAGCTATTGACTCCCCGTCCTCTATGAAATCATTATACTCAGTTTTGAACTGACTGACTGCATTTCGTGAATCTCATCCGTATATGTTTTGTGAAGGCACACGCAGTCAAAATGAAACGTGATAGTCGTGTTACTTCCAGTTTGTAGTTTGTAGGAGTCAGTTTGATTCATAGCAATCGATCATTTATACATGCGATTAACATTCAGTTGTTCGCGATGTGAACTTCAATTCAGAAACATTTTCCCATATAAAAGTAAATATTAAATGGGCAACAGTCTTCTGAACATTAGCGTCTTACTAATAGTTCTATAGGTCTCTCATGGGGCTCTACTGTAACTGGCAATAAGTGAAGCAGCGCTAGTACGCAATAGCTAACTCGAGGCTTGTTGTACGCACTATTGCTCAGTACATAGTTGTTCTACAAGTGAATTCCATAGAAAGGCCGGTCAGTAGATAGCTCGAAAGAAATCAACGACTTCCAATTAATTCACTATAGTGGAGCCAAAAGACCTACAGAGGAGCACCAACTGTTGCAAATGGCGTAGAAGAGGAGATTCCGTGACTGATGACTTCATTTTTTGTATGGCAACAGTCATTCGTGCACCAATCTCTGAAAAAGGGGAAGACGTTGCAAATAAGCCAATAGAAGTTATATTTAAGTGGAAATCCAGCGAAACGCTAAACAGTAGCACTAATTCTGGCAGGTAAAATCTAAATCGGGAGAGCCGGACGACAATCGCTTAGAGTGGCTAAACCTGCTTAATCTGGTCTGTGGGAGAACGGACGAGTATGTTATATAGTGATGAGTCTTAATATTCAATGTGACACCCAGATAGACATTTATGGACTTGGTAGAAGCCTAACGAATAGTATTAATGAGCGTGTTGTGGCGATAATGCAATTCGCGTAACGTGAATAATGGTATGTAATTATTATTCCTAGTTCAAGCTTGGACCATTAATTGTGACAGATGTTGAAACGCATGCGGATCTTTACGAAAATATTTTATACAATAACATGTTTCTTTACTTTTTTAAGTATCGAATCGGCAGCTTAATAGTCGTAGGCCGTACTCTGCGCGAAACAAAGGCATCGGGAGTCGAAGAAAATTAGTTGGATTTTCTGGAAAAGCCTGATTCAAGTCCCAAACAGAATTCTTCTAAAGCATGGGTATAAAGTCAGCCCGACTACCTAATCTACTACCATTAGCGAACGTAATAGATTTATTGCTTTTTAATACTTTTCAGTAAACTATTTAATGTGAAGTTCCCGCTGGGTCTTATAGTCGACAAAAATACTAGCGGTAAAACATTTGACTGCTGTCCGGGTCTGAAATCATTTTCAAAGGTTGAATCTTCGGTGACATGTCTAGTGAATACATTGACGGAAAAAATCTCAACACGAAAAGGAATTATGCAACATAAACGAAAGTTGGTACGCGTGTTTTTATCTCTGAAAGATGATGTCTATTCAAATACTGCGCTAGTCGCATAAGAGTGGCGCTAGTACAGCCACTGTGAGGATGAAAATCAGGTTTGCTCGAAATACACGCTGTAACGGTCGTGAACGTTAGTTGCCTTTCAGATTGGACGTGGTGAGTCGATGTTGGTCAAGAACGCCTAAGGCCAGCAGAGCGCCATTATCAACACCTCACTGAGTTTGAACGAGGTCATGTTACAGGGCTACGAATGCTGACTGTTCCTTCTGCGATCTTGCAGGAAGACTTGGCGAAAATGTTCAAATGGTTCAAATGGTTATGAGCACTATGGAACTTAACTTCTGAGGTCATCAGTCCCCTAGACTTAGAACTACTTAAACCCAACTAACCTAAGGACAAGACACACATCCATGCCCGAGGCAGGATCGAACCTGCGACCGAAGCGGTCGCGCGGTTCCAGACTGTAGCGCCTAGAACCGCTCGGCCACCCCAGCCGGCGGCAAAAATGTAGCCACTGTACATGATTGCTGGCAGCTGTGGTATCGCGAATGTACGGTCCCACCAAGACCCACTTCCGGACGGCCACGTGGCACTACCGAGAGGGAAGACCATCCTAATCGGCGTGTGGCTCTCAGGTGTTGTACTGCATCTGCAGCAGCAATTTGAGCAGCAGCTGGCGCAACAGTGACGCAACGAAATTTTGCAAATCGGTTACATGAAGGACAGATCCGAGCCAGACGTCCTGTAACGTGCATTCCACTGACCCCAAACCACCGCAATTTGCGACTTCATTGGACTCAAACGAGAGCTAATTGGAGGGCAAGGTGGAGTGTGTTGTGTTTTCTGATGAAAGCTGGTTCTGACTCGGTGCCAGTGATAGCCGTATGTTCGTTAGAAGGAGGCCAGTTGAGGGCCTGTCTGCATGCTTGACGCACTGGACCCACACCTGGAGTTACGGTCTGAGGTGCTATTTCATATGACAGCAGGAGCACTTTCGTGTTTATCCTATGCACCCGGTCTGCAAAACTGTACGTTGATCTGGTGATTCGACCTGCTGTGCTGCTATTCAGAGAATGTTTTCCAACAGGATAACGCTTGCCCACATACTGCTATTGTATACTCTACACAGTGTCAACTTGTTGCCTTGGCCTGATGACGACTCTAGCGCCATCCACTAACAGCAATAATTGTCCCTGTATTGACTGGCCAAGTGCAACAGGCATGGAACTCTATCCCACAAACTGACATCCGGCACCTGTACAACACAATGCATGCACGTTTGCATGCCTGCACTGAACAGTCTGGCTGCTAACACCGGTTATTAACGTACCAGTACTTCACATTTGCATTGCCTTATATCACGTTTACATTAACCTGTTATCTTGCAACGTTAATCACATACGTATGGTACCTAGACAAAAGTATACCCGAAATTTGGTTACCCTACATTGATTACTTTTTGGTGCTGCAATTTTTTTTCGTCAATGCGTGACCACTGAATTTTTGCGAGCTAAAATCTTGTGTCCATTTGCGTGTAACTGAAATCCATTCTATGTTAGCCGGCCGGCGTGGCCGAGCGGTTCTAGGCGCTACAGACTGGAAACGCGCGACCGCTACGGTCGCAGGTTCGAATCCTGCCTCGAGCATGGATGTGTGATGTCCTTAGGTTAGTTACGTTTAAGTAGTTCTAAGTTCTAGGGGACCGATGACCTTAAAAGTTAAGACCCATCGTGCTCAGAGCCATTCTATGTTACACTACTGGCCATTACAATTGCTACACCACGAAGATTACGTGCTACAGACGCGAAATTTAACCGACAGGAAGAAGATGCTGCGATATGCAAATGATTAGCTTTTCAGAGCATTCATACAAGGTTGGCGCCGGTGGCGACATCTACAACGTGCTTACATGAGGAAAGTTTCCAACCGATTTCTCATACACAAACAGTAGTTGACCGGCGTTGCCTGGTGAAACGTTGTTGTGATGCCTCGTGTAAGGAGGAGAAATGCGCACCATCACGTTTCCGACTATGATAAAGGTCGGATTGTAGCCTATCGCGATTGCGGTTTATCGTATCGCGACATTACTGCTCGCGTTGGTCGATACCCAATGACTGTTAGCAGAATATGGAATCGGTGGGTTCAGAAGGGTAATACGGAACGCCGTGCTGGATCCCAGCGGCCTCGTATCACTAGCAGTCGAGATGACAGGCACCTTATCCCCATGGCTGTAACGCATCGTGCAGCCACGTTTCGATCCCTGAGTCAGCAGATGGGGACGTTTGCAGACAACAACCATCTGCACGAACAGTTCGACGACGTTTGCAGCAGCTTGGACTACCAGATCGGAGACCGTGGCTGCGGTTACCCTTGACGCTGCATCACAGACAGGGGCGCCCGCGATGGTGTACTCAACGACGAACCTGGGTGCACGAACGGCAAAACGTCATTTTTTCGGATGAATCCAAGTTCTGTTTACAGCATCATGATGGTCGCATCCGTGTTTGGCGACATCGCGGTGAATGCACATTGGAATCGTGTATTCGTCATCGCCATACTGGCGTATCACCCGGCGTGATGGTATGGGGTGCCATTGGTTACACGTCTCGGTCACCTCTTGTTCGCAATGACGGCACTGTGAACAGTGGACGTTACATTCCAGATGTGTTACGACCCGTGGCTCTACCCTTCATTCGATCCCTGCGAAACCCTACATTTCAGCAGGATAATGCGCGGCCGTATGTTGCAGATCCTGTACGGGCCTTTCTGGATACAGAAAATGTTCGACTGCTGCCCTGGCCATCACATTCCCCAGATCTCTCACCATTTGAAAACTTCTGGTCAGTGGTGGCCGAGCAACTGGCTCGTCACAATACGCCAGTCACTACTCTTGATGAACTGTGGTATCGTGTTGAAGCTGCATGAGCAGCTGTACCTGTACACGGCATCCAACCTCTGTTTGTCTCAATGCCGAGGCGTATCAAGGCCGTTATTACAGCCAGAGGTGGTTGTTCTGGGTACTGATTTCTCAGGATCTATGCACCTAAATTGCGTGAAAATGTAATCACATGTCCGTTCTAGTATAATATATTTGTCCATTGAATACACGTTTATCATCTGCATTTCTTCTTCGTGTAGCAATTTTAATGGGCAGTAGTGTATTTCTTACTCTCAAATGATCTTTTAAAGTTCTGTAGGGGAAGATACCACAGCGTACAGTTAGTAAGTTTTCTCCTTTCCACTGGGGCTCTGTCCAGTTAACAGGAGTCCGCGTTCCCTCGCTGTCATGGTTGTGCTAATTTCTCGGCTGCAGGGCAAAGTTTAGGACTTCTGTGGGAGACCGCAGCTGACAGCTGACAACGGCGCCACTGTCGCGTGGGAAGCGTGGCTCCGCGGGCGGCGCCGGTCCAGCGTTTCGTCGTTCGTCGCTTTGTGTGCACCAGCAGCAGCAGTACTCAGCTGTTAATGAAAACTGCAGCATTACGAAGAAACCGCAGTTCGAGCGTGAGAAAACCACAGCTGTTGCTAAAAAAAAATAAAATGGTTCAAATGGCTCTGAGCACTATGGGACTTAACATCTGATGTCATCAGTTCCCTAGAACTTAGAACTACTTAAACCTAAATGACCTAAGGACATCACACACATCCATGTCCGAGGCAGGATTCGAACCTGCGACCGTAGCAGTCCCGCAGTTCCGGACTGAAGCGCCTAGAACCGCTCGTCCACCACGGCCGGCTTGTTGCGAAACTCTTGGGGCTGCCCTCGTTAACGGCTGACATGGCTGTCTGCCAATTGGTCCCGAGCAGAGGTCAGCCAAAAAATCGAGGTTTCGTTTGGCCCGAATTGGCAATCAGTCTCAGTACGAGGACGTCCTGGAGACGTCCAGACGAAACTGTCACTCCGTCAGAACGAATGGTTTCATAATCCTAAGTGCAATCTTTGACGCCAGATGATCATGATCCAACGAAAACTGAGGGCACAACAACTATTCTACGAGGGTCACTCCAAAAGAAATGCACACTATTTTTGTAAAAATACAGTTTCCATTCTGCATGGGTGAAACTTTTACAGTGCGTAGATACATCCTTCCCGCTTGTTTTCAAACTTAGTTCAACCTGTTCCCGTGAGTGGCGCCGTCACAGCATGTCTTCAAGATGGCTGCTACACTTGACGTTCGTCAGAAGCAACGTGCTGTCATAGAATTCCTGTGCTGTGAAAACGAGACAGTGGTAACCATCCAAAAGAGGTTGAGAAAGATGTATGGAGATGCTGCTGTCGATCGCCGTACAGTTAGTCGATGGACAAGCAGGTTACGTGATGAAAGCGGGCACGGCAATATTGAGGAGTGTCCTCGCAGTGGCAGGCCTCGTACTGCACACACTCCAGACAATGTGCAGAGAGTTAACGAATTGGTGACTGCCGACAGACGCATCACAGTGAACGAATTGTCACGCTACGTTGAGATAGGGGAAGGAAGTGTTTGCAGAATACTGAAAGTGTTGGCGTTAAAAAAGGTTTGTGCCAGGTGGGTTCCCAGGATGTGTCAGTGGCTCACAAAGAAGCAAGAAAAGCGGTATGCAGCGAACTTTTGGAACAGTACGAGAATGGGGGAGATGAATTTCTTGGAAGAATTGTGACAGCTGATGAAACATGGCTCCATTATTTTTCACCAGAGACGAAGAGGCAATCAATGGAGTGGCATCATGCAAATTCACACAAGGGAAAAAAAAAAAAATCAAAACCACACCTTCTGCTGGAAAAGTTATGGCTAGGGTGTTTTTCGATTCCGAAGGACTCTTGCTTGTGGACATCATGCCAAGTGGAACCACTATAAATTCTGATGCATACGTGACGACACTGAAGAAACTTCATGCTCGACTGAGTCGTGTTCGACCATATTGGCAAAAGCAGGATGTTTTGCTGTTGCACGACAATGCACGGCCACATGTGAGTCAAAAAACCATGGAAGCGATCACAAAACTCGGATGGACAACACTGAAACACCCGCTTACATTCCTGACCTGGCTCCATATGCCAATCATCTCTTTGGGAAACTGAAAGACTCTCTTCGTGGAACAAGGTTTGAAGATGATGACTCCCTTGTGCACGCTGCCAAATAGTGGCTCCAACAGTTTGGTCCAGAATTTTACCGTGCGGGTATACAGGTACTGGTTCCAAGATGGCGTAAGGCAGTTGAGAGGGATGGAAATTATGCGGAGAAATGAAAATATTGTTCCCAAGGGATATATTTACGCACTGTAAGACTTTCAGACATGTAAAATGAAAGATGGATTTTAAAAACATAGTGTGCATTTCTTTTGTGGTTGACTCTCGTAGTAATCGTTCGCCAGGATAGCTACAGAAAGTGATACTGTTGCAGATTAACATCTGATCGCGTGGATGTCTCTCCACAGCGTCCGAGATGTTAACGTACTTTCTTTGCTTAAAATGCATCACCAAGTTGGATAGAAAACACCGTTGTCCAACTTTTAATATAGCAAATTCGGGACATCACTTACAGCGAGTATGGCGCACTTGAAACTTCTACATACTAGGACAAAAAAATGACCCGCCACGAAGGAATCATACAGATGAGTTATACGAATGGGACGGGAATCGGTAAACGTGATGTACATGTACAGACAAACAAATAATTACAATTTCAGAAAAACTGAATGTTTTGGAGAAAGAGCTTCACAAATTGAAGAAATCAGTAACGCCTTGGTCCTGTCCTGGCCCTTATGCAAGCAGTTATTCACCTCGGCATTGATTCATAGAGTTATTGGATGTCCTGCTGACTGATGTCTTGCCAAATTATGTCCAACTGATGCGTTAGCTCATCAAAATCCCGATCTAGTTGGAGGGCCCTGCCCATATTCCTCCAAACGGCCTCAGTTGGGGAGAGATCCAGCAATCTCGCTGGCCAAGGTAGGAATCGGCAAGCATGAAGAAAACCAGCAGAAACTCTCGTCGTGTGCAGGTGGCTAATATAGGCTCAGGATGGCTTGCAATGAAGGATAACAGAATGGGGCGTAGAATGTCGCCGAAGTGCTACGGTGCTGTAAGGGTGCTGCGGATGACGTAGACACCCCAAACCGATTTCCGTCCCAGTCGGTTAATTCCTTCGTGGTGCATTGGTTTTTTGTCTTGGAGTGTATGTACATCACAAGCCATTGCAGAGTGCACGGCCGTCAGTAAATTGTACCAATATTATTGCTTTATTTCCTGTTCCGCTTGGATATATGAGCGCATTGAAGCGCTAGGTTCTGGGACACGGGCAGGCGTGCCGACCTCGGATCGAATCTGTGTGCTGTGGCGGCCAGCCTGGATCCAGTCATTTAGGTGGTTTCCCACATCTGACTAGGTGAATACCGAGCTAGTACGCAAATCGCACCTTAGTTACAAAATTTACAAAAAAATTAGAAAACCTTAGCACACTTACATATGAAAACACCAGTGGAGATAGATGGGATACACAAATTACGTCCCACGAGTAAGTGATGGCATCAGGAAGAACATTTGAACACCCACTGCTACTAACGATGCCGAAACCAAAATAACATGCCGTGCTCGTGGTGACATGGGATAAGGCCATGTAGAAGAAGATTATCGTTTTCTTCCCTATTCCATTAGCGTATTGAACTAGGAATAAATAACTTTTCTATATGCCTCGGTATCTGCCCTGATCAGTCTTCTCTTATTTTCAAGGTTCCTATGGGAGATAAGCGACAGTGGCAGCATAATGGTTTGACAGTCTTCTTTGAATACATCTTCTCCAAATTTATCCGAGGGTTTCGTGACAACTATGTCATGTGTGCTACTTGAACATGAATAACATTATTAAATTTTCTACCTTCCAGTCACACACCAATTATGATTAGCAGCAAATCTTTATTGTTTTTTCTCAAATTACAGGAACATTACCATTCGTCTCTCTTCTCTCTCTCTCTCTCTCTCTCTCTCTCTCTCTCTCTCTCTCTGAGATCATATATCCGACTCTAAAAGAAAATGTCCATTTTTGCAGACAGAAAGTGTGAATACTCAAGAACTTGGTATCTAATTATTAACAACTAGTTTAGTGCCCGCTGCTTTGCTCGCATTGACTGTATCGTTTGCACAACTCTTTTTGTTTTTATTTAATCGAAGTTTTATGTTTTTCACAAACTGCAACACCTTCTAAACTTTTCATGAAAATGAAGGCCTTAGAAGCATGGTGTTTTCCGAATGTACTTCTGACCAAGAAACTCCCCTTCGTTTGTGACATTGCAGAATAATATTAAATAAACTGGCCCCTTTATATTACATAATTAATATAGCAGGATTTAGAGCCTGGAGAGATATAGTACATTATAGACGGAAAAGTTTCGCACCAGGCATCATGCTGATCCATGTTGCACAGAGCACACCAACTACCATTAAGTACGGATGTGCTCCAAATTGAAATTGATATAATTAAACAGATAGTAGTCGCAAATGGTTTTCCATTTATGCTCATAGGCAAAATCACTAAGAAAGTTAAGAAAGGACTAGACAGAAACGTAAATAGGAACAACAAACAGACACCAGGACAGTATGTCTTCCATACTTTGGTACCATTAAAAAAGAATTCCTAATGTATTGAGACCATACAATGTAAGGGTTGCTTTCTCCACAAACAATAAATTAGGTAATAGACTGCCACTCAACAGAAAAACCGATAAAGGTACAGTCTCCAACTCAGCTATATACAAGATAAAATGCAATCGATGCTCTGTATGTAATATATAGGTTAGACCAGACAACGATTTCGAACTAGATCCAGAGAACACATCAGTGCATTTAGAGACAACACATCCAATAAATCTGCCATAGGTATACACATTCAGGACACAGGACATTCCTTTGATAACACAGAGCATAATCTAATAACACTTCACAAAATGAGCAAAGGCCACAAACTCGACCTTTATGAAGAGCTGCGAATTTTCATTCACAACATAAAAACATGGACAGAACGCACTAAATGAAAAAGCTGAGACAGTGGCAATGAGCAGGTGTATTAGATGATGCATTATAGCTCTTTCCACCTTCTGCTCCTTGGGCCAGTTATAAATATATATAAAATCACAAACCGCTGAAGAGAAACAGTATGTTCTTACTAAGTTTGCTTAGTTTATCTATTTTATTTAGTATTACTGTCATATATTTTGTAAAGTAATACTTTTAACAAGATGCTCTAAAGAAAGAAATAATTTTATAATTGCTATATGTATCTCTGATCCACGCTGTAAACTAGCTATGAATGATTTCTGAGGCAAAGTACCATAGCTTTACACTGTGAAAGGTGGCTACACTGAGCCACAGCGCCAGAGATTGCACCAAAGAGTTTTATTCCGCCGCCTCCACTGGCAGTGCTTGTCGAGAACTCGTAGTAGGCAGTGCTTGCTGAGATGTCGTAGTGAAAAGTTCTTGTCGAGAAGTGGTGGATAGTGCTTATCGAGATGTGGTAGTAGTGAGTCGGTGTTGAGATGTTGTAGTAGGGAGAGCTTGTTCCATGTTTTATGCAGTTGTTTGATGGGCTAGACAGCAGAAGTTGTTCGAAAAGAAATATTGTAATGATCAGAGTGCTTTTCGTCAATACATATGAAGGTAAAAAAATTCCCTTTCCTTTTTATTATTTCAATGTCTTAAATAATGCGTCATTACAGGTTCAGTCAACAAAGCATCTGGCTTGTGTTCTTGTATTAGAGTGTAATTCTGGTTCTCTTGCGCAATTATAGTATTTCTATTTTTTTTAATTACTTCAGTATAAATGGTATTTAAAATATCTTGTCTTGTTGAAGAAGAACCGTGCCAGATGTGTACGTTGAATCACACTTCCACACACAGAACAGTTACACTTGTGCTTTGGTTTCGTACGTTTCACAGTTGCTGGGGACTTAATTAATTAATTGTGTTAACGGAAATATTCTTTCATTCTTTGTTGTTATTCTATGCAGTCAGATTGCGTACAAAAACTAGTCAGGGCCAACCGTTTACGAGACCTCGTAATCGGACAGACAACTACTAAAAATTAAAAAGTATTTGCATTTCATTCCATATTTATATAATAAAGCCCCCATCCACGTGGCGACCGCTGCTTCGGATCGTCCCTTGGAATTCTTCTGATTGTAAAAATAGTAGACAGTAGTATTGTTGTAGTAATTTGTAGTTTAGTAATTGTAGTCTATATTGCATGTGTAGATTTGGTAATTGTCATTCTTCTAATGGTATTTTGCAAAATTTAATTCTTGATGTCTTGTCTACGGGTTTGACAATTTAGTGCAATTATTTCAATTGTTCGTTAATCGTGTTTGAGGGAAACATTTCGTGTGAATGGTATTGTTGGAGATAAAGTGTCATTGTGTGTAATTTTCATATAGTGACGAGTTTTGTATGTTTTGTAAATGATTACGCGATCGATGAAAAAGGCAAAAATGATGGATAGTGAGAATGACGAAATTGTTAACATGGCGAACTCGCCAACGGAGGAAAACAGTATCATGAATAATGAAGTAGAAAACAATTTAATAAGAAGGGAAAATAGTCCAGAACCAGTTCAAAATTTTTCACAATCAAAACATTTTCAGAATACGAGATTAACGACAGAAGACTCTGGAATAGTATCGAACACAGATAGCTTTACAGCTATGATGAACGAAGCTGGTTTAGCGGGAAATGTTAGGAGCGAAAAAAATTTCGAACCAGTTAATATGGAGCAGTTGATGGGTGCAATATTAAATCTGGGATCACAGTTGGGATCTAAATTTAAAACAGAGATGGGAACTTTGAGATCTGAATTAAAAACTGATATGGGAGCAATGGAAACACAGTTAAGATCTGAATTAAAAACAGTGCGATCACAGTTACGATCTGAAATTAAAACTGATATGGGAACAATGGAAACACGGTTAGACTCACTGGGATCACAAATAGGAATAATTAAAACAGAGATGGAAACAATGGAAACATGGTTAGATTCACGAACAGGGACATGTTTCAAAAACATGAAAGATGAATTAAAGAAAGAAATTAGAGAAGAAGTACAACCGATTTTGAATTCTCACAAAAATAGATTAATTGCGGTAGAGATTAGACAAAGGGAACAAGATAGAGAACAGGAAGAAAGAGATCGCGTGATAGTACAAAAATTTTCAGAGTTAAATTTACAACGTGCACGCGATAAGGAAGAAATATTTGAGAGAATCGAGGAATCCGTACCAAATGATAGATTAAATAATCTAACACAACAATATGAACAGTTAACTAATAAATGTGTCAATACTGAAACCCGAGTCGCGACACTTACAGAAGACGTAAATAAACAGAAAGAACAAATAGGTGATTTATCGGAAAGAGTTGAGGAGATTTCAGATAAATTGACAAGTCTTAGTTTAAATGGGGACAGAGATTCAGATGATACAGCACCATTGCCATTTGCAGAAACCGAAGAGTACCAGAATATAAATAAACATGTTGAAAATCAGGGGAAATTTAATGAACGCGTCAACAGGGAATTTGAGGCATTACGAAAGCAAGTCAAACAAATTGAAGGCGACATCGTAGGAAAAGACAGCAGAAGAAATTTAGAATCACAGATAGCAGAGGGCTTTGAAGAAAATAATTTGTTTCATTTACGGGATGCAAGAAGAGAGCGCCCTGCGCGCGAACTTGACAATAATCGACGTTGGGACTGGGACAGACGCGGTAGGTCTTTGTCGCCACCAGGCGTAAACTTTGACTATAAACACTTTTTGACTGTTCGGAAATTTAAGATCTTTCGTAATTCTAAGAATGACATACATCCATGTGCATGGTTAGATCAATTTACGTACGCCACTAAGTCACAAACTGGAAATTATGTGCGGCTGTTAATGTCCTCAGGGGTTTCACTACACTAAGTGAATATGTGCCGTAGCGTGCATAGGGCACCGAGCTGTAGTGGTGCTATTTCCCTTTTAGTTTTCTGCACCGCTGCCTACTCTTTTACTATTCTTTGCATCTATAAAAACAACTCTTCAACTATCAATCTATCTAGATAGTAGGTAAAGATTAACCGGATATGACGATTTTACCCAAAAGTGATTTCGGAAATTACCATTTGGACTTACTGTATCTTCTTCAGCATTCATTCGTAGTTTAAACGAAACTTTACCTGTTTACCTTCGTGACAATATTACTTCATATGTTGACGATATTCTTATTGCTAAACATTCTTGGAGTGAACGCAACAAAATTTTGGATTCATTATTACGTATCTTTGCAAGAGTTGGCATTACAGTGAACTTGGAAAAATGTCAATTTGGTCGTTCTCAGGTGAAATTTATCGCTCACATTATTTCTACAGAAGGTATTCTTCCTGATCCAGAGAAATTAGACGCTATTCGTAATTATGCTGTTCCTACCACAAAACGTGATGTTCGTAGTTTCTTTGGTGTCTGTAATTTTCTTAGACGCTTTGTTAAATTGGACGATTTGGCCACACCTCGTTTATGTGAACTATCTGGAAAGAATTCTAATTGGTGTTGGGATGAGGAAGCTCAATCAGAATTTGAACAACTTCGTGATGCTTTAGTTGCTGCTCCACTTCTTTCACATCCCTATTTATCTCAAGAGTTTTGTTTGGCGACGGACTCATCATACAAAGGCCTAGGTGCACATTTATTTCAAGAGATAGAAGAAAACGGCGTTGTAGTACAGAAAACTATTGCATTTGGAAGTCGTGTTCTCTCTAAATCAGAAAAGAATTATTCGATTACGGAACTTGAAGCCTTGGCTGTTGTTTGGGCTTTCACAAAATTTCGGACATTTCTGTTTGGCAGACATACTAAGGTTTACACCGATCATCGAGCTCTGGAATTTCTTATGTCAACAACATTAACTCATGGAAGAGTGTCACGATGGGCGCTGTATCTCCAGGAATTTTATTTCAGTATTGTTTACATACAGGGTTCTTCAAATATTATTGCTGATGCTTTATCACGTGCACCTATGGGTTTGAAACAAAGTGCTGAAGAGGACTGCAAAGAAAACAATTATTGTTTGATGTATATTAAAGGTGTTGCGTTTGAAAATTTTATTTCTTCTTCGCTCCAGGACATCGCTTAGGAGCAAAATAAGGATCCAATCTGGAAGGACATTAAGGAGAAGTGGAGGAGAAAGGAAAGCGTAGCGATTAGACAGTATTATTTAGTTCGCAATGATATTCTTTTTAAACGAAAATCGGTCGACAACTCTATTTGGTTAGTTTATATTCCTGATGAGTGGGTTAATAAACTGATTTGGTATACGCATTTCAGTTATGCACACTTTGGTCCCAGAAAATGCTTTCATAAATTACGGGAAAATTGCTACTTCAGTAATATGGAAAAACGTATTCGATCTGTTCTTGCCAAATGCAAATTATGTCAAAAGGCTAAACCGCCAACTATTTCTCACAGAGCACCGTTGTTTCCTATCATTCCAGCGAAATTAAAGGAGATGGCTGCAGTCGATTTGTTCGGTCCAGTGGTTCGTTCTACTAATGGTTTTGCGTACATTTTCGTAGCAGTGGAATTGACATCAAAATATGTGTGTTTTACACCTTTACGCAAAGCAACAGCTCGTTCAGTATCTAACGCTTTCATCAAACATTTTCTTAAAGAAGTGGGTCATGTTGATAAGGTTATATCAGATAATGGATCACAGTTTCGCTCTAAGATTTGGCTTCGTACTCTACGGCGTCGTAAGATTAAACCAATTTTCATTTCACTTTTTCACCCTCAATCTAACGCTTCAGAGAGATGGATGAAGGAAATCAATAAATTGTGTCGACTTTATTGTCATCAGAATCACAGAACGTGGGATCAGTATCTTCATTTTTTCAAAACATTCTGAATGAACTCCCTAATGATTCAACTTCTTATCGCCTCTATTAATATTAAAAAATAAAGCACCGACAAATCGCATTTCTGAAATCGTTCCTTTTCCGCCTACACGGAAACTGCGGCATTCTGAAGTTGTGAACCTGGCTCTACAAAATATTGCATCTGCGGCTGCTAGAAGAGAGAAATCAGCTAAACGTCCTGGTCGTTTAAAAACCTTGTCAGTTGGTCAAAAGGTGTTAATTAAGTCCCACCGTTTGTCTCACAAAGGAAAGGGATCGTGTCGCAAATTTTTTCTGTTTTATAACGGTCCATATAGAGTTCGCAAAATTATTCATGATAACACTGTTGAAGTAGAAATTCTTAAATCTCGGCGCTCTAAGGGAATACATCACATATCGAACGTTAAAATTTTTGTGGAATGACATACTTGTGAGAAACTAACAGCTACATGTAAACATGCAGAGAATACAAGGATACCGCGCTGTGTTTTGGCGGCGGCACATACTCAAAGCAACAGTCAAGTCTGCGCGCCGTACCGCAAACAATTACTTCCTACGTCACGCGCCTACAGCTGATCGAGCGCTCAGTGCGAATGCACTGACAGCCGTAAACAAATACACAGTCTAAATTCTCCGAATAAATTCAGTATAAAGCTATAGTGACTTGATAAATTATGTTATTAACGTTGAGTATTTTTCAGGATACGTTTGTATAAAATATTTAAGAACTTCAGGTAAATTCTGTGTGTGTCCGACGTTAAGAGGACTTGCTATCGAGAAATTTTCAGGAAGAATGTAATTTCGAAGAAGAAACTAATAAACTAAAAAGGTAACTGTTAATTGAGTTTATTTTTCAGGTAACATATTTCCACTTAGGTACGTACTTAGACGTAAATTGCTGCTCGCGATTACGTGATTTATACTTTGTGCTAAATTTCATGTTCTATGAATTTACTTGTGAAGCGACGTGCTTGCGTACATTAACTGATTTTGACAAAGATTGATTAATGAACAGGGTTGTTATTTGTATATATTATGCATCGCTTGGCTGCACTGCTTTTTCACTGATGTCATATTTTTTAAATTATGTGCCTGCTGTACTTATTTATTTAAATTATAATTGTCACCTGATTAATTGTGCTGATATGGTTATGTATGTAGGTTATACTTTGTGATTTATCTGCTTGCGCCTTCATGTTTAGTTATTAAGATTACATATGAACATTTATTTGCTTATGCTGATATGATGCTAATGACCTGTTTATTACGTAAGATATATGTTTGCTGCTGTGCGTATGGATTGCATATTTATAAATTTCTGTTTGTTGTCATAACTACTCTTTAATTTGGTATATAGCAATGCTGATATACTGTGTACAAACATGGAGTTTAGGTCACACTATGGTATTAATTATAGATTGTTCACTTGGCAGAGCCTCGTTGTAGGAATTGTGCTGCATCCACTTGTTGACATTCTGTTCTCTACTGGTATATTTACTCGCTATTGCATGTTTTGCTTATGCTCAGTGCCTTATATTTTTAAGATAAGAAAATGAACTGCTATAGTTCGACGAACGACATTAGTACAAGAAACTTCATAGAAGTCACATGAGCTGGAGGTTTTATGGAAGCTGTATAAATTTATGCTAATAGGAAGGAAGCTAACGACATGATATACCAATACTAGGTTTAGACCATTAACAATTATTACACTGCATTCTTCATGAGCAACTGAAATAGCAAGTGACACTTGACACAAAAAATACTCCACATGTTTGCTTCTGCCATGATTCTTGAAGTGGTGTACACACTGTGAAATATTATGATCATTCACACTCCATAATCGTACTTAATTACTGAGAGTTATTCGAACTAAAGTCTGTTAGAAGTCATGTATGCATTTCTTTTAGTTAATGATGGACAAGGTAACCAAAATGTATTTTATGATTCATAATGAGTAGAAGATTTGGCTCAGGTGGACTACACAGAGGTTGTGTGTGGACACTGTGTCTTCGGATTGCATGGGATGATGAATTGAAGTTTGCACTAGGATTTTATCTGTACTTGTTCGAGGAGACTGACTAGAGGAAAGAGTTGTTATGGAAGTGAAATGATATTGGTGCTAGGGTTTATATGTATCGACGCATTGAAGAGGTATTATTTAATTATTGAGATTGTGTGAAGTTGAAGGTAGATGATATTGATGATAAGGTTTATATGTATCGACGTATTGAAGAGGTATTATTGAATTATTGAGATTGTGTGAAGTTGAAGGTAAATGATATTGGCGATAAGGTTTATATGTATTGACATATTGAAGAGGTATTATTGAAGTATTGAGATTATGTGATGCTGATGATTATTAGAGTTTTGGTGGATATGAGGTAAAGTAAGTGAGGAGCATATTTTTTTTGTTGGTTTATATGGAACAAGGAGGATGAAGATGGCAGACTAGAACACTCAAGTAGAAGGAAGATTGTCTACACACACACTTTGTTAAATCACTAAGCAGTATATACTTTTTTTTTTTGGAGAGAGGAAGTATTTGCATATCTTGGTACACTGACAGTTGTTCAGCAGCCGTACATTTTGATCTGGGTTGGCAAACATTGGTCTTGACATGATGACTATGACGTTGACTAAGTATTATTGACTGTTATACATTGCTGCCACTACTACTTGATACACATGATGAACATCAAATTTTGACAGAATTGCATTTACACAGTTAACACTATTCAATTACACAGTAGCACTAATGTGGACGAAAGATGAGTGAGTGTGTTTTGTGTGTTTTCCTTTCCCAATCCCAAATTGGTACCGACCTATCTCCTAAATATTATCTTACTTGTTTGTAGTGGCTTGCACTGACACTCATAAATATTATAGGTTTACTGATATTTGTGCATTTGTAATAGTTGAGATGACAATTATCTGATATCATTTGTGTGTTTCTTATAATTTGTATGTTTAGTGTAAGAGCATTGATAATAATTTTGTAAAAGCAATTGTGTGCGCATTCAAACTATTGTTCATGCCTGAACTGTGTGATTAGTGATAGTGAATATTATGGACTGTTACTTGCACTTTTTCTACATGATTGGTGCCACTAGGACATGTTTAATTTCTGCTTATAAACTCTGATGAACAGTGTGATTAGTGATAGTGAATATTATGGACTGCTGTCTGGACCTGCTCATCATTGCTAGGTGCCACTGATGGAACTGCTTCTACTAAAATGATGTCACTTGTTGGTGTTTGAATCTGTTGACCATTGCTGGGTGCCACTATTGGAACTGCTTCTACTGAAATGATGTTACTTCTTGCTGTCTGCACCTGTTCAACATTACTGGGTGCCACAGATGGAACTGCTTCTACTGAAATGAAGTCACTTGTTGGTGTCTGCACCTGTTCAACAATGCTGGGTGCTACTGATGGCCTGCTTCTACTGAAAAGATGTCACCTGTTGGTGTCTGCACTTGCTCAACATTGCTGGGTGCCACTGATGGACTGCTTCTACTGAGATAATGTCACTTGTTGGTGTCTGCACCTGTTCAACATTGCTGGGTGCAACTGATGGAACTGCTTCTATTGAAATGATGTCACTTGTTGGTGTCTGCACCTGCTCAACATTACTGAGTGCGACTGATGGAACTGATTCTACTGAAATAATATCACTTGTTGCTGTCTGCAACTGCTCAACATTGCTGGGTGCCACTGATGGACTGCTTCTACTGACATAATGTCACTTGTTGGTGTCTGCACCTGTTCAACATTGCTGGGTGCCACTGATGGACTGCTTCTACTAAAATGATGACACTTGTTGGTATTTGCACCTGTTGACCATTGCTGGGTGCTACTGCTGGAACTATCAACTACTTGTTTTTTTTTTGAATAATTAAACGTATTTTATGTGAACAATTGTATAAACTGATTTTTTGTGTATTGTGTAAACTATTATGTAAAGTCACATGTATGAAAGAATTTGTATTGCTTACTGTATTTCATATATTAGGTTATTGAAAGGTCAGTGCAAAGCCAAAATTTTATCTAATTATGTGATATTTACGTATTAATATTATCTTTTATTTTTGTCTGTATTTTTGTGGACGAATTTGGTGGTATTTTCACCACCAATGCTGGCAAAAATACCATCAAATTCTGGCCCGTGGAGGAAGGGCATATGAAAGGTGGCTACACTGAGCCACAGCGCCAGAGATTGAGCCAAAGAGTTTTATTCCGCCGCCTCCACTGGCAGTGCTTGTCGAGAACTCGTAGTAGGCAGTGCTTGCTGAGATGTCGTAGTGAAAAGTTCTTGTCGAGAAGTCGTGGTGGAGAGTGCTTATCGAGATGTGGTAGTAGTGAGTCGGTGTTGAGATGTTGTAGTAGGGAGTGCTTGTTCCATGTTTTATGCAGTTGTTTGATGGGCTAGACAGCAGAAGTTGTTCGAAAGGAAATATTGTAATGATCAGAGTGCTTTTCGTCAATACATATGAAGGTAAAAAAATTCCCTTTTCTTTTTATTATTTCAATGTCTTAAATAATGCGTCATTACAGGTTCAGTCAACAAAGCATCTGGCTTGTGTTCTTGTATTAGAGTGTAATTCTGGTTTTCTTGCACAATTATAGTATTTCTATTTTTTTTAATTACTTCAGTTTAAATGGTATTTAAAATTTCTTGTCTTGTTGAAGAAGAACCGTGCCAGATGTGTACGTTGAATCACACTTCCACACGCAGAACAGTTACACTTGTGTTTTGGTTTCGTACGTTTTATAGTTGCTGGGGACTTAATTAATTAATTGTGTTAACGGAAATATTCTTTCATTCTTTGTTGTTATTCTATGCAGTCAGATTGCGTACAAAAACTAGTCAGGGCCAACCGTTTACGAGACTTCGTAATCGGACATACAGCGACTACAATTTAAAAATTATTTGCATTATATATAATAAAGCCCCCATGCAACTGCTATAATATTTGGTGTATTTATTTTAGTGGTTCATGTTTCTGTATGAAAAATCAAGTGAAAAATGTTCTTTTATGACGAACTGCAGGGTTCTGTGCACAGGAGCAGATCGTAAGTAACTCCATGACCATTTCAGATGTATAATCTTAGTACCATATGAAAATAACAAGTGTCCATCATACGTTTTGTAGCAAAATGAAACAAAACAAACAACTAGCTGCATCAAGTTGGTACATGTGTAACAAGATATTGCTGTTTTCCACCTGAAGATGAGAGTATAAACTCTCTAAACGCATTGTGGGAGAAAATAAAGAGTGACTGACTCAGATAAATTGTTTTATTTGAACTTTTATTGTCAAAACAGTCACAGTTTCCTTAAAAACAGTCCAACAAAGACGACATATGATCGCCTAGAACACCAAAACAGTGATCATGTACCTGGGTGCTATATGCACCACCAATGTGAAGAATTAATGCTCTTATTATCTTTGAAAATGGAACACTGAGTCATCTAATACCTGTCACTGTAGAAGATAATATCAAATTACCTTCAGACAGCTGTTTGGAAATGCTTTGCAATGCTCCAAACCCTTCCAGTGTCCATATGTTATGATGTCTTCCACATTTTTGCCAATAAGAAACACTACATGTGTTTTTTATTTCAATCACCATATGTGTTGTAAGAGCAGCTTACCCTGCACTATGCGATGTCCAGCTTTCGGTGAGAGCGAATGGATCGAAATGTGTTAATGTTGGTTTAGCATCTGACATAGACCTCAAAGTCATGGTTGAAAAACAAAATGTATGGGGCTGGACAAAGCTGTAGTCATACACTGCTTGGATATGTTACAGCAAAGAAACACTTTATCAGACTTCTTATGAAACAACAACACAAGAATCCTCTATTGTGACTGACAGTCTGTGGGATATGGTCTTCCTCTAGTACAGGTGACAATGCTTTACATAGGTCTGTGGTCGCGACTTTGATCACTCGCCACCTCCAGTGGAGCAATGCACGTATATTTAATGGTGTCACAACATATGCTTGATGTCAACAAGCAGAAGGTATTTGTTTTTGATCTATCGGAAGAGAGACACCATAAAGCCTTATCGAGTTCTCTACCAAGTGACGTTAGTGAGGATTTTATAGTTTTACTCTGTTGGATGTCATAAAAATAACGCAGTGAGAGAGACAGTAAACTGTCAACAAAGACTCTGATACTACTACACTGTTTTATTTCTAGCACAGTAATCATAGGAATACAATAAAGAAGGTTACATCACATAAAGTGGTATACACTCCTGGAAATTGAAATAAGAACACCGTGAATTCATTGTCCCAGGAAGGGAAAACTTTATTGACACATTCCTGGGGTCAGATACATCACATGATCACAGTGACAGAACCACAGGCACATAGACACAGGCAACAGAGCATGCACAATGTCGGCACTAGTACAGTGTATATCCACCTTTCGCAGCAATGCAGGCTGCTATTCTCCCATGGAGACGATCGTAGAGATGCTGGATGTAGTCCTGTGGAACGGCTTGACATGCCATTTCCACCTGGCGCCTCAGTTGGACCAGCGTTCGTGCTGGACGTGCAGACCGCGTGAGACGACGCTTCATCCAGTCCCAAACATGCTCAATGGGGGACAGATCCGGAGATCTTGCTGGCCAGGGTAGTTGACTTACACCTTCTAGAGCACGTTGGGTGGCACGGGATACATGCGGACGTGCATTGTCCTGTTGGACAGCAAGTTCCCTTGCCGGTCTAGGAATGGTAGAACGATGGGTTCGATGACGGTTTGGATGTACCGTGCACTATTCAGTGTCCCCTCGACGATCACCAGTGGTGTACGGCCAGTGTAGGAGATCGTTCCCCACACCATGATGCCAGGTGTTGGCCCTGTGTGCCTCGGTCGTATGCAGTCCTGATTGTGGCGCTCACCTGCACGGCGCCAAACACGCATACGACCATCATTGGCACCAAGGCAGAAGCGAATCTCATCGCTGAAGACGACACGTCTCCATTCGTCCCTCCATTCACGCCTGTCGCGACACCACTGGAGGCGGGCTGCACGATGTTGGGGCGTGAGCGGAAGACGGCCTAACGGTGTGCGGGACCGTAGCCCAGCTTCATGGAGACGGTTGCGAATGGTCCTCGCCGATACCCCAGGAGCAACAGTGTCCCTAATTTGCTGGGAAGTGGCGGTGCGGTCCCCTACGGCACTGCGTAGGGTCCTACGGTCTTGGCGTGGATACGTGCGTCGCTGCGGTCCGGTCCCAGGTCGACGGGCACGTGCACCTTCTGCCGACCACTGGCGACAACATCGATGTACTGTGGAGACCTCACGCCCCATGTGTTGAGCAATTCGGCGGTACGTCCACCCGGCCTCCCGCATGCCCACTATACGCCCTCGCTCAAAGTCCGTCAACTGCACATACGGTTCACGTCCACGCTGTCGCGGCATGCTACCAGTGTTAAAGACTGCCTTGGAGCTCCGTATGCCACGGCAAACTGGCTGACACTGACGGCGGCGGTGCACAAATGCTGCGCAGCTAGCGCCGTTCGACGGCCAACACCGCGGTTCCTGATGTGTCCGCTGTGCCGTGCGTGTGATCATTGCTTGTACAGCCCTCTCGCAGTGTCCGGAGCAAGTATGGTGGGTCTGACACACCGGTGTCAATGTGTTCTTTTTTCCATTTCCAGGAGTGTATATTCTGAGGGAAACCTAGGTCTGCAGACAGGTATTTTGCAATTTTTCACTGGTCAGCCTTTCAAGAATATTTCGAAAATACGTCTCAGAATGTATCGGTTTGCAGGAGAGATGAGGGGAAGCGGACTATTAAACATTCTGGTATTTACCCCAGAGACATTTCAGCGCTCAGTTCTGAGAAGGATAGAACGGCGAGTGATGAATTGTCGCACTGGAGCGGTACAGCCCAGATGCGCAGCTGGAAGTTTGCGACCTGATGGCGGCGTTGGCAGCTCTTCACATGCAACCCGGTGGCAGAAGCACGTGTGGGGGCGGAGGTAACATGTGGGTGGGAAACGAAGTGAAACATCCCGCTGCCCCCATAGGCTGACAGGCCTCAGTAGGATTAGTCCGGAAGCAGTATACCAGAATTCTAAGTGACTTACTACCACCAGTATGACAAGGCAGCTGAGGAACAGAATGCTATCAGCTTTGGATATCATAAGCTATTTGATGCCAGTTACCACCCACTTTTGTACCACAGAAAGTGACTACCTAGCCTAGCCTCCAGAGACGTCACGGAAGCGTCTGTAACTGTTACCTGGCGAGTGTAATCCGACTGCAGGAAAAAAATTACTAGCCGTGCAAAGGGATTCTCATGATGAATTTAATTAATTAGTGGTTCAATTTGATATCAGTGACGTGCCCCCGAGCGGGTGGGAGCGATGGCAAGAGTACAGCAGATACAATTCACGAGTTAGACCTGTAATCAGGCGTTTTTTCGTTGCGGCGAGATATTTTAACGGAATTTAAATCTCCCATCAACGCAGGGAGAGACCACCATCATAATAAAATTAGCAATATTACCGAATTTTTAAAGCGATACGTAGTATAAACCTGATATTTAGAGCTTCTCTGTGCCGCTACTTCAAGAGACTATATAGGTGATGAGGCATATGATTAATTTGAGAGAGTTCGAAAGTGAAGAGCCAACGTGTGACAGATGTACAACATGCTCTTAGCAATCCATCATGAGCGAAATATGAGTTTAATATTCTATTGCCATGATGCTGGAAGTGGCAGAAATTAAGCTGACAAGAACAGTTTTTTCTACCCGATGAGAGAATATTTAGAGGAAATATGGCCAATGTCTTAGAGTTGTACAGTGCTTTTACAACAAGTAACGATACTTTAGCGATGTGAATACGTGTGTATGGTACGATTTCTTCTCTCTTCGAAAGGGCAGAATCTACATTTCGCACGAGAAATTCGAGGTGTATTGACAAAACATCCCCATTTCTTGAACAAAGACGATTTTTTAGACTGGAGAGTCTACGTCGGGGGTGGAATTGCAGTGAGAACTATACGGGTATGTCCAAGTCACATCTGCTTGTCTCGCATTGTGCCATGGCCAACGACAAGATTGGTCATGAGCGGTCAGCGACTAGAAACCAGGGCTTAATTGTATTAGATTATATTACATTTACTTTCATTCCAATTGATCCGTAGTGAGGAGGTCCTCCAGGATGAACATGTCAGAAAAACAATAATACATGACAAATATTACAACAAAAGCAAATAGGCTAATGTACCTTTCACAGGTCCCAAGTGGAATGATCGTCTTTTTTTTTTTTTTTTTTTAATGAACGCTATGTGAAAGGATCATTTTACAACACACATTTACTAAGATCGCATTAATTCACTGAATTTAAAATTAAAAAAAAGTGTTTTATTTATTTATAAGGTAGTAAACATATAACAGAACTACTACAATACTTATTTACAATGAACGCATTACTCCACTGAAATAGTGAGAAGCTAGATTGTACTTTACACACACACACACACACACACACACACACACACACACACACACACAAAATTAGTTGGTTCTACTGAGAGTTTCATCAATCGAGTAGAAGGAGTTGGCCACCAATAAATCCATTAAGCTTCTCTTAAACTGAATTTCATTGGTTGTTAAGCATTTTATGGCTGCTGGCAAATTATTGAAAATACACACCTTTTTGTACAGGAGTAAGTGACTTTAAATCCTTGTGAAGATTATTCTTATTTCTAGTATTGATTCCATGAACTGAGCTGTTGGTTTGAAGAAGTGATATATTTTTAATGACAAATTTTATTAAGGAATAAATATATTGGGAAGCAGTAGTTAGTATCCCTAGTTCCTTAACAGGCCTCTGCAGGATGTTCTTGAGTTCACACCACATGTTAATCTTATTGCACGTTTTTGTGCCTGGAAAACTTTAGCTTGGCTTCATGATTACCCCAAAAAATATTCCCATATGACATTATGGAGTGAAAGTAAGCTAGTATGCCAGGTTTTTCATTTTTATATCCCCTATGTCTGACACAATTCGCATTGCAAATAGAGATTTGTTTAGACACTTCAGCAGTTCTGTGGTGTGCTCCTCCCAGTTGAATTTATTATCAAGCTGTAATCCCAAGAATTAAACACTGTCCACATCTTCTTACTGCTTGTCATCATAACTTAGGCATATACTTGTGGGGCACCCCTTACAAGTTCTGAACTGCATGTTGTGTGTTTTCTCAAAGTTTAGTGGCGAAGAATTGGCTAGGAACCAGTGATTAATGTCCACAAATATTTTATTAGCTGATCTTTCTAAGACTACACTTTATTTGCTATTTATTGTATCATCGGCAAACAAAACGAACTTTGCATCTGGTAATGTTACTGATGAAAGGTCATTGATATACACAAGAAAAAGTAAGGGCCCTAAGATGGAACCTTGTGGGATCCCACATGTAATTAGTTTTCAATGATGCCTGATAGCTTAATATATGTCTCTTTCCTAATAACACCCCTTGTTTCCTACCATAGATATAAGATTTGAACCATTTTGCAGCGTTTCCTGTTACACCGTAATATTCTAATTTACTTAAAATGATATTGTGATTTACACAGTCAAATACTTTTGACAGATCACAAAATATACCAGCTGACTGCAATTTTTTTCTGATGAATTAAGTAGATTTTCACTGTTAAGTGTAGATAGCCTTCTCAATATCAGAACCCTTGAGAAATTCGGACTGTGACTTTGACAGTATGTTATTTGTGATTAGCTTCAGCATATTTAAACCATTCAGGAACTATTCCACTGATAAACAACTGGTTACACAGATAGCTTAATATGTTACTTAACTCAGAATCACAGTCTTTAGTTAACTTTGTTGGTATTTCATCATACCCACTAGACGTTTTTAATTTTAAAACCCGTCGTGAGCGGCAGCTACAAAGAAAAGCTCTGGCTGGCCATCTCTTCAGGTACACAGTATACTCAGTAGATGGCACTAGACTAGACTGGAGTTGACTGGTCAGTTTTCTTTTTTTTGTCTTGGGATGCCATGTTGAAGCAAGTTAAGGAGTACTAAATTTGTAAATAATATTGTATGATGTATTTCTCTTGTTTCTGTTGGCTAGGATCTGACTTGCAACTCATAAATGTCTATAAGTGTGTTTCATTCCCCAATGATGTTCCTACAGGAGTCCTGTAAATAGAGGCAGGGATTTATAGCTGCGCTGGGGCTACTCCTTTGCACTTCAGTGATAGCTTCTGTCCATTTTTAATTTCCCATTCTTCCCAAACAGGGCTATTGGCTAGACTGGTTGGAGCAATTTTCTAGTGCTAGACTCGTAGCGAAAATATCCTCTCTGCATCCTACAGTTATTGACACAACTGGATAGAGCTAATATAAGAGGAGAGGAGTTAGACTGTACCACTATTCTGGGCTGGCCAACTTGGATTGTGATGTCACAGACCACATCACTATTCTAAAGACGATGAAGTAAAGAGAGTACCCTACATCCTTCCACACTGGCGATATGCAAATTTAATTTCTATAAATAAAGATTATGATTTTATTAATTAGTATGTTCTCTGCAATGAAATGTAAATATGACTTCAATTTACTGTCAAAATCCAAATTTCTCACGAAATTTTGAATTTCCTACCGATTTGTGATTTCACGCCAATAGGGGGGGAAGGGGGGGAGGAGGGAGAGGGAAGAGGAGGGAACCTCAGATAAGCTAGGGATTTCCCAGAAGGAGAGGGCATGATTAATTGATCAATTTCAATTATTAATCAATTAATTTGATGTCAAAAATGCGCTGGGATTGGCAATCCTTTCCCCAGAGGGTGAGTGGAGGTGTGGGAGGTTTCACAGAAGGACTAATTATCTTCAGGGGGTCGCAAATCAATCAGTATAACAATAGATTAAGGGATCTCTGAGTCCAAGGGGGGTGGGTTACATGAGAAACCACTTAGCAGAACAACAGGTTAAGGTTATAAACCAATCAGCTGTCACAATTTAATTAATTTCATATCAATTTGATATCAAACATTTTATAGAACCGGCTTTACCCTGCTACTAACAAAGGGTAAATGAGCTTGTGTGCAAACGATCATTAGAGACAGTAGAGATTGAAAAATTACTTCCAGAGGAAAATAATGCATGAGAGATTTTAAATTAACTTAAGTTGTTTTTCAGAAAGCAGTCAAGAAAACCCGTGAACAACATATATAAATGCCCTCTAACAGATCATGCAGATGTACAACACCACACAATCACAAAAGGCAGAAAAATTACACCATATGCTGTACACACTGCGTAATACTATTTAGAGAGTGGAAAGGTAATGTAAAATGCTTTTCTCATATGACTCACTGAGAAATAGATGTTGTCCCACGTGTATTGAAACATGTGAACGGAACAAAGACCGAATCTTACTCACATGAATACACAATTGCAAAAGCATGCCCCCAAATGCACTTGAAAAATCACTTAATACAGAATTACGTCAACGCAACACAAACTAGCAAGTATCTGACCAGTAAACCTGGTCGCTGTAGCTTAGAAATGCCCATTCAGTAGTACACAAGAGAAATGCATCGACTTTACAGATGTTCAGCAGATTCAGGCGGAGACCAAGAGCAGTGTGACCTCCTGTCCACATGGAACTATCGAACTCTAAACTCGGCGCTAAGTAAACTGAGTGCAGCTGCCTCTCTCATTCTACAATAAACTACACAGACATCTGAGAGACAGAATTTTATGCGCCGTTGTGGTGGACCCATGGAGGCTGGCTGCTAAGAGCGTTAGTTGTTACTGAACAGGTTTTATTGTTAGTTGTGTCAATAACAAGCATCCATATCTGACCATTGGCTCCGTATGTCAAAGTTCTCAGTTCAGTGTCCTACAACGAATGTATAATTTTGAACGTAACGGTTTGGGACACCCTGCATACTTGCAGCACTCGAGTCAATGAATTCTACTTCTCTAGTGCCATACAACCGAGGTGTGGTTGTGCCATGATTAGATTTCTGAGAAACGAAGGTTGGCCGTAAGGACAGAGTGCTCGACGGCGAAAACAGTACACTAATTCGAAAAGGACAAATCGGGGGTAATCCTAAACGAGAAAGCCAAGAGTTATCAACCGTGATGCTGTCGCGAAACCAAACAACTCTGGATGCCCAATGTTGCTGCGTCCATCTTGATCTCAACGTTCGAGTCCGGAGAGGATATTAAACCCTTGCAAACGAAAAGCACGTATCGAAAAAAATTGGAAGATTCAGTTATATAAATGGGTTCTTATACAGAACCCTGAATAAAAAGCTAAGGAAAGAAACCACAATGAAGTTATGAAAACAACGGCGGTAAAATCTCTACTTTAAGGAAGTGAGACTAAAACAGCTGGAACAGAAAGAAGTATACAAGCTGCGGAAATGAGGTTTTCAAAGAGCAACTGGCTGTAGACTAAGCGATGTGTCTAGGAATACAAAAATTAGTCATGAGCTGGGACTTAAAAGCATAAATGAACGGATAAGGGCGTATAGAAATAAATGGAGAGATCATGTCACAAGAATAAATGAAAAAAGAATGCTTAAATTGTATTGTATGTTAACCGGGGACCTAGAAACGACGGAGAGGCTCCGTCCCCCGCCGACGACTACCGCAGTCCACTTCACCCCTCCGCCGCCCCACACCGAACCCAGCGTTATTGTGCGGTTCGGCCCCCGGTGGACCCCCCAGGGAACGTCGCACACCAGACGAGTGTAGCCCCTATGTTTGCGTGGTAGAGTAATGGTGGTGTACGCGTACTTGGAGAACTTGTTTGCGCAGCAATCGTTGACATAGTGCAACTGAAGCGCAATTAGGGGAACCAGCCCGCATTCGCCGAGGCAGATGGAAAACCGCCTAAAAACCATCCACAGACTGGCCGGTTCACCGGACCTCGACACAAATCCGCAGGGCGGATTCGTGCCGGGGACCAGGCGCTCCTTCCCGCCCGGAAAGCCTGGCGTTAGACCGCACGGCCAACCGGGCGGGCATGCTTAAAATAATAATGAATTATCGACCAATAGGGAAAGCATCAACAAGTGGACCAAGAAAGAGGTGGCTTGATCTAATAGAAACTGAACAAGGGAACATAACAGACAAATGCCTAACACTTGAAAAAAGAAGCAGGAGACGAAGATTGCACTATGCAGTAATCCACTGCCAGGTGATCGTCACGGATAATAAAGCAACTCTTCATGATGCATCTTTTACGGCAGTACTTTCGACGTAGGGGAAGTCTCAATAGTTGTTTAAGAAGATGTTAGAATAGATATTAATATAGGATAAAGACACATCACATGGCGTGTAGACTGAAATTAGGCTTCATTGCCTATGAATTGTTCAAGTTTTGTCTCATGCTGGGAGTTGTTCGCTGCGTAGCGCGTGCAGTGTTTCAGGGCTCTTAGTTGCATCAACTCGAATACAGGAAGGATATTTTTGTTGTCAGCGTAAAACAAACGTTTCCCCACTGCTGAAAAACAAAAGCCAGACGCTTGTAACGGCTAAACCATTATTAGCATAATAACAGTAGCAGACGTGCTATAGTCAAGCGTAGCTGTTCCGCTGCGGTGGTTCACGTAAGATGCGGCCAAGTTTTGTGCGATGTCAGTGCGTCGGCTGCTGTTGCTGGTGGGCGACGTTGGCAGAACCACTGAAGTATGCGAGGAAAAGCGCTGAAATAAGCTGAGCTTCCTTTAAGCACAGGCAAAGTACTGACGATTCAGCTGACGAAACAGTTGCTAGATCACCGCCAAAACGAGCGCAGATACACCTGAACGTACCAAAACTGGACGTCGGTTCATACGCGCAGTACCAGATTGTGAATTCTGTGTAAATTAACAGCAATTCAAGCTGTGAAAAAAAACTAAATAGTGATTGGACTGTTCTATGTAACGGACACGTATACTCTCTCTTGGAATTTGCAGTTAATAATGTGGGCCCATTTGAATGGAATTATGACGTTTAATCACAATCAGTTTATTCTAAAAACAAAAACGATTTGCAGTTGGATAACACTTTCATAACCATTGCACATTCTACACAAGATTTGTTTTTCAAAATGTTTCCAACAGGACTAAATAATGTGAATGATAAATAGTATCGAAAATATCTTGATTTTTTTTCTATTTTGTTAACATTCTGCGAATAGTCTAAGCAGTGACACATACTACGACCGAACAGTTGACCCCATGGAAAAAGAGGCAGAAATAAAAGTAGGTTAATATTGTATCTTCAAGATTCCGTCGTCCTTTCTTGTAGCGACCACAAGTAAACTATGTGCTCCGGTTTCTAATTCGGTCTATCTCCTGTGACGTCGTCGTTACCGTGGTAGGTCGCTGTCATTGTTTATTGGGCGTGGGACTAATGGAGTCCGAAATAAGTAATTCTTACAAGACGAACGTTTCCGTAAGGCACATCTTAAGACATACAGGAATATTACATTTTACGGTGGGAAGAACCTGACTAAAAGGAGAGTTCCGTTGGTTGGGCAATGTCCTAGGGATGGCGATTTTCCCTTAAACTACCGATTTTCAGTTATATCGTTTATTTTCATGCCTGTTTAACCTGACTATTAAAAAAGCTCAAAATAAACCGATTATCGGTTTTTTATTGCTGTCATTTTCTCTAATAAATGTAGGAATCGAATGAAGATTGAAAAACTTCGCCTCGCTAATTTTCAAGCTACATAGAATCAAAACATTAAATTAAATAGGCAAATGAAATAAAATTTAGTCCATCCACTGTTCGCGGTTTTTCTCGAAAAGTGGTAACTGGTTGAATACTATGAGGGTGAGTCAAATTAATACCTTAAATATTTTTTAATATTATTTATTGTGCAGAAGTGGTAGAAGGCTGTATCACTTCTCAACAAAATCTCCCCCATGCTCAGTGCAAGTTCTCCAGCGCTTACAAAGTGCATAAATTCCTTTAGACAAAAATTCTTTTGGTAGTCTGGGCAACCACTCATGCACCGCGTGGCGTACCTCTTGATCAGAACGGAACTTCTTTCACTTCTTTCCTCCCATTGCGTCTTTGAGTGGTGCAAACATATGGAAATCACTTGGGGCGAGGTCTGGTGAGTATGGAGGACAAGGAAGACACTCAAAATGCAGGTCTGTGATTGTTGCAACGGTTGTACGGGCAGTCTGTGGCCTTGCATTGTCATGTTGCAAAAGGACACCTGCTGACAGCAATCCACGTCGCTTTGATTTGATTGCAGGCCGCAGATGATTTTTTAGGATATCTGTGTATGATGCACTGGTGACAGTGGTCCCTCTAGGCATGTAATGCTCCAAAATGACGCCATTTTCGTCCCAAAAGAGTCAGCTTAACCTTCCCTGCTGATGGTTCTGTTCTAAACGTCTTTGGTTTTAGTGATGAGAAATGGCGCCATTCATTGCTCGCTCTCTTCATTTCCGGTTGGTAGAAGTGATCCCAGGTTTCGTCCCCTGTTACGAGTCTTACAAGGAAGCCATCACCTTCTCGTTCAAAGTGCCGAAGAAGTTCTTCACAAGCATCAGCACGTCGTTCTCTCATTTCAGGAGTCAGCTGCCGTGGCACCCATCTTACAGACACTTTGTGAAACTGGAGCACATGATGCACAATGTGGTGTGCTGACCCATGGCTAATCTGTAAACATGCTGCAATGTCATTCACTGTCACTCGGCGGTTTTCCTTCACTATGGCTTCAACTCCTGCAATGTTCTGTGGAGTCACAACTCTTTGTGCTTGACCTGGACGAGGAGCATCTTCCACTGAAGTCACAGCATTTTCGAACTTCCTACTCCATTCGTAGACTTGCTGCTGTGACAAACATGCATCACCGTACTGTACCTTCATTCGTCGATGAATTTCAATAGGTTTCACACCTTCACTACGCAAAAACCGAATAACAGAACGCTGTTCTTCCCTGGTGCAAGTCGCAAGTGGGGTGCCATCTTTATACTGATACTGCGACGGTATGTGTGCGTGTGCACTATGCTGCCACCTACAGGCCATTCTGCATGCTGTTTGTTGCACGCTTACCAACTTAGAGGATAACGGCGCGAAATTTCGATTTGTTATTACAAATTTAAGTTTTTCATTTGACTCACCCAGCGTACAAAAAAATTACCTGTATTCTCCCACTGACTCTAATTTTTTGAAACTCCGCTGAAAAATCACATTGTAATCGGGGATCAACCACTGTTTGGACAATACGAATAAATGTTTTGGAAATTTGTGGTAAGGTCTTATGGGACCAAACTGCTGAGGTCGTCGGTCGCTAAACGTACACACTACTTAACCTAACTTAAACTAACTTATCGATAAGGACGACACACACACACACACACACACATGCCCGAAGGAGGACTCGAACTTCCGACGGGCGGAGCCGTGTGGACCGGTAGAAGACGCCTCAGACCGCGCGGCGGACAGTACGAAAAGTCAGCACCAAAGGGTGAAAATTGAGTTTGAAGAATTCTATTTTTCGTGTTAATTTGTCCGTTTTTAAGAGCTAAAAGTAGATAAAGGCACATGATGTACGTACAGGCAGCAGATCAACTACTTTCTATTTTCATTGTATACTATGTCGGCACCGTCATTGAAATAGCGCTGATCACTATTCTCGTTGTCTGTAGTAAAGCAATATTTCTAGCCAGTGCAAGTTTTATGAATGAAAAGTACTCCTTTTTTCAAAAACGTGTATTTTAAAACGAAAAATTTTAGCCCTGCTGCTATGGCTAATTGATGTTTCGGCTTTTTTTCTGTTATTAGCAAAAACTAAAAAAAAAAACCAAGACCAAACAGATACCGAAAAATAATGACTATTTAGAACTAAAATACCGCTATCGGTTTTAACGGGTCGGTTTTTCCCATCCCTGCTACATTCTGAGGCTTGAGGCAGTTGCCTATTTGATAATGTAAGGAAGGGGGCGTGTAAAAATTAGAGATCTAAACCAAGGGATGAACACAATGATCAGGTTGAAATGGATATAGGTTTCAGTAGTTATGCGGAGATGAAAAGGCTTGGACAGGATAGAGTACCGTAGAGCGCAGCATCAAACCAGCCTTCGGATTGAAGACGGCAATAACAACAACAACAACAACAACGAGGACGATGGCGACAACGGTAACGAGTAGTAAAGGAGAAAATTTGTGGAGTATGCCAAATTTAGAATTTATAAAACAATTTGGTGTATAAGATGTATTAGACAGGCGAAATACCCACAGACTTCAAACAGTGTGAAAATTACCCGAACTATCAGTTTAATAAGTCGTGGTTGCAAAATTCTTTCCCGAAGGATGAAAATTGGTAGAAGCCGACCTAGGGGAAGATCGGTTTGGATTTCAGAGAAATGTATGGATACGCGAGGCAATACTGACCCTAAGATTTATTTTAGAAGATAGGCAAAAGAAAGGCAAACCTAAGTTTATAGCATTTGTAAATTTAGAGAAAGCCTTTAACAATGTTGACTGAAATACTCTCTTTGAAATTCTGAACGTAACAGGGGTTAAATATAGGAAGCGAAAGGCTATTTACAACTTGTAAAGAAACAAGACAGCAGTTATAACAGTCGAGGGGCATGAAAGGGAAGCAGTGGTTGAGAGGGGAGTGAGACAGGGTTGTAGCCTATCCCAAATGTTATTCAATCTGTACATTGAACAAGCAGTAAAGGAAACAAAAGAAAAATTCGGAGTAGGAATTAAAATTCAGGGAAAAGAAATAAAAACTTTGGGGTTTCCCGATGACAGTGTAATTCTGTCAGAGATAGCAAAGGACTTGGAAGTACAGTTGAATGGAATGGACATTGTCTTGAAAGGAAGATGTAAGACGGACATCAACAAAATCAAAGCAAGGATAATGGAATGTAGTCGAACTAAATCAGGCGATACTGCGGGAATTAGATTAGGAAACGAGACGGTGAACATAGTCGATGAGTTTTGCTATTTGCGCAGCAAAAATGTGATGATGGCCGAAGCACAGGATATAAAATGTAAACTGGCAATGCCAAGTAAAGCATTTCTGAAGATGAGAAATCTATTGTTATAGAATATAGATTTAAGTATTAGGAAGTCTTTTCTGAAACTATTTGTCTGGAGTGTAGCCATGTACGGATGTAAAATATGGTCTCTGGAAATGTAAATGAGCGTTTGGCGTAATTGGCAGGGAGGAACCTTGCAGAGCAAGTCCGGCCGCCTTGTTGCAGGTCTTATTACATTCGACGCCATATTGGGCGACCTGCGCACCGGATGGGGATGAAATGATGATGACACCCAGTCCCTGAGCGGAGAAAATCCCCGACCCAGCCGGGAATCGAACCCGGGCCCGTAGGACGGCAATCTGTCACGCCGACCACGCAGCTATCGGGGTGGACACTATGGACGATAACCAGTTTAGACAAAAAGAGAATAGAAGCTTCCGAAATGTGGTGCTACAAAAAAATTTCGAAGATTAGATGGGTCGATCACGTAACTAATGAGAAGGTACTGAATATTTATTTATTTATTTAACCTGGCAAGATTAGGGCCATGAGGCCCTCTCTTACATCTAACCAGGCACTCTACTTATTTTACATTCGTATGTTTAGTAGGAATGTTAAACTACATCTAGTACAAAAAGTGAAATAAACAATTAGAAAGGTACACCTGGAAAAATACATGCATATAGAGTTTATATTCGTAGATCATAAGTACTGTTATAATTAGACATTATTGAAGAGACAGATTTTATATAGGAGTGCTGGCAGCAGGGAGTATGAGGGAGACTCATGGTGAAGGGGGGAGAAGAACAGAGATACATGATGAAACATAATTAAGGAAATATAAAGGAAAAGAAGATTGCGTGGCTAATAGAGATAGATGAAGAGGAAGGCATCTCAGGAGCAAGATAGGAGACGCTAGCTTTGCTATTTGACAGATGAGAGGATTGGCCTTGTACATTAATTTTGTGGAGAACTTTATGAGGATGATAGTAGGAAATGCTTCAACTTCTTAAAAGCAGCAGGAGATTGAATTTTGTGCAAGGTAAGGGGCAGTTTGTTCCAGAGGCGGACAGCGGCAACTGAGAAGGAGTTTGCAAAAGTTTTTGTTTTGTGAGTGGGCACAGTTAGGATACCAAATAAGAGTAACCTCGTGTTTCGATTATGATGGCATGGCAGGTTTTTAATCTCTGAATCAAGGTACTGGGGTGATTGCGCGACGAGGAGTCGGTGAAGTAGACATAGTGTGTGGTAGTCACGCAATTTGTCCGGCCGCGGCCACCCTAGCTCGGAGTATGAAGCACTAAATGATCATATCGGCGAATGTTGCAGGTGTAACGCACACAGGCATTCATGGTTAGCTCTAGCCGTCTTTTGTTTTCACTACTCATGCCTTGTTGAATCACATCACAATAGTGGAGGTTCGGTAGAACGAGTGCTTGCACGAGCTGGCGTTTCAAGTCCTGTGGAAATATGTTCCAAAACTTTTTGAGAGCATAGAGGCAAGCAGACGTCTTTCGGCACACTGCGACTGTATTCTCCGCCCAGTTGGGATGCTCATCCAAAGTTACACCCAAGTTCTTCACTGTTTTCTGATATGGTATTGGAGTACCATCGAGCAGAATAGGAGGTAGCCGTTCGCGGAAATCTGAACTTATTAATTTCTGATGGCCTATTAAGATTACTTGCGTCTTTTTTGCATTTAGTTTAAGCCCCAGGTTTTTCGCCCATGTCACTACTGAAGACAGATCATCATTCATCTGAGCGATTGCAGTGTTTACATCTTCAGGTCTGACACTTAGGTGGAGCTGGAGGTCGTCGGCATAGAAATGATATTTACAGGAGGACAGAACTGACGAAATATCGTTGACATAAAAAGAAAACAAAAGTGATCCTAAGACTGATCCTTGTGGCACTCCCGAGGAAACATGTTTCCAGGTAGATTTTTCATTTACGCAGACAACACATTGCTGTCTGTCTTTTAAGTAGCTTTCAAACCATCTCATTGCACTATCAGAGAAATTAAGCCGTTGCATTTTTCTGAGCAATATGTCAAAGTTAACAGTGTCAAAAGCTTTGCTGAAGTCCAGTAGCGTCAATATTGTTGCCTTTCGATTGTCGATGGCATATTTCAGGTCATCAGTTACTTTAATTAGAGCAGTGTTTGTGCTGTGATGTTTACGGAAACCGGATTGAAATTTGTCATATAGGCTGAATTCATGCAAGTGTTCAGTGATATGGTCATGAACAATATATTCAAGTGCTTTGGAAGCAGCAGGCAGTATGCTAATTGGTCGGTAATCACTAGGCAGTTGCGGGTTTTCGATCTTAGGGATGGGTCGAATTATGCTTCTTTTCCATGCGTGGGGTAATTCCGTTCACGAGGGAAAAATTAAATATGTCAGTTAAGACAGGTACTAAGATATCGGCAACATTCTTAATCATGGTTATACCGATACTGTCTTTGCCTATTGCATCAGAAGAGATTCTCATTATTGCTTTTCTTGCCGTAATTGTTGTTACATGTTTTAGATGGAAAGTATCGTTGTTAGTTATCCTGTTTGGGCGTTCTTGTGGACGGTAATGGGGAGGCAAGAAAATTGTGGCACAACTTGACTTACAGAAGGGATCGGTTGAGAGGACACATTCTGAGACATCAAGGTATCACTCATTTGGTACTGGAGGTAAGTGTGGGAGGTAAAAATCGTAGAAGAAGACCAGAGATGAATACAGTAAGCACATTCAGAAAGATATAGGTTGCAATAGTTATCCGGAGATGAAGAGGTTCGCACAGGATACAGCAGCGCGGAGGTCGGCATCAAACCAGTCCTCGGAGTGAAGACCACAACAACAATAAAAAAGACCGCGAGAAAGAATAAATGAAGAGACCAGGACAAGGCAGCATCAAACCAGCCAGTCTTTCTAAAACTACGAGAGGTGTATCGAACGGACATATAACTGAGAGTGAAATAATCAATTCAGATATGGGGTGAGAAAAAGTGAAAGAACCCTTTGGAGGTTCCTCTTCCGAGCGACCACCTCAGCGCAACTTGACCTCGAAAAAGATTCTCGACCAATTCTCTCCTTCGTACTAACTTCCTACTCCCGCGGCTCCCGAGTCTTTACGCACACCTCGTCTCGGGGAGTGTTTTCTGTTTACTGTACGGCTCAGCAGACTGCCAGCTGGCTACTTCCTTGCGCTCTGAATTCCTAACATTTCGATAGCCAAACGCCTTCTTGCCAATGACAAGCTTATGTCATCATCTCAATTTGGCATCAGAGTTTCATAGAGGCAGACACGGGGCTGCAAATGAACACCCATTTCAAAACAAGCGTCGCGAGGTTGTGACGGGTGAACAATGACAAGAAAATAATCTCTGAGCTTTTTCAACTGCTGCAGTTCGGAACAAGAATGGTGAGCGTCAAAACAGTAATTAATTGACTTATATCTTTCGCACCACAGCCAATAACGTTTTGCCTTCATTACTCACTCGGTATTCTCGTCACAGACTGCACTCAGGTCCGTGTAATTCCTCCAGTCGTTGCCATTGGACGATTTACATGTTTTGTCCGCCCCTGGTAGCTGAGCGGTCAGCGAGACGGAATGTCATATCTAACGGCCCGGGTTCGATTCCCGGCTGGGTCGGAGATTTTCTCCGCCCAGGGACTGGGTGTTGTGTTGTCCTTATCATCATCATTTCCTCCCCGTCGACACGCAAGTCGCCGAAGTAGCGTCAATTCGAAAGACTTTCCATAGGCGAACGGTCTACCCGACGGGAGGCCCTAGACACACGGCATTTCCATTTACATGTATTTATGTGCGAGAAAAGGAAAGTGGTGATTTGGTTTCCTTATCACTTCCAGCCTTCCACGCGTCACCTAGGTTTGAAAGAAAAACAGACAAGTGGATTACACTACTGGCCATTAAAATTGCCACACCACGAAAATTTAACCGACAGGAAGAAGATGCTGCGATGTGCAAATGATTAGCTTTTCAGAGTATTCACACAAGGTTGGCACCGGTGGTGACACCTACAACGTGCTCACATGAGGAAAGTTTCCAACCGATTTCTTACACATACAGCAGTTGACCGGCGTTGCCTGGTGAAACGCTGTTGTGATGCCTCCTGTAAGGAGGAGAAATGCGTACCATCACATTTCCGACTTTGATAAAGGTCAGATTGTAGCCTATCGGGATTGCGGTTTATCGTATCGCGACATTGCTGCTCGCGTTGGTCGAGATCCAATGACAGTTAGCAGAATATGGAATCGGTGGGTTCAGGAGGGTAATACGGAACGTCGTGCTGGATACCAACGGCCTCGTATCATTAGCAGTCGAGATGACAGGCACCTTATCTGCACGCCTGTAACGGATTGTGCAGCCACGTCTCCATCCCTGAGTCAACAGATGGGGACGTTTGCAAGACAACAACCGTCTGCACGAACACTTCGACGACGTTTGCAGTAGCATGGACTATCAGCTCGGAGATTATGGCTGCGGTTACCCTTGACGCTGCATCACAGACAAGAGCGCCCGCGATGGTGTACTCAACGACGAACCTGGGTGCATGAATGGCAAAACGTCATTTTTTCGGATGAATCCAGGTTCCGTTTACAGCATCATGATTATCGCATCCGTGTTTGGCGACATCGCGGTGAACGCACATTGGAAGCGTGTATTCGTCATCGCCATACTGGCATATCACCCGGCGTGATGGTATGGGGTGCCATTGGTTACACGTCTCGGTCACCTCTTGTTCGCATTGACGGCACTTTGAACAGTGGACGTTACATTTAAGATGTGTTACGACCCGTGGCTCTACCCTCCATCGATCCCTGCGAAACCCTACATTTCAGCTGGATAATGCACGACCGCATGTTGCAGATCCAGTACGGGCCTTTCTGGATCCAGAAAAAGTTCGACTGCTGCCCTGGCCAGCACATTCTCCAGATCTCTCACCAATTGAAAACGTCTGGTCAATGGTGGCCGAGCAACTGGGTCGTTACAATACGCCAGTCACTATTCTTGATGAACTGTGGTATCGTGTTGAAGCTGCACGGGCAGCTGTACCTGTACACGCCATCCAAGCTCTGTTTGACTCAATGCCCAAGCCTATCAAGGCCGTTATTACTGCCAGACGTGGTTGTTCTGGGTACTGATTTCTCAGGATCTATGCACCCAAATTGCGTGAAAGTGTAATCGCATGTCAGTTCTAGTATAATATATTTGTCCAATGAATACCCGTTAATCATCAGCATTTCCTCTTGGTGTAGCAATTTTAATGGCCAGTAGTGTAGAGCCTCGTCGAGCACCTCGCGGCACTTTTTGTACGGAACATTGCCACAATAGAGTAACGCCTTCTCTCCTCTACAGTAGTAGTAAATGCTCTGAATGATTCTTCTCCTCTTACATGTCTCATTCTGAACTTTATTAGTAATGCGTGTACTGGGTTTCTGCATAAGTTGGTAGCGTTTTTGCCTAAGTTTAATAAACACAACAGGTACACATAGCAGAGACTTTAGTCATCAGCAATATATTCTCCTTCACGATTTACAATAGTCTACCAACGCCGGGATAACTTTTCGTTTCCACGACTGTAGAAATCACCTGGTTTTGAGCCGAAGAAGTCGTCGAACCATGTCCGGAGCGCATTTTTATCCGGAAAGGAAGTTCCTTAAAGGTTGTTGGACAGACAGCGAAAAAGATGAAAATCTGGGGTCGCAAGATCAGGTGCATAAAAGTGTGTGTGAATGACTTCCAACCCAACTCCTGTATAGTGTCTTTTGTCACTTTAGCAGAATGCTGGGCATCACTTCACGCAGTCCTGCTGGTCGTTGTTCTTGGGTTGTGCCTCATTTGGGTTGCGTCTCATTTGTTGACAGTAAATATTAACAGTGGTGGTTAGTTACACCTCGGGGAAGCAATTCGTAGTACACCACACAGTGGATGCGCGCAGGTCTACACATATATGAAGAGCTGTTGCTTTGATTGGGCTGAACCACTCAAATGTTCAAATGTGTGTGAATTCCTAAGGGACCAAACTGCTGAGGTCAGCGGTCCCTCGGTTTACACACTACTTAAACTAACTTAAACTAACTATGCTAACTTATGCTAAGAACAACACACACACACACACACACACACACACACACACACACACACACACACACACACATGCCCGAGGCAGGATTCGAACCTCCGGTGGGAGGGGCCGCACCCACGCGGTGGGTCAACCATTCATTAATATTTCATATGTTAGAGTAAAGACACCATTTCTCGTCACCAGTAACGAAACAGGATAGAAGTGGTCGGTGTTGCCCACGAGCCTGTTGATGACGAGCAAGTGGAGATGCAAATATGGCCACCCACCGATTTTTGTGGTTTTGTCGTTCTAAAAACTGGTCTTGATTGTATAAAAATGGACAATTCACGTCAAACTAGAATTGCCTTTGACGTTGCTAACATTCTCAGTAAAAACACGGCCTGTTTTCAAAATGTTACGCATAACGGTAGGAAATTGTTAAATTCATCAATAATAAACTTAAAGAAGCTGACGCTTTAATAACTAAGTCTGACAAAGGTTACTCTTTGGTTATTGCCTACAATTCTGAATATATTTCTAAGACCTTAGATTTTTTTAACGAAGATAATATTCCGGAACTGCATGACTCCGGAATTACAAAAAGAAGTCAGGTCATCTATCAGTGAGGCAAAATTATCAATCAAATCTTTCTATAAAAAATGCTTATCAACATGAACCCTCAGCCAGCAAAACGTCGTTCTCAATTCAAAATTCATAAACCAAATCATCCAATATGCCCGATTTCGTATGGTATGAATAGCGCATACCATGATTTAGCCAAATTTCTTCATGAAACTCTGCAAAAATCATTCATTTTCGAGAACAATTATTCCATCCCCAATAGCCACGCCTTAGTCCATAAAATAAAAGATTTAGAATGCAGCCCAGATACCAAGTTATTTTCACTAGACATCAAAAAACTTTATACAAACATTCCCATACAAGAAAAGCTTACAATAGTAGAAAATAATTTACGTCATTTCATAAAAGATGTTTCAGATGAACAAATCACCAAGTGTATGAATATAATTATAGTTGCAGTCAAATACAACTATTTGAATTTAATGAACAATTGTTTCAGCAATCCGACGATCTCGCTATGGGAAATCCGATAGCTGGTATCCTCGCTGACATTTTCATTAACTCTCTAGAAGAAATGCTCCTCAACTGTTTCTGAGCTACAGAGCTACGCATTCTCTCCTATGTCAGACATGTCGATGATATTTTAGTCATATACAAAAGGCCTATTGATGGCATTGACTGTATTTTCAGTCTCTTCAATGAGCTTCACGAGGAATATCCTTCACCAGCGAACTCGAAAACGAGCCCCGTCAATTGAATTTATTGACTTAACGCTTACAGTAGAAGAAAATAACATCTCATTTAATGTTTTTCATAAGATCAGATCCTACCTGCGTCTTCTATGCACCCACAATCTCATAAGAACGCTTTCTTTCGTTCTGTTATTCACAGAGCTGCTTCCATTCCACACTCGAAAGAAAAATTCGAAGAAGAAATTAATTTAATCAAAACGATACCAGTTGATAACGAATACGAACCTGCCATATTGGATAACATCCTTAAAAAGAAAACTGTTAGAAGAGTTACTACACTCGGCACCCCTATCATTAAGTCCAGCCTAAGGAAGAAGTTTTTTTCTATTTCTTTCTTGGGGCCCATCTCCTATCAGATTGAACGCCTTCTCCGCAATAAATACAACTGTAATGTCGCCTTTTCAACCGATAATAGTCTGAACAAATTTTTATTCATAATTTAAAATCTACCCGTCCCCCTTTGAAAGACTCTGGTGTCTATAAAATTCTTTGCGACACCTGCTCGTCTTACTACATGGGACAAACAGGACGTGGCTTTACAGTCAGATACAAAGAACAGCTTTTACGAAAAAATGGTACTAGCACCCGAATTTCGTCTTTTGCCGACCACCTTCTGATTACAGGTCACGCGCCTAAAGCTGTTCACGATATCACCATTTTGTACACTGAGAAGAAAGGGCGTAGATTAGATGTTCTTGAATAATTAGAAATTTTTAAACATCTTTCTCGAAATGATGGCCTCATTCTTAATCAAAGGTCTAAAGCTGTTACTTGATATTTGATTTCCTGTTCCCTCGTGCAGTTACCAAATTTTTTTTCTATCTAAGTCGATTCATAATTTTTTGTTCATTAAATGGTTTGTATTAACTACACTCCTGGAAATTGAAATAAGAACACCGTGAATTCATTGTCCCAGGAAGGGGAAACTTTATTGACACATTCCTGGGGTCAGATACATCACATGATCACACTGACAGAACCACAGGCACATAGACACAGGCAACAGAGCATGCACAATGTCGGCACTAGTACAGTGTATATCCACCTTTCGCAGCAATGCAGGCTGCTATTCTCCCATGGAGACGATCGTAGAGATGCTGGATGTAGTCCTGTGGAACGGCTTGCCATGCCATTTCCACCTGGCGCCTCAGTTGGACCAGCGTTCGTGCTGGACGTGCAGACCGCGTGAGACGACGCTTCATCCAGTCCCAAACATGCTCAATGGGGGACAGATCCGGAGATCTTGCTGGCCAGGGTAGTTGACTTACACCTTCTAGAGCACGTTGGGTGGCACGGGATACATGCGGACGTGCATTGTCCTGTTGGAACAGCAAGTTCCCTTGCCGGTCTAGGAATGGTAGAACGATGGGTTCGATGACGGTTTGGATGTACCGTGCACTATTCAGTGTCCCCTCGACGATCACCAGTGGTGTACGGCCAGTGTAGGAGATCGCTCCCCACACCATGATGCCGGGTGTTGGCCCTGTGTGCCTCGGTCGTATGCAGTCCTGATTGTGGCGCTCACCTGCACGGCGCCAAACACGCATACGACCATCATTGACACCAAGGCAGAAGCGACTCTCATCGCTGAAGACGACACGTCTCCATTCGTCCCTCCATTCACGCCTGTCGCGACACCACTGGAGGCGGGCTGCACGATGTTGGGGCGTGAGCGGAAGACGGCCTAACGGTGTGCGGGACCGTAGCCCAGCTTCATGGAGACGGTTGCGAATGGTCCTCGCCGATACCCCAGGAGCAACAGTGTCCCTAATTTGCTGGGAAGTGGCGGTGCGGTCCCCTACGGCACTGCGTAGGATCCTACGGTCTTGGCGTGCATCCGTGCGTCGCTGCGGTCCGGTCCCAGGTCGACGGGCACGTGCACCTTCCGCCGACAACTGGCGACAACATCGATGTACTGTGGAGACCTCACGCCCCACGTGTTGAGCAATTCGGCCGTACGTCTACCCGGCCTCCCGCATGCCCACTATACGCCCTTGCTCAAAGTCCGTCAACTGCACATACGGTTCACGTCCACGCTGTCGCGGCATGCTACCAGTGTTAAAGACTGCGATGGAGCTCCGTATGCCACGGCAAACTGGCTGACACTGACGGCGGCGGTGCACAAATGCTGCGCAGCTAGCGCCATTCGACGGCCAACACCTTGGTTCCTGGTGTGTCCGCTGTGCCGTGCGTGTGATCATTGCTTGTACAGCCCTCTCGCAGTGTCCGGAGCAAGTATGGTGGGTCTGGCACACCGGTGTCAATGTGTTCTTTTTTCCATTTCCAGGAGTGTATATTTGATGTTACTATAGTAACTACATTTCATGTTGTGCCGTTTTTCTACTCTCTGAGTTATTCCGCTCCCTTTGTAACTCTGTAAAGGTGATTTCAGCCTTTAAACTATACTTCTAAGCCCTTATGTAGACAAATTACCATGTCTGCTGCTGACAGATAAATAATGCCTCTTACTTTATATATTAAATAATGTTCATCACAGTATTCATCTGTTCACATTTAGGTAGCCTGTTTGTATTTGCGACTACTAGATGGCACTTTTGGTGTAATGTACACCTGTCCGCAACTGCTAAAGCAGGCGCCTGATGCTATCGCAGCTCGACATGTGTGAGCAACCCATTGTGGCTTGCCTCCTATGTTTTCTATTTTAATATTCTGTGACTAAAGCTTTATCGCTTGATATTTATTGTGTACGTTGAGTGTAAGTACTATGCCTTTTCTTTTTTACTGCTAGTCAGTACTTACAATTATTTAAAAAATCCTAAAACTTTGTACTCATGTTATAGGCCAGTTTAAATATTTTATTTCTGGTGAAGGCACTCTTAGAAGTGGCCGAAACCTAGGTCAAGAAGTCTTCATTTTGCGACCGAGGGCTGTTTATTGCTTTAATTTCACGTTGTAACGGTCGCTGGCAACGCAGCCATGTTTAAAATTTTGTAATGCAGCCTGTGCACTCCAGATGCCCCAGTCTATTGATTTTCCTATCATTGTTTGTTTTTAGTATGTATCTGTCCTCATTCACCCTTTTTAATATCTTCACATTCCATATTTCGTCTCTTCGGTTCGCACCTTATGGCTAGATAGAGATCCTAAATTCAGTGGGTTCTGAACGCTTCTCTTTGTATGTTCCAACAATAAAATAGCCAGGCCCACGGAAGATTTTCTCTTGTCTATAAAAAAAGTTCCTTTATCATTGGTATTCTTGCTCCATCAAATTTCGGGCTAAATGCCAGGTGTCGATAACTACCTGTCACGATGTTTCTACGTTGGGGATTCCGACCATCTTCAGATTTACATTGGCGTCAATACACTAGGCTCACACATTTAAGACTCCGTCAGCGCATGTGTGGTGTACACAGTTATCGTTGGACGTGCGCTGCTTGAGCACATGCGCTTCTGCAGCAAGTCTGTTTGCTGCAGAGAGCACCCTCCATGGTGAAAGCTCGCCTCATATCAGACCGATCACCTTCACAGGGCGCGTGACTGCTACGCTCGCAGGTTCGAATCCTGCCTCGGGCGTGGATGTGTGTGATGTCCTTAGGTTAGTTAGGTTTAAGTAATTCTAAGTTCTAGGCGACTGATGACCTCAGAAGTTAAGTCCCATAATGCTCAGAGCCATTTGAACCATTTTTGAACCTTCACAGGGAAAAATATCAGAACGACGCCGGTTGCACAGAGAACGGACTTTTTTCCATAACAGGATTCCATGCAGAATCCAACTGGAAGCCACCATCCCGACTGATAAAGGCCTCAGACATTTTGATTTCCACTGATTGATTGGTGAACGAGTCTCAAAAATTCTAGGTATGGGCCACAGTTTTTGTTACATTGTATTTCATCTAATGACCAATACAAATGCAGTTTTCTGCGATAAGCAGATTTGCTACCTTGGAGAAAGCTAGTATTCCGTCGTTATTCCATAATGCGCTCCAGAACAATGCGCGTCGTTTGCCCTACAAGTGATTTGTCCCACTCGCAGGTATTCTTACAAACGCCTGCCTTGCGCAGCTCTTAATTCGTCTTTGGCAGATACCAGCAGCGGCTGAGACTCTTAATGGAGGATGAAAGGTCACTTTAACATTATGATTCAGTAGTACTCTGCCTATTTTCACGGAAACATTGTCATTATATGGCAGGCACGCTGTCGTGTTGAAGGTCTCCTTTTTCTTACTCTACTGTTTATATGTGTGTAGCGCTCCCCGTGTGCTGAGATTAATATCCATTTGCCAGGAATATAGTACATGTCGACAGCTAAGTTACAAAGAAGACCGCAAATTTTGGAATAAGTTCAAAACGTTAACAGGCCAAAAGAAACCCTCCAACCACATGCTCCTGATAGATAATGAACCAACCACAGAACCCTAAAAGCCGGCCGGTGTGGCCGTGCGGTTAAAGGCGCTTCAGTCTGGAACCGCGTGACCGCTACGGTCGCAGGTTCGAATCCTGCCTCGGGCATGGATGTGTGTGATGTCCTTAGGTTAGTTAGGTTTAATTAGTTCTAAGTTCTAGGCGACTGATGACCTCAGAAGTTAAGTCGCATAGTGCTCAGAGCCATTTGAACCATTTGAACAGAACCCTAAAAACAAGCAGAGGCCTACCAAAACATCCTCCAATCCATACATTCCTTCCCAATTGATGACAAATTCGACAATGAATTCTGCCGATCTGTCGAAAAACAACTCCCCGACCTTCTCAACAGCCCAACAGGAGAAACAGAAGACACCGCCGAACTGACAAAACCAATCAAGGACACAGAAATTAGAAACGCAGTAATGACAGGACGAAACTCTGCCCCTGGACTGAACAACATCAAACGTATACATATCCAAAACTCCCCCTTCCCCACCATAATCCCAATCCTAGCACTAATATTCAACTACTGCCTAACAAACGAAGCAATCCCCAAGACATGGAAGACAAGTAAAATCATAATGATACATAAAGCCGACAAACCAACAACTGACCCCCTCTCCTACAGGCCAATATCACTACTAGACGTTATAGGGAAGATATATGAACGCATCCTCAATGACAAACTACAAAAGTACGCAGACAGAAAATAACTACTTCCTCTCTTACAATCCGGATTCCGAAAGCACCACTCCACCTCCGACACTCTCCTCAAACTTACTAGTGACATCACCAAAGGACTCAACAGATCCCATTGCACACTAGCCATATTTTTAGACATCGAACGCGCCTTCGACCGATTATGGCACAACGGATTGCTTTACAAGCTAATTAAATTAGGCATCCCACCCAAACTAGTGCGCCTCATACGCATCCAGATCACCGGAAGGATTTTCAGAGTCCATGTAAATGACGCAGCATCAGAACCATTCACCCCAGAGGTAGGTGTCCCACAAGGTGCTATACTATCTCCGCTACTGTACGCGCTGTACACGCATGACGTACCGATCCCAAGAGACGCGAACGAGAAATTGGCGCTATATGCGGACGACACCGCCTACTGGTGCACAGGCCTCCGGACAGACACCATACAACGAAAAGCCACAAGATACTTGACCAAACTCGAAGACTGGATGACAAAATGGAGGATAAGACCAAACCCCACAAAAACACAAACAGTGCTATTCCAGCACCGAAACCTGACTCGAAAACGACAACAAAAACGTACCGACATCACCCTCAGACTCTGGAATCAACCCCTACAACTCACAGACTCCGTAAGATACCTCGGGATATTCCTAGACAAACACCTAAACTATAAGACTCATCTTCAGCACCTACTAAACAAAACAAGACAAAGACAAAACCTTATCAGACAAGACCAAGGCCGACTGTATGGATGTTCCACCAGGACAGCCATACACACGTACAAAACATACATCAGACCTATTTACGAATACGCCTCAGCGCCACTAGACGGTATACCCAAGACCGTAGCGAAAAAAACTATACGCAACAGAGCGACGACTATTGCGCAGCATCGCAAAACTACCACCTCGCACCCCAAGCAACGAAGTATACGAGATCACAGACATTACAGCGCTCCAAACAAGACTCGTCAAACTCAGAGCAAGATATGGATCCCATATCGTCCGCAAAAGACCAGACATGGAAGACATACTGACAAACAAACCACCAACGACACGACGAGCAAAATTCAAATACATATACCCAGCGCGTACAGTAGCTAAAAATACCTCCAGAATATTCCCCGACCTAGCACCAACAATGACACAACTGACTCATCTTGAAACAATCCCACCTCACCTAGACGAAAGACACTAGAAAAAACCCATGACATGAAGTATAACGCACCAAAATCCACATCCAAAACACCTCAACGGCTCGTCACCACACGAAACACACAAGTATCACACAGAAAAACACATCAGCAAACATAAAACTCAACAAAAGAAAACAAGAACAATCATAGAATCATAAATTAAGGAAAATATTGTAGTTTCCAACTCCGAGTACTGTAGTAACAGGAAAGTAGAACCTGTAACCTAGAAGTAAGTAAAGACACAAAAGTACGAACACCACAGCAAACACGACACCACAACACATAACACTCCTGCACAACCAAGCAGAACAAAAAGGGAAAAAAAACACGCACCACTCTCATAGTACTAAAACTATGATAGAAATCGCAACCACCCTAATCCCTAATATAAGCACCCAAAACAATGTAAACCATTATTTAATGGTAAATCACTTATTTTTATTTATATTTCAATTATTTTAATTTATAATGTTACCAATCACTTATTTATATGTTAATGAATCCAAAAAAACAATATCATGTATGGCATGTATTCAAAAATATAAGTTATGTAAAATAAATAAAATAAAGAGGTGAACGTCTGGCTGATGAAGGGCACTGAGATAAGCCTTAAAACAGCCCGCCTTCTCCCCTCAGGAGAAGGAGGGAAAAAAGGGAAGTATTCCAATTCCGCTTGCAGGTTACCGGCATTTGAGATGGTATGGATTCGGTGAATCAAGATCTTCAGAACGGCCGTTGTTCGTGCCGAACGGTAGCAAGTAGTAGCCTGTATATACAGGGGTAAGAGTGGGCTTTGGAATGTTCAAGTGTACCATCGCCCTTACGTCAAACTAACACATCTAAAAGAAAAGGCACCTGCATAGTAAATTTTATGTTTTCTTGTGTGGAGTAGATGTCGCAGGAACTCTCGGGGGCTGTCCAGACGATGAGGCCAGTCTATGTATGTGGTCGTGTTTACTTTCTCTCAAAATCTCAGTGCCACAAAATGGAAACAACGCAAGCTTCTTGCTCTTTTCTTTGGGAATGTTTTGTTTGTGCGTCTCACCTGAAATGCGGCTTTACATACCCTGTACTTTTTTCTGCATCCATGGAGCGGTCAAAAATTTCCAGAACATTTGTAATTTCGCGCCATATGTGTGTTGGAGCGAAATGTGGTTGGCATCCCTGCACACGCCTGTGTTTTATGTGTAACTGCCGGAAGTTTCATTGTTGTATGTCTGTTAGTTATCGTTCAGTGCTGTATTGAGTAGAACGTTGTGTCGTACAGTTTGCGAATTTCGAGATGGCAGAGTTATCGGAGCAACGCGTCTGCATTAAATTTTGCGTGAAACTCAAGAAAACCTTTACAGAGACACACCCAATGGTGCAGGAAGGCTATGGTCAAGAGCGCTTAAGCAGTACTCGGTGTTTCGAATGCTTCTCACGGTTTAAAAATCGCTGACTTAATAATGACCCTCGTTCAGGACGCCCTTCGACGTCTACCAACGAGGCTCATGTCAGCAACATTAACGAAATTGTGCGTGACAATCGAAGACTGACTGTCCGAGAGATTGAGAAAAATGTAACATTTCAGCTGGATCATGTCATGAAATCCTGACGCAGCATCTCGGAATGCATCGTGTTGCCGCCAGTTCGTCCCACAGCTCGTAAGTCAAAACCAGAACGACCTCCGCCTCGCAATCTGTGAAGAGCTCTGGGATCCCGCAAATGAGAACGAGATGTTCCTTAAGAGAATCATGAATGGTAATGAGACGTGGGTCTACGGTTATGATGTTGGGGCCAACGTTCAATCTTCACAGTGAGTCGGCGAAGGTTCTTCAAGACCAAAAAACGCTCGTCACGTCACGTCAAATGTCAAGCCCATGCTGATAGTTTTCTTTCACTTTGAAGGATTAGTTCATCATGAATTCGCGCGACAGGGACAAACTATCGGGTACTATAGTACTATGGACCTATCGCGACGTGTCGCGACAGCCGGCCGGTATGGCCGAGCGGTTCTAGGCGCCTCAGTCTGGAACCGCGCGACCGCTACGGTCGCAGGGTCGAATGCTGCCTCGGGCATGGATGTGTGTGATCTTCTTAGGTTAGTTAGGTTTGAGTAGTTCCAAGACCTAGGGGACTGATGACCTCAAATGTTAAGTCCCATAGTGCTCAGATCCATTTGGACCATTTGTGTCGCGACACCTGCGGGAAAATGTGAGAAGGAAACAGCCTGAATGTGGCGAGACAATTCGTGGCCTTTGCATCAGCTTCATGCGTGTTAGTGTTTGACTATTGCTCGACAACAAAATGACTGTGCTGCCTCATCATCCCTACTCTCCAGATCTGGGCCCAGCGGGCTTTGGAAACCCCGCTGAAAGAACGAAGATTTGCAACGACAGACGAGATAAAAATAAATTCGCGATATCGAGCAGGAGGCGTACCAAGACTGCTTCCGGAAGTCTTGGCTCGGTGTATCAGTGTTTCGGAGACCATGCACATTAAGTAAAAGGCAAGCGTAGAAAAATTGTTTGGACGAAGTTCCTGAATGTATTGAACAGACCTCGTATAATGATAGTCTGAGGTCACTAATTACTGATACCGCGTATACAACAGCTAGGCCGTTGCCCCGTCTCGCTGCGATGCAAAGGAGCCCGTGAGAAGTGAGGCGGGGCCGTGATAGCGACGCGCCGAGGCTGACACCGCGGCGGCGGCCGGCCAGAACCTGTTCCGGCAATGGATACCTCTACCTCCTCTCCTCTCCGGTTGCGGCACGCCCAGCCAGCCAGCCATCCCCGATATGCGTCTTCTCCACCCATTATACGCCGTGTCGTGCGCACGCCACCGCGAGTTCTGGCAGTGCCCTTAGAGCTCGGCTCTCATTCCTGACATTACCGCGTATAGTCTCTGAATTAGAGCGACTCACGTATTCTGATCGCTATAAACAAGGAAGCACATAAAAAAAATTGGCCACGTGAGAGAAGGACTCGCGCACTGAGGGTTCCGTACGTAATTATGTGTGCAGATAGTTTATCCATTCTGGGAATCTAGAATCTCGACCGTTCTTGCCTCCTATATACACTGATACTGGCAAGACGTCAGTTCCAGATGACGTGCTACAAACGCGAAATTTAACCTACAGGAAGAAGATGCTGTGATATGCAAATGATTAGCTTTTCAGAGCATTCACACAAGGTTGGCGCCGGTGGTGACACATACAACGTGCTGACATGAGGAAAGTTTCCAACCGATTTCACATACACAAACAGCAGTTGACCGGCGTTGCCTGGTGAAACGTTCTCGTGATGCATCGTGTAAGGAGGAGAAAAGCGTACCATCACGTTTCCGACTTTGATAAAGGTCGGATTGTAGCCCATCGCGATTGCGGTTTATAGTATCGCGACATTGCTGCTCGCGTTGGTCGAGATCCAGTGACTGTTAGGAGAAAATGGAATCGGTGGGTTCAGGAGGGTAACACGGAACGCCGTGCTGGATCCCAACGGCCTCGTATCACTAGAAGTCGAGATAACACGCATCTTATCCAGATGACTGCAACGGATCGAGCAGCCACGTCTCGATCCCTGAGTCAACAGATGGGGACGTTTGCAAGACAACAACCATCTGCACGAACAGTTCGACGACGTTTGCAGCAGCGTGGACTATCAGCTCGGAGACCATGGCTGCGGTTACCCTTGACGCTGCATCACAGACAGGAGCGCCTGTGATGGTGTACTCAACGACGAACCTGCGTGCACCAATGGCAAACCGTCATTTTTTCGGATGAATCCAGGTTCTGTTTACAGAATCATGATGGTCGCATCCTTGTTTGGCGACATCGCGGTGGACGCACATTGGAAGTTGTATTCGTCATCGCCGTACCGGCGTATCACCCGGCGTGGTTGTATGGGGTTCCATTGGTTACACGTCTCGGTCACCTCTTATTCGCATTGACGGCACTTTGAACAGTGAACGTTACATTACAGATGTGTTACGACCCGTGGCTCTATCCTCCATTCGATCCCTGCGAAACCCTACATATCAGCAGGATAATGCACGACCGCATGTTGCAGGTCCTGTACGGGCCTTTCTGGATACAGAAAATGTTCGACTGCTGCCCTGGCCAGCACATTCTCCAGATCTCTCACCAATTGAAAACGTCTGGTCAATGGTGGCGGAGCAACTGGCTCGTCACAATATACCAGTCACTACTCTTGATGAACTGTGGTATCGTGTTGAAGCTGCATGGGCAGCTGTACCTGAACACGCCATCCAATCTCTGTAAGACTCAATGCCCAGGTGTATCAAGGCAGTTATTACGGCCAGAGGTGGTTGTTCTGGGTACTGATTTCTCTGGATCTATGCACCCAAATTGCGAGAAAATGTAATTACATCTCAGTTCTAGTATAATATATTTGTCCAATGAATACCCGTTTATCATCTGCATTTCTTCTTGGTGTAGCAATTTTAATGGCCAGTAGCGTAGTTTCAATAGTATAAATGTGACATAAAATCAGTCAGGAGGCATGCGACTGTTATCACAATAATCTGCAGCTGTGCATTTAGGCCGACTGCGTTACAATGGTAAAAGTCAAACATCAGGCAGGAACTAACTCTTGTTGGATCACGCGAAGCGCCGGCTGTGAAATTTATTTTATCTCGCATATCGTTCCAAATCTTCGTCCTTTCAACGGGGTTTTCAACTTTGAAAATAAAAAAATGTTAGCAAGGGTGACAAGGATGAGGCAGCACAGTGATTTCGTTTTTTGTGCGATGGTCACGATTCTGAATTTATAGACGCAGGTAAATTCTTGCACCGATAGTCAGGCCATATTACAACACGTACGGTAATTATGTGCTGTAAATTCACATTTTCATGAATGTAAAATGTGGGTTGTGTTACTGCAATTTGTGCATTTTTAACATTATTTTCGTTAGCTGGTTTAGTATTTTTGCTTCACTAACAGATCTCTCTTGTACGAGTTCTGTTCAAAAAATTCCTGAACTTTGTCCACAAATTTTTTCTACGCTTACCTTTTACTTATTGTGAATGGTCTCTTTCGAAATACTCTCCTCCACAATTGATAAACTGCTCCCAGCGCCGTTTCCACTTCCGGAAGCAGTCTTGGTACGCCTCTTGCTGGATCACGCGAAGCGTCGCCTGCGAAATTTATTTCATCTCGCCTATCGTTCCAGATCTTCTTCCTTTCAACGGGGTTTTCAACTTTGAAAATAAAAAATGTCAGCAAGGCCCGGAGGATGAGCAGCACAGTGATTTTGTCTTTTGTGCGATGGTCACGTCGTCAACAGGGATGAATGTGCGGGTGCGTGAATGTGCGGGTGCGTTATCGTCACGCAAAAGCCATGAATTGCTTCGTCACATTTCAGGCCATTTCCTTCTCACATTGTCTCGCAGGCGTCGCAACACGTCCAGATAGTGCTATCAACAGTTTGTTCCTGTTGCACGAGTACGTGATGAACTAATCCTTCAAAGTGAAAGAAAACTATCAGCTCGGCTGTGACATTGGACGTGAACTGGTCTTGGAGAACCTTTCCCGACATGCTGTAAGGTCTCAACATCCTCACCGTTGACCCATGTCTCATCAACAGTTATGATTCTCTTATGGAACATCTCATTCTCATTTGCGCGATCCAACAGCTCTTCACAGATTGCGAGGCGATGGTCGTTCTGGTCTTGGCTCATGAGTCGTGGGAGGGACTTACCGGCGACGTGATGCATTCCAAGATGCTGTGCCAGGATTTCATGACACGATTCAACTGAAATGTTACATTTCGTTGATGGTTCAAATGGCTCTGAGCACTATGGGACTTAACTGCTGAGGTCATCAGTCCCCTAGAACTTAGAACTACTTAAACCTAACTAACCTAAGGACATCACACACATCCATGCCCGAGGCGGGATTCGAACCTGCGACCGTAGCGCCTAGAGCCGCTCGGCCACCCAGGCCGGCATTTCGTTGATCTTCCTGACATGATCGTCGTCGGGAAACATGGAAGGGCGTCCTGAACGAGAGACATCTTTAACTTTCGTCCGGCGATTTTTAATCCGTGACAAACATTTGTAACACCGAGTGCGGCTTTTAAGCGCTCATCACCGCAGGCTTCCTGCATCATTTGGTGTGCCTCTGCAAAGGTTTCCTTTGAGTTTCACGCAAAATTTAATGCAGACGCCTTGCTCCTCTAACTCTGCCGTCTCGAAATTCGCAGACTGTGCGACACAACGTTCTAGTCAATACATTACTGAACAAAAACTAACAGACATACAACAGTGAAGCTTCCGGCAGTTACACATTAACGCAGGCACGTGTAGGGATGCCAACCGCATTTCGCTCAATCGCGCGAAATTATGAATGTTGCGGAAGTTTCTGAACAGACCTCGTACTATCAGACACAGTGATTAATGCTTCGATCATACAATTATCACGTATAATATAGGATTATCTAATAGTATACCATTCATTCACGGTAGTCACTTGTTGAGTGCAGGAATAATTATTAAGTAATTACATGTGATTAATCAACAGTTAGAGATCGCTCAAGATAATCAGTATACGTGATTTTTTGTAGTTTAAGTGTTCTAGTTTTTTACTCCAGATTTCATTCCTCAATTAAATTTTGCATCAAAAGTTTTAATTTTGGTGGGGATATGTAAGGGTTCCGCACCCTTGTATATTTTTAATATAATACAATCGCTGACGGCAACAGTGCTTATTAACAGGCTGGGCAAAGGACAGTTCGCGTCTGATTTCGGTGATCCACGGGAGGGCTCCGAGGAGAGACCTCCCCGTATGATCAAACCAGAAAAGGAGTAAAATCATTATGTCATCGATGGAAATACGTTATAGACCGACGTATACACTGGTTCACACCACACTGTTCAAGATACTCTACATTATAAAGTATAGCCACGTAGGAATGGTATGTGCTTCAGTAATGTGTCAAACAACACACTAAAAGTTTCGTTTTGGTGTCACTTCTCAGATGGGTGTCTTCTTTTAGCTGCTAGGCGGCTGCATTTCATGTCGCGACGCTGTCTAGTACATCCCGCACGCAGTCTGGAAAAAATATGGCGGCGACCTTAGTATTGGCTACTTTGCCTTTATATAGGATGTTTCAAAAAATAAGTGTCACTAAAAAATGTTCAAATGTGTGTGAAATATTATGGGACTTAACTGCTATGGTCATCAGTCCCTAAGCTTACACACTACTTAACCTAAATTATCCTAAGGACAAACACACACACCCATGCCCGAGGGAGTACTCGAACCTCTGCCGGGACCAGCCGCACAGTCCATGACTGCAGCGCCTGAGACCGCTCGGCTAATCCCGCGCGGCTGTGTCACTAATTCCTACAAGGCGTAGTATTGGTCAAAACTAGAAGAAAAGTTCCTATCATTACGAGGGTTATTTGGAAAGTAAGCTCTGGTTTCTTATGAAACATAAATCATCACAGAGTTTTTTTAAGCGTTTTTATTTAATTCGACACATGTTCCTTTCCATACGTGTTTAAACATTTATCATAACGTTCTACAAGGTTTTGAATTCCTAGGTCATATACGATTGCCGCTTGTGAGGTTAACCAGTCTTCACTGTTTCTTTCATCTCGTCGTCTGTGAGAAGCGCTGGCCGCCGAGAAACAAAATGTAAATTGCTCCGCGCCAAGTCTGTACTGTAATGTGAGTGACAGTCTGTTCCCATCCAGAAGATCTGATCAGATTTTGGGTGTGAATGGCAAAACATAGTGTTTTAATCTTGCATTTCAAGGTCACCACGAATCGCTCGACTATGTAACAGGACGTTCCTCCCGTCACCTCATACACTATGTGATCAAAAGTATCCGGACACCTAGCTGAAAATTACTTACAATTTTGTGGCGCCCTCCATTGGTAATGCTGGAATTCAATATGGTGTTGGCCCACCCTTAGCCTTGATGACAGCTTCCACTCTCGCAGGCATACGTTCAGTCAGGTGCTGGAAGGTTTCTTGGTGAATGGCAGCCCATTCTTCACAGAGTGCTGCACTGAGAAGTATCGATGTCGGTCGGTGAGGCGTGGCACCAAGTCGGCGTTCCAAAACATCCCAAAGGTGTTCTATAGGATTCGGGTCAGGACTCTGTGCAGGCCAGTCCATTACAGGGGTGTTATTGTCGTGTAACCACTCCGGCACAGGCAGTGCATTGTGAACAGGTGCTCGATCATGTTGAAAGATGCAATCGCCATCCCTGAATTTCTCTTCAATAGCGGGATGCAAGAAGGTGCTTAAAATATAAATTTAGGCCTGTACTGTGATAGTGCCACGGAAAACAAGAAGGGGTGCAAGCCCCCTTCACAAAAATACACGACCACACCACAACGCCACCGTCTCTGTTGGCACTACACACGCTGACAGATGACGTTCACTGGGCGTTCGCCATACCCAAACCGTGCCATCAGATCGCCACATTGTGTACTGTGATTCGTCACTCCACACAACATTTTTCTACTGTTCAATCGTCCAATGTTTACGTTCCTTACACCAAGCGAGGAGTCGTTTGCCATTTACTGGCGTGATGTGTGGCTTATGAGCAGCCGTTAGACCATGAAATCCAAGTTTTCTCACCTTCCTCCTAACTACGATAGTACGTACTTGCAATGGCTCCTGGTGCAGTTTGGAATTCCTGTGTGATGGTCTGAATAGATATCTGCCTAGTACACATTACGACCCTCTTCAAGTGTCGGTGGTCTCTTGTCAGTCAACAGACGAGGTCGGCCTGTACGCTTTTGTGCTGTACGTGTCCCTTCAGGTTTCCACATCACTCTCACATCGGAAACAGTGGACCTAGGGATGTTTAGGTCTGTGTAAATCTCGCGTACAGACGTATGACTCCCTGCTAGGCACTTGAATATGATTTTCAGAGTATTCATGTAGATGTAGATGTATGACAAGTGACACCCAGTCACCTGACCACGTTCGAAGTCCGTGAGTTCTGCTCTCCCACGATGTCTAATGACTACTGAGGCCGCTGATATGCAGTACCTGGCAGCACAATGCACCTAATATGAGAAACGTATGTTTTTGGTGGTGTCCGGATACTTTTGATCACATAGTGTATATTCTTAAAACTTGTCTGGGTAAAAAAATGGCTCTGAGCACTATGGGACTTAACATCTGAGGTCATCTATCCCCTAGAATTAGAAGTAATTAAACCTAACTAACCTAAGGACATCACACATATCCATGCCTGAGGCAGGATTCGCACCTGGGACCGTAGCGACAGCGCTGTTCCGGACTGAAGCGCCTAGAACCGCTCGGTCACAACGGCCGGCTTGTCTGGGTATTCCGATAACTGAGTACAATACTCGCCACGTTGTTTTCGAGATAGATATAGCTCATTCACATGCATTCGGCGTATGTTTTTAATAGAAAAAGCCACAATGCAGAGCTCGTCTCCAAACACCGAGGCGTCGTGGTATCCATACCACCCTAGGAGGTTAAAATCTAACGTGCTTCATACATAGAAAAGATGCTAACGGTACCTAACCTCCTTGACCCCGCCAAAAGCTAGCGAAGGTGAACGGACACACTGTGACGAAGCTGTCGGCCGTTGTTATCGGGCGACCTCTGGCGACAGCGCCTGACTACCGTTGTCGGTGCCACTTTGAGCGCAGCCTTAAGCCGTTGACACACGGGACGAGGCAGCTAATGTTGATATGCCCGCCGACGGGATATCCAACGTCAAGTGAGAGCGCCGTCGGCACGCAGCCCCAGCTGGTTAACGTAGTATTGCGCTCCCAGAGCTTTCCAGCGGCAGTTGTCGGCTTTATTTGGCTCTCAAACCATACAGTTTGTTCACGAAAATAGTCGCTCGTAAGGTACCTACGTTAGCTCTATTAAAACGCACGTTTTCTTTCTTGGCGCTATGCTAATCATGTGGCTCTGTCTGCATTAAACATAATTACAGACTTCCATATCCGTGAATGTGTAATAAGACAAAAAATGAAAGATACATGTACACTCAATAAGTCGAACAAACTCACTCCTGACAGAGCGCACTTATGTTTACGTAACATCAAATACTACAGGCATCATTTCTTGTAATTTCATAGGAAACTTCCGCAACCTCTTAAAAACGCGAAGGTTAAAAAAAGATCGTATACAGTAGGACGGGAGCCCTCGACTGATCCACCGTCAGTACCATGACAGGGAGCCCGAACCAACTATACTACGCTAAAACTCTGCTGTAATAATCTAGTATATCATACTGCAATCTTCTAAAGGCTTTAATCGCCGAAATGTTGTTAACTGACAGTAATAACAAAATCTTACAAGAACAACAGTTTTTCATGAATTTCGATGTGTCGTTGTCTTAAAACAGCTTACTTTCGCAATACGAGAATTATAACGCGCGAAAAACTAAATACGAAGATTCTTTAACCACCAATATGATGCTTCCCATGATTACAAGAAATCCTATCAATAACGATTCGTTGTGGACAAATATAATATGCTGGTGTTATAAACAGCATTTATTCAAAGGGTGTATCGTGTAACATAAAACCCACCGAATATGGGCTTCCGCTGAGTACAGCAAATACCGTATGGCATCTTGCTTTCTGCTTGTGACGCAGCGAGTGTTCTTGCTTCCTACTACCCCTACATTACGTGACACGTTGCCGAAATATCACAAAACTTTTTTAGTGTTTCATGTGACAAAATGGCTCCACAACGTGAAATAGCAGAAAGTGACGTCGCAAAACCCGTAGAGCACCCACCACGTCAGTGTTAGCTAAGGCTGCGTTCGCAGTGGAACCGACTACTTTCGTCTGATGCCATCGCCAGAGGTCGCCCGATAACATCGGACGACAGCTTGGTCGCGGTGCGTCATATCGCACTCGTTAGTGTTTTAACTTAGAAGGCTGGAATGGATAACACGACGCCTTTGTGCTTGCAGAGGAATGCTGTTATGCGACGTTTGCTATTAAAAAGACGCTGAATGAGCTGTAGCTGTCTCGAAAAGAACTTTCGAGTACTGTACCTTCTGTCTTCAGTTACTAGAGTTACCAGACAAGCTTTACGAAATACCCACGTATTACAAAAATATGTAGTATGAGTGCTACATCGCACTAAGCATCTCTCCAAAAACATGTTGCTCAGGAGTATGGTTTATTATACAGTGGCGACTTCAGTGTGTAAGTGTTTCGCCAATGAGGTTATGAGCTCATAATGGTTAATTTACGTGGTGACAGTAGATGCTACTATTATATGATGAATGGATAAAATTTGTGTGTGAGTAAGTAAGTATTGTTTAATTTATGAAAACTAGATTTGGGGATTCACAGCACCTCACTTTATTCTAAAAAAAAGATGAATATTAGTGCAATACTGACGGTAGATATATTCAGATAATCAGTCTAGTAATGAACACTTGCCCAGTGGATTTGAGACAGGACGTAACAAGATTTCTGGTGGCGGTATTATTTCAGATTCCGTGCAGCTTTTAATAAAGAAAATCAACTATATTACAGTGTCTTTTAGGGCACTTCCACGAAGCCTAGCTCCAAAATTCGGTATAGAGTAAATTAAAAATTTTGTAGTATTTGGGATGCAAGAGTGAAAATATTAGCTTTTAAAGTGGTAATTAGGGTATCGAAAATAGCGTCCAAGATATCATTCAAAAACTTTCAAACTGTACTTTTCAGAAAGCGGTAGATGTAATCACAAGATGCCAAACGTGAAATTGTCACTCTTAGTTTTACTTCAGCCAGAATTGCATCATTAACTTATTACACTTTTGAGCCAGAATTGCATCTTTAATGTGAGTTTCAGATTTTTTAATGGGCTCCAATCATATCCCTAGGCAAGCACTCTAAATCTGTTTTGCTGAATTTATTTGAAGTTGTGCAGACATACGTCAGTTAACCTTCAATGACTGTCATTCAGCAAACTTGCGAAAGACAAACACAAAGCCTGGAGTAACATTCTCTGAACACCTAAATCACTGTAAAGTGGAAACACATACGTACACCATATATCCAAACCACTTTGTGTAACAGAAATAACCAGCCTACTGGCGTAAAAACGCCAGTAAGCAGTAACAATAATTTGTAGACAGCTGATGTTCACCTACCAAAACACAAAAAGATCCACTACAGTAACTTTCATCATAAGGTACACCATCCTTGTCACTTGAACAAATTATTTTTCGAGGTTATAATATACACCTAAAATTTTTGATAAAGATTTTGCCTACTTGTGGTTTCCAATAAATCTGCGAGTTCAGTCCATAGATTCCGAACTACGAGGGTCACTCCAAAAGATGTGCACACTATTTTTGTAAAAATACAGTTTTCATTCTGCATGTGTGAAAGTTTTACAGTATGTAGATACATCCTTCCCACTTGTTTTCAAACTTAGTTCAACCTGTTCCCGTGAGTGGCGCCATCACAGCATGTCTTCAAGATGGCTGCTACACTTGACGTTCGTCAGAAGCAACGTGCTGTCATAGAATTCCTGTGCTGTGAAAACGAGAAAGTGGGAAACATCCACAAGAGGTTGAAAAAGCTGTATGGAGATGCTGCTGTCGATCGCAGTACAGTTAGTCGGTGGACAAGCAGGTTACGTGATGAAAGTGGGCACGGCAACATTGAGGATTGTCCTCGCAGTGGCAGGCCTCGTACTGCACACACTCCAGACAATGTGCAGAGAGTTAACGAATTGGTGACTGCCGACAGACGCATCACAGTGAACGAATTGTCACGCTACGTTGAGATAGGGGAAGGAAGTGTTTGCAGAATACTGAAAGTGTTGGCGTTAAAAAAGGTTTGTGCCAGGTGGGTTCCCAGGATGTTGTCAGTGGCTCACAAAGAAGCAAGAAAAGCGGTATGCAGCGAACTTTTGGAACAGTACGAGAATGGGGGAGATGAATTTCTTGGAAGGATTGTGACAGGTGATGAAACATGGCTCCATTATTTTTCACCAGAGACGAAGAGGCAATCAATGGAGTGGCATTATGCAAATTCACACAAGGAAAAAAAAAAAATCAAAACCACACCTTCTGCTGGAAAAGTTATGGCTAGGGTGTTTTTCGATTCCGAAGGACTCTTGCTTGTGGACATCATGCCAAGTGGAACCACTATAAATTCTGATGCATATGTGACGACACTGAGAAACTTCATGCTCGACTGAGTCGTGTTCGACCACATCGGCAAAAGCAGGATGTTTTGCTGTTGCACGACAATGCACGACCACATGTCAGTCAAAAAACCATGGAAGTGACCACAGAACTCGGATGGACAACACTTAAACACCTGCCTTTCAGTCCTGACCTGGCTCCATGTGACTATCATCTCTTTGGGAAACTGAAAGACTCTCTTCGTGGAACAAGGTTTGAAGATGATGACTCCCTTGTGCACGCTGCCAAACAGTGGCTCCAACAGGTTGGTCCAGAATGTTACCGTTTGGGTATACAGGCGCTGGTTCCAAGATGGCGTAAGGCAGTAGAGAGGGATGGGAATTATGTGGAGAAATGAAAATATTGTTCCTAAAGGATGTATCTACACACTGTAAAACTTTCAAAGATTTAGAATAAAAGATTGATTAAAAAAAAAAAGGTGCATTTCTTTTGGAGTGACCCTCGTATGTCCTGATTATGACATTTTTCATTTTCAGGATGCCACAAACTATTCCCTTGACTAAATTTATCAGTTTCTCACAGTCCACGTTTTGTGTCGCATCGGTCATTATGACCGAACAATAAACTGACTTGAATTTCAACGAGTGTCGTCCGAAATTGTACGTTCAGGGAATGTGATCGGCTACATCGTGACCGCGCACCTAGTGATGTACTGATTTGAAAAGATCGGCCGTCTGTGGACGATGTCGGTCGTCGGAGGAATGCACCGATATCGGTACCGTTGTGACTAGCATCCTGATCCCATGTGCAGACGGATCCGCAGCTCGAGGTCTAGTGGCTAGCGCTGCTGCCTCTGCATTACAGGGTCCCGGGTTCGATTCCCGGCCGGATCGGGGATTTTCTCCGCCCGGGGACTGGGTGTGTGTATTGTCCTCATCATCTAATCATTATTCGGGTAGTGGCGAGATTGGAAATGGAAAGACTGGAACCTATACAGGCGCTGATGACCACGATGTTGAGCGGCCCACAAATCATCACCACCACCATGTGCAGAAGGCTTCAAGAGCCCCATATTTCATCTTTGGTACGGGCCTCGCTCGACCTTCCATCGGCCCTGCAACACACGTCTTTAGGCTTCGCCTAAGGACGACAGAATGTTACATCGGCTGAAAGTGTCGAGCCACGGATAATACAGGGTGTCCGAAAAGACTTTCCCTGATTACATAAATTGATAACTCAGGCTAGAAGTAAGACACAAATATGAAATTTGTGTCGAATTGTTTACAACTATCAAAGTTTTTTTTTCTGTTTTAGGTTCGCAGTACGTAAGTAGTGGATGAGGTGCAGTGCCCAAGAAGCCATGTTAACCAATCAGGAGAAGGCACAGTGTGTCCTGTGGTACCATGAGACACGATCACCAACCA